>NW_017728917.1:15679923-15749252 GCF_001723895.1 Crocodylus porosus
TGACAAGAGGGGAGTTCCCCAACCTGTAGGTATGGTGCCGGTTGTTCCTCCCCAGGTGCAGCACCTTGCACTTGTCTGTGTTGAAGCCCATCCTATTCTCGTCCGCCCACCCTTGTAACCTGTCCAGGTATGCCTGCCTCCCCCAACACGTTGGCAGCAGCTGCTGGAGGGCCAGCGATGCCCGACCAGCTCCCCCACAGCTCTGTGGACGCCGGCAGGAGGCGCAATGGCAGGATGGGGCTTGGGCAGGAGCCCTTGGGGGGCACAGAGCAGCTCTTCTGCCCCTCCTGCCCCATGGCAAGCTGTGGCCAGAGCCAGCAGGAGGGGTGTGGCTAGAGACTGGGGCTGCTGGGAGGCCCCAGGCCGCAAGACCCAGCTTAGAGCAGCTCTGACTTCGCCAGGAGCTCTGCTAGGGGGAATCCACTGGCAGAAAACCCTGGAGGCAGCAGACATCCACGCAGCACTTCCCGAGGGGGTGGATGGGGAGGCCGAGGGCTGCAGCAGGGAGCTCTCACCAGTGGCCGGTACTCCAGGTCCTCACGCAGAAGGCGGTTGTCATTCAGGGTGTACTTGGCCTTCCCTGTCACCCAGTCGACAGGCCCCTTGTCCACCTGGTGCTTGATGCCACGGAAGAGCATGTAGAGCGGCTCCCCCACGGAGTCCTGGAACAGATCGAGCAGCTGAGCTGGGGAAGGAGCTGTGCTCACTCCTCTGGCAGAAGCATCACGGGAGCAGGGAGCAGGCACCAGGCAGTGCCACAGGGAAGGGTCTGAGCTTCTCTGTGTGAGAGCGACAGGTCTCTCCCTCCCGCGCGCCATGACCCGCATGCTGAATGCCAAACATAGCATGAGTGTCTGGCTATGGAGCTGGAGTGGGATCCCTGAGGCTTGAGCTTAGTGCCCACCTCTGCATGACTTGGGACAGTCCAGTCGCCTTCCCATCAACAGGACAAGACTCATGCCAATTTCCTTGCTCTCAGGGCATCCTGCAGATCATCCCTTGGCACGTGGGGAGGCACACCCACACTCTGAGCACGGGGCTGCACCTGGGCAAGCCACAGGCTGTGTCAGTACTTCGGGAAAGCCAAGGAGACCCAAGCATGGGAGCTAGGCAAGTGCGATCCGGGTCTGTGCCATGAGCAGTCCAGCCCCTCCCTGCTGCTCACTGCAGCCCCATGCAGCAGGTGGGCCGGCAGAAGCACAGTGGGGTCAGGGATTCTCGTCACCTCCCCAGTCCTGGGGAGGAAGGGCTCTTACCCGTACGAAGGCATACAGGCAGATGGACATCCAGTTGGTGAGCAGCTTTTCCACCACTGTTTCTGTCCTGAAAGAGAATCCAGGTGAGTTACAGGACTGCCACGTCCCAGGCAGGAGCAGAGCCAGGTAGGCAGGTGACAGAGCGGGATGCACTGCTGAGCTCCAGCCCCCCCACGTCATGCACGGGCCCTGCCGTGCCACAGCTGGACAGATGGCCTCCATGGGAAAGGGGACAGTTTGAGGAGCTGCTCTGCGCAGATGTGGCCTGGTTGCAAAGGGGAGGTGAAAGGTGCGGACGGGGCGTTGGCTGCTGGCCTTCCAGCTGAGGCACCGCACAGCTCTGGGAACCAGGGAAGGATTCAGACTGACAGAGCAGAGGGAGCCAGGAGGGGGGCGCTTCCTACAGCCAGGGGCTACCCACAGCACTGCAGGCCCAGCGGCTGCATGGAGCCAGCCCGGATGAGGAGTGCTCTGGAGGCAACAGGCAGAGACAGCAGAGCCCTGGGCCAGGCGGCAGCGTCATAACCCAGGGCGAAGCTCCGCGGACGAGGGTCAGAACAAAGGGCTCTTGCTGATGCTCGCTCCTTCCCTGCTCGTCTCAGCCAGATGAAGGGGCCCTCATTTCTGTGGCCTCCTCCTTGGCACCAGTTCATGTCCATACACCTGCAGCCCAGCCCATCACCTGACAGCTGCCACAGAGGCATTGGCTGGCCTCCATCACCAGGCGGGAACAGTTCTGCCCAGGAAACCCACCAAATCCAGCCAGAAAGTCTGGGGCCGTGGCTCACCTGCGCAGCATCAGCTTGGGGTTCTTGGCCACATATTGCTCCACGAGGTCATTCAGCAGTGTCTTGAGGATGTCTGTGAAGTACTCCAGCTTCCCATGCAGTGAAACTGTGAGCAGGGAAGCCACGTAGGCCCGGTCCCTTGGGGAGAAGGTGCGCTGGATTTCCAGAGTGTGGATGAACTGAAAGGCAGGAGAGTCCCCTGAGCAAAAGTGGGCAGACCCCCAGCTCCAGGCTCTCCCAGGAGGCAGGAGGAGCAGAGCTGTTCAGCACAATCACTGTAAGCAGTGGCCAGCACCTGCAGACTGCTTATCAGTGCTGGAGGCAGGACAGGCATTACCTTGGTGAGGAACAGCTTGCTGTTGAGGAGGTTGGAAAGCTGCACCAAGCCCTGCTCCACTGTCTGGCGACGGCACTCTGGGATGTCCAGGTCCCTCTGCAGCGGTGACTCGCGGTGTCCAGGGAAGAAAATGCGCTCTGCATATGACTTATAATCCAGGAAGGGGATCCCGGTGCCCACAAGGTCACTAGTGAGATCCATCATCTCTGTCATCAGGTCTGGAAGAGAAAGGAGCTGCTGCGGTTTGGGGAAAAGAGTCGGTGACTGCATGACCCGCAGTATGGTACGAGGGCTGGAAGCTAGGACACCGCTGTGGCATGCGGGATGGAACAGAAGAACCACGTACCAGGACGAGCCTCCTGCCAGGGAGACAATGCTCTGGCATCATCTCCCCAGGGAGGGGCAGGAGCCCCTCAGTTTGGAGCACAGAGAACGGGACTGGTCAAAGCACTTGGAAATGTGTCTGTACAGACCTCTCGAGCCCTGGCCCTGGCCATTATCTGCAGCTGGACACCAAGTTCAAGCAAAGAACGCTGCACCCATAGATGTGGGGACTGCTTATGGCTGCTGCCTGTGGGAGAGCAAACCTGGTGCCTGGCTGCATTTGGGGACACCAGACAGCACAACAAGCCAGAGGGAGATACTGCCTAGCACAGTCCCTGCAGTGCCACGATTTCACCTGTCTCACTGCCTGACCCAATCAGAGGTGCAGTATGCGTAGGGCCTGTCCCCTCGCACGGTCCTGGGCCCCACTGTGTGCTTGCAGAGGCTAGTGGTAGAACACACTGCCTTTGGCCAAGGGGTCCCGAATGTCCCCTGGAGCTAAGAGCTCCTGGCGTGTGCCAGGCTAGGTGAAGTCCATGTGGCGGACATGGCGGCACACGGACCACAGAGCAGCAACCAACTCTGCAGCATCAGTAGCCAGCGAGGGCAGGAGCAGCCACGCAGCCCCTTTGCCTGCAGTGGAAGGATTCCAGGGCTTTTACCTGTGAACTCCTTTTTGCATCTGTCTCGAACGCTCGTTTCCAGATTTTCCAGCTGGATCTGAACCTTCTTGTAATCCCTCAGGGCCTGTTTGCTCTTCCTTCTGCAATGGGAAGTAGAACTGTCCCCCGTGCCCCGGCAGCCTTGAGAGCTGGGGTGAGGAGGCTGCACACTTCCCCTGCCCCTAAGGAGGCAGCAGCATCCCAGGGCACGGATGCGGGCCGGTCAGGACCAGCCCAGCCCAGCCATGGCGACGGTCTGCATCAGAATCCCTGGGCTGATGCTCTTCCCTGATGCTTTCCCATATAGGAGCACCCCCCAGTACGCAGCTCCCTGCTCTGGGCTGCATCTCCCTTGGGTCAGTTCCAGGGCACCCTGGACCAGTGGGGGTGCCACCCCACTCAGTTGGGTGGTGGATTAGGCATTCCTGGGGGACAGACTATCTACAACCTCATCAGGAAACCACTGGAGGAGGCCATGCTGCTGGCAGGCCGCGTAAGTGACGGCAAGCCCTGGTGCCCCAAGAACAGCGAGGCAGGGAGGGGCTCCTGGCCTGGGACAGCCCGGTCCCCTGGGTAGAGGCGGCTAGTGAAAGTCCACTCCTTAAGCTGCATACCTAGGGTTAGCTGCAAACTCCCTGCTCCACAGCCACGTGCTGCCGCCTGAGGCCGACCCAGCCTTACCTGTGCCAGGCCAATGGCAGGATGACCCTCAGCCCCAGTGGTTCAGCATCTGGCCTAAAGCAGGGTAGATCTGGGGCCTTGAGTAGTCCCCAGATACCAAGGTCTGGTTGGGCCCGGCCGGGCACTCCACCCTCGCCCCAGCACCTCCCACCTGTAGATGAAGACGATGACCAGCACGATCAAGGCCACAAAGGAGGTGCCAACACCCAGGCCGACCTGGGCCTCCAGTGGGAAGGCGAGCTGGCTCTCTGTGTCATACTGCACCCTACCCAGAAGGAAGTCCAGGTTCCCCATCTGCACCTGCAGGAGAAATGCGCCGCTGGTGAACTCTGCATGGCAGGCTCCTCAGCTGCTGCAGTCTGAGCCACAGGCTGTGAGGGTGCCTGACTGGGGCTGCAAAGCAGGGACCTGGATTTATTTCAGCGCAAAGAAGAGCCAACGAAGCCCCCCCGGCACCTTACGTGACCCAAAGGCAAGTCCAGAGCGTGGCAGCCCAGCCCGCAGTGGCCAGCAGCTCCCCTGCCCCGAGCGCAGCTTGGAACGAGGCCGGCACTCCCTCCTCTCCCGCCCCACCAGTGCCCGTCTCCTCTCCAGCCACCCCTAGCTCCGCATTGTCCCAGGGGGTCTGGCTGCTGCGCAGGGCTCCTACCGTGAACTCCGGGAGTGAGTCCGTGCCCTCCCGCTTTGTGCGGTGCCGCGGGGCTGGCTGCTCAGCTGGAGGCTCGCAGTAGAGGTGGTTCCTTGTCAGCGTCTTCACCACGCAGACCCCTTCCCCAATCATAGCCATCACTTCCTCCTTGGAAATAGCCAGGTCCAGATTCTCCCCCTGGAATACAGGTGCATGAGGACATTGAGCCAGGGGCTCCACAAGCTTCAGAGCGGTGGAGGAGCCCAAGGGACCATCTGCTGAGAGGCCTGAGGAGCCCCGTGAGGTGGATCCCTGCCTGGGCCCACCAGGAGGAAGTGGCAACAGCTGGGAGTTGGCAGCACAGAGCCCTACATAGCTGAAGGCACCACACAAGTGCTCCCGTGGGAGACCCTTGAAGAGGTGCAGACAGAGTGGCACGGGGGCTGGGGCCTGTGTCAGAGACAATCTGGCCTCTCACTGCAGAAGTGAAGTGCCTGCTAATCTTGCCACATGGGCACATGTGCCCAGTGCTCCCTAAACTTGCAGCAATAAACAGCCTTTGCACCAAAATTGCTGACAGACACCGACTCACTCTGCAGACATGCCCTGTCCTGGCTCTGGCAGTGCCTGCCCCTTACCTTCCTTCTGAAGTCATATCACCGTCCTCCTCTCCAACCCAGTCAAAGGCTGCCCCTGTCCTTGGCTCCCTTCCTTGCCCCTGCAGCTGCATCCCTCCCAGCAGCCTCCTGCCCCGGCTCACACTGCAGCAGGCTGCCCTGTTCCATCACCGGTGAGGACCTCCCTTCTCTATAGCACAGGCCAGCACCCTCTGCCCAGCCGGCACGTGCCCCGCTCCCCACTCCACGTGTACTCCATTCTTTAGCTCTCAGACTGGCACCAGGAGGAGAAATTAGACCTGACCCTGCACATGCCCTAGACCAAAGAGCCCCAGGAAACTTGGGACCAGGTGCCAAAATGCATCCGAGATGGATCCACAGTTCCTCAGTGGTGCAGGATGCATAGCCTTCCCCGACAGCTTGCTCCAGCAGTTGGCTGCCCTTACCACAAAGAGTCTGCATTTCACTTAATCACTGAGCTTGTCTAGCAGCAGCTTCCAGCCTCTGGCTCTTGTTCTGTCTCATTATTAACCATGCCCCCCTCTCTCTCTGCACTGTCAGGGTGCTTGTCCTTGATGTCCTTCCAAAGAGAAAGAAAACCTTCTGTTCCTATTGCTCTGGCCCCTGCCAAGCAAGATTTCCCCCCGAGTTTGACCCCCTTCTACCACTTGACAATGACCTGTAGCTGCCAGTTCATAGGACTTGCTCCTTCCTCAGGGGCTTCATGGTGCTTTCTCACTTCCACCTGTTCTCTGCAAGTCCCATACAGCTCCTGACACCATTGCCCTGACATAGAGGGCCCTGCACCTCTCCCAAGCACTCCCCAGCTGCACTGTACCCTGCCTCATCACTTCTCACACTGTGTGGGCACTAGTGGTCTGCCTGCAACATCCCGTCAGGACCCACGACACCAGCTGCTGGACCCTCTGACTTAGGCCCTGCTGCCGCAAGAAGTGGGTGTGCAGGGCAGTTCCCGTGAGCATCTGCTGCACTACCTCCACAGAGATGACACTGCCTGGCTTGTGCCGATATGGTTTGGCAGGGTCCTCAGCATTCAGGGGCTTCAGGACTGGGTTGACTTCGTAAGAGAACGGCGTGGGGTGCAAGAAGTTGAAGTCAAAGCTCAGGTTGTCAAGAATAAATTCCAGTCGGACGCGGGCGTTGTGCAGCGGTGCGCGAATGGCTGGCGTTTTGCACAGGATCAGGCAGGAGGAGTTCACAAGACACAGCTCCTCGAACTGGAGCAGATGGGAAGAGAACAAGGAACGATCCATCACTGGCCTCCCCTTTGGGGCAGCGCACAGGGACCCTGTGCCCTTCTGGCCTGGTGGCAACCCAGGAACCCTCCACGCTGGGGGCAGGCCTGAGACTTCAGGGACTCCCCAGGTGCCACAGAAATGTGCCTTGACACATGCTCCACATAAGAATTAAAGGAAATTAAGGCTGGAAGGGACCTCACAAGGCAGGATTATCCCTGACTAAGCCACCCCAGTAGAAGGCAGGGTAGGTTGCACCTTCTAGATTAGCCAGAGCCTATATGAAACAGATACAGATCTATACATATACATAGCACAAGCTTTCATGGTCTGGAGCTCACGTCCTCAGATCACCACCCTGCCTTTTGCTCAACCTCAAAGTAACACGGCTAACTGTGCCTCCAAGCCGGGCCAGCGGACCTGCCCTCGGCCGCATGCACGCTCAGTGTTTAAGAGTCTGGCTCTACAAGAGCTGAGCAGGACACAGCTAGGGGCGCCGGAGCCCCTTCTACCCAGCCAGCAGTCATGGCTGAGGCCTCCAGCCTCCAATCAGCTGTTACCTGCTGGATGCTACACAGGGCGCTCTCTGGGCACTCAGCCTCTGGGACGATGCGACGCCACCTCCCCAGCCCGCGGCGGCGGCGCGCGGGTGGTGAAACTGTCACCCGGATCTTAGGTCTTTGCACAACGTCCAGGTCCCGTCCATGAGCTCGAATCACTCTCCCTCCACTGGAACGCAGGAGCAGGGACATCACCGTTTGTCACCCACCATCTGGGTACTTGGGCTCAAGAGCAACACACCTCCCCATGAAGGCCGGCCTCCCTGTCTGAGGCCTCGTGCATAGCCTAGCCTTGTTTCCACTGGACACTCAGACTCTGAGGTCTGTACACAACTGGTGTACAGACATTGTCAGTGCCTGGTACCCTGTCGCTGGGGTGTCTGTGCAGCTGCTGATGCCTTGGAGCTGGGGAAGAGCGTGCCCCTGCAGGGGATGGGGGGGAGGGGGGGAGGGGGGCTTGGTACCTGAGGAAGCTTTTGGGCGGCTCTGCAAAGGTGATGTTGGGGTCCAGGGTGTATGTGAAAAGGGAGCCTTCCAGCCTCCGCTCCCTGTCCCCATACTTGACAGTTATCAGCAGCTCCGTGGACACATTGCTGGGACTTGTCTGACACTTCAGCTGACTCTCCTGCATCTCACCAAGGCTAAGGGACACACAGGGAGAGAGTCATAGGTCAGGCAGCTGTTGCAAAGCACCCGCTGTGATGCTGCCCCTTCTTCTGGCTGAGAGAGCGATGAGGGTTCCCAGCTTTTCCCCCAAGACAGAAGCCCTCCATCCTGGAGCCCCTGGGCCCCCTCTGCCACCCTCCTAGGATTCAAGTCATGTTTCTGGGTGAGCCAGAACTGCTGCTGCAGTGAACGAGTGGAAGGGTTTCCAGTGAGAAGCCAGAGATACCCTCACTACTGCCCCTGCCTGCGCCCAGAGCCGGTGCGGCGCCACTTGCTCCAGGTGCCAAGGAGAGAACAGCAGGATCTTGCAGAGCACGCTGGGCATGCTCTCCTCCAGGGTAGCACTGCCAGCACCACCCAGCCGTGGCCTATGGTACCCGGACCTCGGCTGTTGGGATTGCCTTTCTTCACTCATCCACCTGGGGTCGGTTGAGAGGACTCATGCTCCTGAGACTTCTCAACACACCTTTTCTGTCTGAAAACCATAGCGGCCAGGGCCAGGCAGGACACCTGGGAAGGGGAAAGGCAAGGGGTGGCAACATGGTGGAAGTCATCCCCCAACCCCTTTAACCCCAGAGTACAGGAAGACGGCGGCATCCCAGCAGCCCCAGGTAAGGACTAAGGCAGACGGCGATGGTCCCAGGCATCACTCTGCCGTGAGCAGCTTGCGAGCAGTTACAGCCACAGGATGCAGTTCTCACATGTGGCAGGGGAGGTCTCCGACCAGGACGCTGATCTCACTGGGGCGCCCAGTCACCAGCTTGGAGCCCAGCAGAGTGAGGCAGGTTCCTCCGGCTTTAGGGCCTCGAGCGGGGACAATGGACCTCAGCTCTGGATTCTGAGCGAGAGAAAAGTGAGAGGAGGAATGATGAAAACTGAGCAAACATCAGTCAAGGGAAGAGTCTGGTGGAGAGGGCAAGGCAGTGGGGACCTACCGGGGAGCTGCTGCTCCACAGAAACAGGCTGCATGCCTGCTTCTGCCTACGGGAAGTGAAAGCTGAACTGGGAGCTTAACTCTCAGGGCAGAGGGCTGGGGCCGGCTTCCCCTCACCGCAGGGGAGCGTGCATGTGGACAGTTACTGTGGAGCACTACACGCATGGCGACACTCTGCCCTGCAGCCAGCTACATGCATGACCCTACCTGAGACTTGACTTTATAAGCTCTCGGGAACAGCAGACAGAGGCTCACAAGCACTGCTCACAGATGAGCCCTGTGATTGTTATACCTCCTCTGTTCACCCTGTTAGCACGCACTCCTGGATCAAACTCCTCTGCAACAGGACGAGCTCTGTTCATGCTCTACCTGGCTTCTCTGAGCTCAGAAAGACTCGATTCCAGGAACAGGCACCATCCCCTCCCCCACAGCGCCTGTGACCAGCAACCAGCGGCGCAGCACCCCGTGCCCTACAGGACAGGTCCGACAGGTCCTGATCAAAGCAGTGGTCACGTTACCTGGTAGGTGAAAACATGCTCTGAAACTCCGTGTCCTCCTCCCGGCACTTCCACTGCCACGTGCCCAGCCCTCTCTGTCCCGCTGCTGCCAGTGGTGCACACAATACTGCGGGCAATCAGAGAACAGCATCACCGTGGGTGCGACGGACAATCTGCACAACGCGGTGCTTTAGGTCCTACTGAACAACTGAGCTCCCATCGGTCCATCTCCAGCACTGTGCTCAGTAGGAGAGTCATCCTGGGGGTGGGACAGGACAACTCCAGGGGGAGCCCATTGACATGCAAATGTAGGAGGGACCCAGCAATGCCAGCGTGTCTGGCAGCAGGTTACCGAGGCCGAGCTCGGGGCTTGGTGCTGCTGTGGGCCAGGCAGGAGCTGTGTCAGGGGAGGGAGGCTGAGCGATGCTGCCAGCATCACTGGCTGGCAAGGGAAAAGCTTCCTTGGGCAGGAAGGTTTCTGCAGTGGTTCTTAAAGGTGTCTGACCCACAACCCAGCCAATCTCCCCTAGAAACTGGCTCCCACAGCTGGATGCAAATGCAGATTTCCTGCACCACCGCCATCCCCCCACTGCCCTGGCAGGGGAAGCAGCGTGACCACGTAGGTGGCAGGGGAAGCAGCGTGACCACGTAGGTGAGCTCCCCAGGGTAATTGTCTCGGATATGTCCTCCATAGGAGGTCTATATTGAGCAGATTCTTTTTGGTATTGGGTGGTGGAACTGGAGCGTGCTCCATCCACTCCATGCATTGACCTGGTATTGCAGTGCTTCCAGGACCGGTGCAAAAAAACAGGAAAAAAAAAAGCCATCCCCCCACTGCCTGGGGGGCCATGTGGGCCAGCACAACGCGGATCAGCCAGCTGGTGTCTGCGCCAGGGAGCTTGCATCCAGCTGCCAGGCAAGGTAGAGGGGCCAGAGCGTTGGAGAGCACAAAGAAACCAGGCTGGGTCGGTTTCCATGATCAGAGGCTGTTCACATCTCTACTTTGCTCTGTGCTCCACCCTGCTCAGTCCAGTTCCTATCCCTAGAGCCCATGTGTTCCCATTTCCCTCTCCTCTGCTGCTCCTGCCCATTCCTTCCTCCCTGCGCCCTGTTCTGTGCTGCACCTCATGCTGGAGGGCTTCGCCCTCCTCTCACACACCTGGGTCTTGGGATGCCCCTTCTGAGCACCCAATGAATGTCGACCAAGGGTGTCTCTTTTTTACAGTAGCCTCCAGCCTAAGCATGGCTCGTGCTTCCCTTCCTCCTCATTACCACCAGCTCCTACAGGCCTTGAGGCTCCTGTTGCAGTGCAGAACCTGATCCTGGGAGCAGGCTGCCCAGGGAGGCAGGGTGGGAAATGGCCCATCCCAGTGTCAGCAGGCAGGGGAACCCAGCAGAGGAATTTGCTGCCTAGGCACACGTCACAGATACTTGACCTGCTGGAAATTTCATACTGTAGAGCATCCACAATGCAGGGAATTCCTGCCACAGTGACAGTCTCTGCAATGTCCTGATGCTTCCGGCCAAGGTTTGAGCCCACGATGGTGATTCGGGTGCCCCCTTCTACTGGACCAGACAGAGGATAAACCTGCAGGGGTAGCCACGAAGGTGTCAGTGCACGAGCACTGCAGGCCCCACACAGCCATGCTGGCTAACACAGTGCAGGGCCCCTGGATGGCCACTTTCTGCCCCTTCCCGGCCTGGTGCACAGGGCTGTAGCTGGCCAGGACTCATGCTGGGCTGTTCCATGAACAGGAAAGGTCAGAGATGAGGACACCAGGATATTCTCCCTCCCATCCCCAAAGCTTTACTGGTGGAATAGTCCCAGTAAGGATCCCCCAAGGCAGCCATGGCTCCTTGTCCTCGTCTGCTCGCTGGCGCACATACCCCTCAAGGCACGCAGGGAGGAGACCGCACACCCCATCACCCTGCGTATTACTGATACTGCACAAAGTGCAGAAGTCCACCTCAGCACCACGGACACAGCAGCAGCTCAAAGGTATTCACAAGACAGCCCAGAGCCCACAGAGCTTTTAGGCTTAATGCAGTGAAGATGCAACACCTGGGTGCAGTGCACTGTCAGCGGGAGGCTAGGTGACTGTGGTGAGTACTCAGTGTGACAGGCACTTGCTATCTGGCAATTAGTAAGAGCTGGTATTTTATGCTTAAAGGAATAAGACTCAGCAAGCCTGGTCAAGCTTATGCCAACCACTATCTTGGGACTGCACGTGCGGACCCCCGCCCAGTTCCCGAGTCCAGCTGCTTCCTGCATGTTTGTTCCAAGTAACCTGAGCTGCACGCCTCCCATGGCCAGGTGACTCCCTATCGCTCTGAGTCCAGCTTTCAGTGCCGGACAGGAGAAGGGGAGCAGAGAGAGAGGAGGAACAAATGCCACCTGAACTTCCGGCAGGATTTCTGAGCTGCTTTGTGCAGAAGCAAGTTCACCAAAGTCAGGCCCCCACCTGCAGGATGGGACAGACCCCCCTTGGCCCTGCAGAGCCACACGCTACCGAGCAGGGGTTACTCACTGAGTGAATGAGGGGTGCTGGACATAAGTCTTCTACCTCTTCCCTGCAAGACTCCCGGAAGATGCAGCTGGGCTGCTCCCCACCACACCACACACAGCTGTACTTGGGGTCAGCCGTCTGGCAGCGGCTGCAGTCGGCGTGTCCCACAGAGCAGTTGTAGAGTGTCACTGCAGAGGTGAAATGCGGAAGGCTGTCAGTGGACACCCCATCCAGGCACAGAGTGACCCCAGCCACCTGACTTCTCTGACCCCTTACACCACCATCACTGTGAGGCAGAGTCCATCAGCATCCAGGCACAGTGGTTCTGCTGATTTCTTCAGCAGGGGCTTGGTACAAGACACCCTGAATGCAAGCCACCCCTATTTAAGGCTTCCTTGCTATCCCTGGCCCATTGGCCAAACTCTCTTTGGCTGGCGAGGCGTTGCTCCCCTACCATGGAGATCTGCTGCACTGTCCACACGGAGATGTTGCCGCCTCTGCACAAACAGCATAGCACTGAATTCAAGCTGAGGTGCTGTGTAACTATACTGCAAAGAGACAAGGGTATCAGGGGATCAACGGAGGCACTAGCATGGCAGCTGGGTAAACAGCAGTGTCTCATGTATGTCTCCATTCCACAATAGTAGCCTGAGAAGAGAAGCCACGTAGCCCACGCAAGCAGAAGGCAGTCACTCTTCCTGGGCCTGCGTTCTTTCGCCTCCTTCCACAGAGGCCAGGTCTAAGACCTCGATATTACCCACATTCTCAGTGCTATCAGCAGACTGGGATGTTAATTCTTCAGGTCTCCTGCTTGTGTCTGGCTTCCTGTCTTTCTGATATTCTCTAAGAGGATTTTTGTAAAGGCTCTTCCACCAGCAATGGAAGAGCTCACATGTGGGTGAACAGCACTGCTGCTAGCAGGAAAGGCAGAGGCTTGGATGAAGGAGTGTGGGCACCATTGGCGACATGTTGGGGGTGCACATGCACCCCATGAGATTGGTGATGCACCCCCTGTGAAAAGTACTACTGACTCCTGCAGGCAGTTGCCGCTCGTGCCCCCCCACCCCCACGCCCCTTGCTGCTGACACTGCCAGCGGCGTCTGCAGGGGGTCACTCACCACTGGTCAGTGCTCACCACCCCTGCTGCCGACACCACCATGGCTGCCTGTGGGAGCTCCCTGCTCGCTGCCCCCACGCCCCTGCTGCCAACACTGTCGCCACTGCCTGCAGGTGGTTGCCATGCCCCCCACCAGCCTCCGGAGGCATGCAGCATTCTTGCTGGGCACCACATTGTGTGCCAGAGCGGGACAGTAGTGTGAAACATGGCAGGTTGGCCTTGCTGTACCACCAGGCCAAGGCACAGATCACACTAAGCTTCTGCCCACTGATGAATCAGTCGTCATTACGTGTTGGGCAGCAGTGTCGTGGGCCAAGTCCCCATGCATCAGGCCCCAGCACATCACTAAAGGCTCCACAGAGCTTGCAATCCTAGCAACTTTAAAACCCCTCTCTAGCCGGACCTGGAGAAGACTGTGTCAGCGTGATGTCTGGGACAGATCTGCCATTCCAGACACCTACCGGGTCGAGCTGGCATGTGATGTAGCAGAGCGATGGGTTCAGTTCCTCCCATTCCACATAAGCATCCACTGCCATGGTCCGGCCCTCCAGAACAAGGACACACTCATAATCCCACTGCTGATCCTGCAGCCAGGAAGATACACAGGATGGTACCAGTGCCTGCTCCCACAGCTGCACCTGCCCACAGAATACTCCCCACTGCCCTGCAGCCCAGCCTCCCCTCCAGCTCCCATCTTGGGGACGAGGCTCAAAGCACTCCAGGAGCCTGCAAGTCTGCGCAAGGCAGTGCCTCAGCTTTGCTGGGGCCCCTGTGTCCCAAAGCGCACACAGAGATCCAGGTGCCAGAGGCTGCCCTGCTCTGGGCACACCTGAAGTCCTCCCTGCACTGATGGGAAATATCTATCACACACCTCATACAGATGGAAGTTTTTCCCCAGCAGTGTTATCTTCCGCTCTACGTTGACTGGAAACAGAGAGGATCCCTGAATGCCCTGAACACAGGGACAGGCTCTGGGACCCCAGCTGAGCTCTTCGTTCTGGAAAACAGACACGCATGGAGAAAGCCACGCTTCCTCACAGCCAGAGCTACAACTGCCCAGGTGAAGTCTCCACTCAGGGCAGGAAGTGGGGCTCCCCAAACAAGCTACGGACAGCAGCGTATGTGCCCAGAAGAGTGAGCAGGAGAGCACAGACACTTGCATGCCCAGGGAGCACTGTGCAGCTTCCAGGAGACTGTCAGACTCCAGCTAAACGCCACTGGAGCACCAGGGCCTGTCCCTGCTGAGGCTGCCACCACCTGCTCTGGACACTTTGCCACGCCCCAGCTCCTCTGCCCTGTCAGGAGACACCTCCCGCTGCGTGCTGCAGGGCCTCCCAATTCAGCAAACTGTCCCCCTGTTCCACGACAGGTGACAGCACTCTGGGGTCCGAGAGCAGCTTCAGAGACTCACCACGTCCAAGAATCCAGGGGCATCGTACTGGTAATCAAGGCCAGGGTGCAGAATTCTGGGGAAGTCGGGTGCATCCCTCTCTGACGAGTCTCCGTCGCCTGAGAGAAGAGTGGAAGCAGAGAAGGGTGACGTATCATTCTCTGTCTGCAGCGGATCCATCCAGTCCTCTGCATCCTTCAGCTCCGTGCCTTCTCCAAGCAGCCCGTCTGGAAGAACTGAGGAGGGAACCTCAGAGGCGGGCAGTTCAGTCTCTAGATCTCCTGGGAAATCAGCAGAGGAAGTGGGGGCACCTGATGTCTGGTTGGGGGTGAGGGGAGAGGGGATGACAGACGTGGATGTCTCAGCACCGGGGAGAGAAGTGGGAGGCCAGGGGGAACCAGTGACATCAGAGGAAGGGGTCACAGCTGCCACAGCAGGCAAAAGAGTGCTGACAGCAGGTGTGGTGGGTGGGTCTGTGTACAACTCTTCCGGGACTGTGGCTGGTGCAGGGGAGGGCAAAGCTGTCTGCTCCGCAGGCTCTGCTGGGCTGGTAGTGGCAGACTCCACAGGCAGCTCTGTGGCGAGGCTGATGGCAGTGGCTGCATCTGTTGAGGGCGGCACTGTGGATTCTGTGGCCATCTTAAGAGAGGTGGGGAGGGCGGTAATCAGAGGTGCCGAGCTTGGGTGGCCAAAGGTCCCTGAGGGCTCACTGGTTGGGTTAGGGATGGCAGGCAGAGTGGTGGGGGCAGGCTTGGTGGTGGGCATGGTGGTAACCACCGCAGGAGGTGGGGAAGTGACAGGTTCAAAGGCCTCTGCCAGGGTGCGGGTGGAGGACATGGTGCTGGGAGCGGCTGAAGAAGGAAATGGACTTGAGGTTGGAATCTGTGCCTGGAAAGAGCCAACGAGAGGGGAGAGAGACAGAGAGAGTGTCATAGCACACACACGAGGGCAGCAACACAGGAGAGAAAACATACGTGAAAACAAGGGCGGGCTGGCCCCACATCCCCCGTGAAGGCTGCCCTGGCTCTGCTGAGCCAGGGGACGAAGGCCACAGCACTGCACCTTCTGGGGGCCTTTGGGCTGAGGACCCAGAGCACAAAGGGTCAGCCCAGCCATCGGCCTCTTCGCTCACGTGGCTTCCTCACCACCCCCCAGAGAGGCACTTGTCACTCCCCATTTCCCTTGGCCTCTCAGGTGCATCAGCCTGACACCTTAGGCTAGGCCCGTCATCTCCCCCACCTCCCCCTCCAAAATTGGTTCTCTGTTCGAGCCTCCTTAGACAGCTGACATCAGACAGGCAGGCAGGACAACACTGACTTTCCTGAACGAGAGGCCTGACTTGCATCTCCCTGCACCTGACATCCCCTTCTTCACCCATGCAGAGAACCCCCTCTGCCATGGCTACGAGGCAGCCAGCTCTCTGAGAGCTTGGAGCCTCCCCTGGGCACTCAGCTGGCTGTTATCTTGATCTTAACATAGTTCCAGCCCTGCTGGAATCCAGTGGAGTCCTCTGCAGACAGGACAGAGCTGGAAACACACCCTCTCATTGTAGATAACGATCCCTTCTTCACAGGTGGCTTTGTGGGTGCAGAGGTGTTGCCGGATGCACCAGTTACATCCCCAGCAACTGCTCACACATTTCTGGCATCTGAAACGAAACAAGAATGGCCACTGAGGAGGTCCAGGAGGGAGATGAGGATGGGCAAACCCTAGGATAGCTGCAGACAGAGAACCACTATGTACTCACGGTGCTGACTGCCACATCAGAGCTACAGCAGCACAGTCGTAGAAGGAGAAGTCCACTGACGCAATGAAGGTATCGTGGAAGCGCACCACTAGCTTGATGGTTATGTGGTCTGAAAACGATCATAAAAATGATGTCTGGTCCTGGAGCTGAGATAGGTACCCATGCTGCAATGTTCTTAGACAGACAGATGTACATGGTACACTTCACAGAGGGGAAGCTAAACGTATCCAGTTATCTCAGCTCCAGGAGGAAAGGTTAAGAGAACTTGCTATGTTTAACTGGGGAAAGGAAATTAAGAGGGGGTTATAAGGTTCTGAATGTTTGAACAAGCCATAAGGGAGAGGGAGAACAGCTGCTTTCTGTCTCTTCCAACCCCCATGTGTTTCTAAGTGTTTTCTCTCCCTCCACAACTTGTCACTATGCTCAAGGTGCCCTCAGGACAAATGAGATGGGAGCAGTCAGTTCACTCCTAATCCCAGGCACATTCAGAATCACGCTCAGGAGCACAGGAAACCACTCAGTTAGATTCTGCTTCCCACTTCCCTGATCTCCCAGCTACCAACTGTCTGGGAAGCTGGAATGGCACAGGCGTGTGGTGACAGGACTGAAGAAAGATGCCAGCATGGAGGAAAAAAGGCTGAAATCACCCTGAGAAGCTCTCATGTCTCAAGCAGTTATTCCCTTGCTGAACCAAGTCCTCTGTTTCCTTGCATGTCCTCTGTAGGCAGCATTTCACTGACCTGTTCCCGTTTGCAGAGTCGGTGCCTGGCTGGGGTCAGGTGAGGGACACACAATGCCTGACTCTATCAGAGTTGCTGGACTCTCATAGTCCTCAAAGTAACATGAGTATGATTCTTCCTTGTGCAGGGAGGGCAGGTCCGGGATAGTCAGGAATATCTGCCAATCCAGAATCACCCAGTCAGTCATTGGACCCAGAGTAAGGCGCACTCCTTCAGCTAACACCGCTGCATTTCCCTCCTCTCATGTGGTAAGAGCCCCACGAACACGGTGTTGGTCTGCCCAGACACAAGAGATCCCCTCCCTGAAGTATCTAGCATCTTCAGCCCTGCTTCCCCTTCCCATTCCTTAATGCCCCTTGTAGGCCAGCATGTACTTAGACCTATGCCCAGCTCTCTAGATGTGAATGAGATTCTCACCAGCTCTGGGCACACCACAGTTCTCATCATGGAGGTACCGCCATGTCCCAGTGGCTTTCTGGCAGCTGCTGGGCATTAAGCTGATGATTACAACTTTCTGTCACTATGCTGAACTCCTTTTAATAACTGGTGCGGTGCAACCTGGGGGCAGGGGCATGTTGCCCCATGTCAAGCCAAGGAGAGGTTCTGCATTAGCAGCCAAAAGGCAAGTCAAACATCCCAAAGATGCATCATTCCCATATTATCACGCAGGTATACATCTGACTGCATGAGGCCACAAGGATTCCACCTCTCCAGGGGCTGTCTGACACGCAAGCACCCAGTGTAGGGAAGACATGGGACAAATCCCAAGGTTTGGTGCCTCAGGTCTCAGGGGAGGCAGCAGGAGATGGGCTGGCTTACATCAGAACAAAGGTGGCTCTCCACCTACAAATGCAGAGCAGGGAGAAGACCCCTTTGCTACCACAGAAGCCCTCCAGGCAGAAAGCTACATTGCTCACACTTCTCTTTTCTTCTCTGCTGATGTTAGCTGGACTTAGCGACTGGACAGACAAGCACTGCTGTGTAGAATTGAAGCTCCAGAGCCACTGGTCACTCGCTCTCGATCTCAGGCACTCAGAGCGGCGGTTGCACCTGAAGAGAAACAGCAAGGAAACCATCAGTGCTCTAGGTCACAGAGGAGGGGGTCATTCTTTGTCTTCAATGCAGGACTCTCCTGAGCAGGAGGGGTGAGGGCACCCGACACACTAGCTACAGGAGTGACAGCAAGCAGGGGCCCGAGGTCACCTCAACTGCCCCAGCTGCGCTACAGGAACGTGCAGTCGTGGGCACGGATGGGTGCACATTAGATAGCACACAGCCCCGTTCTGCAAATTCCATTTACAGTTTACCGTGGCGTCGCCTGGGGTAGCCCTGCTAACTGTGCAGTAATGAAGCCTGTGAGCAAGAAGGGATAAGGAACAGAGCCCAGGGCTGTGACTGGTACCCCATCAAGCTCCACAGCGGGAGAGAGGGACAGGTTAGACGAGTGGGAATGGAAGAGTGCTTGATGGGAGCTGGAGTTCTTAGCCCCATCAGAGCTGGGCCTGCCAGGCATGGAGAAGAGTGTCAAAGGCTGAAGAAGAAGAGGAGCAGCAGCAGTGGAGAGGAGATGGCTGTTTGGCACCTTGGGTGGAAAAGGTTTCATGCCTTAGCAAGGAGGACACTTGTACCATACACAGCACCTCAAAACAGTCTGAATCCCTACGGCCTAAGGCCTTATAAATGCACCAAAGTACTGTGTCTTCTTGCAGTTTTCCAGCAAAGCTGATTGCAATAAACAGGAGAGAATGAGGCTGAACAGCTGTTGTGTCACCAAAGACCTTACCGTCCCTGAAGAACACACCAGCCACAGTACGGATCTCTCAGTGCCAGACACGAGGCACAGCTCAAGTGCCGTGAGCAGTCAAAGAGGGGAACCCGTGCCACCTGCCAGAGAAAGAAAAATTAGTTTAGGGCAACTTCAGCTCTGGATCAGCAGAGCCAGGCCTCCTGGTTTCTTCTGCTCTCTCAAAAGCCCCCCCTATGCTGGTACCCTCTGAACTTCCTCTCAACTCCCACAAGCACTGGAGATGAAAAAAGGAAACAAATTTTCAGAAATGGTTGCCTAAATGGCCAGTCCCATCCCAGCGAAAGAAATCTGTCCCAGTGCTTGCTGCAGGGGGTTCATTTGCTCTCACCATTGCCTGGGTCATGACATAGAGGTGCTGCTGTGCCTGGTCAAACAGCAGGTCTCCGCTCACAGCACTGTTTAACTGGATGACTAGAGAGGCATATATATTGGCATCACCCGTGGCACTGAGGTAGACCTGCAAGAGACAGGATCTGAGGGGACAGGCAGGAAAAAGGGAGATGCTTCAAGTGACAGGGTGGGCGTGTGGGCAGCTCTCCGTCTCTTCTCCCTGTTGCATATTGTCATGACCTAGACAGCAAACATGCTGTGGAAGAGGCTGCCTCTTTCCTGCAGAATGGTGCTGCCCTGTCAAAGGGGGTCCCAAAGCTCGACCAGTGCCCCTAGGTGCTTGAAATGAAAATAAATAACGGGGAGCCAGCAGGAAGCCAGGGGAGTGGATGAACAGACAGGTGAGAGAGGCAAGGGTGCATGCCTGCAGGTAGGCTAGGGGCTGGAGGGCAGAGCAGGCAGAGATGAGGAGAAACCAGGTGGCAGAACTGATAAGTGAATGAAAGGCCCAAAGGATCGGAGGGAGATTGGTGAATGGGACGAGCAGGGTAAGAATTCCACCTCCCGGATAAAACTCCTCACTGACCCGTGCTGAGTCCACAAGACGCTTCAGAACAGGCTGGGTCTGGTGGGGGCGAGGGTGGCACGAAGCCCAGTCAGGGACAAGCCAGCCCCTTGGCATGAGACTTTGTGATTATGGTTCTTGAAGGAGGAGCAAGAGGGAGCCAAGGCAGGGAACGAGCGGGGAAAGGCCTAGCACTGTCTGCAGAGCCAAGCAGAGCAGCACCGGTGCTGGCTAAGGGAAGGCAATAACTGGAAAAAGGGTTTTGCACAAATAGCTTTGCTGGCTCCTAACGACAGCACGGCCATTGTGGCAAAGGGCCGCCAGGTGGGGCTGCCGTACCACACAAGCGGCATGCTCTTGGGGCATGAGAGTGCATCTCAGCCTGTTGCAATAACAGCCTGTGGCGGGAGCATGACAGCTGGTCAGCACAGCTCATCTCCCTCTGCTTTGGGAATGGTGGTTGTCTGCATCCTTCCCAAGCCCCAGAGAGGTGCAGCACCCTGACTGTGTGCAGTTCATTGAAAGGGAAATTGAGGCACAGGGCAAAGCATTGTGCCTCCTGCAGAGACAGGGGAAAAGCTGACATCAAAACCTGAGTCCTGGCTCCTCCTGAGCACTGCAAATGCACCCTTCCTCCCACGCAGAGGGACAGGAGCCTTGCTGGAGGAAAGCTTCCCAGGCAGATGCCATCTTCCCTCTCCTGTACCTCCCCACAGCCCTATTTTCCCTTTGCTTGTCCCAGGCAGCTCCTACCTTGTGAAGTCGCCCTCGACTGTCCCCTAGGAAAGCGATGGTGTGGCCTTCCTCTGCATTCACAGCCACAGCAGTCAGGCGGGCTTCCGGCCTCTCCAGAATGGGTGCTGCTTCCAGAGGCAACCGGCTGGCCATGGGGCTGGGCGTGTGGTCTGAGCCACAGGGGTATGCTTCCAGAGTGTCCTTTGGAGGAAAGGAAAAGAAACAAGGGCCTTTACATGCATTGACTGCTTGCTCTTCCAGCCCGTTCCACCCAGCCATGGCAGCATGTGCCCCAAACAAGCCGAGCCCGCAGATCAGTCTCACCCCCACCCATGACCTGACAGTCAGGCAGCGGCACAGGAAGGTGCCTTTCACTCAGAAGGGCCTGGGGCCCCCCAAGTACTTCTGCTCCACTGCAGCAGAGACCAGGTCTGTTGTGCTCAGACCTGTGTCTTCACTACAGGCACTGCCCACCCCCCCACTTCTGTCTGCCATTGTTTTGCATGGGCTTGGGCCTGCCCGATTCAAAGGGACTGTGCAATGCGGCGCAGGAAGGACGACCACTCGTCTCACAGCCCTGAAGGAGGACCTTAGCAGCTGTCATTGCCCAAGCAGGGTCAGGTAACTGCCCGAGAGGCGGACCAAGGTGCTGGCTGCAGTCAGCCATGGACACTTCCACACAGTGCTGTGCAGCAGGAGCTGCCGTGGCAGGAGAATGACATCACACTGAGTTGTCAAACGCATCAAATGTTGCCCTGCGCTTCCCCTCAGCAGTGCCCCAGGGCACAGTTAAGGGTATCTGCATGCCCCAGCTGGACGTGGTCATCTTGCCCTATCTGGATTTCTTTGTAAAATGTGACCTTAACTTGGCACTTCATGGGCTGTACCACTTGGTTCTGTGACAGTTACGTCCCTGCAGTGTCCCCCCTTGCCTTACTGACACAGGCTCTCATCATCAGCTGGGGAGTTCCTTGGGTTTTCAGATGAGAGCTCTAGCGTGCATCAGCAGATGCATCACCGACAGATCCAGAGAGGTGCTCTTCCTCCTCTATTCGGTGTTGGTGAGGCCACAGCTCGAGTACTGTACCCAGTTTTGGGCACTGCACTTCAAGAAGGATGTGGACAAGCTTGAAAGGGTGCAGAGAAGGGTCACTCACATGGCCAAGGGCCGGGGGCATGGGCCTTATGAGGAGGGACCTCGGGATCTGGGTTTGTTCAGTCCGAGTAAAAGAAGGCTGAGGGGTGACTTGATGGCTGCCGACAAATATGTCACAGGAGAACACCAGCATCTAGGAAAGCAACTTTCAGAAAAGCACCCCTGGGAGGACGTGGCCCAACGGACACAAACTAGTCGAGGAAAAGTTTTAGCTGGAGATAAAGAAAATCTTCTTTTCCGTAGGGTTAACTAAAACCTGGAACACACTTCCAGCAGAGGTGGGGCAGTCACCATCCCCGGCAGTGTTCAAAAGGAGGCTGGATAAGCACCTTGTTGAGCTCATTTGAGCCCAATTACATCCTGTGCATGGCAGGGGACCAGACCTGATGATCTTACAGGTGTCTTCTGGTCCTTCTTTCTATGAGTCTGTGCCTTGCTCCAAGTGTGAGATACCCGATCCAACCACCAAATGCCCTCACAGCAACTACACGGGTGAAACTAAACAGCACCTATGCACTAGAATGAACTCTCACGTAATAAATACAGGATGGAGATGCACACACCATCAGGAGCACATTTCTCAAAGAACAACCACTCTCTGACCTCGCTATCCTTGTGCTCAAGGGAAATCTACCCAACACCTTTAAAATACAAACTTGGGAACAAGAATTCATAAGCTGACGGGTTATTAAGAACCACGGGCTAAGCACTGATACTGGTTTAATGGCACACTCTATTTTACTTGATTCCTGAATTCTTTCCACACAGGAGAAGAGAGAATGACCCTCCTCCTTTTTGAAAGGCCTTGATTTCCCAGTAAGCAGCTGCTTTTCTTCTGCTAACTGTGAATCTGCTTCCCCTGGACATTTCTCTCACTTCTTTCCACTGCTGTTTTTCACTATGCTGTGCCTGGCTCCTCATGATCAGACCTGACAAAGAATGCCTTGAAAGCTTCTCTAACTTTATCCCAACTACATAGCTGGTCCAATAAAAGATATGGCCCTAAGAAAGTCTTGCTTCTCTTGTGTAACTGTTAGTAACTTAGGAAATTACAACCTAATGTCTGGGTTGTAATGGAGTCTGGGTACGAGATTTCACTTAATGTCACCCCATGGGTGATTTGAAGCGTCTGTGTTTTTTCACGATTAAGTTCATTAGGAACAAAGGGGAGACCAACAGAGATATTACATTTCTTGAGTGACCCGTTTTATTATTAACTTTTAACTCCAAAACTAATTAAGTGATTGGCATGTGGGTTCCCAGAAATCAATCTGTTCTCACAGAACAAGTCTAACTGTGGAAAGGACCTACTGGGTGCTTTCCAAACAAATACAGAGTTTAAGAACACCTGCTAAGTGCAAAATGGAGCTCAGCCTTTAGTATAGCATCAAAACCAGCATCCCCCAAGCATTACCATCCTGTCTGCATGGGATACTGGAGCAGCGGGAGCCCTGGTCACACACCACAGCTCAACTGCGTTAGGCGTTTGCAAACAGAACAAGATACCCTCTGCCCCGAAGCATGGGCAACCAACCTGCAGTGTAAGATTAGGCAAAATGGATGGACAAAGACAGGCAGGGAAGTACCAGGGGACAAGGAGGCACTGACACAAAGTGGTTTGAGCATTTCAGTGCTCTTTCCTTGAATCTTGCCAAGTTCTTTGCCTCAACAAAATCTCAAGTCAATGAACTGCACAGTCCAATTACGCAGTATGTGAGAAACAACTTCCCACGACCTCTTAGAAGGTGACACCTGATTGCAGGGACAACCCCTCTTGGACTATGGAACAGAGAGAACAGAACTCCCACTCCGCCCTTCCTCGACACCAGGGGTCAGCAGCCCCCGGCACGTGCGCCGAGCACCGCACGCGAGACCATTTTGCTCGGCACACCACCACCCGCCTGGGCTATAGCCAGCTGCTGCCAGCCACAAAGCCCGGGCTGCTCCCAGCACGCAGCTGGGAAGCTGCAAGCCCTGCTGCAAGCAGACCGGGCTCCGTAGTTGGCAGCAGCTACCCACAGCGCGGGCCAGTTGCAGCCAGGAGGCTGTAAACATCTGCTCTGGGCTCCGGCATCGGCTCCATACCAGCAGGTGTGCACGCGCCTCGGAGCGGATGGTGGGGGAAGGGCCCAAGGTAGTGCAACCTCAGCCTCTTCCCCACTGCCGGCACAGAGCTGATGACTGGGCTCCGGAGCCTGGTGCAGCTGTTTGTGACCAACCTGGGGCATCTGCAGCAGGCAGCGAACAGGCTGCAGGCAGCTGTGCCGGGCTCCACAGCCCCAGCATCAGCTCCGTGCTGGCAGCGACTACACACGCACCTCAGAGCCGACAGCGGGAGGGCTGTACTGCCTGAGGCCCTATCCCCACCATCCACTCTGAGGAGCACCTGCACCTGCTGGTATGGAGCTGATGCTGGAGCCCAGAGCAGCTGTTTTCAGCCTCCCGGCCGCAGCCAGCCCAGGCTCTGGTAGCTGGTGCCAACCACGGAGCCCGGACCGCTTGCAGCAGGGCTTGCAGCTGAGCCTGCCTGACTCCCACTTGCTCCAAGCCCAGCCCCGACTCAGCCCCCCACCGGGATGAGGTTGGCGCTGCCCCTTGCCAGGAGCACCACACTTTTTGTGGGGTTCGCTGTGCGGGGTGGGTGGGCTAATGCGAAGGCTCTGGGCTGGGGCCTTGGCCAGCTGCACTGCAGCCCGGGGTCTGGCTCCCCAGGGAAGCACAGCGGCTCTGGAGGGACCAGGGCATTGTTGGGTCAGACTTTGTCCAGTGGCCCAGGAGCCTGGCTCCATGCACCCACGCATCTGGTTCTGTGCGTTGGTCTGCCTCTGTCTGGTTGTGTGCATCTGTGCACACACACGTGTCTGGTTCCAGACATGTGCAAGCACGCGTCTGTTCCGGGTGTGTTCTGGTTCTCTGTATTTGTCACGTGGTTCTCTGCGTGTGTCTGGTTCTCTCTCTGCTCTCCTTTTTCTTTCTCTCTCCTCTTTTATTCGTCTCTTTTTTCTCTCTCATTGCAATGTGCTCAACAAAAAAGGAATACACAACACCAAAGGCAACATTTATGATTATTAAATATACTAGTGTGCAGTGTGTCCTGCCATGTACCACCTCCCCCGCCCCCCGGCCTCATTTTGTTTTTCTGGCACGCCGGCACTCTGGCACCTTCCATGGTAGACGCTGTGGTTTTTTCCGCACTCCGGCCAAAAAAAACATTGCCTACCCCTGCTCTACACTTACCATTTTGGATTGTTTTATTATGCCCCTTCTATTTTCTCCTAAATATGCCCAAATCCTTTGACTCACTCGCGCTTTTGCTTAAGGGGAGACCAGCAGACTGCACAGTCAAAGTGACTACTAAGATTTCACTGGAAAGTCGAATCTGCAGTACCCTAACCCCAACCCCAACCCTGCTTAGGAAGCCTGGGGGCTTTCCGAATGTTCCAGCAGCTTGCCATGGACACGAGGCTCTTCCCAGGACATGCACAGGAAACAGAATAAATACTCTTCCAGCTCAAGAGACGGTACTGAAATGTTTGAAAACTGTTTAATGTTTGTCCATCTCCTATATACTAAAAACAGAGCCCAGTGCTATGCAGGGAAATGGTTTCCAGCATAAACCCCATCCACAAGCCGGTTTTCAGGCAGGAAAAAAAAAATGTACAATGAATTAGCATTATTCTTAAATAATGCATGAGCTGCCCCATTTCAACTGACAGAGCCTGAAACTGCCTCTGGACAAAACGTTCATTGACAGCCGCTTCCACTCACACGCTGAATGGAGCAGGCTGGAGCTGGCACAGACGCTTACATGCTGTTAGCTGCAATTGTAGTGACAACCGCTTCGTGGCAATCAATAGTGCACGACCAACTTTGCTAAAAAATCCTCAGGCCATTGGATACACTTGTTAAAAAGACCCCAACGTCTTCTGCAGCACAATAGGCCCAAGTGATGCAGCAAGGAGCCTAGGATACTTTTCCAGGAGTTATGTGGCAGGGCACCCCTCCTTCCCCTCCCCTGTTCAGCCCAATCCAGACAGGACTCTGTGCTGTTTGTTTTACCCCCTTCCAAGTTGGGGGTTGGAGTCACTCACCTCCTGCTGCTGCTCCACATCTTGAGCCTGACAAGGGCGCATATAAAAAGGGCTGGATTTCAGGGGCAACTGAGGTGTGTGCGACTCCAGACACTGCTCCTTTCCTTTGGCAGGTGGAACAGGAAGGCCAGGGGTCCAGGAGAGTGGGAGGGGAGACCTGACAAGCTGGGTGAAGGGCTGGCCACAGACTATGGGGTGCCCAGCTTCTCAGCTCCCAGACTCTTCCACACCTCCTGCCGCCTCTGCCCCAGGCCTTCTCATCTGCCTCAGGATCTCCGGTGGACGTCCTAAAGCCTCCCTAGTGACTGCAGTAATAGTCTGTTTCCCGAAGTGACTCCTGAGGCAGCCTCCAGGATGTCGCAGAACCACAGCATGTCCGTGACCTTTACTGATCACAAGAGGAAAGGACTTCAGGTTTTAGCACCCTGGTGAAGCAAAGGAGCTCCAGCTCCACAGCGTCCCTAACACACGCTGGAGCACTTGCCCATACTGAGCAGAGGTGAAACCCTCAACCATTTTCTGCAGCTGCTACGGGGTCCTGGGCAGTCAACCATGCAAGAAGAGATGTTGTTCACTCCTGGTTAGCTGAAGAAATCTGCTGATATCACAGGACAAAAGCACATACGGATAGTCCTGTCCAAATCAGGGCTAAGTCCACCGACTCACTGGCCTCATTCCTGCGGTGACTCTTTCCCACTTCTCCCTTGCCATGGAAATCAAAGGGATGCCTACAGCAGATCATGCACTTTTTATAGGAGCTCAGAAAAAGATGGAACATGGTGTCAGGACAACTTTTCTCCAAACAGAAAATACTCCTGGATTAGTGACTATGATGTGGAAAGGAAGGACTGCTGCCAGAGACTGGTTTGTATTTAAATGATCTCTCTGTTCTCATTAGCCCTAATATGGAACCAGTGCAACATGCACGGCACCCTCCCTGCCTGCCTCTGGGTGAAAGAAGCAGGCACTAGGACGGAGCAAGGGAGACCACAAAGCCTGCGATTCAAGATGTTTCAACCACCACTTTCAAGTGCCAAGTTTGCTGCTGGGCAGGCAGCAGGGCCCGGAGGCTGGCTCCTCCATGTGCATCCCACAGGTCAGCCTGCAACCCAGTCCTTTAGCCTGATGTGGGCAGTGGGAGCACTGGGCACCAGCCAGCAGTGGCAGGAAGGCCAGAAGGGCTCTGTGCATTTGGAAAGTGTGGGCTGTTCCTCCACCCACGCTAGCAATAGTACGAGCTGCACACTGTCTGCAGGCTCCAGGCAGACACCAGCCCCTCTAGACTCTGGGGCTGGTGCTGGCACTCGCACTCAGCCACAACAGGGTTCATTACACACTTCTGGAAAATGGGACTTACACTGGAAGGGCAGACAGACCCCGCCCCCAGCAGAAGACAACCACTACAGATCTCCCAAGAGTCACACATCAGACCCACGTTCCCCTTCATGAGACCCTTACATATCACCCTGAAAGAGAAGTAAAGTGCAGCTGCACTTGCTTTTAGGCCTGTTTATACTGTCAAAGCAGTATGAAGTCAACGCAATACAAAAAGGAATCGCCCAAGAAGCCCAGGTCAGCCACTTACCGCTGGTAGCTGGACACAGTTGGAACTAACATCATATTCAATATAAGCCACTTCATCCCCCTGCTCTGATTTCCCATCCTTGGTGTAGCAGACATCCCGAGTCCAGGTGGTCAGGCGGTCCACCTCTTCCATGGTGTAGACGCAGAGCGCAGACTCCTCGCTCAATTTGCCTGACGAAGCCTGCCAGGCGGAGAAGGTGGTGAAGAGCACCTCTCCCTGGGTGCTGAGCCTCCCCTTGGCCAGGCTGCTGCCTGGCTGGGCAACGTAGGCAGCTTGCAGGAGGCTGTAAGTGTTCTCCGCGCCCCGGCAGAGCAGCGGCAGCTCCACATAGGAGTAATAATGAGAGTCGTCCAGGCAGATCCGTGAAATGTACGTCTTGTACTCCCGCGACTGCGACTTGAGGTCCCGGCGGTAAAACAGGAAGTAGACGCTGGTGCGGTAGGCAAAGGCCTTAATGAAATGGTGGTTATACTCCGAGAGCCGGCCCACGGCCAGCTTTGCTGTTTCCTCGTAGGAGAAGATGGAATGGGAGTCAGCTCCAGGCACGTCCCCCCCAGGAGCCCAGAGGTTTCGCGTGGTGATGGGAGGGATGCCCCCCCCGACACCTCGGCTGGTGTAGCCTCGCCCCACAAACAGCAGGGGCACGTTGTCCTTTGAGTACCCTACCAGTCCCACCGTTGTGATATTTGGGTCATTGGCAGCCACATACTGCGTGTCTCCAGGGCTCTCTGGGCGAAAGAGAACATGGTTGATGGAGGCGAGGCTCCTCTTCTCACAGATCCCCTGGTGCACACTGCCACAGACAATCAGCTCCCCTTGCGCTGCGTTCACCAGTAACAGCTTGTTGTGGTTGTCGGTGTAGTGCGCCTGTGGGCACTCCAGCTTTGCGACCGGGGGCAGGCAATCCTTGCTGTCTAAAACAGGTCCGATCTGAACCGTATTCTCCAAGGATAGGTCAGACATCAGCTGGAAAAGAAAGTTAGTGGCCCCCAAATACAGGGTCCCAGTCTCCGAGTCCATAGTCAGGTGCAGAAATTTTGTGGCGTTGTGTGAAAAGGTGACATAGTGCAGTCCCCCTGGAACTGCTGCCCCCAGGAAACAGAGAACAGGAAGGAGGTTTCCCAGAGGCATGGTCAATGTTCTGCGAGAGGGAGAAAGCTGTTACCCTCCAGCCCCAGGAAGGAAGGTTAGCACAGGTCAGTCTGTCAGCACAGCACTCAGGGTCATGAGAAGAGACGCGCCAGGAGGACTCAGGATAAATCAGGAGACCAAACAGCCAGAGAGATGAAAACGAATGAGGAAATCTGTAGGAATACCAGAGGTAGGAGACCCGTGAGAATATCCATGGTGCTGTTTGCCTCCCAGGCCATCATGGTGACAGACTGAGCATATATTTTGATAGCAGTGAAGCCAGAGTATGACAGGTATTCCTGGGATTTTGTACCAGAGGTTACTTCACATGTCGGTAGAGCGTCTCATCTCCACGGCAGACTCAGAACTTGGCCCAGTTACCTACGAAACAGGAAACTGAGAGTCACATTTCTTTCACAGAACGTAACCAAAGCACAGCTCTACGAGGGTGCCACCAATGCCCTCGTAAGTAGAGGGTGCTCTTTACACTATGAAAACTAATACCAATAGGTCAGGAGCCGGTTCAGGTAGAGCAGTCCCCTCCCACAGCTGAAGCACAGGCCACCTTTGCAGCATAGACAGGCAGGAGCCATGTTACCACGTTCCCGGACCACACAGAGAACGTGTGCTTGATCTGGATCGTTAACGTAAACTCGCCAGAGCACGGGACATGTCTGTGCTGCGCGTGGTACCAAATGGGCACCGCTGGAAATCATTAACAGAAAGAAAAATGAATGGCCTGTTGGGAAAAGACAGATGTGGACTGCATCTACCCTCCAGAGCTGGCCTTTATGCGGCGGGCAGACCCCAGCACAGGCCTGCTCTGCCCCACCGCTGTGCTCTCCGACGGTCTGCAACCCCACGTTAGCATTTCAGATCTCAGACTGAGCCAGTCTCCCACGCAGACAGTGCTGATCCTGTCTGCCAGTGCCGGTCCATCTTCCGGCTCAGGCTTGCACCAAGCAGAGACCAGCGGCGGCAGAACCGTGCTCCGTCGCCGATACGCATCCTCCTGCTTCCAGAAACAGACATACGAGCTCCATTCACAACGTGCTGCAAAACCTCTGCGGGGAGAAACGCTGTGTCGCAGTGCTAGTCCAATAAAGGAGAACAAAACAAGCCAGGCCTCCCTCTTATTGACCAATTCACAGGCTGACACCATCCTGAATTCATTGCTATGGCAACCATCCACTCCGGGGTGAGAGGTGGTGGCTGCCTCGGTTGTGGAAGCAGAAGGGGGGCGCAGAGACGAGGCAGAGCTCATTTCCCCGCCGCCCTCTGGAATATCCCAGGAGGATCCTTCCTCCCACCTCCAATTAATCTTACTCCTGGTAACATTTTGTTGCCATGACAAGCGCACGGGGCCAGCCCTCCACCCTGCCGCCGGGGGCCGGGGGGCAGCCTGCCCAGGCCAGAGCATCCCACCAGGGCTCTGACTCCCCGCGCCCGTTCTTCGCTGCAGCCTTTGGAAACAAAGGCCCCAGCTGCTCGTCAGCTCGATGGCTGCCGGTGTCATTGCAGCACTGAAGTGACCGCCGGGCCTCCTGAAGGGTGGGCACAGGCCATAACCCGATGCTCCGAACTCGGTCTTAAATCCTCTCAGGCCTAAGCACAGAAAGACGATGTGTTATTTATGTCCGTAGAGCTGCCAGGCCCTAGCTGGAGCTCCCCTCCTCGCGCTTCTGTGCAGCCTGGCCCAGGCAGCTGTCGACGGGCGGGAGCGGGCAGAAGGGATGGCTGTGATAAACAGGCCTGAGGGAGGGGGACTGTTATCCTCATCACGGACAGCTTCCGTCTCCTCAGAGCCTGGGAGCTAGTCAGTCCCTGGCAGAGCCATGCTCTCTCCATGGCTGTACCGCCGCCTCTGCACAACCTGCGTTCCTCTAAGCCCTCCCAAACTCCCAGCTGAGGACTGCTGGGAAACCTGCGTAACTGGGTCTCAATGGAGCCAGGTGAGGGCTCTGGAACATCACTTTTGAGAGGTGCAAACTATCACGAACACAGATACTCCTTTACCGTCCCATCACGAACACGGTACTAACCATGACCACCTGGTGGTTACCAGTCCCTGTCCCTGCGTGAAGAAAAAAGAGGGCAGGCACAGGTCTGTGCAAGCCGCCGAGAACGGGATTTCGTTCCGGTGCCAGAAGGGGCGGCGGCTGCTGGATGGCACCAGGGGTTTTCCTCCCACTCCAGGAGCCAAGCCTGGGCAGCCACAGATACGTGGAAGCTGCCCCGGGGCTGGCAGAGCCCAGAGCTCACAGTGCCCCGCTGAGCAGGTCTGCAGGGAGCAGCGCCCACGCCAGCAATCCTGCTCCCCCCGGGTGAGACTGTGGCATTTTGCAGGGAGGCTTGGCAATACTTGCCTCACAGTCTCCTGGAGCTTGTTACTGAGATCTTATTGCAGAGCTCCAAGGGCTGCCCCCACTCAGGGAGCATCACCCAGAGGCAGAGCAGTGGGAAACGAGCTCGCACTGCTCTGAGAAACCACTGCCCTGGACTGCTGCGGGACTCTGCCGACTGCTTGTCTAACCCTGAGTGTGAAACCCCTGGCGCGGAGTGGCCTCTCCCAGGTGGCTCCTGAGCACATGCAATAACCACCAAGAGACGCTGGCTCTACCCTGGTCTTCAGCACCGTCCTGGCAATTCACCAGTCCTCTCTACCTATCGGCTTCCCCACGTGCAGAGCAGAGATGACCCTGTTGTGAGAATCGATTCTGCAATGCTCAGTAAGAGGAAGGTGCTACAGATACGATCACTGTTGAACAGAGGGCTTTGTGCAGCTCTGAAAGCACGCCACTCTCCGCTTGCTGTAGGTAACTAAGCAGCACTGCTGAGACACGCACGCACACACGCTGATGCTACCCTGGCGCCCTGCCCATCGGCACACACACACATTGATTCACATCACACCAGTGCTAGCTTTGTCTAGGCTACACACACAGAGGCTTTGTGTGCCGTGGATAACGGACAGCTAGAATTTCCTGCTCCCAAAACTCACCACAGGTTTTCACCCTCCATCCGTTTAAAGCCTCATAAATAAAAATAGCAGTAAAGAAAATCTGAGCATGCCTGGGAATCTGCGAACACTGAAACAGAAGCCATTAGATCAGAAGCTCTGCTCTCACAGCAAAATTGATCCCATAAATGCAGGCAGAGAGTACAGGAGGTGCAGAACTCAGCAACAGCCAAGGGCAAGACTCAAACTTCCAGCACACAAGCGGTGCTTGGTTTCAATGACATCTGTACTTCATCTTGCCTTGTTCGGATGTACACCTTCCTGCAAATGAGGGTTGGAGCAGGACCCTGGTCCTTCCATGCGCCCGCAACATACTGCCCTTGGTGCCTCCTCGGTTCCATCCACACTAAAGACGCAACTGTTACTGCACTACCCTGAAGGCACAACCACGTGCCAGACTCATGAGTGAGGAAGTGACAGCAGTTTGGGGAGAGTCAGAGCCACAGGAGACAGGGTACATCTTATTTCCAGAGAGGCAAGTACTCGCAGGGTGTGGGGCACATCTGCTTCCCAGGAGAAAAGGCAGATTTTATTTCCAGAAGAACAGGAGTCATGGGACATGCAACACTTCTTTTCCCCAAGGGGCAGGAGATTAACAAAGGATGTAGGTGCTTTTGTTTCCAGGAGGATAGTGACTATGAGTTGTGTTACGTTTTGGGATTTTTTTTTCTGAGGTGACAGTATCCAGAAAGTACAGGTCTTTTTATTTTGGGGGACGGGGGAATGGAACTGAATTACTGGACTGTGGGACATATCTTGTTTCCCGAGGACACTTCCAAGGGAGCCCTCATAGGTGAAGAGGGTATTTTTTGCAGGGGCCACCCATTTAAGGGATGCAGGGCAGTTTGGGTCTTGTGGGAGACAGTATTCAAGTCTTTTAAAAGTTGCCGTTGGCCTGGTGATGGCTCTGGATTTTTGCCTCAGCATCTATGCTGGAAATACAGCATTATGGACACAGCTATATCAGCAGAGTGCTTTGCATCTTATTTCTGGGTGAACCAAAAACCTGTGGTCCTGGCAGAAGCACTTCTTAGATGACAGACTCATCTGCATGGGGAAGGTTGTACTCCAGCTAACCTGACAACACTCTTGATGTAGACAAGGCTCGAGTAGCCCACAGGCCCAGGATGAGCAGGGGAATTCAAGCTCCCATGATGCTCTTGTCACTCAAAACTCTCTCTCTCAGCCTGCAGTGAAGCATATGATTAGATAAGAGTAGCTGTGTGTGCAGCTTGTTTACTGTCTGAAATGCCTTTGCTCCGACCACGGGCTAAAAAAAACTTTGCTTTAAGGGGACTGTTACTCCCAGGTCCCAAATGCAAAGACATGCAGGTGCCTGGAATCGAGCTGCCGCTGCAAGGTGATAAGCCTCTGGGGACTTTAGGGTAGTATGCCCAGGTCTCAGGAGAAGAACAGGTAAGGGCAAGGGGCAAGACACCCAAGCTGGCAGCACACAGGAACTGGAAAGCAGAGCCAGCCCCATAAACCACAGGGCCTAGGCTGTACTTCATCTAAAATTATGCTTGGGAAACCAGCCTTGTACTTTAAACACGTCTCATGCTATGCTCTAGTCAAAGTCCTGGAACATCATGAAGCCTGAGGTGACGCTCCTGCTGAGAGTGAAGTTTAAAGCGGTTCCCCACTGCAAGATCTCCCAGGTAAATACTTCCAGCTGCAGTTAGAGAAAGCACTGGTTGGTGAGGAGAAGCATGCCATGAGATGGCAGATGTGAGACATCTAGAAGCAGATAGTTGACAATGCATGTTCTGCAAAGGGCTTCATATCATCTCCTGAATGGTGCACACATATTGAATATAGTGCTCTTAACTACGCTGTTGTAAGTAGGCAAGTCTGTGGTTCTGGTGTAAATGAACGCGCCTCCCAATTGCACGTCACTGGGACTACAGGTGCTAACCTAGACATTTGTTTGTCACTTAAAAAAAAAAAAAAAAGAAAGCAGTGGAGTTTGATTCAATCTCTCAAGCTATTTAGTTATTCCTCAATCAAGGTTGATTTTTTTTTTCCAAGTACAGTAAGGGGTAAGATTGTTTTTCCCTATATCCATGTCTTTGGTTAAGTTCATCATAATCCTTCAAGGATGGGAAGGGAAGAGGACATATTTAAACACAACTGTTCATCACAATTTACAGTACTATATAAAGGACTCCAACTGTGCTCAACCCCATAAGCCCAGTGAAAGCAAAAGATGCAGCTTTTACTAACTGACAGAAAACCAAACTTGTGACTAAAGTCACTCTTCAGGTAACTGCCACAGTTTAATGATTTTTTTTTAAACAGTCAGAGATTTTTTTAATCAATTCTAGCCAACAAGAAAAGACACAGGCCGTAATTCTGCACGTTTCCCTTCTCTGATGCAGAGTACTGAAATGACACTTCCGGGCTTCATTTAGTTAATCCAGACTGCAGCAGAAGGGACAGAGGATTAATCATTTGTGTCAGGAAACCCTGATCTGCTGTCATAGAGCAGATGGAATTGATGAGAAAGCAAGGGTGCCACTTAGTTTTATTGCAGTTTCCAAGTCACAGCTTCCCTCTGCAGCACCACTCTCATCCCACCAGGTCTCAGGTGTGACACGGCTGCTGGAAGATCCTCTCCCATCTTCCACAAGATAACACGCAGCCACTGCCAACTCCACCCCGGCAAAGCTCTATCGTTTTGTTGACCTGCGCAGATTATTCCAATCCTCAGATTAATCTTCCTAACCACCGCATCATACTCTCCCAAACGTGATGAGCAGATTAAGCTGTAGCTTCCTGGCTAGATGCCATGGTCATAAAACCAACAGATTTCTACAGGGAGGCAAATGCCCCAGCCATGGGCACCCTCAGCTTTCTGACCAGCTTCAGCAGCATTAGTGAAAGCCCTGGCACGCTGGAGCCAGCATAGAGCAGGTGCAGCACACACATTTCTAAGTTCCCTTCATACGTGGAGCTGAACAGCAATTCCCGGGCTCCGACACACTCTGTCCTCCTAGCCCTTGGGAAGAACAGGGTTGATCTCAGTGCTGTTTTTGTCTCGGTACCTCATGCACCCCAGCAGGACCTGTCCCATCTCCCAGCTGACCAGGAGCCCTTCACAGATCTCCTGAACATCAGAACAAACCTTTCTGATGCCTGGTGCCAGGCCCAGCTCCCACCTGATCCCTGAGATGGCAGCTTTGTTCCAGCTGTGTCAGCTCTGGGATGCAGAGCTGCAGAAGAGGAAATAACACTGGTCTTTGCAGAGGGGTGTCATAGAGAAAGCACCAGAATCTGAGTTCTCACACAGTATCTTGGTCAGAGATACAGGCTGATGGTTTTATCTTACAAGGTACAGTCACCACCTGAGCTGCAGTCATGACAACACGTGATAAAATCCTGAAGACAAGTGCCAAAGCCAAGGCATGGAGGTGCTTGCACTCTAGAGAGACTGCAGCCCTCATACTTGGACCAGAACTCTAGCAGTTTTCCTCTAGCAGGGCATTTTCTTTCTAACAGGGAGAAGTCAGTATTTCTTAATTCCTTGATAACTGCTGCTTCTCTCCATAGCACATTTATTCTGGCGGATATTGCTGGGGAGGATACAATACAAGGATGGAAAGCATTTTGTGCAATGTCAGCTGGACTCCAGCCAGGGTCTTGATGATGACCCACCCTCTGTATCTAGTTTTTCAATGCGACTAAGAGAGAGCTTCGGTTCCAGGTTTACATGGAGGCTGACCCTGTAGAATTTCCTCAGGGAGAACAAAACCTTCAGAGCTGATGCATTACGGGAGAACTGTCCTCAGACCTCAGGAGAAGGAAATTGGTACTACTACTTTAAGAGCAGTGAGATTTGGGGAAAAAGCCCTGTTCTGTGTTGTGGGAGAGCTGAAGAAGAGCCAACAGCTGCAACAGAGGAGGATAATGGCAGCAGGGCAGGGGCTGAAGCAGGAAGTCCCAAGGCTGGGTATTAAGGTGGCTGGCAGAAGAAACAGTAGAATGAATTTGGAGCGATGTAACCCAAAAAAATGACATGGCTGTGCTGCAGGTGTTAAGAGTGAGCTGAGCTGCAGTCCTTCCCATCAGCAAGCTTCCATCAGGCTCTGGCTTGGGCTGATGTCAGTACAGACTATAGCTCGTGCAGGCTGCCCGGCTTGGGGGAAACCTGTGGTGCAGCAACAGGATTCCAGCAGAGACTGCTGATAAGTCATGTCATAAAGGCTGCAGCATCTGGGAAACATTACAAGACTGCAGAGCTGCTCAGTTTGGCTTTTACATTATTTTAGTATTTGACAATAACTTAATTTTCCAAAACGGCTTTCACACCAGTTGCCAAACTGCTCTGTTTGGACCAGATGCTTTGGAAGGGTCACTGCTGCCTGTCCTCCCCCTCTCTGCTCAGGCTCCCGCGGTACTGATGGAAAGGTGAAAGATCTGCCTCGGAAGCAGGATGGCAAGAGTCTGGACTGAAGCCCTGTGAACAGACTGGTCCAGAAACAGTTTGGACAGCACCTGACCTTTTCAGTGCAATTGCTTTTTCCCCCAGAGGCTGTCCATCTCTTCAGCAGCATGCCCTCTACACAGGGGGAGGCGGCAGGCTAGAAGTCGTGCGCTCTCCACAGTGCTCCTCCTCGATGGCTCCCACACACGAAGATTAGATACGCTCCTAGATTCCAGAGACAGGAGCCCAGCCCTGCTTCATATGGCACAGCTCTGAGAAAGGAGAGCTAAAGAGGCCTAAAGGAACATTAAGCCACCTTTAGCCACCTGCACCCCAAGAGGGGGGCCCTTGGGGCATCTCTAAGTAGTGCCAACTGGGAACCCTCCCCAAGGAGGCAATACAGTAGACAGGGATTTCCTGACACAGTGGCTCCCTGCCACATGCTCTCTGGCAGGGTAGGTTCGCCCTGCCCCCGCCCCACAGAACCAGGCAAGCTAGACTTCTGTTGCTTTTGAACCATCAGAATGAGAGCCAGCATCCACCCCAGATCCCCACGTCAGGACAGGCAGGCTTCATCCCTGCAGCCAGCCCACTCTGCACTGACTGCACTTTTGCAGAAGCAGCTGGATTAGTGCTTAGCTAGGAGACATCAAGAAGATACTAGAACAACACAGGGAGCAGATTACAAGCTGATACTGGCCCTGCTATGCTGCAACAGGGGGGAAATCTACTCAGAAAGAGAGCAGGCCAGCAGTACAAGTTGCAGAAAGCAAGACACACAAGTGCCTAAGTGCCAGCTGCTAAGATACAAACCAGCAACGTTATAGATTGGATCCGGCTTTTAGTAGACCCCGTGCGCTATGCAAATAATGCCGAGCCTCTGGAGTTCCAAGACCTCCTGCAAGAGCTGTCTTACAAAGAAAGGGAGGAACTTCCCTCTCTGAAGATAGTTCCTTGAGTTCAAGTGATAATTAAACTTCCTTGCCTTCACTTAGTGTCCTGGGAAAGCACTCTCTTCTTGGTTTAGTAGCAGCTGATGTTTGTGGACAGTGTCAGCAGCTCTGCCTAGAACCAGTACGACACACTTTTTGGCCATTTGAAAATGGGTGTAACATGCTACAACTAGATCAGCAGCATTTATTCCCACTCCCCACTCTTGCCCAGGGATAGCACAGAGACCTGAAATTCCAGTAGCTACCACAATTCACTACCTGTTCATTTTAAGATCACGTTATGCTCTAGGAATGTGGTGTATCACTATTCTACCATATTTTATTATACACATATAGAGCTAAAGCTACTTCCCCACCTAGCGCCATGCTTTTTGGAAAAGTGTACAGCTTTGGGGGCACAGATCAGGCAGTACAATGTTCAAATACCAACCTCTGTATGTTGTAGAGATGTTTTCATGGTATATTTTGGGCGTAGAAGACAGGGTAGAGTTGCACCTTATAAATTAACCAATGAAAGCTGCAGAAGCTATAAGGCATTTTAGGGTCATATCTAGAAGCCAATGAATTTCTGGATCAAACTAGGTCCCATGAAATCCCACTGTTCACTCAGCTCTTGCGAGCCACCCACATTTTCAAGCTGCTGTCAGGAATCATGGATGAAACAGCCCTGAGCACTGTGCATTAATGCCAACAGACTGATCTGCACATGCTGGCAGTCATGCCGGTAGATGGATGCGGATGACTTGGGAGACAACCCTGGCAGTGTCACAGCAATGACGACAGAGGAGAAGGAGGATGAAATGAAGCAGTTACTCATGTGCAAGCTTTCCTTGGAGCAGCTTGTCTCCACTACCTCAGTGCTCAGCCGGGCACTGGCTGACAGGACAGGAGTGGTACACTGCACACCTGGCAGTGGCAGGAGAATTGCAGGATGTGTGAAGCTCCTTCCCTAGGAGCCTGCGCAGTCATGCTGGAGCTGCAGCAGCTGAAATACAGCATGAATGACGCCCTTCGGCATACAGCAACAAGTAGCCGCTCCTCTGTGGAGTCCTGCTGTCTGGCTGGTGCTGACAAGGGGACAACAGGTGGGTGTTGTCAGAGGGGTGTGCTGCTGCCCCAGGCCATAATGTACGGCAATGGGTGGAGATTACTGATGGGTCTGCATGACTGGGGCAGTACCTCTCCATGGTACTGCAGGGCCTGGGGGAGCATCTGGACTCCTACCGACATTAACATGGGAGATCTGGGTAGGACCACGGTGCCAGGACACCCAAAACCGTGGCTCTGCTTATTGCAGTGAGAAATGGCACTTCAGTCCCTGTGACTGCTATGGACATCAAATCTGTTGCAATTCCTGCTGTCGTTCTGGGAGATAGCCTGTCCAACTTAAGCAGCCTTCCCCTGGATACTGGCACAGGATAAGGGGACTAGTTACCTCCATCTTGCAGAGCCACCAAGACTGAACACGGAGGTTCCCCGATGACAAGGCTAGATGCTTATGAGCAAGAGCTGCCCTGTATAACAGGTGCCTACTGCATTTTTCACTGATAAGAAGAAACAGAGGCGGAGCCTTTTTGAACAGTCAGAGGGTGCATCCACCACACACATGCAGGCACGTGTGCTTTCAGCGGCTCAAATAAGAGCGGCACAAACTTGTACTAGGGATTTTTGCCTCGGCACACATGTCTGAACATGCACTTTGGTGTGGGGCAAGTTGTGCCACCTGGGGCATACCGACCCTGCCCAGTTCCTCCCGGATCTGCAGCCAGGGGGAGCTGGAGGCTGAAACCAGCACCTGTTCTGGCCCCAGCGGTATAAAAAGCTCCCCTGGCCAGCAGCTCAGGGCTACTTGCTCTCAGAAGCTTCTGGCACCCACCCCAAAGGCTGAGTCTGTACTCCACCCTCATCCTATGAGCCACTGGGGACCTCAGCTGGTGGCTCCTTCATGGAGCCATTGCCACAGGCAGGTATGTGGCAAGCTTCACAGATACCCCAGTCTCCTGCCCCTTCTGTGGGCAGAGAGAGACCCTGGTTCACATGACTCTTGAGTGCACCAGGCTGCAACCCCTCCACCTCCACCTCTACCTCCAGAACCTCCTCCTGAGGTTCTGGTTGAATTTCACCCCCCCCCCCCTTTTTGTTTTTGGTCACTCAATCTGCAGCCCCACAAAGTCCCGGGACCTCCTGGCCCACCTCCTCCTGGCCCTGCCCAACTGGGCCCTATACTTGACCTAGGAGGAGGCTCTGGCCAAGAAGGTGGGGCTGCTTTCCTTTAACTTGTCTGTGCATGTTTCTCTGGGCACAGCGTCAGTAGGCAGCGTTCATCGGCTCCTTGGATGCCCCTGAGGTGTGGCCCGGGGGCTCTGCTCAGTGTCCCCCTCAAGCACACTCATTTTCACATTTTGACCCTCTGACCCACACAAGACTCCTATCCTGGCTTTTTTTATTACTTGTCCCAAGAATTGAGTTGTACCACTCACTCATTAGTCCCACACGGGGTTATTAGTTAGCCAGGTGGGCCTTAGGGCCCACAGTATGTGTGTTACAAATAGGTAAGAGCTTCTGGGGCCTGGCCTATTGGTATCTGGGGACACTAGCCCCTTGTGCCAGCTGGACTGCTGAAGCAGCCCTAACCTAGAGTTCCCTGCACCCTCTACCCACTGCAGCAGTCTGGCAGTGGAGGCTGCTGCCCAACTATAACCTGCTGCCACCTGCGACAGCATGCGGCCCCAAGGCTGCGCCTGCCTGGCCCGGACGGGAACCGCACGGCCAGCGGGGCTCTAGCATGGGCACTGCAGCAGAGGCATCTGCACTTCTGGGCCAGCTGTTAGGGGGCTGTGACTGCACAGCTGGCCTGTGGCACTGCTGCCATGTGTGCCCCCGCCTTGCCATCTGGGCAGCTATCGCCTGAAAGATGCTCTTGGTGTGGTGGCCTGCTTTGAACTGTCAAAGCATGTCCTCCTGTCTCCAAACGGCCAGGAGATCAGCCACCTCATTTGCTCTCCAGCTGGGTCCCAGGTGCCAGCCCTGAGCAGGCTTCTCTGCCTGGGTTTTGCCACTTGCCTCACTACCAGGAATCCTAGTGATCCCTATTTAAAAACTGCAAAGTCTCTGCTTAAAAAAAATTCCACATTCACTCTTTAAAATACCCGCAAATCCATGTGCTTCCACCAGCACCAGGGGCTGTATGCTGGGGGGGGCACAGCTGCGACATGCAGGCATGTGGCACACACCCCCGCCCCCAAACCCCATGTCTCTGTTAACTTGTGCCCAGATCCCAGTCACACCACAGCCTTGCCCCACTTCTGCTTACCCCAGCATGCTAAGGGTGCGTGCCCCACGTGCTGGGGCAGCAGAAGCACTGTAGAAACACTCTGGCCAGACACCAGAATGTCTCTCTGGAGGACCCATCTCCGGGTCGCCTCAGGGCACGGTCCCAGACCATGTCTTGCCCTGCTTTTTTCCTTTTGATACGTATTGAATTGGAGCCTGCGCTGCAAATACACAGTGCGGGGAACATTTTTTTGCTCCCAGCGTGCCTCTTGCAGCATCTCAAATTGCTTTGAGATGCTGCAAAAGGCACGTGAGAGCTCATCTGGACATGCCCAGAGGGGCTAACTCCAGCACATTATGCTAACATCTAGCATATTAACCCCCTGGGACTGGGGACAAGGTTGAGCTCTTACTCTGAGGACAGGTGATAAGCCATGAAAAAATGTGTGCAAGTACAAATTCAGCTATGCTTTATGCAACGATTTCATGGAATTTTTCAACCAACCTGTAAAATAAGTGATCGAATACATAAACAAGAGCAGTTGCTGCTGTGTAATAAGGATAGCAGAGCAGCACTGTGGCAGACATGCCCAGAGTGCCAAGTGCTCTCATTTGTGTTGCCTGTCCCAGGTACGTGCACTGGAGGTTGGGACTGTCCTTCCTGTCTGGGGGTCAGGCCAGGGAGGGAGGAACTTGGCACCTGCAGCTAGGGTAGGGAAGGTAGGAGTGACCCAGGTCTCAGGCCACAGCAGCACTCAGTCCTCTGTGTTCACAGGAGTGGGGCTCTTCCAGTACAGCATCCTCCACGGGTTGCAAGACACAGCAAGGTTGAGGGTTGTCATGGACAGCGTCACTGTAGTGTGCAGCCTCTGCATCAGTGGCACACATTTCCATTTCTTCGACAACGCATGCCCTGAACAGCCACAGACCACTACTTCTCTGTGGAGTCACAGTGAAAAGAAACCCTCCCTTCACAATTCAGCATTCTTCAGTCTCTGTCAGGATAGCACTACAATGTTACTAAACAAGAACTCATGTTCTCCATCTCCTTTTCCCCTAAAAGTTTGCCAGGTCCTCAGTAACTCCCATCTTGTGGGAAGCACCATGTCAGATGCCAGGGTGGCAGAGAACTGGCATGAGTTGGCCAGGTCTGGAATTGCCTACATGCTTCTGCAGGCTATGCTTATATTGAGGAAGGTTACCCCAAGATAAATCCAGGAGCCAGAGACAAGGATCTCATGCTAAAAGGCCACTGGTAATCAAAGACTCACATTGGAAGAGTGCCCTCAAGATTGGAGGAATGGTAGGGAACCACTTCCAAATGAGGAAGACCCGAGAAAGTTGCACTAAAAGCACACTGTCTTGTCTTTGCTCTTTTCTAACTCCTGCAGGTCACCATAAAGCACGCTGCACAGACTGCTTGCTACACAGCAATAGGTTTGAACCCACAGTGCTAGCATAGAGAACCTAATTAAAAAGGTCCGTGAACATCTTATCATTACCGTGTATTACAAAATATATATCTAGCCTAACGTTAGCCATTTCTGTCATAAAATGTAAGACCTGGGCACTACCAGGCTGCGAGCCAAGGTAATTTTCCTACTGCTTTTTTTTTGCTTTTACGGCAGTTCACATGCCTGCCCTGCAGTGTATTTGGCTTTCCAGCTCCCACAACGCTGAAGCCATCACCACCAGTGCAGGCAGGGGGAGGGATGGTACTTGGTACTTGACCAGGAGGGTCTAAAAACCAAACCAGCGGTACAGGAAATGGAATGTGGCGAGGAAGAAGGACCCGCACATGGGTGCAAGGCAGCTTGTCCCAAAACACTCAAGTTAATCCAAATAACCTCTAAGCACTGACAACCCTTCAGACTCCAACGATTCCCCTGATTTTACTCCACAGCTCACAGGGACACTGTTCGTTAAAATTACTGGTTTTCAACCTTTATTCATTTGTGGACCCCTAAAAACTTTCAAATGGAGGTGCAGACCCCTATGAATTGTAAGCCTGGGTATTCACATACTTCTGATTGATCATCAGTCATCTTTCATGGGAACCTTAGACAGTCTCTGGACCACCATGGGTCTGTGGACCACAGGTTGAAAACCGTGGGTCTAGATCTTTGCCTCTGTTGCTCAGAGGAGATTTCTGGGGGATTTTCCTGCTGTATTTTTTAAGACATTAGTACATCATCTAAATAGACATAGGTAAATGGGGATCTTATTATGGCCGTACAGTGCTAACAACTGCATCACACACAGTACACTCACACCTCTGACCTGGCAGATGCCCAGCTGCATGCATCAACCATCCAGACACCTGAAGTAGCACTCCCTTGGGCTCCCCTCTCTCAGAATGACAGAAGAACTACATTTGCTGTGGGCAGGGAGCCAGAGCAGACAGGCAACCCTATGAGGAGGGACAAAAAAAACAGCTGCAAGCGCTTTGGGCACTGGTCATTTCATTCCCGTGGCAGTGCAAGGCTGCAGCTTGCCTCCATCAGGGCAGGTGAACTTGGAGCAGCTGGACCAAGCTGGGTGTGCAAAAGCTCTCTATTTGCACTAGAGCAGGAGTTTGAGACTGGGATCCTATGTGGCAAACTGGGCACACAGCTCCCGTCTCAAGAGCTTACTGCCCAAGTCTTTTCTCCTTAATGCCTCAGAGGAAAAGTGAAACCCCCTCAGGAAGCAGTGAGGTAGTGAAGCGAGAGGAGTAGCAGCCAGACCTTCCAACAAGCAATGACAGTCCGGATGTAGGCTGCACGGCTGTTACGGCAGATGGGACACAGATACTACCTAGTGTCACAAGGAGTTCCTTCCTCTCCCTCCCTCCCAAGGGCTCTCTAGCCATCCAGCTCCACCCTCTAATTCAGTTTCATTTACAAAAGGCAGGGCAGAGTGGCACCTTGGAGGTGAACTGGTTCAGAGAGGCATAAGCCTTTGTAGACACTCACTCATGCCTCTCTGAACCAGTTAGCCTCTAAGGCAGAAGACAGGGTAGACACTGCACTTTACAGACTAACCACAGTAGACAGATACAGCACAAGCTTTCGTGGGCTGAAGTTGACTTCACTGGTTGATCTCAGCAGCTCTTGTTAGTCTAGAAGGTGCAAATCTACCCTTTTACTTGACTTCAGAGTTACACGGCTAACTATATCTCTCCAGTCGCTAACGTCCCACCCTGCCTTGCCTTCTGCCTCTCCATTTCATTTACCTGAGCAGTTCCTTGCTTATGTGAAAGGCAGTGTTGGGAGCCTGTGGAGGGCCAGAGGGAGGACAGGAAAGGCTGGCTTGGGGCAGACAGGATGGTGGGGGACTTTAAATACAAAAGCAAACAAACCTGCCATGAATGAATAAACTGAGACCTGTGGTCATCCCAACTGCTCTGCTTGTGTACTGAACTCCTTTCCCACACCCTTCCTGTATCTTCAAGGGAGGGACTATCTTCCTCTGTGCTTGGAAAATGCCAAGCGAATCTTGGGCACTGCTATGGTATAAATAAGTCTCAAAAAGAAGTGATAAAAAGGTAGGCTGGACAGCACTTTGAAGAGAGGGATATAAATTGACAAAATAATCTGCGATCAATTGAACAATGTCAGATTGGCAGGCAGCATTTGAGTGAGGCTGGCTGGAGTCCAGTATTTGAATTAAATATTTGTAGGCCCTAGTGGGAAACACTACTCAAATACCAAACCCAAAAGAGAGAGATCATATGGGCCACAAGCTAGATTTAAACAAAAAGATGACTTTGAGAGACACTCTTGGCCTGACGACGAAGAGGGAGCTGGGAAACGATAACCAACCCAGCTTCTCAGCATAGTGACAGACATCCACTTTCCCTCATCAGCATCCTTCAGCAGGACCCTAGAGGCATCTTCAAACACCCCAGCACCAGAGCAAGTGCCTTTAGGACAGAAAAAATATAGGACCCGTAACAGGAGAGGCCTCATGCTCCCACAGCGTGGCATGCAAGAAAGAGGATGGAAGCCTTCCCCAGCCTGCTTTGGCAAACAAAGTCGAAAACACCTCCTGCACACACACTGGGGAAGGAGTGGGCCTTCTGCTCTCCCAACCCAACAGCTTCAGACAGGCATCCAAACAGGTCCCAAAAAGATGCCTATATTAGAATAATTATAAAGCCATGAGAGGTGCAAATGGCCCGCGTCACAGGGCTCCAGGGTCTCAGAGCCCTACTAAGGGACAAGACCTAGGAAACATTCAAGTGCTGGCGTGTGAGCACCACAGTGGGCAGCTCTCCCATGGGAAACATGTCAAGGGGACATAGGAAATCCCCACAGTGGAGAACTCTGGGGCCAAGAATGAGCCTGAACCTACATGCTGCCATGCACCACACAAAAGGACCTCCCTCCATACGCTCACGGGTGCAAGACGCACCATCACATGCCCATTCACCCTATCCACTCTGCTCAGAGGCCGTGTTCCTCCTCTGCAGCACACTACTTCCTGGGGTCATGTTTTCAAGCAGCTCTCAGCCAGGTTTTCAAGTGCCCAGCCTCTACAGTTAGAAAATCCAGACCTCAGTGGTAAAGCAATTCTTACTGGAGAAAGCGTAGGATCAGCACAGCAATACAAGGAGTACGTACTGCAGTGGGAAGGAGCGACACCTAATCCTTCTGAGCACAGAACTGACCTCCACAATGCCCTCCCACCTGCAGTTTCCTACAGCATGTACCTTAAGCATTTCAAGGCCTAGACACCACTTCCTTTCAGCCCTCTCCTCAGTCTGGAAAGCCTCTAGCAGCCTTTCATGAGCAGCTAACACTGCAGATATGCCATGCACTAGTTGAGATTAACTACTTTCTTTCCTGAGCTTTGTAAAAAGAAAAGAGAACCTTCTCGCAGCTTCCAGATCTGTACAACATCTGTACAACATGCACCTGTCCACATCAACTTCCCTCTGGATAGGCAAATCATCCCAGTGCCCTATGGCAGCCTGCAGAGAGATGTAAGACCTGACACTTAATTACATTAAGGACCATTTATACTGCTTGAACAGTTATGTTCCCCATGATAGTGCAGGAAACAGACACTGCTGTACAAGTGAAAAACAGGCTCTTCATCCATTACACTTTAAAAGGGATTTACCAGGCTGATCACAGTTCTGGGTGGAGCATTCCAGTAAGCCCCAGAAAAATTCAGCACATGGCTCCTGAGGCTTCAAACCAGCCTCCCGTAGGTCACCCACATCCATGCTGCACCTCTTGGGCACCTTCCTCAACTGTTGTTTAAGCATTTTCTTTGCTGGGAATATAGTGTCAAAGCACTGCAGAATTGTGTGGGGACCAGCCAAAGTTCAGGAGAGCCTGCACAAGCAAGCAGCTTTGTTGGCTTCTAGCCATTTTGTAAGACAGAGAGCATTTTAAAACCTTTACCACTGGACACTGGTGTTATAGTGCAAGTAGGCCAACATCAGCAGTCACAGAGAAAGAATAAAGCACTATAATGAGCAAGCATGTAGTAGGAGAAATTCCTGCCCAAAACACAACTCGTAGTCAATTTATACCTTGAGACGTCTGGATCAAAAGCCTCCGATGTCTACATTCTAGTCAGCAACACTGCTCTTCCTCATACAAAAAATGTCTGTTGTCTAGTTCTTTCCTGAATCTTAAACTGTTTCCCTCTGTTCTGGAACAGAATTTCATAGATTGATCACACCCTGAGTACATAAGCCATGATGCGTTTTAGAGTTTGATGCCCTTGAGGTCTTCTCTTTGCTCTTGTATTATTACAAAGAGCAAAACAGAGGACTAGCTAGTTTTGTATTTTAAAAAGCCAACCTATTTTTCCTCCTTCCAAGCAAGACAACACAGGTTGCTGTTAAACACACTTTAGGTGGATGCTGCCCTTTTTGGACCTTCTTTACTATTTCTGCCTGTTATAATAGACTCATTCATTTTCTCTGGTGCTGAAGAGAGACTCCCTCACGTGCAATTCCCCACAATCACACCTCACTTTTATCCTTCCAGACATACATACAGCATTCATCACCAATCTGCCCTGCAGCACAGCCTGTCACACTACTAGCGTCTAGGATTCCCTCATTGCTACCGTTAACATGAATAAACACAGAGAAAGAAAGGACTGTTCCTTATCTCCCCTCTGACCATAACCAAATTGCTTACCAATTCTGCAACCAGGATGTCTAGGCGACCTGGGTGGCCCTGAGAATCTTTCAAGGGTTACATGGGGTGTCACACAGTGTTAGTACTGTTAGGTGTGCAGATGCGATTCCCAAGATAAACCCAGTCATTTCGAACGGGAATCCATAGCATTAAAACCATTCTGACCTGCTTGGATCTTTCTGAGCAATTTGGAACAGAATTTTTCTCTGCAGACAACTTCCCCTCCCCCCCCAACAAAAAACCCGACTGAAGATCAAGGGCTGGTATTTTCTGAGGGGTGCCTTGAGTCTAATGAGGGGTGCCTTGAGTCTAAAAACGTTGAAAACCACTGCTTTATATAAACCTTTTGAAAAGGTATAGCAGAGCTCAGATATCCCATCCCTAAAGACATTTAAATGCACGTTTTTGTTGTATTTAAACCCAAAGAGCCAAAGATAGCATCCTAATCTGGCTCTTTCACATGGGCTGGATTCTTGTTGTACCACAGAGTTAAAGTTATTTTTAAGTGCAGAAAAGGATTACTATGACCGTTAACATCTGATCTTCAGCATAGCACTGGCCACTGAACTTCACCAAGCAATTCCTGCATGGTCTGATTTCTGGCAGAGTTAGGACAAATAGTTTAGAAAGACATCCTCTCTTGACCTGAAGACCACTGATGATGAAGAACCAATGGTCTCCCTAATAAACTGCTCCAGTGATTGATTATGCTCTCCTTGTTATACATGTACACCAATCCTAGTCCAAATTTGCCTAGATTCAGCATCTAGCCAGAGGAACCTGTTGTGCCTTTGCTGGATGAGAAAGCCCTTTGTTATAACCTTTTTTCCTCCTCATCCAGGTACATGTGGGAAGTCATCTCTTAACCTTTACCAGGATAAGCTAAATTTAGTTTCTTAGATCTCAATATAAGGCATGCTTTGCAGACCTTAATTAATTCCTTGCATCTTTCCTCTCAAGTTTCTTCAGCTTGTCATCCTCAGTTTTAAAGTGTGGGCATTAGAAAACTAGACATACTAGTGTCATGTTAAAGACCAAGGCACCAGTTCCTCCGGGAGCTCCAGTTATCACCACAGAGCTCTGCCAGGATGAAGCAACTCATGCCTCATGCCACACAACCAGTGTCCTGTTAGCATCTCAGCTGATTCCAGAGGGATGGGACCCCCTGAGGCTGCCAAGCTGGCAGTATTGCTAGGCTCAGCCACTGTATAAATCACAGCAGGGAGAACAGGGGATTGTCCGATATTTGCTGGCCCTGGTCCCTGAAAGAGTTCTGTTGTCTGTTGTTTAAAACCATCCCCTTGTGTGGCAGTTTCTAAATTAAAAAAAAAAAAAAAAAAAAAAATCCAAAAAAAAAATCACTTGTTACATTCCAGCACTTCAAGAAACAAGCTCCAGAATCTGAGGAGCGAAAAAGGCTTCTGGCACGAAGCAGGGCATAGATTAACCTTGGGCGCCACTTAAGTTTATAAACCACATACCAGCCTCCAGGGACAGGGCCAACAACAGAGATGTGAAAGACAAAGGGGGCAAGGAGAGGAAGAGCTTGCCCTGTAAAGGTAAAACTTGAAAAACAAAGCTCCTCTTCAGCACGCAGAGATGCCCTGCCTGCTGTACGTGGCTATCATCTGTGTTTGTCCCTAGGTTCATCTCACCCCCACCCCCCAACCACACACCAAATGCACTCAGGAAACCTGCTTCCCTCAACAGAAACTCTAGTGCCACAATGAGGCCTGGTGAGTTTGACAGCTCTGGAAGATTGAGCAACTGAGGCTGAGAGAGTCAATACTGTGGGGCCTGAACACTGGCACTAGTACAGGGGATACGGTGCGGACCCTGGTGCAGTCTGCTTACCCTCGGGACTCCTGGGGGCGTCGAGACACCTTCACTTCTCTTATGGGTCAGTGCATCTCAAGCTAGAAAAGAACAAAACACAACATGAAATGCAAAGCGTTTTCTCCAGCAAGTGAGACCCTCCAAGCTCCAGCCCCCGTGGGCACTTCCCCCCTGAGAAGGCCTGGTTCAGCCCACTGCACAAAGTCCAGGCAGCCCTGGGAAACAATGGGGTCTTTCTTGCCAGGGCAAGATTTTGGCTAGCCTACCAAATCACCCGTCCAACCACAGACACAGAGACACCCCCAGCTGTGTCTACAGGGGAGAAGAGTCTGTTGGCATGGTAGCAGTACACCCTAACTTTCTTCTAATGAACAGGGATAAATGTTTTGTTCTCATTAGGAAAAATACAGACACATTCCTGATTAGTGAGTAATGTCTCTGCCTTTGGGAGATTAGCTCAGCTTGGAATGGTTTCAGTTTAACCTACTCTAGTTTTTCCTCGGAGCAGTTATTCTCTGGGGGTTACAGGTTTTTCCCAAGAGCAGAGGCTTCCACATCTCTTAACCCCAGGGTCTTGAGATGGCTCCAGGGAAGAACGGACTAAGGTAAGGAACCCAACTGAGCCAGTATGCAGAACCGGTGCTTGCACAGTTGGGCCCCAGCCCCCACCCGCTGATCTGCAAGGTCCATCATGACATGCCCAACACGAAGCAGCATCCACTCTGCCACAACTGTCAGCAGAACGTGCAACTTTCAGTCACCACCTAACAAGGGGCCAGGGGTTCCTTCTCCAGCCACAGGGATTACAGTCATAGAAAAGCAGGGTCAGAAGCATCCTCAGGAGGTCACCTAGTCCAGCCTCCTGCCCAGGGCAGGCTCATCCCTAGCTAAACCATGCAGTTCAACTCATTCTTAGAGCTGTGCAAAATGCCACTCACACAAGCATGAGGCAAAATGCCTAAGGCCACCAAAAACACCCTGAGCTGCCACAAGTAAAGTCGAGGCACGAGGGCACTGTCACTGTTCTGACACTGCACATTCAGGAAGCAGCATCATGAAATACAGTGAAGAGATCCAAGGAAGAGGGCCACGCAAGGCAACCGCCTTCCCAAGAGTCTATGCCGAGTACAAGAGGTAAAATTCCTTCCTGACGGCAAAGTAGCAATCAGTCTGACCCTGAGCAGAGGGCAAGACCCTGTAAATCGGGAACCTCCAGGTTTTGTCCCAGCCAAGACTTTGGCACACCTCTGCCAAAATCCCCAGCCTTTATTGCAGCCAACACCCAATTCCTCCAAGGAAGGTATTAAATAACCCTGATATCCATTAGCAACAAGAGAGAAGGAATACCTTCCTGGCCCCATGTGACAACTAGCAAAGCCTGGGGGGAAAATAAAAACACACTCCCCATTCTGCACTGCAACCCGGGGGCTACAAACACAACTCTTCTTTCCGTGATCTCAACCTGTCCATAAACTTTTCCCAGCTCCTTTAATCTTCTTTTATAACCAAGCCAGTTGTAGACCTCTGCTTTCCCTCTCCTGCTGCTGAGCCCTCTCCACAGCACTTCCTAGACCAGCGATTCTCAACCTTTTTTGTACCAGGACCCATCTGTAAACATAATGGCCAGTCATGAGATAGTGCCTCGCACACCCAGCCTGCTGCCCCCCACCCCAGACCCCAGCCCCCCAGTGTGTGGGGCAGGGGAGCCCCAAGCAGCCCCTTATAGGCTGGAACTCTGTCAACCTACAAGAGAAAAGCCAGTTTCCCACTTTTTTTTCCTTTAAAGGAGAATCCATTTTTAAAGTCTGTTGGCAATTCTTTCACATATTCTTGTGTCCCACTTTTGGGTTGCACCGCACGGGTTAAGAAACGCTGTCCTAGAGCATCCCTGACCAAAGTTTATCCAGAGCATGGGCGGAAAGTAAGAACCGCTGCAGCCTACCTGACAGCAGCCTCTACTGGTGACTATCGCATGCCCTGGGCCACAGGGGACAAGCAAGTCGCCCTTCTGGACTGCATCCCCCTGTCTTTATTTTGATTTCAGAAACATGGATACCTTAACTTTAGCCTGTAAGATTTGTACACAGAGGCATCTCTGTATGTACCATTAGGTGTTCAGCAAATGAGACCTGTTGCAATGTGACAGTAGTGCCCTGGTATGACACACTTTTGCACAGCCCCCTCACATGGCACAGTTGGGCCCTGTTAATTCCCAGGACCACTCTCTTGGGGACCAGCTCAGCAAGCCTCATCCTCCGTCAAACAGGTTTTTCATATGGGGGAAGGCCACGCTCCCCGCTCTCCGCCCCTGACACCCAGTTTCCAATCATGCACCCAGGCCTCCATCTTCCCGACTATAACAGCTTCTTGTCGCCTGTCTTTTCACACTGCTTGGTATAGCGCGATTCCCTACTGCAGTGATTGTCAACCAAGGCGCCACAGCACCCTGGAGTGTCTAAAGAGCCATTCAAGCATACCATGGGGTGCAACGCCACACCACGCCATGCCAGCACTGTTAGGTGAGCAAACATGATTCACCAGATAAATCCAGAGATTTCAAATAGGAATTTATACTGTTAAAAACATTCTGACCTGCGTTAGCATTGTTCTGTTGCCAAAAGTCATGCGAAAAGTAAGAGCTGGCATTTTCCTATCAGTGCCTCTAGCTAGATGTGGAATGCCTGGAGTCTAAAACAGTTGAGCCCTATTGCACTAATGCAAGAAACCAAATCAAAGCAACACGGGGACCCCATCCTACCACTCATCCGGAGTGGTACCCTTGTCACCCTCACTCATTGTTTCAGGTCAGATGTGACTAGACTCTGCAGGCAGGAACAGCTTCTTTGTATTTCCTATGAAGAGCCTGCCATGTGTCTGGGTCTATCAGCCATCTCTTCTTGTATTCAAGGGTCACTTTTCCACTCAGTATTAGCACAGGAATCTCCCACCCTACATTCCTCTTTTGGAGGGAAGCAGAAGACAGTTCCAAGGCCGAGCTCTGCATTTGAATCTTCTTTTCTCTTTCTGCTCTAGCAGTCCCCGTCTCTGACCCGAAGACAATGCAAGAGTCCTAGCTGCCTTATTTCAGAGCTACATACATGTTATACGGCCAGGCATACATCCCGAAGTCGTTAAAACCCATCCCCTTCCCCCAACAAAACTTCTGCCTAACTCGCCCTCAAGCCTGTGGGGTCTGAAAGCCCTCGCATAATCATCCCAAACAATAGCTTGAGAGAAGGGTGAGAGGACAAGATGGAGTCTGCATCAGTGAAAGACACTGCTGTTGTACAGCCAGGAGCAGGTCGCGCTGCAAGGGACTTGCACCTCCTCCAGGGAACGGACGCCGCCAGAAGTGCTTCTGACTCATCGGCTGCACCAGCTGCTCGTGGAAGCTCTGGGACAACTCCCCGCCTTGCACCAGCCCAGAAGGAGTTTTGTTTCCGCGCCTAAGCCGGGAAGGCGTCTCAGTGCCTCAGGGAAGGAAGTGCGTCCGCTCCTGGCCTGTCCCGACAAAGCGCTTCACTGACGGCAGCTGAACCAACAAGAATGGGACCAACCTCCTGGTCCAGCGCCCGTCCGGTCCAGCCAGCCGTGCTGGGGCCACGAGCCGTCCTGCAGCTTCAGAGCAACCGAGCATCCAGGCCCTCCCTCAGCCCGGGCAGAAGGAAAAGCCGTGGGAACGGAGCTCGGCTCAGCCAGGACAGCTGACAGCGCTTAACCCTTCCCGTGCTGCCTGGAAGCGCTGCACGGGGCCCACACAGCAGTCCTCAACACAGCCCAGCACCAAAGGGTTAAGAGCTCCGGGAAGCCGATTCCCAGGTCTGGCACTTCCTCCCCTCCGAGCCAGCACACGGGTCAGACTGCTGCAGGGGAGGGCGAAAGCTCCAGACTGCCCCTGCTCCCAGCACCGCGGGTCAGGCCCTGCTGCTCGGCTCTGGGGGCTGGTGCAGAGGAGCTCCCCCCAGACACGGGCAGCCAGCGAGGGGGTAGCACACCTCCTGGGGTAGCCCAGGGGCCTCCACCCTTCCTCAGTCGAGATGCAGACAGACCAGCCTGCTTGCTGGACCAACACCCCCGCACGAGGCACCCCCAGAGACCTGTCCCCCACTTCAGGCAGCCCTCCCAGAGGCCGGTTCCTGCTGCGGCGCTGGGCGCATCAGGGGTTAAGGCTGGCGCTCCGCTCCCCTGACCCGAGTGCTGCAGGGAGGGGAAAGCTATTCTCTGCCTTTGATACAGCATGTGAATGCCGAAGGCCTCACATGTGTCTCCTTTCAGGGCCTGGCCTACTGCCCACGAGCTGTCCCCCCTGGCACCTAGGGCAGCGGGAGGGAACATCAAGGACCGGAGACCGAGCTACCAGCCAGCTGCACTGAAGCCTCCCCTGCTTTCCCTCCTGGGAGCCTGGACCCCTCTTCCCAGGAGGGGATGACAATACCTGCTCAGCTGTGCTGATCCTTCAACAAAACACTGCCAGAGCAAGCTTGGGTTGGGGGAGGCCCCTGCCCCACAAGCTCCGTGCAGCACCTGGGCAGCAAGGCGCAGCTCAGCAGGTTGTTCAGCTCAGCACAAGCACCCTCTCACCCCACACGCACTTCTTACTACGTGCCTTGCAGGGAGGGCTGGAGACTGGCTTTGCAATGGAGTCTGATTTGCTGGCGGTATTTATTACCACAAGCCACGCAGCTGCAATACCGGATCAGGCCCCACCACAGCTCCATCTTAGCCCCTGCCACAGCAACCCCATCCATACATTTATCCTGTTTCTACTGTTATGTATTAGACTTAGCTTCTTGCGCTCCAGGATTGGGAATCCCACAATCAGAGGCTCTGAAGAGCGCGAAAAAGTGACTTTCCTGTACCTCTCCTCTGAAGAGCTCATCTCACCAGACTCCTCACCCACATCCCCAACTCTCAGTTTGGGGTTCCAGTCTCAGGTGACCCACTACTGGAACAGTGCAGAAAAGGATTAGGATAACCATCTTTGAGCTGATCACCACACCATGTGCTGTGGATACCTGGCACTATATAGCAAGCTCTTGCTTACCTTGCATTCATGAACTGGCCGATTCTTAAGTTTAAGACTAAAATGGCTGACAGCGATTAGATCATCTAGTCCAGCCTCCTCTGCAAGCACAGTTACAGAATTTCACCACATACTGGGTCAACAGCTTGCCTGTGGCTAATGTACTTTATTCTCCCAGAAAGGCAGACCACCTGCTTTCACACATCCAGAGTGGAAAACCCACCACATCTTCTGGAAGTTTGCCCTACTAGTTAGTGATCTTTCCCCCTGCAACACCCAAGGAGCCAGGGATTAGAATGATGCCGGGGGGAGGGAAGTGCTTCCAATGGGACTACGGAGGCGGGGGCAACTCTCCTTGCCAAGTAAGTGCACCTTCCAATGGCCCAATCCAGGAGGCTAGAGATGTTCCAGTGCACCCCACGTTAGGAAGGCAAGGTTTGGCTCGCCTAATGGGAAAGCTCCCAGAAAGAAGGAATATGACATTGCTGGACATTGTCCAATATTTCCTGCAAGGCTGTGCCTACTTGAAAGCCCAGCCTGGCACTAGGAAGCACCATTCAGTAACAAGAATGGTGGGGGATGCTGTCCTCTCCCGTTTGCCACAAGGCAGATTTTTTACCCTCTGACCTTTCTCCACAGCCACTTCCATGCACCTGCCCAAAGAGCCTGTTCACCTTCCCGCAGCTGCTCCCATTCATCAGACGGCCCAACAGGAATTCCTCCAGCCCACCGTGCACAAGATGCTCCATGTCCACTCTGCTTTCTGGTCTCTAGCGCTCCCCCCAGAACACGGCACCCTGGGGATTGTTTGAAGAATAAAAGACAGAGACTGGGGCTCAGCCAAAATGAGCAGCATAAAGGAGACTGAAAAGGCTTTGGTGCCAGCACATTCTCCCAAGAGATTAACAGTACATGGTAGGGAGGGGGAGGGGAGGGAGAAACTTGTACAAAGCTGTTCCTTAACGCACACTTACAAAACCTACTAACAAGAGAAGGATATAGAGGGGATCTGTAAGTTATTAACTAGTTTTGCTAAACTGCCTAGAACCACCGCGTGCAGAGGGGTTGGGATGTTGTTGCAGTCCCGATGGTAAATGAAACATGCAAGGAACAAGGATTTTCTTCGTGGTATCTTTTATTGGACTCAAAAGCTTGCCTAACATCTCTCCCAGCTATTCAGAGACCACCAGAAAAAACCCTCGGCTCCTGACACAGAGCCACCAACAACACAGTCAGAGCAAGAACAACTGCTGGAGGCTGGGAGCCACTGCGGCTTTACTGATTGCACGCAGTGTGAACAGCTGAGAGTCCCTGCTGAAAACGTATCCCAGCACCCACTGCATCAGGCCTTCATCATGCCCACGTCCAGCCAGCTGTGACTACCTGGCATAAGACAGCCTGATTTCTGCCTATCTGGAAGGCTTATCCAGCAGCACTCCTAACTATACAGTTGGTCCAATAAGAGATATTGCAAAAAAAAATAAAATAAAATAAAAAAAAATCCCTACTTTTGAGACATTTCCTGGATCATCATGGCTACAGCACTCCAACCCTACTATCCCAGGCTAGGATGTCATCAAGCTCACACCTCCCTCACTCCCTGGCAGGTGCAAGGAGCCGTGTGCAGAACAGCTGTATGTATTTTGTGCTAACAACCACTAATTCAAGGAAAGAGACCCTGTAGGCGAGGGACCTCTGAACGTGGGACTCTGAATGATGGGACTGTTTTTACTCTGCCTAATGGACTCTAGTTGGAAAAGCAACTCTGCAGGGAAGCTCTACCCAGGCCTTCTCCCTATCCCTCTTCACATTTGGCAAAGGCAAAAAGGTGGATGTTACTTCATCTCCAATAGCTCTGAAGTTCCCATTTCCTGCAGAAAAGAGAAGACATTTCTTTGACAGTTCTAGAAAGACACAAAAACATGTACTTCATTGAAAGGAAAACAGCTTGGGGAGACGTCAAGCAGAGGATCAAACTCTTCACCTTGGCCAGGACAAGAGGGTCAAGCTGTAGACACAACCCTTTCTGCAACCACTGACCTTGAGTACTCCGTCCAGTTTTGGGCTCCACAATTCAAAAAGGATGTGGAGAAGCTTGAGAGAGTCCAGAGGAGAGCCACGCACATGATCAGAGGTCAGGATAACAGATCTTACGATGACAGGCTGAGAGCCACGGGACTCTTTAGCCTGGAAAAGCGCAGGCTCAGGGGTGATCTGATGGCCACCTATAAGTTTATCAGGGGTGACCACCAGGATCTGGGGGAACGTCTGTTCACCAGAGCGCCCCAAGGGATGACGAGGTCGAACGGTCACAAACTCCTGCAAGACCGTTTCAGGCTGGACATAAGGAAGAATTTCTTTACTGTCCGAGCCCCCAAGGTCTGGAACAGCCTGCCAGCGGAGGTGGTTCAAGCACCTACATTGAACACCTTCAAGAGTAAATTGGATGCTTATCTTGCTGGGATCCTATGACCTCAGCTGACTTCCTGCCCTTTGGGCAGGGGGCTGGACTCGATGATCTCCCGAGGTCCCTTCCAGCCCTGATGTCTATGAAACCTATGAAATCTATGAAACTGTCCACCCTGACCTGCATCCCCGTCCAGGGGAACTGCTGGCTGCCACTTGCAGAGCGTTCAGGCAGCAGCCACCAGAAGCTCAGAGGGAAGACGAGGTGCATCAGGAACACAGGAGGGAGCAGGAAAAACTAACAGGGTGCACCCGAGAAGGCTGGTAGAAACACAAAGTGAGGCGTGGACCCCAATGAGGACCCACACCCAAGATGGCCCACGGCCAGGTCCCAGCAATGAGACCCACAGGCTCTAGAGGTGCCAGCCATTAACTGCACACAAAACAAAAGCGTCCTGCGACTACCATACCCTGCAAAAATCCTGCTTACAACAGCAGTCCACCCACTGCTTGGCTCCTTGCCACCGTGCCAGGGAAACCTTACTGAGCTCTCATGCTGAGACTTTCTGCAGCAGCAAGCTGGATGAAATGAAGTCTTTTCCTCACCTTGTTTTGGGCAATTCCGGCTTAGAATCTGAGTAAGCAGAAACAAAAATGCCCCACGCAGCATAGGGCAGGGTCACCGCTGCCGCTGGCAGAAAGGAATTCTGAGGCTCGCACTGCGCCCTGATAAAGCAGCAGGGCCGCTCCAGGTTTCCCTGGCAGCTGGAGGCTGTGGGATTCTGCAGCCAAGTACTGCAAAGGCAAACATCTCCCCAGCTAAAGCAAACAAGGCTTTGGAGCCCCTGCTGAGGGCCTGCAGCTACTGCAAAAAGAAAGGAAAAAACCAAAAAAAAGAGAATGGGGAGAGGTGGTGGGGGGACTTACAGAGCCCAGCTGCCCAAGGCCAAGCTGACCCTGTGAGCATGCAGGGGACACGGTGCTGGACCTGAACAGAAGGTTTCTCGGGGCCTGGAAACGCTCCAAATCAGTCATTTAAGCGGAGTGGAAGCAATGCTCTTGCAGAGCTGGGATTCGAGAGCAGCACTCATTCTGCTCAGGACACTGAACTGTACGTTTGCCTTTAAGAATCCCTCAGTCTTCTGTTACTTGCATTATCATGGCAGGAGCTGACTGTGCTGGGGGCTGTACAGACATGAAAGAAGGCTGGCCCTGGCTAAAAGAAGCTTGCGGATGGAGACAGAGAGTAGAAAGCAACAGCGTGGAAACACAGACCAGCCTGACCTGCACTCGCATTAACCAGTGCCATGTTACTTTGTAGGCAAAGAAAGTTTAACAGAGGGTTTTAAGAGAATAACAAGGTAGTTTTCCAGATGTTTGTAGGGGGCACACCTCCCACGTGCAAGGACTGGCATGAGAGAAAACACAAAAAGTGCCCATTTAAAAATCTAGCAAGGAGATGACAGGGGTGGGCACCACAGGCCGAAATGAGGCAGGTACTAGATGAGAGATCAGGCGGGGGAAGACTGTGAGGGTCGTCAAGGGTGAGAACAAGCAGTTCCTGTTTGATGCGATCAAGAACAGCGGGCCCAGGAGAGATGAAGCGAGAAGGCAGGCATGGGCAGAATTACACATTTTGGAAACGCTGCTTCAGCGACCTATCTGCACGGACACAGGCAGAGCGAGGCTGTTTTGCCACGGCTAGAGGATGTCGCAGAGCATGGAGGAGGGCTCGCTGCTCAGCAGCCTCAGTGGAGGCCTTCCCGGGGTTTCTGCTGGATGTCCTCAGTCAGTGGAGATGCAGTTCAATACGTCAGTCTGACTGGATTCAGTTTCTGACCCAACTGAAGAGAGGGGGGCTACAAAGTCTCCATGACTTCATTCCTGTCTGCAAGGCCATGTAGGGGCAGGACAAACATCCTTAACAGTCCTGCTTGCATGTCGAGGGGAGCAGTACGAGGTTTGTTGTTAGTAGGCTTGCCTTCAGGCACACAAACCGAAGTTCACTTCCTCGCTGACAGTTACATGGTCAATCACAAACCAAAGAATTGATATCACAATACTTACCGAATTAAATAGCTGGCAAATTATTAACTTGTGTCCAGCAACTCGTTTCCAGTATCTGCAGACCACGTGGTTTTTTTGCAGCTGAATTTCACAGACCATTTGGATCCCCCCCCACCAACAATCTTAAGGTTAGTGTTTTTCTTTTAACTGAGATGCTCTATTTTAAACAAGGTCTGATTCAGGAAAGTCACATAATTTGTTAAACAGGCGGTTCACAACGGTCACAATGATGCCTTCTGGCCTTATAGTCCATGAATAACTGGTACACTGTCTCAGTTTGAAGACAAGATATTAGACAGGTTTAGAAAGAAATGAGACCTTAGGATACATTTTCAGAGCATCAGTTATGCTGGGAAGAGTGACATCTAGGAGACTGGATCAGATACAAGATTCAGTACCCAATTTACTATTTTTTCTCTTTGTAGACAGCATGGCAAAAGGGAGTACAGGGATGAAGTGCTCCTTAACATGCATGGTGCTTTATAATTACATCGTGCAATGAGGGTCTTCTTCCCCAGAGACAGAACGGTAAAAGACAGCACAAGTCAGGCACAGAAGTCAGGCTCAGAGAAGGAGTGCTGTGAGAAGTAACGGACTCTGTTCTAGGGAAAATGTTAAGGGAGAAAAAAGTGTAAATTTAGCAAGACTGTCAGGAAAATGGCTATTCTGGAACCGCCACAGCATCGACCTCTACGGAGGGGCACACCCAGCAGGTTTTAATTTTTCTGCAATCTGGAAATGGTAAAGACTTCCATCACCACTTGGAACAGGCAGTGCCCGGAAGTCAGGGGCTGAAATAAGGGCCTCTGAACCTTCACCTGTCCTTCAGCCTTCATCTGTCCAAACATGAATGCAAACATAGTATTCACTTGTCAGCAGCGCACAATTCCCAGGTACTCTGTGCCATAAGTATTACTAACACACAGGTGAGTCTCAGGCCTGGGAGCAGCTCTAGCCATAGGAATACGCAGGCTACAAAAGATGGGCTGCAGAAAAGGTTGCCCATCTACTCTAGCATGAAAAATAGCTTGCCCATTTTTATGCATGACTGGCCAAGTCAACTGCATGATTGCTTCTGTCCAAGTGTTGGCAGCAAACTGTTCTCTCAATGGGAAAAAAAAAAAAAAAGGAGGGAGCGGAGCTGGGATTGGGCAAGACCAGGCCTCTGCAGACACGGGGGAGGGAGAAAACGACATCCCTATAAGAATTCTGGGTTTCTCTGCGGCAGCATCCTGCAAACCCTTCCCACACGGCAGGCAGACACAGGCAGGATGCTTTTAACTTAGCTGAACTGCACAACAGCTGTCAGCAGAGCCCACTCCAGATCAGGAAACAAGATTTTAGATGGGCCCAAAGGAACCTTTACGGACGAAGGAGAGAATCTTCGCTGTGAAAAGCAGCAAGCTCCCTGACCAGCCTGCATGTAATAATGTTCCATTTTCCCTCTGAGCTCCCAGGAGATTGGACCTCTCTTTCCTGTCTATCCAAAGCAGGCCAAGGAAGAAGCCAATTAGAACCAAAATAAAATGCCAGACCTGGCAGGCAGCAGGAATGGTCAGTCAGCACTGAGAAATTAAGACTAAATTGTATGTATATTAGTGCTTCCATTTCAGATTTACCAATGAGGCAGCATGACAATGTGGAGATGGACAAAGAGATCCACTAAATATAGACAGAGTATCAGGTTTTGTCAGCATGGGAAAGTTCCTGGAAAAATATTCCACAATCAACAAAGGGGAATATTGTATAGAAAGAGCGTGTCCATGTTGCTACGTTTAGGGTGGATTAAGAAACCTCTCTTGTAAATCACTGTCCAAATGTCCAAGAGCTGGGTGTAGTGGGACTTTGCGGCCTGGGTCTTCTCATCAGAGAGCTCTTTGCCGCTTTCTTTCTTTTTCTTTAAACAAGGGCAAATCCGTTTGTCAACAACAAGGTCTGACTCAGGGAAGTCACAATCTGTTAAACAGGAGTTCATAACACAGTCACAATGGTCCCTTCTGGCCTTATAATCCATTAATAACGAGTATGTTGTCTCAGTTTTGAAGACAAGTTTAAAAAGAAACGAGGCCTTGGGATACAGAGCATCAATTATGCTGGGGAGACTGTCATCCAGGAGACTGGACCAAACAGATCCGCCCTTGTTTAAAAAAAAAGCAGCAAAGAGCTCTCTGATGAGAAGCCCCAGGCTGCGAAGTCCCACCGCCAGGCTCTATTCATTCTCTCTCTCTCCTGCTGTAATGCAGGATGACTTACTCAAACTCTGGGACTGTGCGACAAGTTAAGCAGATGCACAAAATTCCTCTCCTAGCATCCCATAGCCAGCACTGAACACTCAGGTCTTCACAGCCACTAATAAAAATGGGCTGATAAACATGCTTTGGGATCACAGCCAGATGGCTGAGCTGGAAGACGGACATTGGGACATGGCTAGAGAAGAGTGAATACTGCCAGGTCCTTCAGGAGAACATGCTCTTGACTTGGTGGATTCACTTTATCTAGGCTCAGCCAACCAGTCAGGAGGCATCAGATGTGCAGAGGGTACCCTACAGGAAGAAAGGATGACCTTGAGGATGGGAGCAATTGAAGTGGGACTAAGTTTAAGTAATCCAAAATGCAGGGCAAGCACTTTGGGACTAATAAAGGCTTATCTGACCAGAGGCACGAGAGTTAAAAACAACTAAGTAGTACTTGGCTGTATTAAGTGATCACAGAAAGAGCGAGCCACTGGTGCGATAACAGCAAAGGGCAATTCCAAGCGTAACAAAAAGAGGGGGTACTAATGCCATCCTACAAGGCACTGGCGAGAACACTATGAACTCATCTGGAACACTATGAACTCATCTGGAACACTATGAACACCTTTGGTCACCCACATTCAAGAAAGATGAACTCAAACTGCAAGGGCAGGGAGGGAGGGAGAGGAGAGAAGGAATAATATGATAATTGGGGAAAATGGAAAGACTGTCTGCAGGAGCTGATCGTGGGACCCACCTTCCTATTCTTCACCTCCTCAACCCAAATCCTCGCCTTGGGGGCCAGCTTTCTATCAACAGACAGGGGAACCTCCTCTGCGTCCTGGCTGAGCCTCTGCACGTTGACCAGTATTCACCGGGGAAGGTCTGGCTTCCTCACTGCAGCGATGAGGGTCCCCCATGAACATCAAGGATGTTGCAATTCCTACAGCTCCTGGGAAACCCTACTTACGCAGCTCACAAAGCCTTTTGCTGAAGCTGGGGACAGTACAAAGGAGCTGTACAGCTCTGCCGTGCACAGCTGCTGGGTGACAGGGGAGTGTGTGTCTGTGGAAGACTTCAGAGAACAGACAGGTGCCTCATGCCAGAGCTAGATGCTGAAAACCACGAACTGGCCCGCATAATACATGCCTACACCACACTGTGTGCAACATCCGAGAGAACAGGAGAGGGCTTTACTGACTGCTAGTAAAGGAGATGCTTTTTGGATGTTATAGGCAGCCAGAGAAGGTGCATCCATGAAGGCCCCCAGTGGGACCAAAGCACACTGTGCTCTTACTTGGAGGCTATGGGGTAGTGAGGAGGTAGTGTAGGATAACCAAGGGAATGAAATCTGTTTATTAAAAAACATTTTACTAGAAGTAGATGTCATCGAGGTGTAATTTAACTGTGCACTCAGTGATTATTTTTAGTCAGGTTATTCATTCAGAGGTCCTTCCAGTCAGCAGAACCGTGCAAACAAAACTAACTGTACTACAGCAAACGCCAAAATAGCTTAGTGCATATTTGCGTGCAGGTGAGGGAGGCAGAGACTGAAACTATGTCCTGTTGCTAGGGAGGCACAGAGTTAACTGGGAGGAGTATACAAAGGAGTATAGTATCACATTGCAAGGAGGGAATGGGAGTCCCAAAACCCCCATGCTCCAAAATGTACTGGTCAGCAACAGAACTGCTCCCATCAGAGCCACCTTCCCCCCGTATGGTGTCTGGTACACCCGCACACTCCTTTTTGAACATGCTGGACCACTGCAGAAGACCTCTGCTCCACATTTCTGCGACCTTTTGCCAGCACTGAGAACCCAAGCTTTTTATCCTCTTTCACTTCCTTCACGGATCTGCTAGACATAACGCAGCTGACAAGGCCCATGGGGGTTAAGAAGCAAGGAAAACAGAAACGGCACAAGTAGCTTCTCAATACTAGTCTCTGCCAAAAATGAACAAGTGTCACCAAGTTGGCGGATGCTGTCGTTCTTGCTCCTCCTTGTCTGTCAACGCACTGGGGCAAATAGGATTTTCCACCTTACTTTCCCTTTCCTGCAGCTCCCTCTGATGTCAGCACATGTCCCTTGACAGCAACCTTTGTCAGAAGGAATTTCCTTGAAGTGAAACTTGGAGAGGCAGACAAGATACTGGAGCTGCTGAGCAGGGGCCAGGTCTAAATATCCCTTCCAGCCGGACGGTGTCACGTGAGGCCATGTGACAGGAAGACCAAGTGCCAATTCCTCTATTCAGGCAGCCGGAAAGCAGCAGTGCTGCTCATCCCCACCTTAACCAGCACATCCCTCTCAGAGCAGAGGGCAATTCAACTTCCATGCCCACGTGGTGGGTTCAATGGGGAGAGCGAGCTCCAGGGATGCCAGCAAGTGCCAGCGCAGTGATGCTGGCTGTGACGGGTAGACGGCAGCTCTTTAGAAGATGGGTCACCACCCCACGCACAACCTGCTCAGCACCTGAACCCACCTCACTTGAACCTGTGTTCAAATGAGGATGAATTTTAAATTGGTTTGATTAAGTAGTGAGAGACCCGGTCCACCTCCACCTCCAAGCCCTCTCAATATCTTTAAAGTCATTTACTGCGTTACAGCCTCAGCTCAGCTTGCAGGCATTCATTGCCTCAAGTACACCTTTTAAGTAGCAAAGGCAAAGCTTTAGATTCTATCTAAGCAACAGGAAACAAGAGTCCAATAAGCAAACACACTGAAGCACTGGTGCATGGATGTGAATCTCCGAGTAATGGATGCCCGTCAGTACCTTCCCGAACCGTCCCGCGGGAAAGAAACCAGCGCGTCCAACTCTGACGGGTTCTGAGACTCGGGGCCGTCTGCCCAGCCCAGCTTACAATGCGGGCTTGCCAAACAAAAATGCAGCCACAGGACATAGCACCACAGCAGGTCTGGCTTTCACTTCCCCAAACATTGTATTTTCATTACCAAATGTGGAAAAGTCAGAAGTTAAGACACAAGTCCCCTGAAAGTATCCTGTCCATGTCCCTACTCATTATTCTACACAGAGCAAGTAACTACCTGGCTGCAGTTTTTCAAGTTCTCTCTCTGGCTTCCCTCGATTCCCTCCCCCACCCAGGATCAAAAACAGGTCAGGCATCCAAGAACAGTCAGGGTAAAATTCACCTTCACTAAGCAGAGTTAAGCCTGAAATCATGCTTTTATAATGTGTATGCTCTACACCTCCCCGCCCAACCCCTTTTCCAATTAAACAGGAAATGCTCAATTAGAGAGCTGCTTCACACAAGCCAGTTGCTCTTAACTGCAGGCATTTATGCCAAAGTCTTCTCCTATGATGGCTACAAGACAGGTCTTACCAACTCTGAGATCTGAGGGCCACGGTGGATTGCAAGGGGGCTTGACACAGAGAGCAGCAGAGGCCTCAGAGTAGTGCCTGGATCAGCCCTGCTCCTCACGCCTTCCCGCAGAGGAGGCACCTCTCCAGATCACAGCCAGGGCGTGATCCTCAGGCTTATTCCCTTTTTGGAAGGACCGCCTGGTTTCACTCCAAAAAGCAGATCAGGTCTTAACAGAAACAGGACAAGTGATCAAATCGCTGTCCCTGGGAACTGGAGGCCACCCACCCCGGTGCCAAGCTGCTGCCTCATCTCCCCCCACAACTTCCCCTCTCCTGATTAGCGCTTCAGACATGCTGCAACGCAGCCAATGAGAACGGTACTGCCCTGATCTGGGCCCAGCCTTAGGAGCAGCCGAGCGGAAGCTATGGAGACGAACACTGGTACCCAAGAGAAGGCTGGAGGCAGCCAGGTCCAAATACCCTTCCAGCCAGACGTCGCCCAGTTGTGACCACGTGACAGGAAATCCTAGTGCCAATTCCTCCATTTAGACAGCAGATCCAGCACAGCAACAACTGCAGTCTTGTTCACCCCCCTTTTACTTGACAGCCTCCAGAGCAGCAAATTGTTCGCTTTCCATGGATGCCAGCAAGGTGACAGTGCTTGTGGCAGGTAGATGGCAACTCACTTGAAGTTGGACTAGTATGCCACCCACCACCTTTGTGGTGCAAACCAGGTGATTTGGACTGGTAAGAAACTGAAGGAAAGCTTGGTGTGTTCACAAGCAGCTGTCTCAAACTGTTTTGACCCTCTGAACTAGTGGGTCAACCTTTTTTTAGGCTCAAGGCCCCCCTCTTAAATGCCAGCTCTTATACTTTCACTCATCTTTGACTACGGAACAACCAATGGAGCAATTCTTCTGTTGCAAAGAACTCTGAATGACCACAACAGGTCAGAAAGTTTCCAGTTGGAAATTTGCAGAGCAGCACAGGGGGCTGCTCCAGAGCTGCCAGGAACGTGGGACAGGGGCAGCTTGCTCCAGAGCTGCAATCTGTAGCCTGCGCACTCTGGGCCGGGGTACGCATGCAGGGGATTGTGGCTCTGCCCCAGCTCCAGACAGGCTGTCACCGCTGCAAGGAGCTGGGGCAAAGCCACGATCCCCTGCATGCATGCCCATGCCTAGAGTGTGCAGGTTATAGATCATGGCTCTGCCCTGGCTCCGGGGCAAGCTGCCCCCCTCCCACCTTCCCAGCAGCTCGGGAGCAGCCCCCTGTGCTGCTCTGCCCTGCCCATTGCCATTGCGGCTGAGGTTGGGGTCTCCATGGAGACCAGTACAAGCCACGCGGGCAGGGACAGCTAGGAAACAGAGTCCCTGGGAGACCGGATCCAGCCTGCGGGCCAGATGTTCCCCATCCTTGTTTTAAAGCTTCATACAGCAATCCAGATGAGAATCACCGCTCTGGACAGAGGACGGATCATTTCACACTTCAGTGTGAACACAATATTGCACAAACAGTGGTGAAAGACAGGTGGTAAGTGGGTAGCAGCCAGCTGGGGAAGATCTTGAACTCTGAGCGTATGAAAGCAGCAAGCCAGCAAAGCCTGAAACTGCCCTGGATCCTGGAGGCCCAGCTCCCTTCACAGCAATGTGGGAAAGAGGAGATTAAATAACTACCAACAGTCTTTACCTGACTTATTTGGAAGAGTTATGCTGGTAATGTTAATCTCACTGTTAAATGAATCATATTATTAACCTAGTTCTTTGTGTGTGTTGGAAGAAATGCAATGAAAATATATTCATGTATGAATAGTGTTCCATGCTTTGTAACTCTGTTCCAAATCCAAGCAAAGCCGCAGCCACTGACACAGATGCGTACTGAACCAGCCGATGCTGCACCAGTGCTAGTGACACAATACACTGATCTATGCTCTCCAAAGTCTGACGCCTGCTTTGTTCCCTCTGAGATGCTGCGGTGCATTCCTAGTGCCTCAAGAGCATTTTGCAGAAGCCATGACATCCCTGAAGTAATTTGAAAAGAACACCTTGAAAGGACTGCGATCCTGTATCAGGGCTAGCTGGTAATGTACAGAAATGTATCATTAAGTCAGCACCTATGGATTTGCACATTTTACGTGCAAGACATAACACAGGACTCCCGTGACCTATGTGCAGTTCAAAGACTCATTCCAGAGGCATACTGTGGACAGCAGGCAAATGCCCCTCTACTGAACACACCAGCTTATTAAAATGCAACAGCACCAGTTATTTGAGAAAATTCAGTTCAGTCTGAGTAGTGATCCTGCCCATCCAGACCCTGAGCTCACACCTCTGCAAGGTAAGGTTGCTGTGGCACCACTTTACAAGTCACAAATTTTACACAAGTTTACAGTTTGAGAAAGATCTCAAATTGCAGGTATGGCACACCAGAACACCTGCCCAGGAGGCACCGCAGCACTCCTGAATGAGAGGAAGGCGGGGGGGGCGGTCAAGAAGGCCAAGGCGGAGATGGGACTGGGACTAGCGAACCAGATCAAGGACAACAAGAAGTCCTTTTTTAAACACATAGGAGGTACAAAGAAGGTACCAGGTAATGTGGGGCCTCTGCAAGACATGGTAGGAAATCTGGTCGTCACACCAAATGACAAAGCTAACCTATTTAACAATTTTTTTGCCTCCATTTTCCTGAGCAGGGACCAGGTCACGCTCCCCACCGGGACCGCCGCAGGCCCCAGGGGAGGTGCAGCCAGGCCTAGGGTCAGTGAGGATCTAGTCAGGGAACGTCTGGAGGGACTGGACATATTTAAATCAGCGGGTCTGGACAATCGCCACCCCCGAGTGCTGAGGGAATTAGCTGCGGTCATTGCGGGACCCCTGGCACAGCTGTACGAGCACTCAGGGTGCTCTGGCAAGGCACCAGAGGACTGGAAAAGGGCCAACGTGGTTCCCCTTTTCAAAAAAGGGAGGAAGGAGGACCCAGGGAACTATAGGCCAGTTAGTCTTGCCTCGATCCTGGGCAAGCTTTTTGAGAGAATTATCCTGCCGCATGTCCACGAGGGACCAGTGGGGGAGGTCATGCTTAGGAGCAACCAACGTGAGTTCATTAGCAGCAGGTCCCGTCAGACCAACCTGGTAGCCTCTACGACCAGGTCACCAAATCCTTAGACGCAGGGGTAGCAGTGGACATCGTCTTTCTGGACTTTAGGAAGGCCTTCGACACTGTCCCTCACCCTGTTCTCATTAAAAAACTGGGGGACTGTGGCATCAACACCCCCACAGTCAGATGTGTCGCCAACTGGCTGGAGGGCCGCACCCAGACAGCAGTGGTGGACGGGTCATGTTCAACCTGGAGGGATGTGGGCTCAGTCCTCAGGCCCGCACTGTTCAACATCTTCATCAGTGACTTGGACAAGAGGGTAAACCCTGCTCAAATTTGCTAATGACACTAAGATGTGGGGGGATGTGGGCACACTAGACGGGAGGAATAGGCTACAAATCAGACCCAGACAGGTTACAGGTGTCAGTGTTGAATGCCATCTTGTTCTCATCCACCCACAAGTGCAAGGTGCTGCACCTGGGGAGGAACAACCGGCACCATACCTAGAGGCTGGGGAACTCCCTTCTCATCAGTGCAGAGGCAGAAAAGGATCCTGGAGTCATCACTGATGCCAAGATGAGCGTGGGCCGGCAGTGTGGGGATGTGGTCAGGAAGGCCAACCGCACCTTGTCCTGCATCCACAGATGCATCTCGAGCAGGTCCAGGGAGGTGATCCTCCCCCTCTTTGCGGCACTGGTCAGGCCGCAGCTGGAGTACTGCGTCCAGCTCTGGGCGCCGCACTTCAGGAGGGATGTGGACAGCATTGAGAGGGTCCAGAGGAGGCCACTCGCATGGTCAGGTGGCAGCAGGGCAGGCCCTACAAGGAGAGGCTATGAATGTGTTTGTGGTGAAAGATGAGAACTCAAGAACAGGGTAAGAGCGTTCAGCCTCCCAGCCCTGTCAGGAAGATCATTGTACTGAGGGAAAAGCCTCTCTCAATCCTCTTTCACCTCCACTGGGCAAACCACAGATACAGCATTTGTCAAAAAAGCACCTTCTCTACAGTTTGCAGCAAAAAACAGTCAGAATCAGAATGAAAAAGGACTGTAGACTCCCTTGGGTTATTAATTCCACCGTACCTGTAAGGTAGGGATCCATTTTTTTAAATGAATGCCTTTCTGCAAACCCCAAAACTCATCTCATTAGGATAACACATTTCTTGTTGCTTAGGCAGAGTGTCACAAAGAGCAAATACAAGAGCACAAAGGCACTGACTGGGACAGCTAGTTTTATCATCAACATTTGGGAGAAAATTCCCTGGGAAGTGTTAGGAATTATAGAAAGTCAAACATAGAAAATGCCACATCCAGTGCTTTCAACCCAAGAAAGCCCTTGCTTTTCAATTTTTAGCACAGGTCAGATGTGCACATCTACATTTTCCCTTACTCATGGTGGGGAAAACCTCCTCTTAAAGCACAGCCCATCCACAGGAAAATCGAACACAGACCGAAGGAATACACAACCAAGCCCATTAATCTGGAGGATTCCAATGCATACAAATCAGGCAACGAGAAGTCCATGTTACTATAGGAATTTAAAGCTGAGCCATCCTATAAACTGCAAGACCGAGTCCTGTTTTTGATAGGAATGTTCTCCAAAGGAGGTGCTTTCCTCTTAACCATTCACCCTCTAGTTTTGCTCCTAATACAGGTTGAAGCGTATTTCCTCTGTCAGACATAGAATCCCCCCCTCCCCCTGAGCTCTCCTTCTTCCCTGTCAATCTTCTAAGCTCTGTATCTTGAATGTTGTATTGATTTATCTATTTCTACTGCCCACCAACTGTCACGTCACCACCACCCCACACAAGATCCAGAGGGGATTTTGGACAGTCCATGACTCCACAGCCAAAAAGCACTTTTGGTCTTCTATAGCTCTTCTTTAAATTCCCAATCATTATGTCACAATCATTGTTCTCTAGGAAACCAACTTCTGACCCAGTAATGGCCTCATCTTTATCAATTCTAACAACTTCCCAAATCGTTACCTCTTCTTGGGTGCAATACTTGTTATAAAGTCACCTAGACAGTATTTGCATACTGCAGGCATCCAGAAATTTGCAACAGCCCCCTTCTTCTGCCATACTGAAAAAGAAGAAGAAACAAAGCAAAAATGCTAGCACTACTCAATAATTTTCATTTGTGATATAGGAGACCAAGTTTGTAAGTCAAAAGTCAGTTTGAGCTCTCACACATGCAAACACAAATGCTAAGAAAGGTCTTCCTGTTGAGTGGGAGCCCATCTGTAACTCCTGTACAAACACTAGCAATGGTCAAACTACTCACAAACCTCACAAATACCAGCAGACATCTGCCATGCACAACAACCATTTGTCTATCCACCTTCTCTGATGAGGTGCAACTTGCCCTGCCTGGTGGGACTCGGAAGCCTCTTTCACACCCTCGTCAGTACCACAGCCCTGTAGTTCGTTCAACAGGGAAACCACGCACGGCTCTGGCACCCGAGGGGTCTGAGTTACCACTGACTGACATAGTTACCGCACTCCTCGGGGCCGGTGCCAATCCTCCCACCCCCTCGGCCCTCCCCCCCTTCTTTTCTCACTCTCTTTCCCAAACAGGGTGTGACTAGCGATTTTATATTCCACTTAGGTACATCTGCCAGCTGGGCTTAACTCGATGACAGCTCTTCTTCTTTCAGAGCCACACTCCTCATACACGTATATCAACAAGCAAGAAGCTCTCTCCCTTTGTATTTTGCCACGTTAGTTAAATGTTTTGACAATGTGCCAAGGGGGTCTCTCCCACCTTACAATCATGCTGGATGCTTCTCACCAGAAAGCAGGCAGGGTAGGTTTGCACCTCAGAGACTAACCAAACCAGGTTTCTTTCATATGCAAGATACATGCTTGGGCTATATACCCACCAACACCAAGCCACAGCACAAGCTTCCAGTACTGAAGTGCGCTCACCAGATGCTGCGAAAGGCGGTGTACAAACAGCGCATAAGCAGAGTATCTTCCACCGACCGGGAAGAGCCGCGCTAGCCAGGACAGCGCTGGAAGGGGCCTGCAGAGGCAAGTCCAGCGGCTCTCAACCGGAGCCGGTGTCGGGGCCCGCAGGGGCCGGGCGTCTGGCAGCGTCCCCGCCGGCAAGGGGCTGCGGGCGCTGAAGCGCCGGGGCGCGCTGCCCACGTGCGCACGCATGCAGGCAGGGCGGGGAGCGGTGAGCCGGGGGAGGCGCGGGCTGCAGCCCGGCGGGCAGGGGAGCAGCGCGAGCTCGGACCGTGTCCGCGCCCCGCTCCCTCCTGTAGCGGGCAGCGTGCCAAGGGGTGGGTCCGGTCCTGGGGGCCGCAGGCTCCGCCGGGACTCGGTGCGCGGCGACTTCCCACCGCGCCGCGCCCGGCCGGCCCCGCTCCTGCCACCAGCTCGGGGCACGGGAACAAAGCCGCGCTGCGCTGCTCCGCCCGCACCGCCCGGG
>NW_017728917.1:15749432-15760434 GCF_001723895.1 Crocodylus porosus
TGTAGGACCCCCAGCGCCGCGCGCGTGGGGGGTGCAGGCCGCTCTGCCCGACCGCCCGGCGGCGGCGCTCCGACCGTTACTAATGCACAGTGTCGCATCTCGCCGTCTCCGTCTCCCACCCGGCTGAGGGGAGCTGTGCCGGGGGCTGTGCAAGCGCTCATTACATCTGAACAGCGCTTCTGCCGCTCAGAGCCGTCAGCGTCCGCCCAAGGACACGCTTGTGCTGCCTGGGTGACATCGGGCCTCCCCCTGTGCTGTTCTGTGCTATTTCACTGCCCCCACAGCCCCTGTCCAGCAGCCCCCGGCCCAGCATGCTGAAGCGAGGGCTTCTAGGGCTCGTGGGGCTCAGTAAACTTGTGCAGAAGACTGCAAGTCCTGCCTCTACAGAGGGAAATTTCCCCAGGTCCCCCAATGCAAGTTTGATTTCCTAGTCCGTAACAACTGCATTGCTTTCGTTCTTCCTCAGCAAGACAACTGTTTCCTAGAGAGTCGAAGTGGTTGGAGGTGAGGTGGCTGAAGGGTGATGAGCGCAGAACCAAGGAGGTCACAGGACCTTTGCTTCGCCCACGACCCGCTGCCGCACGGTCCTGGAGTTGTCTGAGACATGAAACAAGTACCCGCGTCCACGGACCCTTGAGAGTGGTGTTTCTGCATGGTGACCTCAACCTAACTCCAGCTGCAGGTCATGCACGTCTGACAGCCTGCCTCACCATGAGAAGGAAAAGGAAACAGCAATCTTGTGGGTAGTGACCATTTCAGGTAATTACTGCCTAGTTTAAGCACCATTTTATGGGGTGGAAATCTACAGCTGGGGCTGTTGGGAGGAGGAGTCCGTTCCAGTGTGGCATAGGGTTGTACAGCTGCAGTGGCCAGCGTGCCAGGGATATCAGTTCTCACAATAGTCTGTCTGTCTAGATCCGTGACTGTCAGCCAGGATGCCACCACACCCTCAGTTGCCTCGGGATCCTTTCAAGGGTTCTGTGGGGTGTCACACAGTGTTAGCACTTCTGGATGTCCAAACATGATTTGCAAGATAAACCCAGAGATTTCAAATAAGAATCCATAGTGATAGAACTGTCTTGACTCGTGGATTTTCTGAGTTCTTTGCAATATAAAAAATACTCTATTCTTCCATAGTCGGAGAAAGAGTTAAAACTAAGATCTGCCACTTTCTGAGGGGTACCTTGAGTCTAAGGTGCGGGGGTGGGTTAGCTTGAGTCTAAAAGGTTGAGAACTACTAGTCTAGATTTTGATAAATCTTTTCCCTCATCAGGTCACCTGCAGGCTTGCCACAAAAAAGGAAACACAGAACTTGACTTCCAGTTCTTCTGACAGGAGCATGCTTCAAGTTAGTGTAGGGACTTTTTAAACTAAAAACTATCCATGGCAAAGATACTGAGGCATTTGATATTGTAGGAAAGTTATGCTGGAGATGGAGGGTTGCATTTAGTTCTTGTTTCCTCTGGTCTTGGGCCAGCTCTTGTGAAATGCTTGTCCCTACAGATAAGAATTCTCTCCTAGAAGTGAAAAGAGAAATCCAAGGGAGATGCAATCTAACCAGAAATTATCTTTGCAGCAGTGTTGTGAATGATACTGGCAGGGCAAGGTTGCATTTGTCAAGGCCAAAAAAAAAAAAAGGACCGATGAGAACCTGAATGAAAGTGTTAGCTGTTTACCCCAGGTATTTACTGGATAGTTCTCCAGCAATTCATGGATAAGAAGCTTGCAAGACAGTCCACTCCAACGTGGCAAAGGGACCAGTGCAACTGGTGCCAGTAAAAGCCATGTCTTAGAAATGCTATGAAAAGACAATCTGCAACATTTAGACATAACTGGATGGAAAAGGAAATTAGCCTCAACTTTGACTTAGAAGGGCACTTGCCTTCAAAGCAGTATGTCTAACTGAAGGACTAGTATGATATAGCCATGAATAAACTAAGACTGGAAATTAGGAGGTGTGTAACCATCACAGTGGTAATATTCTGGAAGTGCCTCCCAATTAGAGCTGGCGGCAAAAATGTAACTTTTTTTTTAAAACAGCTGGATAAGTTCATGAATAGGACTATATAACATGGTTGTCAGGGATTCTGACCCAAGAGGTACTGTCTTATGCAAGTGACAGCTGCGAGGCCATCTGATCTGTGTTAGTGGTGTCTAAAGGCAAATACATCCCCCCTTTCAGGTGCCGCTGGCCAGAGGACTGCTTCCAGGGCTTCCAACCAGTGACCTGAGCACCTGCAACCTCTGGGATTTGTTAGATGACCCTAGGTAAAGAGATTTATGTCCTGTAAAATCTATGCCTGGTCCAGAGAACAGCAGTTTAGGGCTCTGTGAATGCATTCCTTAAGCTTATCTTTGTGCTGGCTCCCTAAATACAGAAGCCAGGGCAAGCCTCAGCATTCCCAGCCCTTAATGGATTCCCTGTTAGTCAGTGGGATAACTCCTTTCCCTTTACAAACTCCCACGACAGCTAGGGAAGAGGCCACTGTTTAAGATATGGAGATAAGCAAGTGAAAATATGTTCCCAGCATCTTCACTGGGCTGCTCAGCCAGAGCATTCGAACTCCCACAGGAGCAGGGGAGATTTGCCATACCAAGTGCAGAATATTTCAGGGTTTGTAGTATTCTCTGTCCCTTAGCACAGCAGGATGTCAATTCAAACATCTCAGAGACAAGTAGCTTACAACGCTGCAAGGAAATGAAAAACTCTGGGTTTGACAAGTAACCAAGCTGCTGCTGCTGGGCAGTTTTGTGACGGCTTTCACAAAGAAACCGATTGTATCAGAGAGCTGGGATAGTGCCTCTGAAATAAAAACTCAAACTTGCCAACTTGTTTGGAGGGCAAATTGATATTCCAAAGCCCTGATGGTAGTGATCTCTGCTCTGTCTTGAGATTTAGACTTAGACATCCCCTCTGGATAATATCACATGGCTTCTCTCCTCTGTAGTTGACAGTTTAGAATCGCTTTGTTGTCTGACATTGTTTGTGAGTAGACCTAATTAAAAAGTAGGATAAAGGGTGTCATTGATCAATCAGTTAGTGGGCAAAATCCTAAGCTGATGTCAAATGATTTGACAAGTACGGCCACATCAGGTGTTCCAGGTGTAACACAGTTTTGGTTTGCAGATTAAAAAAAGAATAAAAGTGCTCTATAAGTTAGTTAAAGGCTTGGCCATGTCTAGGACTTCATCTTGTTACACAACAGCATTAAGTTTGAACCGGGGCGGGGGCAGCAGAGCTGTATAAATGGGGACACCAAGGCTAGGTGTAGTAAATGTAAATTGATGCTTGGCTTCAGGACCCAGTGAAATGGGACAGGCTCTGATATATTAAGTGCTGCACAAATAGAACAAAGAGATATTCCTTAACAGAAAGAATGAACTAAATAACAGTTCTGCAAGTAATTTGGCCTCTCTATTCAGCAGCCATTTAAAAACAGCAGGGAGGAGGCTGGGCTGAGCTGAGACTTTAGGAAAAGCAAACAAGTACTGGACTGGATTCTGCGAAGTACAGAATTAGCCTGTTACAAAGGGTGCCTACTGAGTGGCCTTTCCATTTGTCCTGATGCAGCTGGTGCAGTGATTCTCAGCCAAGGTGCCAGGATACCCTAGTGTGTGCAGAGATCATGAGGTGTGCAAAGATGGGCAGATAAGGACAGCAGGCTCAGTTTCCTCCCTGCTGGGCTGCAGTCCTGTTCTCACTGCCTGGCCCCTCTGCAAAAGGTGAGATGTAAATTAGTGTTTGAAATGGGGTGCTGCTCAAATCACAAAAAGTATAGAAGGGTGCCTGGAGTCTAAAGAGGGGCACCTTGAGTCTGGAAAGGTTGAGAGCCACCGAGCTAGTGCACTGCGCTCATAGATCCATGATGCCATTTTGCAAGTTTGAGTCAAGCCTCCCCCACACATTTCTGACATTTCAGAGGCTATAGTTGGTGGAAGTCCCATTTATTGAAGTGCCAAGCATCTACTCCCTTCCATGTTCATTATACTCGCTTTGCTCTTCCCTTCCCAACTGTCTCAGCAACCTGAGGGCAAGAGTGGCAGTTCAAAACTTTAAGCCAAAAGAATGGTCCCACAGTTTAGTGGCAGTTTCTTGGTTCACAGGGTATTTCAGTGCCACCTGTAGGATGAGCATGTAGGGTCTGGGTCATGCCTCCTGGAGCTCTGCTGGTTCTGAAGGGCCACTCAGGATCACATAGCCAGAGCTCAGCAAAACACTTAAAAGGAGGTAGATCACTTGGTACCTTCTCCCCTTCCTCTTCTTCCCCACCTCTCACAGACAAGGGCATCCAATTTCTACATGCATCCCCACCAAAAATGCTGCACAGAGCCAGACTCTATTACATACAGAGCTCACTGCAAATACAGTTTTTCTAATCAGAGCCATTCTAACTAAACTCAAGTTACTTTCACCAGACTACAAACAAGGTAACTAAGAGACTGTGCAAGAAACACATTTTCACTTTGCTCCAATTCATTCATGACTTTAAACACTAATCTCCTTTGTACCTCTCCTCCAGAGACAGTCCAAACCTGCAGTCCCTTCAGTCGGGTACAGAGCTTCTGCAAGCTTCATTTAAAGAGCAGAAAAAACATGAAAGACGGTTGGAAAAGGGTATCCTTTCTTCCCGTCCCAAGCCTGGTCTGGAGTGGAGCACTGTGTTTGTATGTTCTGTATCTTTGGAGCAGTGTAGAGACAGGGCTTTCAGGAAGAGGGACGGCCTGTCTGTCACAGCCCAGAGCATTCACTCCCAAACACTGCACTCCATTCAGAAGCTGCCAGGCCTGGGCGCAGTCTAACCCAGAGAAACTGCTAGGGACTGCCATGGGGGGATGGGCAACGGGAAACAGGGAGGGGAGAGAGAGAGCACTAAGAATGGCAAACAGAGCAGATGGGTGGAAAAGTGTTATGATGTAAAGGAGAGCCGAGAGGAATCGGAGATCTAAGACCAGACAAAGCAGAAGAGGGTTACACAGGCATGGGGCTTGCATACTATTTCACAGCATCTCAGAGACTGTATCAGCCACTTCCCCAGCCACCATTGCTCAGACCTGCACATGAGCATACAATATGCCTGTAATGGCTGTACAAGTCAGCTACATGGGGAAAACTATGTCAAGAAGCATTATTGTAAATGGTCTTTAGTGAGATGCAAGTCTTGTCCAGGGAGGCTAAAATGGACACAAGACCCTGGTGTTTTCAGAACAAAAGATAAAACCAACTTATCCAGTCACCATTTCCTCTAACACCCTAGCAAGAAGCCCTATCCAGCAAACAGAAAGAGGTACAAGAAAGGGGAGAATCTTGTTTCTCTTAATAAGCAGGGAAAGTCCTTGCATGCCAGACAGATTGTCCAGGAATAAGAGACTGCTAGATTGGGCAGGGGGGGCATGGAGAAAGAACCCACACCCCACTGACCTCTTTTGCTCTTCATTTAATCTCCCTCTCTTGATTGCTTGGCTCATCTCACCTCCTGCCCATCCTTCCCAGCCCCGCCGGTTTTTTACGCCTATTCATCAAAGAATCATAGAAAGTTAGGGTTGGAAGGGACTTCTGGAGGTCACACTTAGTCCAATCCCCTGCTCAAAGCAGGACCAGCCCCAACTAGATTATCCCAGCCAAGGCTTTGTCTAGCTGGGTTTTGAAAACCTCCAAGGATGGAGTTTCCATCGCCTCTCTGGGTAACCCGTTCTAGTGTTTAACTGCCCCCCTAGTGAGAAAATTATTCCTAATATTTAACCTAAACTTCCCTTGCTACAACTTGAGACCATTGCTCCTTGTTCTGTCTTCTGCCACCACTGAGAACAGTTTAGCTCCCCTGCAGGGAATTGAAGGCTCCTATTAAGTCTCCTCTTCTCCAGACTTAATAAGCCCAGTTCCTCATAAGTCATGTCCCCCAGCTCCCTTGCCATTTTTGTTGCCCTCCACTGGACTGTCTCCAAATTGTCCACATCCTTTCTGTAGCGGGGGTCCAAAACTGAACACAGTACTCCAAATGTGCCCTCACCAGTGCTGAATAGAGGGTTAGAATCACTGCCCTTGATCTACTGGCAACACACCTACCAATGCAGCCCAGTATGCCACAAGCCTTATTGGCACCCAGGTCACAGTGCTGGTGCATATTCAGCTTATTGTCCACTATCACCCCCAGGTCCTTTTCTGCAGAGCTGCTGCCCAGGCAGTTGGCCCCCAGCCTGTACTGGTGCAGGGGATTGTTCCATCCTAAGTGCAGGACTTTGCACTTCTCCTTGTTGAACTTCATAAGATTTCTTTTGGTCCAGTCCTCGAACTTGTCACTCTGAATCCTAGGCCTACCCTCCAGCATATCTACTACTTCCCTCCAGCTTGGTGTCATCTGCAAATCTAAGGGTGCACTCCATCCCATCTTCCAGGCTGTTGATGAAGATGGTGAACAAAACTGGCCCCAGGACCGACTCCTGGTGCACACTTGATACCAGCTGCTAAGTAGACATTAAGCCATTGATTTACTAACTCTTTGAGCCCAGCCAGTTTTCTATCTGTTCTGTCTACCTTACAGTCCATTCATCCAGCCTGTACTTCCTTTGCTTGCCTGTGAGAATGCTGTGGGAGATGGTATCAAAAGCCTTGCTAAAATCAAGGTACACCACATCCATTGGTCTCCCTGTATCCACAGAGCCAGTTACCTCGTGAGAGAAGGCAATTCCCTTGTGTATTTCCCAGAGGCCTGACTCCTTGGTTCCTCTACCACCCAGAATATGCTGCCTGGCCCATTGGGTCACCAGCTGTTTTACTCCTGCAGTTGGATGGCAGGTCTCATCATCACAGAGGATGCCACATTTTTCCTCTCATGCAGCAGTGGTCTCCAGTGAAGGTGTTTCTCATTTCTTTATTCTTTCCCATCTCCTCCTTCAGATATCCAAGGAGCTGGGAAAACAGAAGCTTTTACACCATGGGTCATCTCAGCTTTCCAATGATTTATGCTCTAATGCAATACTTTAGAGTGCAATTTGAGGCAAGTACCTTAGCAACATTAAAGCAAAAAAACTTCCTATGTGAATGGAGTGTGAGACAGATGTATCCATCTGCTGCTTCAAGAGAGCATAAGTAAAAGGTTAATGAAGAGGGTGTAGGTGATGTTTTTCAGTATGAAGTGACAGCCTTCTGGCATTATTGGCAAGGTTGTAGCCAGCATGAAAGCAACAAATCATGCAGGGAAGTTTTGCCTTACCCTCTGTAAGGGTTTGAGTTGGTCAGGTATGTCCTGACACTGCTTTTACTGTCTCTCCCTAAACTACTAGTGTTAGATTGAGCTTCTGAGTGCAGGCCCCACTTACAGTACTTGGCAACCATCTGTGGTAATGAGCATGTTTAAAATGCTCAAGAGAAGGACACCCTTCCTCTCCCTGCCTCCCCTCCCCCCCGCAGGGAAAAAGTTGCAATTATCCTGGTCCTCTGCATTTCCTGAGATGCAAAGGAAGCTCCTTCAAAAACAGACTCTGGTCAAACACTGACCAGCGGGTGTAAGCACATTTTAAGGATCAAATAATTAAGGGAAAATTTAACAAGTTATTTTGTACATATCTATCCTGTCCAGCAACATCTCTGTACAAATCAAATCCGTGAGAGACTACTCATTGGCAACCTTTTGTTGTAAAGCTCATCTCCAAATTTGCCCTCACTACATTAGCTGTGTGCTTTGCATAGCTATTACAGATATCAGAAAGACAGCAGCTGCTTCCAAGTTACCTAGGGACATAGACTCTCCATCACCCAGAGCCTTTATCTCAAGGCTGTCTCTCTCTTTTTTTTTTTAAAGATGTATCCAAGCTGAATTAGAAGTGTGCAGGATAAATATTTACTGGAGGAGGATCTATAACTTTTGCTGTATAGAGTATCAAATTAGATCATCACATGCTCCTTTCTGACTTAACAGTAGCTAACCCTGCTATAGCTATAGGTTACATCAAATTCACCTGGCGCTCCTTTCCTTTGTTTGTCATTTGTATCAGCTTCCCACATTCTTTATACACCTTCAATTTTTTTATACTATTGGTTGCATTTTTTCTTTTGTTCAGCTTTCTATTAGTACTGAAAATCATTAGGCCAACTAAGCATGCTATGGTGACTGCAACCCCTCAGAGTCAGGTATGGTTAATATTTGTCTTACAGTGGTTCTCAGAGACCCCACTGTACAAGGTTCTGTACAGAGGCAGCTGTCTTGGCTCTAAGGCAGAGACGAGGCCTGTGGACTGGATTCGCCTAGTGGAACCACATCAGCTGCCCCAGTGCTGGCTCTGAGTCTCGAGTTGACCCACAGGCAGAATGTGGTGGGGTCCAGACCAGCCCACCATGCAGGGTCCAGGATACTTGCTCTCTGTGACGCCTGCCTCAGATCGCTTGAAGGGGGTGCTGCATGCAACCTGCATCCCTTTCTCACCAGAGTGCTTGTTGCAGTTTCTAGATCCAGGATGCAGCAGTGGGGGAAGGGGTTCATTCAGTGGGCTCAGTCCAGTCCATGGGGCTGGCCCTGTTCTGTTCATTTGGCCTGTGTACTGGTCCCATGGCAACTGCATGGCCTATGGGGATAGATGAGTTTGACACCCCTGCTATAAAGAGTTTGAAACCCAAATAGGAACAAGGCAGCCAAGGTGAGTGGAGTGCGATGAAATAGGAAAATAAGCAACTTTGCTTTCATTTCACTCTGCAGTTAGAAGTACTCGCACACCTCTCCATTGATGATCTAGTTGCTATTTTTCCCACTGATAAGCCAGAAGGCCCTAACAGTATGCTTACCTTAGCTTTTCCCTGCTCAGGAGGCTTCCCCAACCAGCCCACATGTTCTTCCTGGAGCTCATATCATCTTTTCAGCCATCAAAATTATCTCAGCACTTCCCACATTCACCAGGATTCCTCTGGACTGAAAACAAATAACCCCTTTTATAACAGAAACCACATTCACTCTGCTTTCATGTGACCTAGTCAAGGGAACCCGCACAATCACATGGAGACTTCGCTGTCCCATGAATAAGGAGAAACTCAGGTATAGGTTGAGGTCTGTGCAGACTTCCATCCAGAGGTCAATTCTGCTGAGAGAGACAATTTTCCTTTGGCATCTGTCTAAGATACTCTCATAGTCCTTGTTCCCACAGTGTATGTGCACTCTGCAAGCCTTAATGTGTTCAGTCTTGAGAAACTTGTCTAGTGTTAGAACGAAGTGCTAACAAGTGTTCTGTTGATACAGGCCTTAGTCAGATGGAAATTATGACCTTGGACCCCAAAGTACAACACAGTTATATAATCTGAAAGAACTTCTAAAGAAACTTCCTTTTCCCATTATTTAGCCTAGTTTGAAGGCTGATTGTTTTTAAGCGGTTTCCTTGGAGACTAATGCCAGAAATTTGGAAAAGATCCATAAGTTAAATTGATAATTAGAGCTCATGAGGTGATGTCAAATTTTTCTCTAGGAAGCATGCTAAAAATCAGCCCGTGAATGCTAATAAAGAACCACCAAACTTTCAGTCCACATATTGCCTCCTTCAGTGGTTCAATTGTAACACTCTGATACAAAGTCACTAACCAAATACCTTGAAACAATTCCTGAACTTCTTGTACATTTGGCTCAGGGTTTCATGCTAAAATGTCTTTTCTTTTTTCTGTAAGAGGTGCCAAATTAATGATGAATAATACAAAGGTAATGCATAGAAACCATAACGTGAAGCACAAAAGTTTGTATCTCATAAGTTGTTTATGCTCTCTAAAGAAACTAGCTGTGGATGTTGTTATCGATGCAAACATCCAATCTTTTTTTTTTTGTAATTCTGAGATGCTCTGAGCCTCAATAACCAACCATGTTAGAGCAAGTAGCACAAGCTGATTATGTATTATGTATGCAACAAAATACAATTTAAATCAGACAAATGGAGAACCAGGTTAAAGTGCTGGGCTGGAAAACAGTGATTCTGAAAAGGATTTAGGGGGTATAATGCGTAACCAAACAAACACTTTGACTAAAGGAGCAAAGGGGAAGACGAGGGCGGAGGAAACATCAGACTGCCAGACCAAACAGCACCCACAACTACAGCCCAGCCCAGCCCAATGAGCGAAGCGAATAAACAGGTAAGAGATAGGGGCCAGGGTAATGCTGGGACTTGGGGGTCAGTACACACATTCACGGGAGGCCTAAAATGCCGCTACAGAAATGCTCGTAGTATGGGCAACAAGCAGGAGGAACTCACCCTCCTGCTGGCTGACGCGAGCCCGGACATAGTGGGGATTACGGAAACGTGGTGGGATGAAACGCATGACTGGGTGGTGAATGTCAAGAGTTATAGGCTGTACAGGAGGGACAGGATAGGAAAGAGAGGCAGGGGCGTGGCGCTCTATATTAAGGAGGAATACACATCCTTGTCGATTAGCAAGGAGTCAGGGGAGGGGCACTCTGAAGTGCTTTGGGTTAGAGCACAAGGCAGTTGAGGGGAAAGGGACTTAAGGGCGGGGGTCTACTACAGACCTCCCAACCAGGGGGAAGAGCTTGACCAGGATTTCTTGGGTTAGCTCACAGAGGTAGTGAAGGCTAGGGACGTGGTAGTCATGGGGGACCCGAACTTCCCGGACATCTGCTGGGAAGAGCAGTCAGCCAGGTCTGACCGCTCACGTCGGTTCTTGGCCAGAGTGCAGGACCTCCATCTAACCCAGGAGGTGCACAGCCCCACCGGGGGAGACGCCTTGTTGGACCTAGTGCTGGCCATGGGTGATGACCTGGTGCGGGGGCTGCGGGGGCTCGACCCCCTGGGCGACAGCGATCATCTCCTGCTGGGATTCACCATCCAGCGCAGGGTGGCAAAGGCCTGCAATAAGGCAGCAGCCCTATTTCAGGAGGGCAAACTTCAACGAGCTAAGAAGAATAGTTGGAGAAGCGCTGAGGTCCCAGGGGGGAGGGGAGCTGGGTGTCTAAGGAGAGTGGTCGCTCCTTAAGGAGACAATCCTCCAAGCCCAAAGGAAGGTAATCCCAACGAGGAT
>NW_017728917.1:15760445-15763732 GCF_001723895.1 Crocodylus porosus
CTCAGGTCCCTTCCGACCCTACAAACTATGAAACTATGAAACCCCAATAACCTCATAATTCTGTGACTGTAATAGGACCGAGGTTCTCAACCTTGTTAGAGTCAAGTTCCCTCTCAGAAAATGCCAGCTCTTAGTTTTCAGTCATTGTTTGACTGTGGGAAAATAACAAAGCAATTTTTCTGTTGCAAAGAACTCTGAAAGCCTATAGCAGGCCAGCATGTTTTTAACGCTATGGATTCTTGTTTGAAATCTCTGGGTTAATCTTGTGAATTATGTCTGTGCACCTAACAGTGCTAACATTGCATAGGGTCCAGTGGCAACCTTGAAAGCCATTCAAGGAATCCCAGGGTGTTGGGGCACATTGGTTGAGAGTCACTGCACCAGGACCTCTAATTCTTCCTGTTTATTCCCCATGCTTGTCATGTCAGGATATAAACACTTCAAGTATCTAACCAATTGTCCTATTTTCTCCCTGAGAACATTGCTAAGGCATCTGCTCCTGCTTCCCCTTACTAAATTTTCATCCAGCTCTTTATTTATTTCTGGGCTTTTGTCTTCATCAACCAGGTGAATCTAGTCCCTTTTGGCCATAGAGTCTTTGAAGTACGTAAAATAATTATTTCCAGTTTTAAATTTGTCACTTTGCGCTTCATTGATTGTCCTTTCCCCCCTACAATTATGAGAAAGAAAATAGGACTTTTTCTGTGACCTTCACTACACTGTTCATTCTTGTATGCAACTGTAATATGTAGTATTAAAACTTAAAACCTACATCTGGTGCAGAATGTAGCAGACTACCTCCTAAGTGGTACACATCCAGCCAATTCCCCACAACACAATACTGGGTTTATTTCTAGATCACAGTCCTTTCCTCCCCAACTCTAAGCCGGGTTAGGACGCAACTGTAGTAAACTCAGGAAAAAGACCTTGCAGTCATGGTAGATAGTTCTCTAAAAACATCAACTCCGTGCACAGCAGTGACCAAAAAAGCTAATAAAACATTGGCCATAAGAAGGGAAATTAAAACCGGACAGAAAACATCATGCCACGATGCATGGTGCACCGACATTTTGAACACTGTGTGCAGTTCTGGTCTCTGTATCTCAAACAAGATGTAGTGGAATCAGAAAACTTACAGGGAACGGCAACAAGGGGAAGTCTTTCCATTTCAGGAAAGACTAGAAATGTTAGGACTCTTCAGTTTGGAAAAAGAAAATGGGGTGGTTGGGGGGGAATGTGACAGAGGCCTATAAAATCATGAAGGGTGTGGACAAAGTGAATAAGGAACTGTTATTCACCAAGTACCAAACTACAAGAATTAGGGGACACCCACTGAAATTAGCAGGAGGCAGGTTTAAAACTAACAAGAGAAAGTACTTTTTGCTATAATGTGTAATTAACTTGTGGGCGTGAGGGAAGTGTAACTCACTTTTGGACTTCACAAAGAAAGTCTGTGCTACCTGTTCAGCCTTTTATCAGTTTCTGTAATGTTTGTAATTGGCACACACTCAAAGTATTCCAGATTAGGTTGGCATGCAGATTTCATACAGGAACTGGAAGGAGAGGGTACTTAATAAGAAAATTGGCTGAATTAGCTGTTTGTTTGTTCCTTCCAACATAGATTTACCACTACTTACTAAAAATCACTTGTTTTTATTTCTAAACTGTTTTGACCTAACCTCTTACCTTGAACTGTAACTTGTTCTTTGATTTTTGCAAAGAATGCTATTAGCTTACCTGTTATTTGAATGAGCCTTCTTTGCAAAGAATGCACTTGGACCTTTCTAGCAGTCACTATACCGGGACGGTAGTAGTAGTGGTGGGCTCAAGGCTAGCTCTTTCTCTGGGCCTTTTAGGAAATAATGGTTTGAAGGAGCAGTACATAAGATGGAGAACAGGGGCCAAATATAGATCAGTATAAAAACAAACAGTTGTCAGCAGTCTGTGAGGTTCTAGGTAAGCAGCATCGGGAACTGCTGCTTAAGAGAAAGGAAGAGAATGTCTGAGCTGGTCCACCCAAAGTCTCCTTACCTCAGACAGATGGACAAGTGGAATAAGTCTGCAGGGAACAGGAGGCTAAGAAGGCAGGGAGAACTTTTCTGCTTGACAGCAGGGACCCTGCATCACACTTATAGGCTCAGCAATGCTAGCAATGCTACACTCGCTAGCACCATGACCAAAAGCGAGTTGGGGGTCATGATTGACCACAGGATTAGCATGAGCCACCCATGTGATACCGCAGCTGGCAAAGCGAAAAAAACTCTGGCTTGCATCTGCCAGTGCATCTTGAGCAAGACTCGGGATGTCATCCTACTGCTCTACTTGGCATTGGTGAGGCCTCAGTTGGAGTGCAGCATTCAATTCTGGGCTCCACAATTTAGGAAGGATGTGGAGAAGCTTGAAAGAGTCCAGAGGAGAGTCACGTGCATGATCAAAGGGCAAGAGAACAGACCTTATGAAAAGAGGCTGTGAACCATGGGACTCTTCAGCCTGGAGAAGCCCAGGCTCAGGGGTGACTTGGTAACAGCCTATAAGTACGCAAAGCATGTGCATCAGGAGCGCCCCAGGGGATGACAAGGTCCAAAGGTTACAAACTCCCGCAAGACCATTTTAGGCTGGACATGAGGAAAAACTTTTTTACTGTCCAAGCCCCCAGGGCCTGGAACAGACTCCTCCCAGAGGTGGTGCAAGCCCCTACTCTGGACACTTTCATTTGGATTCTTATCTTGCTGAGATCCTTTGACCCCAGCTTAATTCCTGCCCCTTAGGCAGGGGGCTGGACCCAATGATCCTATGAGGCCTCTTCCAGCCCTAATATCTATGAAACCAGATGAACAGATTCCTCCCAGGCAGGAGTACTGGGCAGATTTGTATAAGCATGTGTGGAAATCTGTGCCACTGCTGTTGCCAGCTGAGGCAGGTTTATGTAAACTGCAGGTATGTTTCCAAATGGCAGTGTAGAGGTACAGGTGAAAACACTGAGGGGGTATTGCTTAGACAAGCTCTGAGCAGGGTTGTGGTATGAGCATCAATAGTTAGTCTATATATGTATTTGGGTCACTGCTTCAACAGGCTTTAAATTAGCGGTATTAAAGTTTAAGAATAGGTACGGGATTGGGGAAGTGTGCATCACAGGTATGATGGGTGCATAATTTGCTGTCCTAAAAGAAATTAACTCCCTAATGCTCACCGTATTGGATGCTTATCTTGCTGGGATCCTATGACCCCAGCTGACTTCCTGCCCTTTGGGCAGGGGGCTGGACTCGATGATCTCCCGAGGTCCCTTC
>NW_017728917.1:15764209-15780808 GCF_001723895.1 Crocodylus porosus
TGATGCCTGAAGCTAGTTGGAGTTCAGTTGCAGCCTTGGCTTTCCTGGTTTGGTCCCTGCAGGACCGGACCAGCGCGGAGGCATGGAGCCCTGGGCAGGCTCTGGCAGCTGGTGACTGTGCCTCCAGGATCCCAGCATAGTGGGCACAGAGCGTCGGGGTGCAGGGGGGGCCAAGGTGGGTGGAGCCCGCTGAGCTGAGCCACAGCGGCTGCTAGGATGAGGGGCACCCTGTGCCTGGCTGTGCTGCTTCTCTGGGGTGAGGCGGGCAGGGTGGGGGCACGAACAGAATTGTAACTGAAAAGGGGGCTCAGCTCAAGAACTTTGAAAATGGCTGATCTAAAGATAGGCATTTTATATCCATATTCAGATACCCAAAACGTGTTTTGATTTTCAAAGATGCCAAATGCCTACAGTTTAGCTCTTTTGACAGTTCTGGCTACTTATCTAGGTGCCTTGCTTTGGGCACTGAAATGTTAACATTCCGATCAGTATTCTCATTAAGGGTGATTATTTTTAGTGAACTGTAATTAGGTATCTTCTATTCCTTTGTCTGTTGCATACTACATGCATCTCTGTGTTCTTATTTTTTTGTTTTAAATGATGTATTTGGCAAACATCTTTCTTAAAACTTCTCCATCAAAGAAAACTTGCAAGAATTGAGAAAAAGACATTTTTCATTTAGGCAAATGTAACTTATATTTGTGGCTCACTGCAACTAAAATCATTCAAAGGTGTCTACAACTTACAGTGCCTTCCACCAATCCAAACAGTTCATTCAACACATGCCCTCAACTTCCTACTCAGTTTCCCTCCCAAACATTGAGTACATAAAATAACAATGATCTCAAGAAGAACTCTTAAAACTCTTACTGTTTGCTTTTCCTCTCCGAAAGGCAGCAACATTGAATTATGGTTTATTATTCACAACACAGTTGTATCTAACAATTTATTAATGTGCGGTGGCCCTGTTGAACAAACGTGTCACAAGAAATAGTTCTTGCCCCAGAAGCTTGCAGTCTCAGAGTTTACGATCAATATTCATTAACAAGCTTTTCAGCTGAAAGACTGCTTTTCTCCCTCTAGTAATTTTTCTTTGTTGTTCATGCAGGACCTTATCAGAAAATCCCTCCCCCCCCCAAAAAAAAGCAAAAAAACCAAAAGCAAATGTTCACCTTTCTCTTGCCAAGCAGCAAAAGATGAGATTCTGGACAAGGAGAGAATGTCTACTGGGTGACCAGGCAGCAGTGTTGTAATTGGTCTTCTTTAACATCTTCAGTCACGTTTGGGGCAAACTTTTTTATATTATATTTATGCATTCTCAATCTGGATGTGTAGGAGACCTAGCAAGGACAGAAAAACAACAGAAAAGGACCCAGAGAGTACAGAAATATGGGAAAGCAATAAAATAAGAAAAATGCAAGCTAGCACATTTTGTAAAGAATAAACTAATACTAACTAGGAAGAAGAAAACAGAATGCAAGAAAGAGAACAAGGAACAGTAAATTAAACACAAGTTTCTTAGCTTGGAGTGCACTCATGTCAGTTTGGTGGTTTGTCCATCTTCTGTTCAGGGCTCTGGTGAGTATTCCAGGTGTGTCAACAGCTGAGAAATACAGAAAAAAAGAGCATTTGCCAAGAAAAGCAGAAGAAGAGCTGCTAATAAGTATCAGTTTAGGAACTATAGCTAAGGGCCAAGTCAGTAAGGAGGGTAAGAACTAAAGTAAATGGCTAGAGGCTTACACAAGCTAAGGGAGAAGCATTTCTCCCTTACTGAAAAAAAAATGTGTTTGCATTTCTGCATCTTCTCTCTCATCACAGGGGTGGGACAGGGAACTTTCCATAGTCAGATGGATGAAGCACCAAGTCTATTTCGGACACTATATAATAAACAGACATCAATACATTACCAATAAAAAGTTTTAATTGCATCTTCTAGGTGTGCATGTCTTGCATTACAGATGATATCCCTGTAACATTCATTTATCAATAGCTTATCTCAGCCCATTTTTGCCTTCTCCACTCACTGAGACGCATCTAAAATGCAGAGGATAAAATGTTCTGTGCAGATTTTTCTATTTCTCTGGTAAAAGGACCAACAGAATGTTGTGTATTGAACAACTGAAAAAATAATAAGAAATAAGCTGAAAAGAATGGGAAGACATAAAAATGGCAAAAGCTGTAATATTTAGTAATGAGAAGTTAGGGGGAAAAGCTTTAATTTGCACATGACAAAAAGCCAGAATGACATTGACAGAATACACTGGAGGAGGGTGCAGCAAATGAAATGGTAGAACATTCTTTGCCTGAGACTTGTAAATCAGACTGAATACAGTACTGGAGAAAAAAGGTATTGTGCATGGGGGGATGAAGTGCATGATTAAAGGTTTCCAGGTCAAGTGCATGACTTACACAAAAATTGGGAAAGCAAGATTAGAAACTTTAATATAGATTTTTGACTAGCAGTGATTCTTAGTGCTTAGAGAGTGTTTAAATGGCGATTAATTTCCTTTGAATAAAACATACAGTACTGGAAGAGTTAAGGCAAATGCAGTGCAGGTTACCACAGTACTGTAGAATGAATTTCTCTTGATTTGGGTCTCCAGTCTGTGCTCAGTATCAGACAATCCCAGAATCACACCTTCTACCCCAAAAGCCTGGCCCTTCCCTTCCGCTGAAGAGGCAGGCTGCACTCTTTCCACAGGTTGAGAACGCACTGCAAGTTTCACAGTTTGTACTTCCGACACCATTTGTCCTAAATTTTCTTCGAGGCAGCTAAGCTGCTGCTGTAAGCTTTCCAGGCATGAACTGATTTGTTTAGAGTAGTTTAGCTGTTCTTTTAAAGAAGCTAAGAGAGAATTTATTTGTAATGGTGCAGTAGTGACTTCTTTAACTTCCAAAGCACTCTCTTCAGTTCCCTCTGATGTCCCCACTCCAGTCTGCAACACGTTTCTCAGGTCTACGATGAGGTCACTGAGGTCCTTTTGCTGTAAATAGTGGCTGGAGGCCTGTTCTTTGATGGCTTCCTGTAGGCTTATTGGCCCCTTTTGGGCTTCAAGGACTAAAGTTTTTAATTCTTGCAGCCTTACCCTGTTTATATAGGTGGAACCAAGGACACCAATAACGGCCCCCAATACAGAACCAATAATGGACCAGTTCTTTGTTCGTTCTGTTCTCGTTCGCTCTTTTTCATGGCTTTCTCTCACAGCTGCAGAGAAGAGAGAGAATTTTTCCCGCTCAGATTCTTCCGCGCTTAAATAGGCAGCTCGATACCTCTTCTCTTCCTGCAAAAAAAACAGTGAATTGAAGAGGTGATGTGTAATTATAAGAGCACATTGAAGGCTATACCTACAAATTAAACACTTGGCTAAGATTATAATTTCCGCCCCCCCTCCGTGTACAAAATTATAGTGGAATTTAATACCCCTCAGCTGTACTGCTGCATTAGTTCTGTCTTAGAAACCTCTCCTAGAGTCAGGTTTTTCCTCAGTTCATTTGGGTTAAAGCAATTTAAAAATGTCACACTTCATTCAAAATTAAGAACTGGAAGCTCTAACCAAGTTTCAAACTCTAAACTCCACAAGCCTTATGCATGCAGAAGGCCTCTCTTTCCTGACACATTCCATTCTGTTTGTAGGACAAGGATGTTCCAACATCCCTTTTCTTGAAACATAACCTTTGATTGCCTCCATCTCTTCAGAAACTGGTTCATCACCCTCTTTCCTTTCCCTTCTAAATTTATTAAATAGGAACACAAAAAACAGGACTGCAAGGGACCTCTGAGGTCACCGACTCTAGTTCCCATGTCACATAATCCCTTTCATAAACTGATCAAGACCCATCTTGAAACTAGTAGCTTGGAACTAGTAGACTTCACTACTCCTATAGTAAACACACAATTTACAGCTGTTGTCTTCCTCTCCTCCAACCCCATCACTGTGTAGAAGCTGTTCTCGTGGAACTCTCACCACCTACTCCTTGATAAAGCTCAGAGCCTGTATTCCTTCGTCTTCCTCCTTGATAGCTCCTGTTTTTGTCACTGTTGATCACACCCTTCTTCCTGAAAATCTTACTCTTTCTTGGCTTTCATGAGTCTCTTCCCAGTTTTTCTGCATCAGCATCATCTCATCACATCAAAACACAGCTGACAATGTCTTGCCACTACAGGGACAGGAAGCAGTTGTCAAAGCATGGCCAAGAGATCCACAGAAGAGGACCATGTTCCCCACTACAGCAGAACATCAAACCCACTTCATGGTCCACAGCAGTCAGACTGTGGGTTGAAGTTCCCTCCTGACCCCAAATATGATGATCAGCATGACACCAGAGGAGGCAGACTCTCCAGCCAGGAACTTCTAGGTTTGCCAAGTCCCACTGCTAGTCTCACCAGTCAAAATCCCCACCCTTGGCTGTAGCTAGACAATTAATGCTTCTAAGGCAGATAAAAAAGCCCATGACACCCATAGCAACAGGGGGAGCGGGGGGGGGGGGTGTTGAAGAGGGACCTTCTTGGACCCCTGTAACAACAAGCGAAGTCCAGAAGCATGCAATAACCAAATACCCTCCAGTCTGCGCTGCAGCATGTCTTCTCTTCCAGGTTGGCTGATCTCATACGGTGAGCTTTAAACTAGCCTCGTCAGGGGAGGGGGCCGCAGGAAGACGAGGAGACGCCATCCGAGCAAGACAGGTGACAAAGGCAAGGAGTGCTAAGGTAAGGAACGGGGGTCCAGACAGTCCTCCTAAACGGGGGGTGGCACACACAGTCTTGCAAGGCCTTAAATGCCTATATACCAATGCTTGCAGTATGGGGAATAAACAGGAGGAACTCACCCCCAGATTCAAACCCAGATGTCATAGGGCTAACAGAAACGTGGTGGGATTCGTCCCACGACTGGGCAGTTAGCATTAGGGGCTATAGGCTTTACAGGCAGGATAGAGAAAGAAGGAAAGGTGGGGGTGTGGCACTCTATGTAAAGGAGCACTACACATCCTCTGCCAGCAGAATGGGGTCAGAGGAAGGGCAGGTTGAAGTGCTCTGAGTTAAGATTCGAGGGGGCCGTGGGGAGAGCGATTTGATGGTGGGGGTCTACTACAGACCCCCCAACCAAGGGGAGGAGCTGGACCAGGAATTTTCAGGCCAGCTTGCAGTGGCACTTAAGGCAAGGGATGTAGTTGTCATGGGTGATTTTAATTACCCGGACATCTGCTGGGAGGAACAGTCAGCCAGGACGGACTGTTCCAGGAGGCTCCTAGCTGAGATACAGGACCTCCACTTAATCCAGGAGGTGCACGGTCCCACCAGAAGAAAGGCCCTGTTGGACCTGTTAAATCCACTCCTCCTTTTTACTGCAAGGCCTAGATGACGTTAGCCAATGTTAACATGACTGGGAAACAGTGTCAATACAGTTAACACACCAAAGCTGTATATGCCCATATGGATCTGGTATGAGTGATCATCTCCCTTCCCCCCCACCTTTTGGATCCTGTGTGTTGCTATACTGTGAGCTCTTTGGACAAGGAACTGTCAGCCTTCTGGTTTGTTCAGGACCTAGCCAAAATGAAACCTTATCCTGACTATGTCCCCTTGGGTAATGCCCTTACATTAAAAATCGATACTTAAGATTTCGAAGTCAAGTTGTCAGAAGTTAAGAAATGTCAGAACTTTTGTTTGGGCTCATTTGTGCTTATCACCGTACTTACAGGATTCTCAGTCTACTCTTTTTTGTAAGACAGACAAGGTTCAGTGAATGAAGGATACTTTTCAATATTCCTTTTTTGATTCACAATATTTTCTCTGCTGGATATACATTTTGTTCATGGACTCTGCCATGTCACTTAGAGTCTTTTATTACAGTGCCTCAAATCTTCTTTGAATAACACCACCTAGTTCTTATATAGCACTTGTCACTATTGAATTTCAGAGCACTTTACACAGGTGGATCAAATCACTCCCAAGTTACAGATGAGAAGACTGAGGAAAAACAATTTTCCTAAGATAACCCAGTGGGTCAGGTCAATGGCAAAGCTAGAACAGGTTCCCTGAGCATCTAACATCAACTTGCTAAAAAACATTGGATAAATCCCTTGCTGTTATAAAAAGAGCATTTGTCTATCTGTAAAACAGGAGTTAAAAGAGATGTAAACTAGTTTGAGTGATCAGCCTAGTATGTCAAAGGAATTTTGGGGTAGATAGGAATGGAGCTTGGTTCTCTGGAGTTGCAATTCTTTAGACACAGATCTTCCTTTCTTCCCACAGCCCCCTGCCTTATTCATGACACACCTCCAAATTCAGCAGCAAATGAAACAGGGGCATTTCCTACACATTCCTGATTCATTCACTCACCAAGTGCTGTCCAGTTGGGAGCACAGACTGAAGACGATGTCATATAAAAACCCTGTATGTGATCACATAAGTCTCATAATGCACTTGGGGGCCCAATAACACTGAACTCAAGAACATCCTAACTTTTGAGTGATTGACCTTGTTTATAAACAGATGCCCTTATTCCCTAATGCTATTCGCCCTGTTCACAGTGAAGTAAGAATCCTGTGGAAAATTGGCATGCAGACTGTTTATCCTGCCAGACAGGTTTAAGGCAGTTGACTTAAGCTGTTACAGAAAACTCTAATTATGGTATTCCCTAACTTGTGCATGACTTTACCAGCTACCTAACTTTGGTTGACAGAAAATACAGAGAACTATTAATATCCTTCCACCTCTAAATATGCTCTAATAATCATCCCATCTTCTCAACAGAAATAATCTCTATATAAATATAAGCAGAATTCACTTCTACACTTGAGTATGCTTCAGTTTCCCCACCTGATTCCAGTACTCCCACCATTTCCATGGAACTATCCTTACTCAAGCAATGGAACTGATTGTTTCCTCACTAAAAATCAAGGACTTCCTCTCCATTTAGTTGCGGCACTCCTCTGATGCTTTCATTACAGTGAATGAACCATACATTTTTTTCAACACCAATGTTTTCTGTAGGTGCTGACATCCTAAGGATGCTGCTGTTCTTCTTTTCTCCCCCCGCACCATTTCCCTGTACTTCTCCTTATGTGCCAGGCAAGCACAAAGCATCTTAACTCATCTCAGAGACTGAGCAAAACAGGGGCCAGTAAGCCTGCTTCTTCTTCAAACTCTGATCCTTTCATATGTGTCAAACCCCCAACCCAAATCTCTCTTGCATACTATGCCTTGCCTCTCATCTCCTCTGGATACTTTCTTTGTCTCCTCTGCCAATAATTCCTTATCCCAGCAGCCATAAAAGAGCTCTCAATCTACCTCCCACAGATATGGGAGGAGGGTACATTGCTAAAAATTACAGTGATAATGATAATGATATTTCCAACCCTCATAATACAAATATCTTATAACTTGCCACTGACCTTTGGCAGAACTAGTATCACAAGAACATACATAGTTGTAAAGATACTGTTAGCACAGGTAAAGCAAGCCTGTGTATTTAGCCTTAACTAGTTTTATAAAACTGAGCAAAAGGATGCAAAAGCATTATCAGTAAATGAGAGGTCAACTTCAGCTCTCATCTCTTACAGAGTTGGTTAGGAGAAAGGGGTCTATCAGTACAGCTGCATGGCTAGAACATGTCTTTCCATATCCAGGGCTGAGAAAACATGTATTTGAAACGTCACCTGAGAAGTTTACCATTAATTTTCTGATTATGTTACATTTTTATTTTCCTAGTTGCAAACACAAACTCTCACAGTGGACTTGCCTTACTCTGTCTTTTTTCTGCAGTCATATAATTGTCTTATAGTCCTGCTATTGTGGAATGTGGGAAACTTTGAAGAGTGTTTTCATTTAAAAAGATCCAGCTTTACATCCCCTCTGAAATCCCATATTATCATATGATTACATAAAAAAATAAGAAAGAGAACATGAACACTGTGCAGCAAGCACTCAAGTCAGGAAATATCAGTTAAAATCCTTTGCACAACATGAACTCTGCCCCCTTGTGCATTTATATTAGAATTCAGTTCTAACGATATGGCCGCAACAATATATTTCACCACAACAATCCAAACATTGTTTCCTGTTTAAATACTCATGCTGTGTGATACTAGACCACTATTTGTTCTATACCACAATAGGGCACAGTCCTCTAGACACTATAACAATACAAAGAATATACTTCTCTGGATTTAGACTTATTATAATAGATTTTTTTTCTATTATAACTTCAGTAATTTTTATTGGTATCCCTTTAGTGTGTGTCCTTTCATCAGCTTTCTGTTAAAGCAGTAGTTTAATTATGAAGTATATTTAGTTGCATGGATGTGAGGTGACAAGTAGCATGCTCTCTCCCCTAGATCTATACCAAAATGAAGCTCCACTTCACATTCAGGCAGCTACATTTACTAGACAGTTAAACTACCTCTTCTCCTAAACAGCTGTGCTGCTCATGAAGGAATACATTTAAAAGCATGGTTGAGCTCCACTGATATCAAAGAAGTGTAGGCACGAGTCTTAACTTTTTTCCTCTGCTGGAGCTATTGCACAAATATCCCTTGATCTTGAACTACATATACCCTTCTAGGGGACAGTTTGATACACCTTCAGGCAAGCCACAGGAAAGAGCAAAAGAACATCTCCTGTAGGTCTAATAAGCTCTGCAGCAGTAGAGCTCCTCAGTACATTAGACTAGGATGTTTTCATCACAACTGCCATTCTACTTGACAAAATCTAGGACTTTCTGTGGATTGCAATCCTTAAAGGAGGCATTTATATCTTCAGAGATCCACTGATACAGAGCTCAATGCAATACTGGGGCTTTCACAATCACCAAAGGTGCACACTCGATGCTTTGGCTGAGGATGCACACGTAGATAATTAAGGCCCTGATTCTACACGCTGGCAGTGTATAGGGGTACCGTGCCCCTTCATGCAAGCAAGCTCTGACCCCCAATTTAATTAGCTGCTTGCATGTGTCTAGTTAGTGTTTTCCAGCATAAGTCCAGTTACCTGAATGACAAGGCGACAAAGCCATTTTAAAGCACACCCTAACAGTTCTGCTGAAACAAACAAAAAAAAGGTTCCTCAAGTTCAGTTGTCTGATTCTCCCTTTTACGACCCTGCTGCTTTGGCTATGCATATAGTTCCTATAGTCACTAGAATTTTTCACCTTAAGGTTCAAAGACAAAAACAAACACTTGATACCTTAGTCTGAAACGTAAAAATGTCAGAGTTATGAGCAACTGAAAATGGAGGCAATAATGCAAGTATGTATTAAGGTATGACCACTGCTAAGGTAATCTAACATGTAAGAATTGAATTCACTTTTGCATTATGCATGTGCAGGAAAAAAGAAAAAAAAGACTAATCTTTTACCTGGGAAAAGTACTGCACTGTTTTACACCTTGCTTAAAGCAAAAATGCATTGCGTTTAAACTTCCCCCAAACTGACTTTAGAATAGATACCGAGCATGGAAATTGGGTTTTATTTTAAAATCCAGTACAATGAGAATACCAGCATTTACCATTAAGCAACTGCTTGCACTGGTGTCAACCGATATAAATGTTAATTCCTCCCACTCTATGCAGCTGCTGATAACTTCCTTAAACAAATTTCAACTTTGTAAGAATGTTCTATGTTTGATCCCAGTCAAGCAAAATCCAGCCTTTTTTTCTGAGTTTATACATATATTTAAGAAAACACAACCACTGCTTTCTTCACATGTTCTGACTGGAACTTTTCTCCGTGTGTAGTTTTATACTTTTGTAATCATAGAAAGTTAGGGTTGGAAGGGACTTCAGGAGGTCACATCTAGTCCAACCCCCTCCTCAAAGCAGACCAGCCTCAACTACATCATCCCAGCCAAGGCTTTATCTAATCTGGTCTTAAACACCTCCAAGGATGAAGACTCCAAAACCTCTCTGGGGAGCGTATTCCAGTGTTTTACTACCCTCCTAGTCAGAGAGCTTTTCCTAATATCTAACCTCAACTTTCTTTGCTGCAACTTGAGCTTATCCCATCATCTGCCCCCACTGAGAAAAGTCCAGCTCCATCCTTTTTGGAACCACCCTGCAGGGGGTTGAAATTAACACCCTCCCCCAATCTTCTCTTTTCCAGACTCATTAAGCCCATTTTCTTCTGCCTCTTCTCACTAGTCATGTGCCCCAGCTCCCCAACCATTTTCACTCCCCTCCTCTGGACTCTGTCTAGCTTTCTTTTTGTAGTGGGGAGCCCAGAACTGGACACAGAACTCTAGATGTTGCCTCCCCAGTGCTAAATAGAAGGAGAGAATCACTTCCCTTAACCTGCTGGCAACACTCCTACTAACTTAGATTAATTTTAGCAAATTTTGTGCATCTCAATGAAATTGAAAACATAAGGAGACTTGGAAGGGTTACTTTTTTAAGACAAGTAGCTTTAAAGCACTGCAAAGTTTTCACATGTGTAACAAAATTTCCCGTTAGATGCTTGTGCTTGATCACTGCCTTAAACATGCATTTCAGCAGAGTCTAACAGGTAGAGAACCCCTTCATAACTTTAATATAGCAGTACCCTATTTCAAAACCTAATTTACTTATTACAGTGCTTACCTCCTTGCATAGGGGCCAGGCAGGAATGAGCAAACTCTTACCTCCTCACACCCCGTGGCACCCTTAAAAGGATCTCATAGAACGCACCAAAAGAGTGCTACCCACCCCATCTGAGAATCACTGGTCTCAACTTTAAAAATCATAATAAAGTTTCCAAAGGTTAAAAAAAAGCCCAAGAGGAAATGGCAGTGGCTGCAGGGGTGTTGTTACTGCCCACAAAAAGGTCACATTTCTTCTCAAGTTCAAGTCTTACTTCTAACTAGTTCTTTTGCTCAGCACTTATCCAGCTGCTTATAAATGCAGAGCCAGATTATCTACCTTACTGCTCAAAAAGAGGCAGCAAACTGTTTGCTGTTATTTGTCTTGACATACCCATGTAAAAAGTGAGTCCCCAGATGGCAAATAGATGATGCAATTACATATACCTTCCCCTGTTATCCTCTTTCAGGGTTTGCTGGGACAGGCAGAGCAGGGAAGTGACTGAGCAGCACTGTGTCTTCACAGCACAGCTAGCAGATGATTCATCAGGAATTACTGCTGGTTCACACAAGCAACAAGAACAGCAGCCCCTAAACTAGCACCATCGCTATGACAGAGAATCTGGAAGCCACAGCCACCTCCTGACAGACTGCCTTCTCTTAGTATGGTGTACTTAGCCTTTGCTGAGCACAGAGTGTGTTTGTCCCTCCCTCCCAATAGCCCTCTTGCATAATGCAAAATGGATGTTCTCTTACTGGCACTTATTTGTTGATTTAAGGACTTGGTGTAGTAAAAACCCGACCTTTCAACATGGGTACTAAGTAACCATCAATTTTGTGCATGATTGCATTCATTGGCTGACCTGAAGAAGGTGGGTAGGGAGAAAGGTGGGTCAGAACCCTAACCTATAGAACAGGGGTAGACAACCCACCCCCCCAACCCCCGTCTGGGTGCCAGAGCATGGCACACAAAGGCATTTTGCTTGTCATGTGTGAGGCTTGGGCCGCATGGTGGGGAAGGGGCCAGGGCTCTGCTGCCCTCACCCAACAAGGATTGGGCCCCTTGCAGCTCCCTAGCCATCTGACCCCTGGCATGCTAAGATCCTACAAGTCGAGGTTGTGGGTGTTTTTGGCACTCTGCCCAAAAACGTTGCCAACTCCTGCTATAAAATCATGCTAAACAGTACATGTACAGACTCCACAACCACGATATATAAAAGCCATTGCACAAGACTCAGAAATTGCAGTGTCAGATATGCTCTGGGACGATCAAGATACCAAGAGGTTAAATTCCTTGCTTAATGTGCACGGAAGTCTACTGGACTACGTAGGCTTGAAAACATGCTGTCAAACTCAGGATACATCTCTCTCAGCCTTGTCCCCTATTTGTACGCTTTACATAACAGTTAGACCTTAGTATTTACATAGACAGAGGCAACAACTCTGAGTCTATGCCACCAAGACAGTCATGTTGAGAGAGTCATGTTTGTCAAAGGGTCTCAAATGACACACACTTCACCCACCCATTACAACCCCTACCTTTAATCATTTTTGTGGTGACATAAGTAGAAGAAGTCCTCTCATATCATCATTTGTAAAGGTTTGCTTCAGCTCCACCTTTTGACAACCTCACGCACACAGGGTAGGTAGTCATTTGTGAGTTTGTGCAGTCTTTTGTAAGGTAAGTTTTGCCACCAGACAGAGGAAAGCAGGAAGACTTATCATGATTACTCTGTTGGGAAAGGACTCAGTCCTAGGTGCAGAGAAAGATGAAGGTGGCCTTCCACCTAATACTAGCCTGGTTAGCAAATCAGCTACTCAAGCTAACCTCTGTCTTTAAAAACATATTTGATTCTAGGTTTGCGTGCTGAATCCCAGATTCACACGTCATACTCTTGCCCCTACTTCCACCTCTGTAGGCAAGTCAGGCGTTTCCTTCTCCAATGGCTGTACTAACTTAACAACCCTAAGCTATAAGATCCAACTCTCTGCTGCAGAGCAGACCAAAATCATCCTAGACATAGCTTCAATGAAGTTAATGGCATTAGAAATAAACTTAGTCCACTGTACTTCCAAAACTCAAAAAGAATGCAGTGGGATTAGAAAAGGCACAGAGAAGGGCAACAAGGATGATCAGGGATATGGAGCAGCTGTCATACCAGAAGAGACCAAAAAGGCTAGAACTCGTCAGCTTAGAAAGAAGATAGCTGAGGGGGATGTGATAACTGCCTATTAGATCATGAAGGGCACTGATTAAGTTAATAGGGAAGTTTAATTACCAAAGTCCCACAAGACAAGAACAGGGACCACCTACTGAAAATAAAAGGAGACAGAGCTAAAAATAAACAGAGAGAAGTGTGTTCTTTATGAATCACATAATAAATTTATAGAACTCGCTACAGAGGGTTGTAGCAGCAGGTATAAAACTAAGTGCCAAAAAAGACAAATCCACGGAGGATTAAAGTTATTAAACAGAAAAGTCATGCATGTGCCTTTGATGTCCCTGAACCAATGATGGTAGATGCCAGGAATGGATCACTCTAGCCATGCCCTGTCCATATATTCTCCCTCTAAAGCAGGGATGGGGAACGTCTGGCCCACAGGCTGGATGCGGTTGGCTGGGGACTCCATTTCCCCACCACCCCTGCCTGCGTGGCTTGTGCTGGTCTCCGTGGAGACCACAGCCTTAGCCACACTGGCAGTATGTGCAGCAGAGCAGTGCAGGGGGCTGCTGGGATCTTGCAGTGGAGGAAGCTTGCTCCAGAGCCAGGGCAGAGCCACGATCTGTAGCTTGCTCACTCTGTGCATGGGCATGCATGCAGGGGATCATGGCTCTGCCCTGGCTCCTTGCAGCAGTGACAGCCTGTCTGGAGCCACGATCCCCTGCATGCATACCTCTGCCTGGAGCATGCAGGCCCCAGACTGCACCTTTGCCCTGACTCCGGAGCAAGCTGCCCCTGCCACAAGATCTCAGCAACTCTGGAGCAGCCCCCTGCACTGCTCTGCCACCCACTCTACCCGCATGGCTGAGGCTGGGGTCTCCATGGAGACCGGCACAAGCCACATGGGCACGGGCAGCTGGGAAATGGAGTCCCCGGTTCAGAGGTTCCCCGTCCCTGCTCTAAAGCATCTACGACTGCCACCATAGACAGATCTGACCTAGTATGACACTTCTGGCCTTCACTGAAACCTAGCTGCAAAATAACCAGTAAAAGCAAGGGACATGGATTTTCCCCATACTAACCCAAAGTCCCCAAGCATCAATCCTGGTATCTTCCTTACCTGCAGCAATCTGTGTTCCAGGGTAGCCAGTTCTAAGTACTGAATGTCTTCCCGAGAGACTCGATCTAAACGGTCCCGAACCTCCTTAAGTTTGATTTGCTGGGCTTCAACGTTCTCACGTGCCTCTCGTACAATTCCTCGTGCTACCATGAACACCTTTTCAGCCTGAAGAGGAAAAACCCACAAACTCATTAGCACTGACATGAACCAATTATCTAGCTTTACCTAATTTCCTGAGGAGTAGATATATTGTTGCTTCTTTTCTGACCCTTAGTTGGCGAGTCCAATATTTACAATATTACTTTGTTTTAAAGCTACAATCTATGCCTTAGACAAGGGACAAACTGAAATTTGTTGGCAGGACGCATGCTCTGCCTGCAGCGGACCTCACAGTCCCATTGTCAGCCTTATGCTGTGGGAGGGGAAGGTATTGGTGTGACTGAAATTCCTGGTCCATATCACTGCAGAATCCCATGGCCAGCAGCAATGAGGAATGCTAAATTCAGTTGGTGGCTGCACTGACATCTCCCCACATAGCAGCAGGAAGCTGACAAGGGGACCAAGGCATATGACCTCCACAAGCAGTCAACTCCTGCTCCCAACCCCACTCTGTGAGAAACCCTGCCTATCTGGATGCTGCACACTGGCCATGGTGACACAGCCCAGGGAAAGACAGTAGGCAGGATGACCCATCTCCATGAGCTGTATCCAGCCCACAGGCCATATGTTTGACAGCTCAACAGGACAACCTATGTCTTTATTTACAGGTTTCTATATTATTCTCTGAGTATTAACAATGCCAAGCAATTACCTCGGTTACTTTTCCCTGAGCCCCTCGAACTTCATTAAGACCAACAAACTCTTCATATCTGTCCCACCAACTTTTGACTGTTGTGGAGAGTCTTTGGAGAGAGTTTCTTCCCATTACTTTCCCAACTTCTGTTAGCCGATGAGAGAGATTCACCACCATTTCCACTGGAGTCTTAGTCTCAGGCCTCTTTGATGCTGGAGCGCAGAAAGTCCTCGCTACATGTAAATTCATTCTATGGCTCCCCAGTATAAAAGAATGGTGATACTGCGTGCCATAGCGCACTGAGGCTATGGTACCATTGTACCTCATTGGACCACACCTTGAATCCAGTCACTGCAAAGAACCAACAGGAAAGGAAGATGTTTCCCTCTTAAACTTATAGGCACATAAACTTGTGCATGCATTGGTTTAAAAGCAAAAGTTTCAAATTAACAATGACACAACCACTTGTTACTTATCTATACTATGCTTGGAAACTTTCCAGGGGACTCGCCTGAAGGGTTTACAGATGACGGTTCTACCACGCATTTTTGCCTTCCTGACATTTGTCAGTACTCTTATCGTGTCTCCTGATTACTAATTTTGTCAATAGGCCTTGAGACTAGCCCAAAAATCAGTGCTTGTAGTGATGGTCACAATGTAGCATAGCACACAAGCACAGAATGATTAACACATGGATTTACCTACAGATGTTTGCTATATTTCCATACTTGAGCATAGCACCTTTACTTTGTTGCTACTGACCCTGAGAAAGAAAGGGGAGAGTAAGAGGGAACATGACCCTGTCCTCTAGAAATCAAGTGCTGATGTGGGGGAAAACACATGCAGAATGGGTAGATGTAAAACCATGCAAGTGCAAAACTTGGGACCCTGCAACTTCTTCTGATGAGATCATTTGGAAAAATTAAATCTGCAGATCAATCACCAAGATCATGAAGAGTCCCAACAGTGAATCTGCAATCAAGGTTGCCTATTAACAGTTTGAAAATGTTTACTGGTAACAATTCCTGCACTTTTAAAAATGTCCTGTCATGACTTTTCTCTGTAATTGCAGTTTGGTTTTGTCTTCCAGTTTGGTACATGCCAGTCTCCCATTGCCCCATGCAGACTTGCCCCCTGAAGGCCTTGTGCCTCAACAAACCCAACGGCTGCATGCTCCCTCCAGAGGTGTACCAGTTGCAGAGCTGTCTGGGTCTTTTAAATTAATAATAGATAGCATCAGCTGTGTTGTAAAGAACAGTTTTAGCTGAGAAACAAGGTGCTTCAGCGGTTACACCCATGTTCTCCACCAGTGTGGCAGCACCCGGGGGGCTGCTGGCGCCTTGCAGGGGCGCAGTGGCACAGGCGATGCCACAGCCCTTTGCAGCCCAACCCCACCTGCTCGTCCCGGAGCCGGAGGCAGCCGGGCGCACCGCGCCTCCCCTTTCCACGAGCGGCGTGTGGGAGCAAGAGCCGGGCTGGAGCTGCCCTGGGCCCTGCCTAGCGGCGGGGCGGGTGCAGGGCGCCTGCCCCGAGCTTACAGCGAGGCGGGGGCGACCGAGAGCCGCGCTCCGACTGCAGCCAACCGGCTGGGCCGGGCCCTCCGACAAGAATCCGAAACCGCCACGCCGTCAGCCCAGGCTTCCCCTGCGCCAGCCGCTCACCCGGCCCGCTAGGTCCGCGCGCCCGGAAGCAAGGACGGAAACGGCCCGGCGCCGCCGGAAATGACGAGTGAGAAAGCCGCTGCGGTTCCCGCGACGACGGGATTGTACTTCCGGGGCAGTGGCTAGCGCGGGCGGCGCCATGTCGGGCAGAGGAGGTAGGGGCGGCCCATGAGCGGAGCCTGGGGGAGGGGGCGCGGGCTCCAGGGGCTCGGGCCCAGCCTTGGCCTCATGGTCTCGTTTCCCCCCCGGCGCAGGCGGCAAGAAGAAGCCTCTGAAACAGCCGAGGAAGCAGTCGAAGGACTTGGACGAGGTGGG
>NW_017728917.1:15780908-15787331 GCF_001723895.1 Crocodylus porosus
TGGGGCCGGGGCGGTAGCGGGCGCTGCTGCCTTCGTGTCCCACGCGGCCTGTGGCTGCCGGCCGGGCCAGCGCTGCGGGCCGGCGGCAGCGGACGGCGCGCTCTGTCCCGCAGGCGGACGTGGCGTTCAAGCAGAAGCAGAAGGAGGAGCAGAAGAAGCTGGAAGAGATGAAAGCAAAAGCTGCATCCAAAGGCCCCCTGGGTAAGTGGCTCTGGGGACCTGCCTTGGCCAGGCAGAGACCAGGTGCGCCCACGGGCCCTGATCTGCGAGTGGCCGCCCTCGGGACCCCGTGGCGTTGTTCAGTGTGCGCAAGAAAGGACGACTGACAAAAGGAGACGAGTCGGACACAACTGACTAGAGGCTTGCTGCTCATTTCATCTGTGCTAGTTGTTTGAACCTGTGTCTTGAGCTGAGGAAATTTTCAAAGCTAAAATGATGCTCCTCAAAACAGTTTTCTACGTTCAGCTAGGTCAGCAGATGCAGTCCCCTCTGTCTGGACAACCAAAAAACTCATTTTTTCTAGTAGGCATGTCCCCAAATGATTTCACTGCTTCCATCTTTCACCCACACCTTCTCCCCAAATCCTAAGCAGAGAACAAGCCTGGAAGCCCAATACATTGGCCTTTGTCCTCCTAGAGGGCAAATGACTTTAAAAAGTGAAGGAATCTGTCATCAGAAGTAGAATCAGTATCAGGTTGTTTAGTCCTGTTGATGACACTAGGTGCATAACTGATGTAATAGGATTTTATTTTACATACTGAGTTTTGTGAGTGGAAAAAAACCCTAGTGTTGATGAAATAAAACATGCAAAATAGTTCACCTTCATAGTGAGGAGCAAATGTAGCAGAAACAAAGCAGTGGTAGAGGTGAAAACTTCCAAGTGGAGATCCACGTGAAAGAAATAACTGGAAGGTGGTGGGGAGTTGACCTTTTGCAGGACTAAATCTGTGTACAAGCTTTGGCAGCTGTGGCTTCTTTTGACAGGTACTGGCGGAATAAAGAAGTCTGGCAAAAAGTAGTTAAGAGATGGTCAGCCTGCAGAAACAACTTCATTGCTAATGGTGGTGGTGTCATGCACTGAATCTGCAGATATAGGGAGTCAGAAAATTCACAGCTTCAGCACCTTGTACATCTTGTTCAGTCACAATAAATTGTTTTTGTTAAGATGTGTTCTCTCTTTCTGTTATCCAGAGCACCTTGACTTTCAGGTGGTGTTACGGGATCATGCCGTGTGATATTGCATATTGCCCTTTGTTACATGGATTGCTATGATGTGAAGTGTTTTAGTTCATTAGTGTACATCTCTAATGGAAGTTTCCTCAGGGCCCTTCATTCCCACCATTCCCAAATCTGCAGTCCCTGGTGTTTCTAAGGACCGGGTGGAGGAGGGGAGCAAGGTAGCATGTTATCCAGGAATACTTTTGTCTTGCATGAAGTCTAATAAATGGGGTCATGTGTTTGCATAAACAATACACTCAGGAGCTTTTATGGAGAGAGGTGCATACCACCGCATTTTACAGATGGAAAAGCCAGAAGCAGCAGTGATAATTTTTCCTGTTCACGGATCGTTAGCAAGTGCTGTCTATGATGGAAACATTGTGGAACAGGCAGCAGCTTCGCTGCTTCAGCTTGTTTACTATTCTGTTTTACAACGCTTACTACTATGGCAGTGCCTAAGTGCTACACAGTTATATTTCACAACAAGTATATAAAAAGCAGCCAGAAACTAATCCAGAATTGCTTCCATTCAGTCACCAACACGTTCTTTTTTTTATATTTCAAGCTGTAATTGCCCTCCCTTTAAGTGGTAGTCGGTGTGGTGCTTGAAAGAAGTCTCAATATTTAGCTTTGTTCTTAATAGTGTAACTTAGTAATATGTACTTTCTAAAGACAGGATTGAACTTGGAAGATATTAGACTGCTCACATGAGCAGCTGCAGTTTTTGGACAAGTTTTTGTGTTAGCTTCCCCCTCTGCCTTACCTGCACAGCTGCCATGTGTGATCCATTAAAATTGGCCAGTCTGGGTTTCCCAGACTGCCCAGATACACACAAAATTCCAGGACTTCTTTGTTGTCTACCATGTTTACAGCCTATTCATCTACTTGCAAGAGATGGATGCTGTTGTTGGTATAAGGCTTGTGCTTGAAGATGCTTCTGGATATAATTGCTCTTCCTGTTGGATCAAGCCCATAGTTTCTGTAACTTAAAAATGGTTTAGCATGCAGAGGCATGTTGCAACAGTGCTCTGGATTCACCTGAGTGGTACTCTATTAATGCTAGCTGCTCTATGTAAAGCAATGGGAAGAGTATTACTGGCTGACAGCACTAAGATACTCGGAATGCTTCATGTCCCAACTGTTTCTGTTAAGGACACAACATTAAGGCAGAAGTTGAGTGAGACTTTGTCCCCTGGAAAGGCCTTACTCAGAGGTGAAACATTGCCTCATAAATCCTTTCCCTGTCTTTCAGGAGGGAGCACTCTCTGATTCATGCATAGTATTCTCTAGAAACATGCTCCCTTGAATCCCTGCAATGCTCTCCCCAAGGAAACCATAGAATGCATCCTACTAAGAACACTCTTCTGACTGAAGGACTGTTGGCTTAGAGTTACTTGGAGTCATGTCATCATCTTGATTAACTCATGGCAGAACCAAATTATCAAAAATTAACTAAGTACTTTTATCAACTCTTAACATTAAATAGGAGAGGAGGGGTTGTGCTTCAGCTGCTGGCACACTCCTGCAGAATTGTCCCTCTGCCACATTTGGACCACCTTCTCCCGTGTCTTTGTATGCTGCTGGGTGGGAATGGATTTCTTGTGGCTCAGAAGCCTGTCAGTTTTGGGGAGACAGGTGCAGAACAACAGTGTGCAGAAATTGCTGGGGGTATTGGTGGCAATACTGGCTTGTGCACCAGGATTTCCATGTGGGTTTCGCAGTAGGTATGATGCAGATAGTTGCCACCACAGTTGTGCTCACCCAGGACTTGGTCTTTGCTGCCCAGCACTTATCCTCTGCTGGGGAATTTACTCATTCCCTTACCCTGAAAGCCCTGGCTGTGGAACCCTGTGCTCAGCTCAGAGCCTTCAGAATGCCTAGTGCTGTTGCCCCAGCACTACACCTGCACTTCCCTGCCATGGTCCAACCCATCCATAGAGACCAGCAGTAGTCATGGCTGTTGCTCTTCTTGTGGTGTGGGCTTGGGCAGGGCGGATTCTCAGATGCAGGCTGCAGACCTAGCAAAAGCCTCACTTACAAATGGTAGATGTGTAACCTGATGTACACTGAAGAAGTTTAATCTATGAGCAACAGGCTTGCATTTTGGCCATAAACAATAGCCTGGAAAGTTGTATAACAATCTGTTGAGCGGCCACAAATATTAGGACCGTTCTGGTACAAACAAGGGCACCTGGGAGATGCCCGGTAGCCATTCAGCGGCGGGGGTGGGAGACAGCAACAGGGCCGCATGGGCTTGAGACTGAAGATGCTGCGGCCCGCGGCGCTGGTGCTTCTCAGACGCGTGCGAGGTCCCAGCTCTGCTCCGCCTGCTACCCGCTTTGCGAGCCGGCGGCTGGGCCCTGGACCGCGACGCAGGATAGGGGCCGCTGACTCTTGGGGCTGACGCTTCACAGCTTCGCCGCCAGCCTCAAGACCGAGACACCGGGCGGCGGCCCCGCCCCAGGATCGCAGCGAGACCAATCAGGTCGCAGGCCGGGACAGACTTTACCGTCCCGGCGGCCAATCACGATACGACTGGGGGCGTGGCTTGAAGGAGCTAACGCAACGGCCAGCAGCCAATCAAGGCGAAAAAGTGACGACAACCCTGGCATCGCCCACAGGGAAGCAATCGTGGCGCCCTCACCCTGCACCCGCAGCCCCCGGTTCACCTCTCTCGTCCTCGCAGAATAGGTCAATCCCGACCGCGACTCGCTGGGTGACCCGAGGACCCCAGGCTGGGCGCGGGGCTTGGGGAGCGGCAGGACCCTAGGCCCGTGTCTCGGTGCGCCGCCTTGAGGAAAGCACTGATTGGCTGGAAGCATCACGTGGGCGGGTTCCAGCCTACTTCGCCCTGCTTCCCTCTGATTGACTTGTGCCGGAGGAGGTGGCTCCAAGGAGCAGGTCTCGGCGGGGAGGGAGGTCAGTCCTGCTCTGCCCTTCTTTACTCTGATTGGCCTCTGCTGGAAGAGGCGGGCCCTCTGCAGTCTGATTGGCTGTCGGCGGATTGGCGCGAGGGGTTCACTAAGCGGCCCAGTTCCACTGGCGGGGCGGGGGCGGGAGGGGTGTGTCCTTACTAGCAAGATTTGCACGGTACTTTCCCTATTTTATAGAGAAAATTAAATGAAAAACCTGTTTTTGCTCAGTAAGAACTGCAAGACATCACTTCAATTCGACTCGAGAGTTGGGGATCTTTGGTGTAAAACTAATATTTTGAGAACAGGGGTTTGAAGTGACGGTGTTACTTGTGTGCTTACTTCGAAAAAAGTGTGAATCTGTGTATAAGGTTGTGCGCGCGCGCGCGTGTGCACTGTGTGTAGCCTGCATGCCTTAAAAACAGTGATCCGACTGCTCTCTGTTTCTATCTAAAAGGGAGACTTGATACAGATATTCACATATCATTGTTTGCATCTCGATATATATATTAATAAGTGTAGTTAATACATATGATAGGTGTATTGTGCACCTATATGGAGTAGTAGAAAAAAATCCTCCGTGCTGCATCACGCACATCGCATCCCAGGGCAGGAAACTAAGCATCACGGTGCCACGCTCCTGTGCTGACGGCCGGGCGCTGCAGCGCGGAGGTACTGCAGGGAACTAACCGGCTCCATGCCGTCCCCCCTGCGCTTCATCCTGCGCGGAGCAGCCGGGGTTTAAAACCAGTGAAAATAAAAACCTGCGTTGTGCTGCTCCCCTGCTTTGCAAACTGGGCTTTGCAGCCGAGAGATGCGAGCAGCGAGAGAAAGAGCGGCTCCGGCCGCGCACGTGTAGCTCAGGCAGGCGGGAGATGCAGGCAGGGAGGGAAGAAGAACAAAGGCCTCGCTCGGGGCGGGACTGGAGCAGTGACTGCGGGCGGGGGCCGGCGGGGTTCGCGCTGCTCGGGGCGGACACGCGATTCACGGCACAATTGATCCCGGCCCGGGGAGCACGGAAGGACCGGGATCGGAGGCTCGTGTTCCCATTGGCCAACATGAGGCAGGAGGTGATTGGGTGGAGTGGCATCTTGGGCGGGGCCACGGCCGCTCCGCCCTTCTTCGATCTGATTGGACTGTGCCGCGGAGACGGGACGAGGAGCCCGGCCCCCTTCTTCACATGCTGATTGGCTGACTGGAAAGGTGGGGGCGTGCAGGCTTGTATTCGCCCATTGGTCCGAATCCGATCCCCAGTGGCCCCGGTCAGCTCTTTGTCCGCCCCCTGAATCCGGGGCCCAGGTCCCGCTGCTGCCCCGCACACCCGGGCGGTCCCGGAGAGCTGCAGCAGGCTGCTCTGGCGCCCAGGGCAGGGCGTGCGGCCCCATTGCGCGGGGCCTGTTGGGCTCTCTTCTAAGGTGAGTCTTGAAGCTTGAAGCTGTCTGTCCTAGTGCCCCTTTTCCCTTCTCCGCCTGCCGCCTGGGGAGTCTCCCTGTCTCCTCGCTGTGATGGGACACGGTCTGCAGGGGTGCACGAGGGCCACAAGAAGCACAGTTTGTTGCCGGGCTGATGATAAAACCTCTCTAGGCAGCACCTTGCAAAGCACCACATTTACCATTTTTAACGGGAAAAAAAATGAATACCTGTTGTCCAGGAAGCACCGTGGGACATCAATTTAATTCTAGGGGAGAGTTTGGGATAGTTTGTAAAATGGTATAATTTGGGCAACAGGGAGTTGAATTGAGAGTGTTATTTATTCCGTACTTACTTTCAAAAACGTAAATTGTACATACGTATCCAATAAAGATGTGTGTGTATACCGACATGCAGATAGTGTGTCAATGTGCAATACATACCATAATTGACAGTGATCCTATTACTACCCCTCTATTTGTCTCTATACATGGCAAGAGTGATAGAGCTATTCATTTATCATCATTGCATATCCCCACATACCAGTGTGCGCAGTTAGGACATAGATAATAGGTATCTGGGGCGTGTCGTGCGCTCGCAGCACTGCAGCCACGAGGATCCGCGTCGCGGAAGGGAGACGAAGCCGCTGCTCGGTGCCGCGTATTCAAGAAATCGCCTCAGTGCTGCCGTCCTGTGGCTCGCGCTCCGCCCTGCAGCCAGGAGAGAAGGGCGGAGGTGAAGGAAAAGGGTCGGGGCGCCGGCGCGTTTCTAACGGGGCTTCGTGGCCTGGGGGTCCCGGCACGTAAAAAAAGGGGCCTCGTGCCGCGCTCCGGAGCTGCTTCCTGAGCACGTCAGCCAGGAAATTCAGCCGGGGAAATTAAAC
>NW_017728917.1:15787342-15814904 GCF_001723895.1 Crocodylus porosus
TGACCCCAGGGCAGAAAGCAGGGAGCTGAAAACCTGCTGCCTTTTATGCATTTTCTCTGGCCCTCCCCCAGAGCACTGGGATTGGAAGGGACCTCAGAGAATGCCGACAGGTCACTGGCCAGCCACAAATGTCAGTCATGAAAGTACTCCTTCCCCCTCCCTCCCCTTACTTTCCTTTCCCCCTCCCAGCGAATCCAGTATAGGCAAGTCAAATATTCGACCCTTGTCAAATATTCAGCCCGCGCTGTTAATATTTGACTCGCACTATTAATATTCGACTTTTGGTATTCAATTCAACAGCTATTCGACCAGCTGCTATTCAACTCGACTTTCACTTTTCAAGGTCGAATATATCGAATATTTGTCGAATCAAATATTAAGTTGAAGCTTTGCACAGCTCTAGTGAACAATATTGATTACCATTACCTACTTGCCTTGTTCATCTGCATTTTAAAAATTGGTGCACTAAAATTTATGGATAATGACCAAGATCCTGATTGAGTCCAGTGATTGAAGCTACACTGGATTTTATATCTAAAGACTAATATGCTTCCCCCACCCTACAATGTCTTATATTAGTCAACTCAGATTGATTTACATGGATGCAAGAACAGAATCTAGAGCAGGAGTGGGCAAAATGCAGCCCGCGGGCCAGATGAGGCCTGCCAAGCCATTCTATCCAGCCTGTGGGGCCCCTAAAAAATTTAGAAAATTAATATTTATCTGCCCCTGGCTGCCTGTCATGCAGCCCTTGATGGCTTGCCAAAATTCAGTAAGCAGCCCTCTGCCCAAAATAATTGCCCACCCTGATCTAGAGCAATGTCTGAGTTGATAAGGACAAGACAAGGAATGAGAAAATTGTCTGCAACAGAAACAGTGAAGGGCACCATTCCCTGAATACGGCTCAGTGGCAGAATCAGGTTTGAGAGCCTGCCAGACTGCTACGCTTGTTTTAAACTTATAGATCACTTATCAAGAATTTGGCAAACTGCTTATATGTATGAGGCTACCCCTTCTCTACAAAATTCTTCATAAAATATTGATTGTGTGCATGGGTGTTTATTGACTGACTTTCAAGAACCTCAAACCATGTTTTTTATAAGGCTTAGCGGATGAAAAGGTCAAAGAACTTTAATTTATTACTGAATGGCTGAAGGTAGCTGGCTGTTGCAAGGCACATGCAGGAATTAATTGCAGAACTGGCAAGAGTGTGGAAGGGTCCTGTCTGCTCTCTAGACCGCTCTCCTCTCAAGGGACTGAAGATGTTTAATATTATCCGAAATCAGTGGTACCTGTTACTTTTACTCTGCAGACATGGACCCAAATATAGTTCTAGGCCCCTCAGTGTGAAACAGAAATTATGTTTAATTCATAGATTGATAGATTGTTAGGGGCTGAAAGGGATCTTGTAGATCATTGGGTCCGGTCCCCCTGCACTAGGCAGGAAAAGACAACTGGGGTCAAGTCTGTCCAGTCTCCTTTTGAAGATTTCCAGGGTAGGTGACTGCTAGGGCTGTGTGAGGCTCCAGACCATGCTTTTGATCCGGAGAAGCTCTGGACGCTTCAGCATCTGAAGCAGCATGTCCAGATCAAAGCGCTGGCTTCGTTAGGCTTTCCAAAGCAGTTCGGAGCTTCCGAAGCACTTCAGAGATCCAGCCATAGGGTATAATGGGGAATCAATGAAATATCTATAATGTTGTTGTTTTTTGTCTGATTTGGATGAAACATGCAGGGGTGGTAATCTCTGCTGACAGCATGAATCCTGCCAAGTTTCAAGAAGCTCAGTGCAGGGGTTTGGGGGGAACTGTACCTCAAGCTGCTGACAGACAAAACTTGTGACATAGATGGCCCTGTGTGTGTTAAGGTGCAGTGGGCTGAAAACTGCAGGGTTGGTGGTAACCCCTGCTGAGGCCATGAAGCCTGCCAAGTTTCAAGGAGTTAAGTGCAGGGGCTTGGGGGAAAATGCACCTTAAGCTGTGGACAAGCAAAACTCATGACATGGGTGACACTGTGTGTGTTAAGGCGCAGCAGGGTGAAAGCTGCAGGGATGGTAGCCCCTGCTGAGGCCATGAAGCCTGCCAGCTGTCAAGGAGATAGGTGCAGGGGTTCTGGGGCCCTGCACCTCTAGCTGCTGACAGACAAAACTTGTGTCACTGATAGTGGCATATTCTTAAACACATAGCACAAAAGCGTGTGCGCATTGACCAATGGTTTCTAGGTCTGAGCACTGAGCTCTTGGGAGATGGCATTAAACAAGGAGAGAAGCAGAAAATCTTCCCAGAAATGGGCAGGCTGTGACGGAGGGGAATGTGACCTTGGCAGCCTGGAAACATACTATTGTTTCCCTGGGAGTTACTAAATGAAAAGAATGAGAGGGCTGATCACAATGAAGCTAACTTTAGATGGTGGGAATGAAGGGGAGGAAAAGGGAAGCTGAGACTTGAGCAATTTCTGTGCAAGTCATTTTAGGCAAAGTCCATGCTCTGTGAGAACTTTAGATACTTTTAGACAACTCCCCCCCGCACCAAAAAAAAAAACCACAAAGAAAGGAGTGACAAGGGTAGGAGACCAACTGGCCTGCAATTTGAGTTGGTTTAGGCAAGGAGAAGGAAACTGGGATGCTTAGAATTTAATTCTAGTTGTACCACTGACTAAACATGGCTCCTTGGCAGGCTATGTAGTCTCACTGGACCTCTTTTAAAACAGGTATAACTGTGTTAAAGGATCATGAAGGAATCAAGTTGCAGTGCAAAGTCAGAGGCAAATATAAGTATGTTTAAGGGGAGTGGAAGTCAATGTAATTTACAGATCTCTCTGTTCCTTACCAAGGGACATTGAACCGCTTAGTGCACTTAGATTCATACTCCACCATAGACACCACCTTTAAATTGAAGCAACTGCCTGTTAAAGATATGTCTATGTGACAAATAAAGGTGTGACCAGTACACAGACAGCCAGACCACACACCCCTTGGCTTAGGCTAGTGAGTTCTGCTAACAATAGCAATTTAGACTTCAGAAAGGGCTGCATAAGGTGCTGGGATGCTGGGTTTGCACCTTGACCTGCTGTCCTGTGCTGAAGTCTAGGCTGCCACATTGTCACTGCAAGCATTGCCTGCACTAGCCAGAAGAGATGTTCACGTGGAGCACAAATGTAGCTTCTTTTTTTTACAAAACAGATGTGCCTTGAAGGAATGAATTAATTCAGTTGAGCCTCTCAAGTTCAGCCCTAGGCTTCCACTCAAGACATCAGCCTGAGCTTAAACTCCTTTCCTTTTACTGCTGCTTTCAACAGCAGTAGGCAACACCAGCTAAGAATGTACTGTTTTTTCAGTTTAGACACATTGAGTGAACTTGAGGTGGCTTATGAAAGGGAACAGAAATTATTGTAAAAAGAAAAGCAGTTAAAAGACCAGAAGAACATATAATCTACCCTACTTATTACCTTACCCCACCCCTTCTTAAGTCCATCTGTATGTAATGTATCCTAATTTAAACTCCCTTTCACTCTTTTACACATTAGTAAAAAAGAAAAGTCTACACGAATCCAATTGTGAGTCTGTTAGAAACCAAGGGAACCTAAATGACACCCTCTTAACATATAGGTCTGGGATAGCATGGGTGAGCTGAAGAATCCTGCTGTTCTTAATGTCAGTTATGAGGCAGAATGGATTAAAAAAAATCAAAGTTTGATTATACACTTTTACATAAAGCCTTTTAACAAAATGGAGGATTCTGATTCAAAACCACAGCTCAATATCACTATTAAACTAAAATCACATCTCTGCAAGACTATCCAGCAATCAGAAGCTCGCAGGGTGCAGGAAGTTTAATGTCAATGACTGAAATGGCCGGCAAAATAGACGTGAATGCTGTACAAAGGAAAATTGCTCAGAGGAAATAATTTGAGCATGGAATTCAAATTGAGCTCAAAGTTTGGAGCAATTTGTCTTCTCTTCAGCAGGAGTGGAGTGAGGCTGAGGACTCACTTCATGTCAAATAAAATTTTTGCTTTTATTCTAAACAACTTTTCCCGAGTTACAGAGCCTTTAAAGGGAAGCATCGTTGCATGCACTAAGGGAGATGGGAGAACTGGGTGGGGTGGGGGTTGTTTGCTCTACCACACACTTGATGAGCAGTCAAGAGTAAAATAATTTGTGCCTTGATTTCTGTGAAGTGGGAATAGTAATACTTTCTTACCTCAAGATGATCTGGTAATGTTTAAATCACTGAACATTGAATAGTCACTGAGATCCTAGGCTGAAAAGGATTAAACATTCAAGGGTACATTATTTAGCAAGATGACAACAACTGTCCTGAGGAAATGTTTCACCTACTCAAGTGGAACTATTTCTAGGGTGAAATCCAACAGCTATGATATACAGAATCATAGAAAATTTGAGTGGAAGGAACCCTGGGTACCACCTCTCTGGGTAGCCTGCTCCAATGCTTTACCACCTTCCTAGTGAGAACTCTTCCCTATATCTAACTTACATTTCCCTTGCTAAACTAAGCTTTCCTTGCATATTTAACATGACTACATGCTGATTTAGGACATGGCATTAATACTAGCATGAAGTTTAATCTACCTAGATGGACAGCCACAAGGCAATGCTTGCAGATGGAATACGAGTGAGATTTTGTGATTAACAGACCCTAATGAACTACACTTGGTTACCGAAGACTGAAGCCAGCCTTGGAGACTCCTGTACTGGAAGGCAGCTGGCTAAGATCAGTGGGAGCTAACCTTCTTGGCAGACATACTACAAATTAGCCCCACATCCTCTTGCCCTGTCTGATTTGCTGCTCTGCTTTCTAATCCCTATCCTAACTGCCACCGTATTGTCTGTCCCCTCCATGGTCTGCCAAGTGCCACAAAGAGGGGCTGCCCATGCCATTTGTGGCACTCATGCCACAGGTTAGCCACTCCTGGCCTCGATGACATAATCCCCTCATTACTGTACTTAAATAACTACTACAATTTCAAAACACAACACATTTTGCCACTTCCTAGCTACTATATCTTTATATTGGCCCCAGATGTATTGTCACATTATATTCTATAAAGGATTACTCAAACTGATGTTTAGAGTAGTTAGGTGCCTAAAATGTATTGAAATTCAGTAGGATTCTGGCATCTAACTCTAAGATCCTTTATTAAGAAAGGGGGTTTTACCTTAATTGAATAAGATGGATACAGCTGATTACGAAGAGTTTACAGGCATGTAACGCTTCAGATGAAGGAAAAATAAACTCATGACCTTGTGTACACAAGTTCAATATCAACATATTTAAGACATGCAGATAAGGAAATTGGAACAGGGCCCCTAAACATATTTGTTGGTTGTAATTTTGTTTTTAACTCAACTATTTAAATTACTTAATATTTTCCAATGTGGGGGTTTTCCTCACATAGCTAAAAGAGTTAGTATTTGCTATAAGCTATCAGAAAAAAAGAACATTGGTTTCAAAACCACTCCCTAGTTACAAAAGACCTAGGCTGGAAAACTCAGAAGATGGTAGTTAGTTAATGAAGACCCGATATATTTTATTTTCACTGCCTTAATTTTTTAAGACAAAAAATATCTTCAAAATGGGCATCCTTAAACAGTTGGAGCTTCTTTTGTAGTTACATCAAACTAGACTTTCTTACCTGATCACTAAAGGTGCTTAACATCTACATCTTTCCATGCACCCTCCCCTTGATTAAAATAAAAACACCAAAAGATCAGCAAGGGAGAAGTGTTGCTACTATGTTGGAAAAGCTGTCAGAGAGCAAGTGACTTGCTACAAATTCTACATTCTGACACCAACATACATGTCACAATAGGTCAGAACCCGACAATATGACCATTTGGTAAAGAGAAGTATGTGTTTGAGTCTTAGAACTGCTTGGATCTAAAATCTTACAGATGAAGTTTGCATACTCTAATTTTTACAGATGAAGTTTGCATACTCTAATTTTATGCTCTAATTCAGCTGTTCCCAAACATTACAGAAGGGTACAACAACGTGGTTTAGTGGCCTTAATATGGGTCTAGGAACCAGAAACTCCTGTGTTCTAAGCTTGCCTGTGCTAACAGCAATTCCTTATGTAGGCTTGGCCAAGTTACTTCACCTCTGCCTCTCTCCCCATAAAAATGAGGATGGTACTATTTTTCTATATCAAAAAAAGCTTATTAGCTATATTTCAAAGGTTTAAATCATAAACAGATGACAACAATGATTTTCATCTCTCACATTTCCTTCCAAGAGCAAAAGGAATCAACCAATCTGATCTTATCAAACTAGAGCAACAACAGCTTTTTTCCCCCAACAGTGAAACTTGCTTGGCAAAGACTCTCCGATCAAACACTGATTATTTCAATGGATTCCCTGGCCCGTGCTTCAGATAGCATTTCAAAAGGTATTTCAACAATATGGCCAGGCTAGGAACCAGTTTTGTGTCCCCCAAAATTGAAACCATTTGTTTATAACTGGAATCTAGGTTGTTCTAGGAACATTGTATTGAATGCCATTGTACAGCTGGTGATTTTCTATAAGAACTCAGACATGCCATAGTACCTAAAAGCTGTGAGATTTCCCTTGAGTCTGATGGCACTCCAATGAAATGTCCCTACCCTTGGCTGTTGAAGGTTCAAAGCTGGGTTTCAACAACTTGTGTCTTCAATGAATGCAGCTGCTGTCATAAAATATAGATTCATAGATTTCACGTGATCCCAGCAAGAAAAATATCCAGATGTTTTTGAAAGAGTCCAGAGTAGGTGCTTACCTCTGGTGGTAGTCTGCTTCAGACCCTGGGCACATGCACCATAAAGAATTTTTCTTATGTCTAGCTCCCTCTGGTGAACAGCTGTTCTCCCAGGCCCTTATATAATTGTAGGCTCCTACCAAGTCCCCACTGAGCCTTCTCTTTTCCAGACTGAAGAATCCCAGATCCCTCAGCCTCTCCTTATATGCCTTGCCCTCCAAGCCTAGGATCATACAAGTGGCTCTTCTCTGGACTCTCTCAAGCTTTTCCACATCCCTCCTGAAGTGGGGCGGCCCAAAACTGGATGCAGTACTCCAGCTGCAGTCTTACCAAGGCCGAGTAAAGCAGGAGGATGACATCCATGGTTTTTCTGGAGATGCATCGGTAGATGCACGCCAGAGTTTGGTTTGCTTTGCCAGCTATAGTATCGCTTTGATGACTTGTATTCATCTGGTAGTCAATCAGGACCCCCAACTCTTTTTCGGTGGTGGTCCTAGCGAGCGTAGCACTGCCAAGCCTGTATGTTGAGAGTTCTTCCTACTGAGGTGCAGCACCGTACATTTCTCTACATTGAAGGCCATCCAGTTTTGGTCAGCTCATCTTGACAGCATGTCCAAGTCGGCCTGTATCCCCAGCCCGTCCTGCAGTGTGACTGCCCACCCCATAATTTGGTGTCATCTGAAAACTTTGCCACTTCACATCAGACTCCCGACTCCAGATTGTTAATGAAGATGTTAAAGAGTACCAGCCCAACTACTGAGCCCCGAAGGACTCCACTGGTCAACCTGTGCCACACCGATGTGCTCCTGTCAACTAGTACTGAGTGGATCCAAAGACCTTGAACCATTGGTTTATGTTGCATTTGGGTGAATGGAGTAGAGAGGGTGTCAGATATCCCACCAATGCTCTGGAGAAACATACAAGTAACTTCAGTGCTACTTGGAACACAACTGTACATTAAGTACCCATATATTGGGCTCTTACTGGAAAATATGCAAGTATTAGACTGCCATCTGGTGGGAATAATCTGGATTCATTTATAAGAGACTGTGCAGAGGAAACATCTAGTTTTGTGTTGTTGCTGACAATGACTATATTAAATGAGTTTTTTAGATCAGTAAGAACAGTCAGACAGAGCATTTTTCTCTTGCTTTATAAGTGAACTGTCTAACTGATGTGAGATTTTTAATAAAACAAGCATCAAAACAAAATGGTATGACTGTCTAAGATGACCTTTTCTGTAAAAGTTTGAGGACAGATGCAAGAGGTCAAACAATCTGTCATGTTGGAGAAGTTTTTGCTACAAAATCATTTACATTCCAAATAACTCAAAAGATGGAAAGCTAAACTATGCACAATATAGATTTTCCTGCTTTTGCACTTTTTCACAAATCCAAATCTTTTTTTAACAGGTACATAAAACTAAAGGTTTTTCAGAGCTCCATACTCCACAAATAATTTTTAAAGAAAACCTAGACTTCTAAGTGACTGTGCTCAGGGTTACTGCTTCTAGGGGTTGAGAGACAAATTTAACACAGTAAACAGATTTGAGTCTGGGAACAAGATGTCTTCCACACACTGCCACACCTGCTGAATGACCTTGCACAAGTCAGTTTAGTCCTCTCTGCTATTTACCAACCTCTCAAAACACTCCAAAATTCTAGGATGCTGCATGATCTTAAAAGAACAAAATATCAGCAACTTTTTGTGCACACTTTTGTGGCTTCTACAGAGCTTATTATTTTCATACCAAATTTAGTTTGCCATTTTGACGTACCCATATAAATATTATCAGTCTGGAAGAGTCATAGTCAGATTTCATCCCAACTGCTTTTTTAAAATCAGAGCTTAAATTTTCTAAATAACAAATCCATACCCCCTGCTATCTAGCTATTTGAAGCATAGTACTGTAGTCTGTACCTCCATTCTGCAAGTATGACAGTAGGGTAGCATATAAAAGTAATGCCATCCTGTTAGTAAATGGGTTGAAGTAATGACACAAATGCACCTAACAAGAAAAATGGTACTTTGCAAACTGTCACATCTAAGCCACCATCATGTCATACTTGGCCCAACCTTCCTGTGAATATGTAGGCATTATTTATTGATTTACACAGTGCCACTCAAAATTTGAAATGTTTTATACAATTACAAGATGTAAGCAGATCTTTTGAAAGCAGGAGGCACTATGACAAATGTGAACAACTCCACATAATTATTTAGGGATGGGGAAGCGAGTACTAACTTACCCAGTGATGTCCAAATACGAAAATAGGTAGATGCGTGTTCTTATAGAAAATATTAATTTTAAATTTAATCCCAGAAGTTTTGGCTAACAAATAGAGGTGATCATTTTAACTTTTTTAAAGTACTTGATCATACCATCACTGAATTTGATTTTCAGTTTGTAATAGACTCAAACTATACATTAGTTCTTCCACCAATGGCCGTTTGAGGAAATAAAATAAAAAATCTCATCAAAAGAATTAAAATTTATCTGAAGAGAATATCATCTCTATTCATGATTTCAAAACCAAGACATAAATGTACAGAAATAGTAAAAAACACATAAAGAGTGATTGTTATTTCAATTAAATACTGCCACCAAACCATGGGTTTTTAATACAGTTGGAGTACAGCCCTGAGGGAGCAAATATGTGGCTATGTGTTGTGACAGTTCTAATAGCCTTGGTTCATATGAGAGATTTCATTATTATGAAAACCAGTCTCCCCAAGGTCTGGAAAGAACAATAGATGTATACTTATAACACAATTATATTTCAATTATTTAAGTTAAGATTCTTCCTTATGCAATAAATAATCTCAAGTCACTTGCTTGTAATAAGACAGCATGTCATCTAGACTTTGGTAAAGTGGCTGCTGATTTGGGGGGCTGTTGTAGTAAGTCTGTGTTGATGGAAACTGCTGGTTTGGTGCTGATTCCGGTTCCAATTTTTCATGAGAGGGTTCAGGCCTGTTCCAACTCTGGCTTTTTTGGTTGCTGGCAGGCTTTTGGCCCCAAAAGTAATTAGAAGGTGGTGCAAACTCTGGATCTCGTTCATCTCTAAGAGCGGACTGTCTCCTTGACCATAGTCCGGAAGTAAAATCTGTTACGATGCAGAAAAAAAACATGATAATTTGTATCCAAGTTTTACTGTACAACGATGATTTATGTTTCCGTCCTAGGAAGGTATCCCCTCTTTTCACAGTTTAATAGCAAAGGAAAACTGAGTTGCTTAAAGTGACTAGCAAAACAGCTTTCTACTTCTTTATCATGATAGGGTGAATTTCATCTAAACTCAAGGAATCAAAATCACTCTAAAAAGCATTAAAAAAAAAATTTCAACATTCACAATTTTAATTTTAAAAAGACATAGTTTTTAAATAATCTGGTCACTGGTTTATAGAAAGTTGCTAATAGTATAGGGCTAGCCCCAGTGCAAGGCACTAAGGGCATTTTTAGATATGCTCCGGGGGTGGAAAGGATAGCGCTTTAATTAGAGCGGCAGCAAGAGCCACTCTCTAAAGTGCCACTGCATCTCGTGTACAAGTGTTCCTATACTTAAATATGCTGGCAGGGCACTTGAACTGAAGCTCGTTTGACAAGTTTCAGTTCAAGCATGCCTGATGCCATTTTTAAGCATAAGGACACTGATACACGAGATGCAGGAGGTTGCTGGAGCACAGTAATTGCTGTGTTCCAGAAGGCTCAATTAATCGAGTAATTACAGCGTGTCGGAGCAGCCTCTGTGCTCATGTACAGACACCCTAAGATTTTGAAGGTATTAAAAGAAGACAACCATGTCAAAGTAGCTATTATTAAAATGTGCTATGCCCTATGGTGGTCTTGGATGAGTTGTTCATGTCAGCAAAAGTGGTAGACAACTTAATTTCAATGTCAATTATTTCTCATTAAAAATAGCTATGAAGTGCTGTGTTCCAATAACTCAACTTTATCATATTTATAAAACATATAAAACAAAACATAAAATTCAGTGCTTTGAGTGTCTCTTTAAAACAGCTATGATTTCTCTCGCAAAACCCATTTCAACTGCCATGGAGAAATTAATGGATTTTACATATTCCTGGGACAAAAATATTGTGTGCATATTCAGCAAATAGATCCCCAATAAAAATGGTTTACTGTTATGCTAACACAATAAAAATATTAAGCACTAATAAAAAAAAAAAAAAGTACATCAGTAAAGCAGGGAGTTGCATCTATCACATTGTTTAAGGTGTGGTGCTAAAGTGGTTACAGATCATAGACTGTAAACTATTTCAAGTTTTATTTTTAATATAAGGCTAGAAATTATGTATATAGACCTGTTAGGTCCTACTGCAACACAGTTCAGATATGTAAGTGGCAACTGTTCAATGAATATATGTTTAGTATAGCCTTTATTCATGCTATCAGCTAGGGGATCATCAGATTGACTGACAACAGAGTTAGTGCAAGGTTAAACACAAATCCAAAGTACATTCCTAGTCTATTCTTTTTATGCATTTTAAGTGCTAACATCAGGAATGCATGATTGCATATTGCTGCTTGGTGAGTAATGTTCTTTATAATTAACCTTTATGACTACTGTATCCAATTAGCATTGTATCATTCTACATACCTTTCTAAGGATCAATCATGTCTGGTACTATGCCTAGCATCTTTACAATTTACTGATGAATGAACTTAATCAAGTACAGCATCCCCAATGCATGTATTGTCGCAGGTTTGGTTTTACTATCCTATGTGCTTTTATCAGCTATCACAGCTAGTACTGATTCCATCTCTCTCAGGATGTTCTTGAACAGATCCCAAATGTTCTGATGCACTCTGTTGTCCTTCACAGAACTTTGGATCTCCAAGCTTTTAACTTTTTTGGGTCTGCCTTATATATAGCAACTTTTGTATTGTAATTATCTATACTATAATAGCAGATGGATCTCAGGGCCCTGCTGTGCATGTAATTCAGACAAAGCCCTCACTTTAGATCCAAATTTACTATTTACTATGCATGAAATAGATCAATAGATTCTTGTTTGTATTTGCCTCAAATCGAGAATCCCCTTCTTCAGAGACCTACCTGACAATGCCTACCTTTTCCACCCACTCAGTGTTTCCTTATTGCCTTTTGTCTGTTCTCAGACTCCATCTGTCTCCATAGTCTGTTTACATTATTTGATGCAATACAGAATCTATTCAAGCATTTCAAAGTGAGACACTAATGTTACACATGACCCCTCATACAGTAAAATCAGTATAGACCAAAAAAAATCATATTATTTACAATTTCATGGACCTCCCATGAATGCAAGCAGAGGATAATCTTACAGAACATTACACCACCTGCTCAGGTCATAGCCAAGGTGGTTAATCATGGTAACGAGCACCAGAAAGAAAGGGGAAAAAGAAAATAGTTTCCTTTACGTCTCAGCCCCATTGCTGCTTATCACCAAGCATAACTAAGAATTGGGCTCATTCTATAACTTAAATAGCATTTCTTCCTATCCCATGTTTAAGTTCATAGGCTAGTTTTCTTACCTTTGCCTTTATCCCACTCGCGAACATATGGCACACCTGGCTTGGTATCTTTTCTCTCCTGAATGACAACCTCCACTTTCCTACTTTCTGAAGCAACTCTTGCAGCCATGGTGGCTTCTGGTTCAGCTGGTACTGGACCAATTACTTCATCTGCTTTTGTTTAGGAGAAAGAGGGAAAAAGTTTGTTACTGACATGGCATGAGTTTAGATACAAACATCACAGGATGCATACAAGCGTAATAGCTGTTTACATTAATGAAGTCTACAGCAGTTCTCTAATTAGAACAAAATGCATCTGACTGGGAAGATGGACGTTTTTTAATTACTGCGCACTAGTTCACAAGTGATAAGGAATAAGCCAGTTAATCAAGAAACAAATCTATCAAGAGACACTTTATTAGGTTTCAGTGATACGGAAAGGTGGCTGAAAATGTGTTGCCTAATAACTGACACAGGAATTGGTTGAGCTATATACTGAAGATGGGAAAATAGGTAAAATTAAAACAGTAGCATATTTCCCCAGCTTACTAATCATGAAGAAAATCAGTAGTATTCTTATTTCTTTTCATAATAATAAGACTTAACACAGATATAGTACTGCTATTTTCAAAACACTCTTCAATTAATCACTGGTTCAGCACTGTGAAGGGGTATTAACTCAATTTTACAAAGGAGAAAGAAGACAGTATGAAATAACTCTCAATTCCAAAGATGGTGCCAAAGCAGGACAGGGACTGGAACTCAGAAGTTCATGACCTCTTTTACATGGACTTCTGACATTTCCATTTCCTCAAGGCTTGTCTTTGCTGCAGTTACTTGAATATTCCCTTGAATCCTGTCCATATACAAAAGCCCTCAAAACAAGTGCAATGCTGATTTTAACTTCAGTTAATGGGGCCATACCAGGATTTAGATTAAAACTTCCATCAGCTTAACTTGTTAATGGATAACAACTATTCTGTATAGCCGGAGACTTATTTTGCATTGTGGCTGCTCTCAGTGTAGCTAGGCTAACTCAAGAGCAGTTAATTTAAATACAGAGACCTCAAGTGAATTCTTCATAATAGTATTTTGTTCTCTCATTCGGGGACTGTTAGTGGAGGACAGCATAAAGAAGTACCCCATGTGCACATAAAGTTTTGTAGTGCATCCATTCGTACATCCTCATACAAAAAAAAGTCATGTAGCAGAATGGGTTCTTGTTGAAGAAATGAGTCATAGCTATGACATGATGACAAAACTCTGGCCTCTGATAGTTGTACATTGTCATTGGACAACAAAATCTGGCCCCTTACCACTACTTGCACTTGTCTTATTTGTATGAGTATACAGAATCTGGCTTCTCTCACAACTCAAATGAGATGTACTTCTTTGCACCATCCCATCTTAAAACCACTATTAAAATGCCTGCTACTCTAACTTTAAACAACCTGCTTAATTCTTGCCGGCAGACATGAATGCTGCCGGTACTATAATACACAAAGCACATAACTTGCTATCCTATGCATAAAACCCCCCTATTTTAACATGATTCATAGATTGTAAGGCTGGAAGGGACCTTGGAAGATCATCAGGTCCAGCCCCCTGCACCAGGCAGGAAAGACAGCTGGGGCAGGTGATCCCAGCAAGGTGACTGTCCATTTTTACATCTGTGTGTAATTATTTGAACTGTTAGTTTTTTCACAGTCCCATAGTTTAATATATGTAGAATATATAATGCTGATAAATACAATCAGCAAAATTCAGCCTGAACAACCTATCTTCCCCCCATAAGCAAAAGCTCATTTAAAAAAAAAAACCAAAAGTACTTGCAAAAGTTCATACCTCCACCTTCCAGTTTGATTTCAGTTTCCTCTATTCCCTCCTCTTTCAATCTCTTCATCTTCCTTGCTCGAAGTTTAGACAGTCTTGATTCCAGAACTGCCTTTCGTTTTTCTTTTACATGTTCACGTTTTGTTCTTTGTTCTTGAGTCTTAATGACAACAGAAGATATTAATTAATTAACTCTCAGGCTTGATTACAATCAATTGCGCATTTCCCTCAACAGTGCCCGAAGCAAACAGATTATCGGCTACATTATCCTAATAAGGAAAAACCCATCCCAGTCTTTGAATGCAGTCTTGCAAATCCTACCAGACACAGGACCTGTACCACTAATTTCAAATGGTGAAGGTAGCTCAGTGAACTAGTTAATTATAACAAATTGAATGTGTCTGCTTTCAAGGAGCTCTTATCTCTATCACATTTTCCCTGTAAAAGTACTTATTTCACATCTTAGTTGAAAAATTCAGAAAGCTAAAAATAGGATTTTTCACTGAGGCTACATCTATCCCCAGCTCATGGACGAAAAAAGCCCAAACCAGTTAAGTTCTTTGCTTTAGGATGTAAAATTTCCTTTAATGCATTTACCTATACCTCTTCTACCTACAACTGCTTCCCAAACTTGATGCAATAAGAGCTTCTTTACATATTTTATGCTTAGAGACTAATACAAAATGTGATCAAGTTCCTCAACTTTCAGAGCCAACTTTCCCTGAGGGCATATTTATCATGACTGCTCGCAAGTGGCAATTTTGAAATCTATGTAAACATTCACTAGAACAGCTACAGTAAATGAGCATTTTTTAATGCCAACCTTCAGCCTACCTCCTTTGAAAATATGTCCCCAAATATTTTGCTGTTTAGTTATCACAAGTCATGAGTGAACAATTCTGAGCCTAAACACATTTACGAAGTTGTACTCAAAACAAGGTTCCACAAGTACAAGTCATTTATTATTTGTATGACTGTAGTACCTAGGAGTCCTGTAGCTGAATCAAAATACAATTATGCCAAAACCAATTTTTAACCCCGTACCTGTTCTCTTAGCATATCCAATGTCTCCATTTGCTTGTTTCTTAGTTCCTTATCACGAGAAAAGGAAAAATAACCAACACCAAGCTGCCTGGCCTCTGAAAGAAAGGAGGAGTTACAACAAGGTTATATTTTACCAGAGTTACAGTCACCACAGCCCACAATTCACCATGGTATACATCAGTAGGAAGAAGCCTGCTAGGCCATTGTGTTCTCTGTCTTGCTTGTGATTCAGAGCTATTCCTAATAAACAAACATTTTTGTCCAGTCTAGTTTTAAAAATGTGATGAAGCATCCTACCACCTTTCCCTAAGAGATTAAATGATTTTCCGATTTATTTCTCCAATTAATAGAAGAATCCATTATATCTCTCTGGGAATTGCACAAAATCGTTGTTTAACAGAAGTGAGAATTTATATCTATGGGAATACTTTTTTATGCTTCGAGGTAAATCACACTTCTTCCAGCAATCATACAATGAAGATAAACCATATAAAAAGAAATACATGCCATTTTCACGAATATCTTCATAATGTATGGGTCCCATAGGTTTCTTTAGGGCCTCCTCTTCCTCTTTTTCCCACTGCTGCCGCTGAATTTCTCTTCTCATGTCTTCAGAGAGCAGACTCTTCTCATCAGTATCTTGTCTAATAAAGAAAGCAGAATATGGATTACAGAATATAAATGTGGGTTCTGTGGTACTGAATACCAGAAGCATGGGCTATGTAGGGCACTACTGGAAGAAAATGAAGGTATGTCTCCACAGCATAAATGTAGTGCTGAGCTGATAGCACTGTGGAACTTCTGGCTCATGCCACAGTCTACACAGCACTGGACAAAAATATCAGTTAGTTTTGGAACCAGAAGCAATATAACCATATTAGTGCTGCACTACAGGCATTAATATGAAGCTGCTATTCTGCTTCCAGTTTTGAAGCTAGAACATGCAGAGCTAGGCACATAGATAAACTTTACAATGATGAATGAACTATAAGAATTAATGCAGTTTAGAATAAGGTCTACTATACTCCCCCTCTGACACAATATTTTAAAACAAAGAGATCCTTTAAGATGGTACCATTTCCACCGGTTTTGTGAAGTCACTATTAACTCAAAATGCAAGGCGAAGATGAAGCTCAAGAGAATATCCACCAAAGGCCACACTTTTCTCGGCATCTGTAGTGAAGCTGATACAAGACTGAATAGCAACATTTTAGACTTAACATCAGAGAATGAAATAAACTGAAAACAATAATGTACTGGCAGTGAATTTATATCTTGCATAGAAGAGATCAAGAGCTGAGGTAGAAAATACCTTACCTTTTGGTTTTCCTTTGGAGAGAAGAAACAGTTCTTTGTCCCATAACCTAGCTAAAGCAAAGCTTGCTGGCAGATCACCAGCAAACAAAGCATTTATATTTCTCATTTTATTTTTAAATGATAAATATCAAGCTGAAGAATCCTCAAATGAGAGAAATAAGAACTTACACTTCAACTAAAATAAAGCTTTGATCATGGAGACTCTAAATTACTTTCCAATATAATTCTCAGCTCTGCCATTACAGTTTTATCAGAATAGATGTAATGACCAAAACAAACAAATGGAGTGCTAACAAATTCATTTGGAATGTCACCCTGTATTTGGCTTCCTAAAAAAACCTTGTGATGACACCATTCGGGCTGGAAAAAATTTGGAGGGATTGTTCAGAGTTCAATAAATTAAATTTCATCACAGAAAGGACCACAGTTGAAAAATAAATCAAGTATCTGTCAGGTCAGTAACTTATTTTTTTAGACGTTTGTTTTTACGGTAAAATACAGGAGCCAATGCTGCAATTTAAAAACAAGACAACACTGCATGCACATGCCTCTCTCTTAAAGGATCAATTGCTGGAGCAAAATAAAACAAACTTCGGACTATTGCCCGTGTTTCAAATGGAAAGTTTTGATAAAATGAGCTACCTTTCCCCCAAAACTGCATAAAAAGATTGTAACAGTTTAATCATAAACCAAAAATAATGCACACTGTTTTAAACATGAACAGGATCAAATTCTACTGCTACCAATATAAATGCAGAGATTTCTGTGACTTAGAGGAATTTTGGATTTACATGAAGGTAATAAAGTAACAGTCCTTTTTTTCCTCAGGGAAAAAGCAGTTTGTAAAATACTGTAGGAGAAAATATTTCCATTAAAGCCACACCTTTTCCCCTGAAGCTCTTTATCCATTTTAAGCAGATCTGGCAAATCCTTCTTCATACAGCGTCTAGATCGGCCAAAGGAATCCACATAATCAACCCTGAAATTAAAGGGAAAAGAATTTTATGAATAGAGTTTTATATCCTGAGATTTACAGAACTCTTATCCAGTAGATAAAAAGTTTAGTACTTTCCCAAGAATATTCACCCTCTCAGTGTCTTATGTTTACCTCCAGCATAACAGTCGATAGAAACAGAATAAAAGTATGCATTTTTAAGAGTGGCCATGACAGAGCTATTGTATTTATATACTGTACTCCATCTCATGCTCAGCCTGTCGCCTCTCTCAGACACAAAATAGTTTAAAAACTCTTTAAAAAGTTAAAACATCACATAGCTCCAAGTCAAAATAAAATTATGAACACAGTATTTGCTTCCCGTGGAGAAAATAATGATGCAACATTGGCTTCTGACAAATTTAAATTGCTACAGTATATTTCAATTATCAGTCTAAGGCTCATTTACTAAGGATTTCAAGTGATTTTTATCTCAGTTGAACAAAGGCTGTGTAAAATGATAGCAAAATGCTCCTTTGAAACACTGACAGAGATGGCTTTATGCAAAGCTCTTTATCATAGTGAATGCTCCATTTATAGAATCAGATAAACAGAAGTAGTTATTGATGCTAAAGAACTTGGCAGCATTAGTGGAAAAAGTGTTCCAATCATCCAAGTTTTGAAAATTCAAGTCACAGTTGATGAAGTACTGCTGATCCAGAATGCAACATGATCCCTAAGGCTAACTTTGAAACACTTGTGCCTTCATAGAATCACAGGAAACCAGGGTTAGTTAATTATTAAGACAGTAATTAGATTTGCCCTCTTCCTTTTATTGAGGTGGTACAGACGAATGTTGAAAAAGAATACAGAAAGTAGAATACATTGGCTCATGTTTCTGAAAATTAAATATGATCAGAGCACAAAATAGCCTGATAGCTTCATTTCTGACTTGCATTTTTAGTCTAAAAAGGCTATGTTTAAAATCAGAATGATCTTAAGTACTAAGTGATAACGGTTGATTCTGTTACAACTTAGCCTTCTAGACACATCATAACTCAAAAAATTCCTAAGTCTAGTTGCAATGAACAAATCAATCCTAGTGAGAGCTTTAGGGACACTACAGGAATGTACTGGAAGGCAAATAAATCATGCATTCTATTCTGTGACATTCTTCTCTCTTATAGATAACTGAATGTAAAGGGAATAACTGGTGGGTTACCTACTTTATCATTTCATCTATTCAAGTGATCTGAACAGAGATAAAACAAGAATCCAAGAAAGCTACTGGGTTTTCAAATAGGTGCTTTGGCAACAGACCTACAAAATAGGACTGATATATAAACATTCCATCTCTGGCTTTTAAAATTTAACTCTGACTTAGGAAAAGGCCCAGCTGATATAATCTGATCTGTGTAATGGAAGACTTCATCTGAACTCCTTAAGAATCAGTAACAATTGCATTATTTTATATGCCACAGAAAACGTATGGATTTGAGGAATTCAGTGCAAACAGTATCATCTTGCTCAGTTTTGATAAAAGAAAGGAAATTAAAACAGCAGTTAAGTAAAACTGCACTGCAAGTTTACAGATATTCAAAACCCAACAGATTAAACTATACGGAAATAAGATATCCCATATGGTGTCCTTCCTACAACATAGAAAAATCAATGTAAAAGAATGCTTCTTGTAGTGAAAGGATGTCACCATTCATAAATATGTTCTATCAGCCAAAACGACTGTAAAACAGACTACCTCCCCAAGAGATTGCTTAGAAATAAAAAACAGACTTGTTTCAATGGTTCTGCTCATTGTATATTACCAACCATTCTTCACTGGGGTCCTGTGGAGGTGGTATTTCCATTTCAGGTAGTGTTTCTTCTTCATCTTCCTCCTTTTCTGATGTCTTTCTAGAAGCTTCACTCCTACATAGATCCTGTACCTCTCTCTGATTGTCTATGATCTTCTGAGTGAAATCCACAAGGTACAAATTCTCAGTTTCTTCATCTAGGGCAGAAAATCAATTCTTAGATAGCAGGCATCAAAAGAACAGAACTGAACAAGAAATCAATATGAAATAGCCACAATCAGCTCTCCCGCTGCAAATGCCCTTGACTATGCTATCGGATAATACTTTAATCTCATCTAGTGCCAAGCAAACTCAGAACTATAACCTGACTCCTTACTGATGAGCTGCATTTCTGAAAGCAACTTTGTTTAAAGTAATAAATCTTCTTTGTACCATACAGAAAAATTCACAGATAAATTTACACAGTCAAATGGGTCGCCAAGTGGCTGGAGGGCTGCACGCAGAGAGTGGTGGTGGATGGGTTATTTTTGACCTGGAGGGATGTGGGCAGTGGGGTTCCCCAGGGCTCGGTCCTTGGGCCCGCACTGTTCAACATCTTCATCAGTGACTTGGACAAGGGGGTAAAAAGCTCCCTGTTCAAATTTGCTGATGACACTAAGATGTGGGGGGATGTGGGCACGCTAGAAGGAAGGAATAGGCTATAATCGGACCTAGACAGGTTACAGGGGTGGGCGGATGAGAATAGGATGGGATTCAACACTGACAAGTGCAAGGTGATGCACCTGGGGAGGAAGAGCCAGCAGCATACCTACAGGCTGGGGAACTCCCTTCTCGTCAGTACAGAGGCAGAAAAGGATCTTGGAGTCATCATTGATGCCAAGATGAACATGGGCCGGCAGTGTGGGGATGCAGTCAGGAAGGCCAACCGCACCTTGTCATGCATCCACAGATGCATCTCAAGCAGGTCCAAGGAGGTGATCCTCCCCCTCTATGCGGCACTGGTCAGGCCACAGCTGGAGTACTGCGTCCAGTTCTGGGTGCTGCACTTCAGGAGGGATGTGGACAACATGGAGAGGGTCCAGAGGAGGGCCAGTCGCATGATCAGGGAGCAGCAGGGCAGGCCCTACGAAGAGAGGCTACGGGACCTGAACCTGTTCAGCCCTCACAAGAGAAGACTGAGGGGGGATCGAGTGGCCTGTTACAAACTACTCAGAGGGGACCAGCAGGCATTGGGGGAGTCACTGTTCCCCCAAGCACTACCAGGAGTGACCAGGAATAACGGTCACAAGCTGGCAGAGGGGGATTCAGACTAGACATTAGGAGGCGCTACTTCACTGTCAGGGCAATTAGGATCTGGAACCAACTTCCAAGAGAAGTGGTGCTGGCTCCTACCCTGGGGGCCTTTAAGAGGAGGCTGGATGAACACCTTGCTGGGGTTGTTTGACCCCAGTACTCTTTCCTGCCATGGCAGGGGGTCGGACTTGATGATCTGCTCAGGTCCCTTCCGACCCTACTAACTATGAAACTATGAAATACCCAGACACTCTTTTCGCAAAAACTGTTTCTCTATGAGCATCTATTGTGCTAATCAATAGCTTCAATGTTCATTTACAACATATAAAATAAAACCATCAGAATGAAAGAAAAAGTTCAGTTTAGAAAAACTGATATTAAGATAATTAATTTCAAGGGAGAAAAAATTCTTTAACAAATGCATGGTCTATATGAAACAGCTAAATAAACCTGCAGCAGGCTCCTTTAGTCATTTGTGTAGTTTCCAAAGTGGGTATTAAAAAACTGTCCTATAGAATTGGCTACATGAAGACCATTCATATAAGTCTCTTCCTCCACAATTAGAAACTATCCACATAGTTTACTGTTCTTGGGTTTTCTATTACGAATCCAGAATACACCTCTCTCCCAATGACAAAGCATGAACCCACAGTTCTCCATTAGAGTAGAATACTCTTCAGAATGTAATAAACTATTTTTCTTTCTTTGCAATATAACCTGTGTTAATCAGTTTATACTGTACCTCTAAAAAGGCTCATTTAGCTCAAAAGCAAATGTTTATTGATTAACAGAAGTAATGTATTTCATAGCTGAACAGCTGTCAACTACCAGGTGGTTAAGGCCAATTCTGTAGCCTAACAAAATAAAAAGCAAGATTTAAAAAAAACACAAACAAAAAAACCCAAAACCTAAAAAAACTCCAAACCCCAAACGCTGGTTTCACACTTGTTTTGTTCACCTGGAAAGTCTCCTTTAGTCATCTTCTCATACAGTTTTGCTTTCTCTTCCAGTTTCTGCCTGAAAAGAAAATGTTGTTAACATTTCAGTATGACAGATTTCAAATACACCCCAAAAAGAACAGTTTATCATCACTTAGACTGCAATGGAATAAGGAAATGCTGAAATACATTTGATGCTTGTCTTTGAAGCCCTTTTAACCAAACGCTCTGAGTTTTTCCTGCTGTGCCCCTACCACCCTTGTACTGCATTAAGTGCCAGAGAGACTACTAACTATAGCTGAAAGAAAATGCAGAACCCTGAAATCTATTCTTGGCAGGTAAACAAAAGACAAATTTTCCTTTAAATTTAACTGCAATTTCTTGGCATGTATAGATATCTGATTATAGAGTCAGTATCATGAAACGTTCATAGAAACATTGATGCAGTTATCAGAGACAGGAATATCTTGAACAAAACAATTCTTTTCTAGCAATGATATACTGAATACCCAACACAAAAAGAGATGCTTTCCAGAAAACACAATTTGGAATGGACACTGGATATGACTACCCTCAGAAACCTAAGCAGGTTCTGATTAGGGTACTAGAAGCCTTTCTCTGAATGTTTCTAAGGGACAGAACTTCTAATATATAAGAATCATTGCCAAAAAAATGAGAGATTATCAATTATATTTTCACTCTGTGGTACACTGTAGAGCTAAGTTAGGCTGATGATTGGTCTTTGATGTAAAGGATTCTGATGTTGTTTTGTGCCTATGCCTCTCCTGACACAGAAGAAAAAAATCAAGACCTCATCACATTTTGATATATTTAAATATACATATTTTCTAAAGTAACCCGAAGTAAGACATTAAATGAGCAATGAACTAATTGCATCCCTATAAAAACAAATTACTTCCTTCTCCTTTTATCTACACACTACTATTTACAATATCCTCTTCCTGCAACTGTTAAACATTTTATATGTTTTGCATCTATTGCATCTCTTATAATGCCTAAAAGTCACCTTGCTTTATCTAATGTTTGCTGCTCCTCAATCTTCTGCTCAACATCTTTCTCAGCTCGTCCTGAAACCCCTGTGTTCGGCTTGTTCCAGATGCTTGGTTTCTGTGGGATATGCGTTTTTAAAATTAGATTTCAACTGTGTGTGGTTATTGAAGAAAAATCAATATGGAAAGAGAAAAAAGCTGCAGATAACTATTAGTCTAACCATTTTAAATTTAATGATCCATCTCCTGTGCTGCTGAATGCAGCAGGTATGTCTGAACAACTCAGGAGAGGAAACCCAGTAAAGAGAATCACATTGTTTTTATTTTATTTAAACATTTGGAGACTGAATAGTAATGTCCATGGAGATCCTACGGTATTTATTTATAACTGCTTTAAAATAAATTTCATCCAATCCAAAAACTGTTTTTATGGCTTTTAGTTGTGAAAATTTTCAGGAAACTTCCAAAGACTAAACATGGCTTTGTGAAACATAAGATAAATACTGATATAAAGGTGTCAGTGAATATAAAAAAAAAATGTTTCCAAGCAAATATGGTCAACAAAAATATCTCATTGATTTTTCCAGATACAATTAATAATGGCATCAATAAGTAACACAACACACCATTTTTATGGGACTATTTTTTCAGGGTTGTATCACTTGACCTTCTGAAGAATGTGTATTAAAATATGATGTACAAGGAATGAGAGGACAGTTTTAGACTCTGTACGAGAACCTCAAACAGAAAGAGCATGATAGAAATTCAATGAAGGCCACCATCAAGAGTTTACAATTGAACTGAAATACTGAAATACATTGACATGTTCTTTTGATTAACTAATGCCTTGTTTTTTCCATTTTGTTAAGTAAAAAGAATAACAATAAAGATAAGACATTCATCATGACTTTTTTCTACCTTATTTGATGTTTTGGGTTTTACAGGAACTCCAGCATCTTTCAATAGTTTTTCTTTCCTGAATTCTTCTTGCTTTCGGAAGAGTTCAGCCTTCAAATCTACCAACTACCCCGGTAGAAATAAAAACAACAAGAGTTACCAAAGGAAAATAAAAGGAAATTCCTAGTGAAAAAGCAAGACTGTGGAGCTGTAACAAAATCAACTGCCTTTCAGCCATGGAAATGTGGAGCAGGAATTTAACATTTAAAAATTTACAGCAATATCTAGTGCTCCGTAAACCAAAATAATGACATAAAACTCAATGCACGATAGGTGGTTTGAAAAGTTATTTATAGACATTTGTTATTACTGATCCTTCACTCCATGATGGGAAATGTGCAGGGACAGAATAGGGATCATTTCATACAAAGCTATTAGCAGCCTCCGAAGACCAACAAAAACAGAGAATATATAGTAATAAAATACCTGCTTGGTTAAATTTAAAGACCAACCTGTATGAAAATGTGATGACAATTCCTTTTCAAAGAAGAGTCTTAATTGATTGAGGTTAGTCTTTATTAAAAATCTAACTCTTTGCACACTATTTTTAGATTGTTTTTCTTGTAAATGTTAATGTAAAACTCCCACTGGCACTATTCGCCATCCCATGTGCTATTCAGAAACTTCATTAAAAGGGTGCATGATCTTTAAGTACCCTTTAGGAGTGTTCTTGATCATGTTTTCTTTCCTGCCAGTCCTGCAGAAAACACACTGGTAACATGTACCTTAACCAGGTAAGTGGAAAATGTTTGATATTGAAATGCATCGCAAATTTTAGCATTTAACTACCTCACATAATGTCAGAGAGAAAAAAGGGGTGGGGGGGGAGGCTGGAAGGGAGTTCAGGAGGTCATTTAGTTGATTCCCTGACCCACTGTTCAAAGCATAATCCTTATCAAGATACAAAACAACACTAACCAACCTAGGTTTTCCTGAACTGTTTGAAGTGCTGTCCCATAAATTCACCATCAAAGGCTTTGTATACAATTTTATTTATTCCTATTGCTCATTGTTACAATGCAATTGTTACACTATGCTGAGAGGGGGAGTGAAGATGGAAAAACAATGCTCTGTTGATTTTTATTAATAAAGCTGTTAGTGAGAGCAATACAAGATACGTAAGCTAGAAGTACATTACTTAACCTGAAGTAAGGTGACATTTTTGCTGTTTATCTATTTTGGACAATCTGGGTGGCCTCTCAATTAAGTTATTTACTACTTCCATATTTGGGATTTTTAAAAGTGCCACTGCCCTGCAGACATACAAAAAACTAGAACTCTTGGTTCCAAAAGGACAATTTTTTTGCCATTTTCCAGTTGGTCTGATAAAAGGTGTCATTTTGGAATCAAGAGTTCTAGTTTCTTGTATGTCTTTTCATCTCAGACCAACACGGCTACCAAGTACACCCACTGCCCTGTAGGAATATTTCATAACCAAAACCAGTTTTTGATAGCATTGTCTGACTTCAACTGATTAAAAGCAACGGAATGTCAAGTTACAGGTCATCATACAGCCATGCCCTTACATCCACAGAGAATATTTTCAATAAGAAACTGCTTCTTCACACAGAATTTCCTGCTGCCTCCTGCAGGTCAGGGAATCTCTTCAGGTCTCCCTCTCACAGTCTAACACAAAACCTTAATTACAGTTCAGAAACACAAGCAAATTCAGCACTGACATGCATGCACAGGGGAAGTGGTCAGTGCATGGTTTTTGTGGGGTAAGGTATATACTGTGTCACAGCACAGCAGCATTTCACCTTACAGGCAATACGCTGAAATCTTTGGAGAAAACGCACCAAGATGCACTCTCTATTTTTAAACTAGTGAAAACACTGTGTAATTTTGTGAGCATCTGATAGGGAGAAAAGGGCAACTTGTTGCTCCTACTCAACTTGTTTAGATTCAAATCACCCCTTATCAGATTTGAGGCACCCCATAAACAGCACCTGCTCTTAATTTTCAGTCATTTTTGACTATGGAAAAATACTAGAGTAATTCTTCTGCTGCAAAGAACTCAAAAAGACCACAGCAAATCATGTTTTTAACCCTACAAATTCTTAACTGGATGATAACACCTTTCAAGAAATAGTCTTAACTGAAGTTAGTCTTTATAAAAAACGTTAACTCCTTTTTTGTTGTTTATAGAGTGCTTTTCTTGCAAACACGAACATAAAACTCCCATAGGTATTACCATATTTTCTTGAATATAAGATGACCCTGATTATAAAAGTCCTGTTGATATTACCATATTTACCTGAATATAAGATTGACTACCCAACAATCAGACTTTACATAGAGAAAATGTTATAAATTTGTTATAATTATGCATGATATTAATCCAATGCCAAAAGGCTCATCTGTTCTTTGGGCTGGGCCACAGCAGAGTCAACAGGATTTCACACCATGGTGACCCCATAACTCAGCACTCCTCAGTATGTGTATACATACTCCAGAAACCTGTCACAAAGAATCTATGTGCTATTTATTCCCCCACTCATGACTGGAACTGGATGGTTATGTCATGGGTACTGAGAGGCTGAGCAACGTCATGGGGAGCAGGGCAACACTAATCATATGCAACTGGCTGAGAGAGGGAGTGACAGAGGGATTCTGGGTGAACTGTTTGGGGCCCTGTTTGGCAATGTCAGCCAGGCACTGGAGGCTGGTGAAGAAACAAGACTCACTGGAAATGGGACAGAAAGGTGCAGCTCAGCTGTGGGAGTGAAGAAGAAGTCAAAATGTCTACAGTGTAGTGGCTCAGCATGACTTGAAAAAGAGCTGGCGTTGCAGGGGACTTCACTTAATAGGCACTACCACATACTTTACTCAGATGGGCTATACTAACTTATCCACTGTTCTGGCATGGGTTATAAGGGGAAGCGGACAGAGATGCAACTGGACCTGGAGACAGCGAGAAGGACTACGACAGAGTCAGCAGCAGCATAAGTGACAGTGAATGAACTGAAAATCGTAAACCCTAAATTGGGTTTTGGACTAAGGGACTGCAATGTGGGTAGGTGAGGGTGGGTGCGCAGAGGCGCAGGCACATTTATTATAACCAGAAGTGTGGGTTTCTTAATGCAGTTTTAGGATGTGTGATAGAAACTTTATGATAGAGAACGTATATATATATAACTCTCTCTCTCTATTATAGAGAACTAAATTTTAATTTAAAAAAAAACACAAACTTTTTGGCATAGGTTAGTACCCAGGCAGCAGTAACGTATTTACCCTCCCACTGTCATTTCCAGTGGGAAGATCTTGGCTTTATGCCAACTTCATGGAGCTGGGAGACTGCTCCCTAACTTGCCCCTGTGGCTGTAGGGGCATCCGAACCTCATGCCTTTGGGCTTGGGCCTACATGTAGGATGCCCGTCAAATGATTTGGAAACATCTGAAGCCCCTGGCAGGGGTGTAGGATGTTTGCCGCTAGCTGGACTACATGTGGTTCTTAAATGATTCCCGAATTTGGATTTGACTTGGTTTGGCACATGAAAAGTTTTCCTTAAAATTTTTTTTACAAAAAGATCTTTTTGACAGGTTCCCATTAGTATCTAAGCCTTTTTTGGCGCACACACACGCGCACACATGTCTCAACAGCACGTCTGCCCAATGTGGGCTGTGTTTTATGGTCACGCTCAACGTTGGCTGCACAGGATCCACTTCACAGCTGGCCTCCGTGATGGAGCACGACCGACTTTTTGGCAGCAGTTTAATGATGGGCAATGAGAGTTCCTCATCTGCCGATGTAAGAGAAGGGGCTGCTGACTGGAGGAGGAAACCTAGTCTTGTATTTAAGTAAACACAGTCTTTCCCATCCCACGGGTGACCAAAACACGTAATTCAAGAGCTGTGTGGTCTTGAAACACCCCTTGGGCCTGCACCAGGAGGGCATCTTTGTCCTGCTTTTACAGGACAAAGAGGGTGGGGGAGGGACGTAACCCGCCGGCCCCGTGGCTCACCGAGGCAGCTGTCACATCCAGCGGCTTCTTCCTGCGGTCCATGGCGCGGGAACCGGCTCCTCAACAGTCACCAAGAACCACCACTCATCGCCATCTTGCTGGCATTTTGCGGCGTTGCTGTAAAGCGCGGCACTTTGCAAGCGGCGGAGGCCGCCGCCGGGGAGGGGTCTTTTTGTGACGCCGTAAAGCGAG
>NW_017728917.1:15815155-15846156 GCF_001723895.1 Crocodylus porosus
TTGTTTCTAAGAGTGAATTATTCCCCATGATTTCTGATTGCGAATTATTTTAATGATGTGAATGATTGATGATGTTGATCATTCTAACTGTGTCGAATTGAGACTCATTTTACTTGTTTATAATTCTTGATCATTTTAACTGGTTTGGGTCATTCACAGATTCGCATCATTTAATTGCATTGGTTCTTTTTGATCGTTTCTCATTGTTGATTGCTGTTAATGATTTTACTTATTCATTATTTTTCATTGCTTTAAATTGTTTTAATTATTTTTCCAGTTGCCCCCTGTGTTTCTTTGGTTTTATCTTGCCCAGTTACAGATGCCTGCGAGAGGGGACGAGAGATCCTTTGCCGTCTTCTAGCTCTCATAGTCTCTTGTAGTGGATCAAAGACCTGCCAGGCAGTAGACTTGGGATGTGGGGCCTCTTCCATATTCTTGCCATTTTCCAGTTGGTCCAGTTGCCTGGCTGCCCTATGGGGAGCTCTCCACTTCTGCATGAATCCCCTGAGGCTGCCACGATAACAGGGTGCTGTGGGGGTGCAGGGCTCTTAGGGTGCAGAGCTCCATGGAGGGGGTGTTGTGCCTAAAGCAGGATGTTTGTAGATGCCTGCCCCAAGACCGCATCACCTGTACCTGGACACATTCAATGTGGCAGTGATAGCAAGAAATGAGACGCTTGGACTGTCTCATGTAAAGCAGGCTGGAGAATTGGGGGGTCTCACTCATTCTTTTGAGTGAGACCTGACTTCTAGGGAATATGAATTCAAATAGCCATTGGGCCGTCTATAGGTTTGTCTTGTGTGTTTGTGTATAACTTATAAAGAGGTCCAGCCTGCTCTGGTTGGTCCTGGTGGCAGTGTCTGACCCAGCACCTGCCTGCTGGAATTTAAGGGCTGCTCTGTATTTCTAAAGCTCTAGCCAATAATTTGAAAAGCTGGCCCAAGAGTGCAACCTGGATCATTTGAATGCTATGAAGGCACAGTGATGAGTGGTAAGTCGATGCAAAATGGGTTTGAATACTTACAGTTTAGGGGATTGCTGAAGGAATGCTTATTGTAGCTTTCAGAAGGTAGGAGACGAGAAGTAGTTCTGTTTATAAGGTGGCATTTTGTGTAGTTTAAGTCTTGGTTTGCCTGCAGCAATGGTTACTTTTTAATTGAATTTATATGATGATTGTAGTTTAACTATTGGCACAGAGCCTTCATGTCTTTTGGAGGTGAGGATTAAAAATGCAGTTTTGATCCTATGACAGCTCCTTTTTGTCTGATGTTAAAACCAGATGCAGAAGAGCCAAGTCTATCACTAGGAGGTGATAACACTTGTATTCGCTAGGGATCAGACCAAAAGGGAGTAGTAGTGTTCACTCCGCTACTATACCTAATAAATGCTGCACTTTGCCCTTGCCGCAAAGTCGCCTGAGACCTTTCGAGTAACGCCAGGAAGAAGAAAGTTGATTTCCTGCAGGCTACAGTACACTCTAATTCCTTTTCATTGTTGTCATTCATTATTCCCCTTGTATTCCTAGTGAAGACCTAGGACTATAAGTGGTGGTTGTTCATTCTTAGTATGAGTAAAAAATTAGCAATTCAGCCCAGTGTTACCAAAGGAAAATAGACATCTGTTTAAATTAAAATGGAATATACTGGGCTGGGTGTGTGGTGTATGACAGGCAACATGACAATTGCATCTAAACCTTAACCTTCTAGCATACAGTACATGTTTTTGGAGCTGGAGATTTGCTTCAGACCTGTAACTAAGGTAAGCATATTTAGAGACACTTGCAGATAGGAAATCTCAAATCTTCCTATTTAAATACTTAGGAATTTACAAATAATGTCTCCTTGTTCCAAGGTGTAAAGGACTGACCATGGAATCTAGAAGAGCAAATTACTGGAGAATATAAAATGAATTGAGTATTGCTGGCTGGACTTGATTAGGGCTGATTAAAAGAAAACTGGGTGTAGAAGATAGGAGTTGAAGATAGACTGTAAACCTTATGCCTGCATCAGCTGCAATTAGGAAGGATAAGTGCACATGGCTGGAAAATGGGACAAAGAATGGGGTGGTGGAAGAGGAACAGCCATGCTCTTCAGTAAGATCTCACCACTACAAGTCACTTCAGGTGGTAATCCATCTGGGGAAATGTGTATTCTAATGTGCAACCCTCAGTCATGGTTGCAAAGATGCATCCCCCAAATCTAAACCGAGCATGGGTTCTGACATAGAAAATGAATGAACTACTAATCTTCCCATGTCATTGGGGGGGGAGTGAAAACCCCAACCTTTCTTCCAGTCTCCTCTGCTCCAGTCTCACAGTGCAGTGCCTTTCTCACAAAGAAGCCATGATTCATGGCTCTCAGATTTGTGCATATAGTTTGTACCCACAGTCACACAAATGAAGCAATTTATATATGCTGTAACATAGAATTGTTGTTAAAAGACAAGTAATCCAACAACTAAGTGCCATGCTTTATCCCTTTCCTTAACTGAAAATGAAAAATTATGGTAATACACTTGAATTTTTTTTTTTTCAAAATTGGGTCTGCAGACTATTGTGGTCACCTCCCTACTTTCATGCTTTTGAGATTAAGATCGGAGCACGGAATATCTGGCTCTAAAAGCACAATAATGGGTAGCTATTTGGATAGCATAGCCTCTTTAGGTCTTCTGATCTATGAGGAAATAAAAACATTTGAGCAGCTTCAAATCCATTCAGGTCTCTGTTTAGTAACCTTTTTATAGCCTTCCTGTCTCTTTCATCCGCAGTGTAATCTCTGCTAAAATGATTGTTCCGAAGCCTTGTTTTAATACCTCTGCTAGCTACCTTCACTTGTGTGCATCAACTCATGACTCAGGACTCGATGATCTCCCGAGGTCCCTTCCAGCCCTAATGTCTATGAAATCTATGAAAGCTCCTTTGGGCCTCCTGTAGCTCTGTGCTTGCTTAATATTCAGCTTTCATTATCACCGCTGGCCATATGCCTGATCTCTTCTTGTCATGGAGTGTGGTGACAGAGCAGATACCATGTCTTGCTCTGGTTCTGGAGGTCCGAGTTCAGGTCAGAGTTTGCTTCAAGTAACTGGGTACTTACTCATTTGGGCCAGGGAGTCAAAGGTGGCTAAATATGATGCTGGGAGCAATGTGCTGTTAGGCTTGGAGGCATCTTCCTTGTCACCTTCTCTTCTTTTGCATTCCCATTTTTTTTCCTCTTTGCCTGGAACAAACTCTTTCTGGGCTGGAAGCCCCTCTCTCCTCAGAGTCACAAACTGACCTTTTTATTTATGACTCTCATTCCTCTTTATTTTATTTCTGTTGTCCCTGTCCACACTATTCTGGAGCAGAATCTTTCTTGACTAGGTCTTGTAAAGCACTTTCAATATCTTGGTGCTAAACACGTTATGTCCACTGCTGGAAAAGTATTGGTTGATATGAAATTAGTCCAATAGCTTCAGTGTTTCTGCTGGTAGATGGCAGGGGAGGGGTTCTGTTTTACCAGCACCATCTATGCAGGTTGCATTGTCTGATCCTCTAGCTAGCAGTTTTGACATGGAATACAAAACTTGCATTCCTCCCCGCATCCAACTATGAAAGTGTTCCTCCCAGGTCGTAGTTTCAGATCCATAACTGGGGTTATGTGGAAAAAGCAATCCTACATGGAGGACTTAGGAGAAGGAAGTCGAGGAAAAAATGTCTAATCCATTTGAACCTCAGGAAAAAATTAAAATGACATTTTTTTTTTTTACCCCTCCTTGAGTTCCAGAGTTCGTTTTTATTTATTTTTCCGAGACTGGAACATGAAGTGAACTGGGATCTTGAATGCCACAGTCATAAGATCTTTGGTTTGACATCTCTGAAATGTGATGTGGAGCCCATCAATCAATTTCCTGTTTGCTACTGTATAATTTATGGAATCAAGCTATGAGATGACCTTTATCTTCCAGTGCCTCCCTCAATTAACACCAGAAAGACCTACAGGTAGTAAAGAGAACTTGCATGGTGTTCTCATGCACGCAGTGGTTGCAGGAATGGTCTGTATGCTGTCCCTTTGCCCTAGGGGTGTGATTCATTGTTCTGCAGTGTGCACCGAGATGGGTATTTGAAAAGCACTTCATAAATGTCAGTCCCACATTCTACCTACACCTAAGAACTGACATGTTGATGAAACCATATGTGCAAGAACAAGGCTTGATACCAGCTCTAACCTGTGGGGGCTGTTTTCTTGTTTAGTATCCTTGTATAAATTGCATGTGTACTGGAAACAGTTGGGGATGGGGGGACTGGGGTGGAGGAAGTGGGAAAGCTAGAATGAAACCAGTTTTTTTCAATTTACATGAAGCCCAACCAGATGAATCAAATTAATTTAGAGGAAAGGAGGAGATAAAGTAATGTTAGGTCCCTCATCCCCCTGCAATGTAGAGTTGTGGTCTTCTGCTTAGAGTCGAATTTCTTATCAGAAATGTGTGATGGCTAAATAAACTAGCTTTTCTAATCCAAGACTGTTGATAGCCCTGAAACCCTGGGGAATAATTGATTCAGTACGTCTCATTAGTATGCTGTTCATTTTAGCATAAAAGAGGCCTAATTGTGTTTACTTCCATATAGCTGCATCAACACAGAAACTTCTTTATTAGTTCTGAGGAAGATGGTGATGGATTGTATAAAAAGAGATTTTAAAGGAGGGGGGGAGGGAGAGAGTCAGTGGGAGATGAGGAGCAGAGCATCCTGGAGAATTCCAGATCGGGCAGGATGTGGAAGCATTATTGAACCATTTCAGTATGGGTTAAATGCAAAGGTATGTGTGTATTGGGTGTGTTCATTCCTTTAACTATAAAGATAAGGCAGGGACAAGTTATAATTTGATGCTTTTTATTGTACTCCCAGAGATTAATAAAGCCTCGGAGCACAATGAAACTTGCCTACTTGGTTTTGCATCTTTGGTATAAAATGACACATCAAACTCAACATATGGGCAAGTAATGAGCAAGCACTTTGGAGGGTGGAAGGGGAACAAATCTGGTCTGACTCACTGTCTCCCTGCAACACTTCTCTAGCCATTTGATCTAATGAACTCATCCACATTTCCTTGAGGTGAGAGAGAAATTCCTCATGACATTTTCCAGGCTTTTTTCATTACTCTTAAAGGTTATCATAAGAAGCAATTTGTGCTATGTGAACACACACCTTTTAAAACATGAGGCATAAGTTTTCTTGCCTTGTACAGACTAAATCTCTTTATATAACCAAGGGCAACCACAGTTCAATTCCTTTCTTTGTTTTTTCTTTTAAAGACTTTACATAGTTTTGTGTATTAAAGTAAAATCATGACACAAAATAAGGTTATTTGCCAAGTAAATCCTGCAGTAGAATATTCATATTATGGTATTTTAGCAGTAGATTAAAGTCTACCAATGCAGAGCTGCCAGATCATTGCCAGTCATTACTCACTACACATCATTAAAACTGGATGTGGTCTTCAATTTGTTCCATGTCATTTGTACACTTGAGGCTACATTAAAGGTAGTCTTTAAAGATGAAAGATAGCTTAATAAGGTGGTCTTTGGGTCTTGATACCAAACTTAGGTCATTGGGAGGCTGTTGGTTGGAGGGTTTTAATGGAAGCAGTTACTCTTGCATATATTTAATTTTGTCTGGATAGACTGCAATCATTATGAAAGGAGAGCAGAGGAGAAGGAATTGGGTTATAAAGTAAAGAACTGAGGTCCAGAAAATGTCAAAGGAAGTCTCTGCATCTTCTTTTCCTGCTTACACATGAAGTCCTACAAGTTTTTTTCCTTCTGGTTAATAACTAGAATCAGGAACTCTGATCTCTGGCTTTGAGATCCCTCATGTAAGGGAGTCTTTCTCTAGGAAAGAAAAGCCAGGTCCTTCACAGGTGAGAACTAAGGGTCTGCTGCCAGTTAGGTGAGATGGGATGAAGAGTCCTTCCATAAATATACTTTATAAGACGGCTGTATTAAACTGATGGTAAACCTCATCCATAGATGCATGTAGAGGGGAGAAAGTGAGTGCACATTACTGTTTTTTTTTTTTTTCCCTGTTGTCTTATTATGGGCAGAAAGTCAAAAGACCACTGCAGAAATGGTGTGCACATGTGCACCTGTAATCGCTCTAGGAGAGAAGTGCCTGTTAAATTCTCTTGGCCTAGGGTAGGACAATGCTGCTCTCCTAATGACTATCTTCTTACAGCTCGTTTCGTTGGATGCAAAAAAAAAAAAAAAAAAAAGTTACCACTCTCCACTTCAGTGCTTAAACTGAAATGAGGGGTCTTAAACTTCAGTTTGGATGCTTCCCAATCAAACTTTCACATAAATTAGGTGTATTTCTGTATTATAAGCATGGAGGGATGGATCTGTACACATCAATGTCTAGCCCTATGAAAATGCTGGATTTCCAATTCCAGCTCTAAGTCTACAAGACCCTAAGAGACAAGAGACTTGTCTTTCTCTGTGTTCTCCAGTGCTGGGATACAAGGTGGAGAAAAACCCTTGTTCTCTGTTTGCAGAAAGTACAGGATAGAGGTAAGACTGGAAAGGAACACTAGAGAAAAGGAGGGAGAACAATTATAATGCCTTATAAGCATGGGGTAGCAATGGGAAAAGTAAGGCAGCCTCTTCAACACATTGATGGAGCTGTAATTCAAACCTCTCTTTCAAAGCCTTTGTTTTTTGTCATTTGGTTTTTAATAGACCCAGGTGTTTAACCCCCATTACATCAATGTCCCTAAAATGAAGAACCTGGCTGAAGAACATACTTGATGCAGTCCAAATGCATATGTTAAATAGCATCTATAGGATGATAGCAGATGGTGGGAAACATCAGCTCATCTACTTGTCTGAAGCTGTAATTTTTTTCTTTTTTCTTTTTTCTGTTGATTAGCACTAGGCAGAAATACCCCTTCTGACTTTCATCACAGATTTTACTTTCCAAAGAGGTTGGTTTTGTTCCTGAGCTCTGTATTTAAACTCTGTGATTTATGTTCCTCCAGTGCCTGGGTCATGCTCTGAGCTACACGTGGCTTGGAGTGCTTGCAAAATGACTTGGTTTCTGTCCTGCCATGTTTGAGTTAAGATAACTTAAACTGCTGGGATTCCAAGTTCTTTGACCAAGCGGGGAAAAAATGGGGCTGATTTGCTGCTCAGCTTGTTTGGGTGGAACATTACCATTTGGTGTCTACCAGCCCTGATGCAATGTGTCTGAATTTCTGTTGAGGCATTTCAAATGTGCAGTTCTGAGAAACAAACTCCTGCTATTGGTATATAGACAGACTTGCAGGTCAGTGTGAAGGGACAGCTTTTTTTTCCCCCTGGCAGCTGAAGAAAACTAATCCAGGGTTTCTTCTTTGTCTGTTTTTTCAGGCTGAAAATGTCAGAGTTTGTTCAAGGTTTTTTAACATTGTACACAATACACATTTTAAAAATAAAACTCCTAATACCTGCTTTTCTGCTGTTTTATGTTGGTGATCAACAACCTGTCAACCCTTCAGTTAGATGTCACTGGGTAGCTCGGAGACACAGATTTTGCACAATTTCTGCTTACGAAAAGTCTTGCTGCTAAGTAAACAGGAGGTGAACTGGCATAATTAATTAGGCTGTGGCTCCATATGCGATTTGATTCCTTGATGGAGAGGAATGATTAAATCAGCGTACTTTGTGTTTGACATTTCTCTGGTGTATGATGCCTTGATGCACAGGAGTAATTAAATCACTGTATGGGATTTTTCCCGGGATATGATCATCTGTTACTTAACCAGCATCCAGCACGTGTCTGCATGGAAGGCAAAAGTGTTGCTTGAGCTGAGAGCTCTGTGAACTTGACTCTTGCTCTTGTGTCTTAAACAACATATTAACATGAAAAAAGAATCAGATGGAAGAGGACTCTTAAGTTGTCAAATCATTGGTGGATCTACTTCAAGACCCTCTCTTACACCAGAGAGAAACAGCCAGTTGTTATGATGAAAATGCCTCCCATCTATCTGTCCACTTGCCCTAAAATCTATTTGATTCATCTTTTCTAGAATAATATTAGTTCAGTTGGATGCATCAGAGCCCGTACATTAGAGAAAGCAAGAGCAAGTAAATCTAGCTAAATAAAATCAAACCTCCTAGGAGGAGAAGTCTGCTTTGTTGGAAGAAAAATGGGTAGTGGCTGATAGGTGTGGGCATTGTTTCTAGAAACACCCTGGAGGAACCTGGAACTATCTGAGCACAGTAGATGGCAGTAAAAGACTGATCTTTGAGCCCCATAGTTCGCAGCCCAGTGCCACTGTGAGATTACTTAAAATTTATACTATACAAGCAGGATATTGCTACCTCCCCAATGCTGCTCTCCCTCTCAAACATTTAAGGGAGAGAAATGGCTTTGCTCTTATTTCCATAGTATTACAGAAAGAAAGTTATCCTAGAATAGGAAGAAATAGGGCAAGTGGGAAAACTTGCATGAGGAGAATTTATCTGCCCAGAGCCTTTAATTTTTAGGCTGACAACTCAAATTTAGTGTGGGTGTATAGAGGCTAGAAAGCATTACCTTATGACAACGCCCTGGTCAGCTGAAATGAGTGAGCAGTCTAGACGTATTTGCAGTGCAAATCATCCCACAGTTAGTAGCAAGTGACACTCCTTTTCACCCTCACAATTGACATCAGTGGTAGTCTCAGATGCAAGACTGAGGACTAAATGCCATAGGATATGAACTTTTCTGTCTACCTAGGGTTAATCCCCACTTAGTTTCTAGGGTCAGGAGGGACCTGAGCAGATCATCAAGTCCGACCCCCTGCCATGGCAGGAAAGAGTACCCCAGCAAGGTGAAGCCTCCTCTTAAAGACCCCCAGGGTAGGAGCCAGCACCACTTCGCTTGGAAGTTGGTTCCAGATCCTAGCCACCCTGACAGTGAAGTAGCGCCTCCTGATATCTAGCCTAAAAACTTAGGGCTGAGGCATACCGATGAGGAAACTAGCAATGTTTCTGCTGCTAAATTCTGATCAATTGTTTGTCAAACTTCTGGGTAAGCAACTTGGGGAAAAAACACACTGTCCTTTTGTAAGAGAAGTGCTGCTGTTCATTATTGGGGAAGGTATAATTGCCAAGATATAGAAAGCTTTTCCCTCTTCCTCCACATCCCATCCTTCTAGGATTTTTTGTGTGGTAAGAAAGAGACCAAGTATCTGTCTTGATTGAAAGCTCACAGTTGCAGGCTGCAGTACTTCCAGTAGTAAAATATAGAACAGTGAAATCTATTCCAGCTCTCTTGTAATTTCAGAGGGAATGAAAAATTACATTGGGCAAAAGTCCAGGGTTTGTTTAATTAAACACTTGCAAGTGCCAAGAAATAAACCAAACTTCAAATTCTGGAATATCAGCACTGCAAGATTGTGTTGTATGCCGGTGGAAGACAAGTGGCAGTACCACTCTCTCATGCCTACAGCATTGCTTTGTGCTTCAGTTACTTTGGAAGATGCTGGATCATGGAATTGTTTCATCTCAGCTATAGTTTTGCTTCTCATCCTCACTCAAGTGTGTGTGCACATATGCCATTTCCAATATAATTTTAACAGTCACTTTCCTGGGAGCTAACTTTACCCCTGTTCTCAAATGGATTCTTATTCACTACTCAGATGCTAACAGCTAGACTGATGTCAGTCTCTAAAGTAGGTGAGAAAGCAAGATAATAATCAGATTGTGAGATATCAGCTTCATAGATTGATGTGGAGGCACTGACAGCTGTACAAATGCTTTCTGGACCACTACATCTTTCTAATAACTTCTGAATCAGTGAACAGAAAAAGAACATGTTATAACCTTTATTTGCTGTTAATCCAGGTTGTTGTCATTATGCAGATTCAAGCACTGATGCGCCTTACTGTGAAACAACTGATGATACAAAGCAATTCTTAGCAAAGTGGCCAGAGTTCAATAATTTCCTATCAAGTCTCAGGAGAGGGCCTCAATCTTCTAGCTATGAAAGGCCTTGTTCTTGTCATTGTTTGGGTGCTTAAACCACATCACCATGTGCAAGTGTCCAAGGTATTAGAGCAATCTAAGATGAAATGTATCTATCTCCATAACATATTTTTTCTTTGAAAAGTTGGCAAGCCCCGCTCCCCCCACCTGCAAAAAATTGCAGACTCGGGCAATTTTGCAGCAGAACAAACTTGAAATAACCAAGGCTTTTCCAGTGGAAATGCGTCTAAATCAAACTCTAAAGCCACATACTTTCTCCAATACTGCAGTTCATTCCCGTCCTGTAACCCTGTTTGACTGCTGATTACCCACAGCGTACAAATCTTCCCTGTTTCCTCACCAGTTTACTAATAACCAAGGAGGAGTTGAGGTTGAACCCTTATTTTATTTAGCATGCAGTGTCCCTGCACCTTCCAGTAACATGTATTGCCGGAAAGCGCATCTTTTTATGACTGTACCATTGTATAGAGAGCATTAGGATGAATGAAGCATTTGTAGATTGACAGTGAGTATAACTGCACTAAGGGCAAATTCTAGTCCTGGTGCAACTTCATTCATATCAGTATGTATGGTTCTAAAAACCTATAGAGAAGGGGAAGAGAGACAGGAAGCATTAATAGGAGAAACTCCAGCACAATACTGAGGAACATGTGCACAGAGCCATGCCAGTATTGGTGGACAAATAGACAATAGCAACAAATCAGTGCAAAGTGCTATCTTGAGTTCCAAATAGAAGAATGACTGCAATAACTGATTCAGGCTAGTTTTTAGAATGAGAAAGGACTGCCCCTTGCACTGTACCATTGAGATGTCAGCTGGCAGCCTAGGGGTTGTCTTAAACAAGAACAACAACTGGGATAATGCCTGTTGTCTCCCACATTCTCCAATTACAAGCAAATGTTAACTGTGTTAAGCAATTGTAGCAGCCACCAGCATTTCCAGCACTTTGCTGACTGTTTGGAATAGGAGACCACGTAGAATAACATGGTAACATGGTCAGTAGCCTCAGTGTATTGAATTACTAGATCTGCCTCGGGAGACCAGAAATCAATACACAGCAGGTTCAATGGAGCTTTGTGCAAAGAGCAACTACATGGTGTTGGCAGGAGAAAAAGGCACAGACCTCTGCTTCTTGCTTAAACATGCATGGCTCTTGAGTAAGTGTGGAGCAAAAAAGACTCCTCTGGCTCTGCCTTGCGGATTAGTCTTAGAGCTCTGCAGCCTTTCATACTGATGAACAATAGGAAGCAAAACATGGGTACCCCTGTAACACCATACTGCAGGCTTCAGCTCTAAGGGATAGGAATGCGCCAAAGATGGAGCAGAACAAATCTCACTCTACTCTCTAGTAGATTCCAAAGTCCATCCTCATTGGAAAGATTCAGCAGAAATTATTTTCTGCAAACAATACCATTTTAAACCAGAATTCATAAATGAAGAATTGAAAGTTATGTACAGCTTGCACCTCCTGCTGCTACCTAGTCCTGAACAGTGGTAGTAGAGTACCTGGAATTTCAAGATGACCCTGTGGTATTCTGAGTTGACACAAGGCCAAGGCTTTGACATTAGCATCTGCTTCAATAACCAACACAGGTTAACATAAGACAGGACCTGAGCTCAAAACCGCCCCAGCTGACACTGTTTCAGAGGGAAGCTTCTGTGAAGATGTTTTCAGTCTCCCTGCTCTGGCTGTCATGTTGCTTTGGCCTCATTGTTTCAGTGGTCAATCTTCCTGGAAGCCTCCTTTGTCAGGCCCTCTTAGCATGAAGGTTATTTTGGGGGAAGCCCATGAATTGAACTCAGTCGCTTGGGCTAAGTACAAACAGTCAAAAAGCCTGAGGCTGAATTGATTCAGTCATTGCAGGTTAGTTTAAGCTTCAGAGATTAAACTGAAAAACAACTAGACACTCATTCACTTTTGATTCACAAAATGCAGCCATATGCCAGCAGTGGCTCAGGCCAGAATTTAGGGGGTGCTTGAACATGTCTCTCTGGCTGTGTGTTCACTTCCTCTTCCTGCTGCCCTGAGGTTTCTGGGATTTGCAGTCCAGAATTGTAGCAGCAGCACTCTGCAGGGTTGCTTATCACTTCTTCTTCCTGCTTGTGGGTGCCTCTGGGATTTGTAGTCCACAGTTGCAGCCAGAAGTAAGTTTGACCCTCCTCCCTGGCCTCAGACACTCCCCCCCCCTGAAATTTAACCTTCCCCCCTGGCCTCAGAACCCAGCTGGAGTTTGTGGGGGGAGGGCACCCATCCCTACCCCCCCTGCAGACTGGGCTGCATCCCCAGCCAAATTTGTCCCTCCCCCCCTTGTCAGCCAGCCCTCACTGCTCTAGATAGGGAAGAGAGGAGTGGGGCCAGCCCTGCTGTTTGTAGCAGACAGCACAGCCCAATCCAGGGCTGAAAAGCATGCTGGGGGCTGTGATTTAACTTGAACCAGGAAGGGGTCTGGGACAGAAGTTTCATAAATCTGTTAAGTCTGATACTACATTCAACCAGGTTTATCTTAAATCAGTTTCAGCCATTTTGAAACTGGTTTATGTGTACTGACCTTCTATTCTGTTAGAGATTTAAACCAGTTTCCAATCACTTAAACTGGTTTATGTGTAACTTCTGTTCCCAGCCTTGCTGTTCAGGCTACTGTTCTGATGGAGGGGAGGCAGGGAGAAGAGCTGGCCAAAGCTGACCTAGCTATTGCTGTACCCTCTGGAGCAGAGCCACAAAATGCAGGGGGTGAATGGACACTTTAGCTTTCATCACTATGAATTTGTTCAGTTGGTTGAACAAAACACTAGGTGTTTCGTTGGGGAGGGGGTGGTTGACTTGGGGATTTAACAGTTCATATATACAGTGCTTCTGTCTGTGTGCAAACTTCTGGCAATGAAAAATAATTCTCTGCTCTACTCAGGTAAGTCTGGGTAACATTTCCCAAGCTACATTTCAATAATGGCAGGACACTTTGAGCCCCCAAATCCTAGATGTGGTAAAAAAAATGCAATAGAATATTTTTAGGAAACTGCTCTTCTAATGCCAATAAACTCTGTGTGCTTTCCCAGCCATGCTGCACTGCTGGATTTGCCAGCAATACAATACCCACTCTACGCAGATGTGATGGTAACTGGTCTTTCTTCATTTTCCATCCCGTTGGAGCAAAAATGCAAATAAGTGACCTTAATAAATGACTTGTGTTTTAATCAACTTGTGTTTTTATCAATCAGTGATATTCACCTGATTTTTTAAAAAATTATTTGATCCTACCTTCATATTGCTGTTGACAGCATTCCTTTACTCGGTCACATCACCTTAAATTGGATGGCTGCTTGGGCTACATGACTCTTTCAGGACACAACCAACCACCCATGGAGGGGGTTTGCAACAGCAGTCACTGAAATGAAAGGGTTGTAGCCTGGTTCTGTATCAGAGGGTTTAGACCCTTGGTAACAGTGACCCATTTGAAGGTTAGAAAAAGCTGTGATTTTTACTTGCACTGCTCTGATGCTAATTATTACAGGGGAGAGAGGTGCATTGTTTCAATATAACCTTTGACAGAGACCCTGACATGCTGCTGCTTGTACCTTGGGAATGTGGGGGTGATTCTACTACTCCTGTGTAACTTGCTCAAGAGCCTGCACTGGGCCAGTTGAACTGGGCCATGAAGGAGAAGCCACCTGATTAACTTCACTCAAACGAGTGCAAGGACCCAGTGGTGTAACTTGGGGGGAGGTGAACAAGGTACCAACCCCGGGTGTCAATTCAGCAGGGGTGCCAGGTGTTCAGGGAGCTTGTGGTAGGTTGAAACAGCAGCCCCTCTATGCATGGGTGACTAGTGCCTCCTGAATCTGGGGGGGTGTCCCCCCGCTACCGTTCACCATCTGGGGTGGGGAGGGATTTCTGGTTTCGTGGCTGGTGCTTCCAGGGGGTGCACGGCCGATCTCAGGGGGTGCATGTGCACCAGCGTACACCCCCTACATGTCATCAATGCCTCTATGGGCAAGTGCTCACTTTCCCTACCCCCACACCACTCAGGGTGCCAACATTTTAAACTATGCCTCTGCAAGGATCTTTTTGTATCCTGTCCCATTTCTGGAAAGGTTGCTTGCATTCACTTCCAATAGTGGAAATCCAGGCACAATCTATTCTAAAATTACTATAATTTTATAAATTTCTTTCATGTGATGGCGCTGTGACCAAATTGAGGTCCTGTTATGCCAGTGTCTGTGCACACAAAAGACAGGTGAGGTCTCTACCAAAAAAATCCCAGAACCCACTAATGGTTTATAGTTGCATTTTCAATCATGAGTGGATGCTCTTCATTGATAAGTTGTACATAAACTAGCAATTTTATGAGGATAACATTTACAGTCATGGTATAACTTGGCACACAGCAAATTTACTAGGGTTTGTTTGTGGGTTTTTTTGCAATATTTTGCTATCAGTCTGTGGGCAGGACTCCTACTGATTCCACAAACATTTTCCATTAAAACTGATGTGACCCTATGTCATTTTTTTTCTTATATTCTTTTCAATATGCTGTTAGCTGTGCAGGCCACTTAATGAGAAAGATGATACAGTAGACAGAATGAAAGATAGAGTCCACAAGGGACAGGGGAGGGGGAGAGGAAAAGTGTAGCTTGAAAGCAACTGCAACTGAATTTCCTTTCTACAGCATTTAACAAAACAAAGATAGCGCCACAGTGCCAACTTCATTTCTAACAACTTTATTTCATATGGCAGTGGTAACATTTCATTAAGTGAGGGAAAAGCATACAGCTTATCCACACAGACATACACCTATGCTCAGTATAACTTGCTATTGCAAAAGCTGTCCTTTCCAGCTCCCAGAAGAGCTTTCAAGGATTCCCCTGTCAGCGATGGAAGTAATGTGTCCTTAGAGAAAGGATGGATGGAAGAATTTGGGATTCATGGTCTTCCTAGCCTGTAAATATGCCCAGAGGAAGCTAAAAAAGCTTGGGCACATCCTATGCATAACCAGGTTTGCTTAACTCTTGAATTAAATTAGAATTTTTAACAAACCAGCTTGTGCTTTTTGGTAAGGGTAGATGTGCTGGAGTGCTTTATTTCTGGTTTTCTACCGAGCTTATTCTTATTGTTTGGAAGATCTCTTGTAATAACATAAAGATGCTACTGCTATCAGCTAAACCAGTGCACCCATATCAAATAGAGCTGCTAAATGACCAGCTAGTTGCAAACACCCATCTCATGCTAGAAAACTCACAAAGTACTTTCCCAGCACTCAAACTGAGCCCAGCTGCTTCTTAAGGTTTGAAAACCCAAAGACCTTCCACTTTTTTTCCCTTCAAGGTGACTCTTAAACCAGGTGGAGCCAAATTCTCACCTAAGATGCCTCCTGGAACCACACTGTGAGTGGTGGTGCAGGACCAAGTTCTGAATGAGCCCTATCCTGCTTCTGTCATCTGAACAGCTACTTTTGATGTGCCCTACCAACCAGAAGCCATCTGCCAGAGAAACAAGGACATCCAAATCTGGTCACAAAGTGGAAAATAAGCCTCATTTTTAAATTATTTTCTATTTGTAATGCACCATCTTCCCTGTGTTCATTCAGTCTGTCAGCTCTGCAGGGCAGGGACCTCTATGTTCCTGCTTGTCTTTAAAACAACCAGCATACAGCTGGGGCTCTGAAGCAAGAATCATCTTCTTGCCCAAATGAGGCCAGAAGCATTGGACCTCTGCTAAGGTCCTCACTTAGCAGAGCCTTTACTTGTGAGATTTCCACTCTATTTTCTTAACTTGGTTGCACTGGGGGACAAGAATCCAAACCCTGCGGTACTTATCTGAAATGAAGCTTTGAAGTTTCTTCCTCATTAGCTCTAACCTGTGTTCAACAAGCAGTTGCACTTGAGCAAGTCTGGTGTTGAATCCAAAATGACTCATTCTCAGCTCTGCTTCTTCATACTCATGCAAAATAACTACCCTCCCTTGAATGTCCTTCTGGTTATCTCAGCTGGTTGTCTGGTTGTCTCAGCTGCAGTTGTCTACACAGGCATTCTGGCTGCATACCACAGGCTCCCAATGATGTGCATGAATCACAGCCTTTTTTATTGAAATAACGCCTACTGCATCTAAGGGGCTTCAGGGCTTTTCCTGTTGTTCCATGCACCAGGAAAGGGAGAGAACCCAGCACATGTGAAATGTAGGACATGTTGAATAACTTCAGTGACTGGATGAATGAGTCACCATATCCCAGTGCATGTCAGCCAGGAGAAATAATTTCAGCCTGACAACAATCCTGGCAGCCTGTCACACCCAGCTGGAAGGTTATACCAGCAACCCCAGCTAGCAGGGTTACGGTGGTGTCCTTGTCATCACTTTGCCCAAGACGGCCTTATTCTCAAAGCCAAGCAATCCAGCAATGAAGAAAAAACCTAGAGCAATCCAGCAACGCAAGGTAAACTGTACGGGGATTGCTATTAGACTCAATTTACATATGAGGACACTAATACATGGAAAAGTCAAAAGGCCTTGCCTATGTCAAAGGTAAAGTCAGGAATACACCTCAACAGGATCGTCTCCCAGTTTCACATCTGAACTGCTGAAAAGCATCATCATCTTTCATTAGTATTGATTTTGGCTTCCTATTGGTCTCAGTTTCTCAATAATCTTTTTTTGTGTCATCAGCTAGAATATTTGGTGCACAGAAAAAGGAAAAAAAAGAAAACTTTCTATAGCTTAGTGTGACACACACTGCCTTAAACTCTGCTAAAGAATTCTGACTCATTGCAACTCCCCAATGTACCATGTACTTTTGCAACCAAACTATTGAGAGCTGTATTTTTCCCCTTTAAAAGCAAACTGCTGAACACTGTCACATTCAATGCAGAGAAGCCATTGTGTTAGAAGTTCCAGCTGGGCAGGGGTTTCAACACTGTTAGTAAGTCAGGCAAGAGAGATACCCATGTTTTGTTACCAATTGGGAGTGAACATAAACTGGCTTTACTACTGTGCTCCCAGAAGCATTTGGTCAGGGTTTAAGGGATGATGTTGCTGCCAGCTCATGCTCATCATGAAACACCCCTGGGAAGTGCCTACATTAAGAGGCAGCCATTATTACCTGATAATCTGGAATACTGTAATCTTCAATTGCTATGGATTAGACCAAGTTCTTGCCCAGGGGGTGATGGATAGCTCTATGATCAGAAAAAAGCTGGGTAAGGGAGGCAGCCTTTGTGGTATTTCTCTGCATTACTATGTTGGGTAATGAACTTGGATTCAGTTTGTTGGCTCTACTTGCTATTTAAGGCTTCAGTTTGTGTGCTCCAACCTTTAAATGAATAAATTCAGTAGGGCTACTCAGATGAGTAAAACCAACCAGATACTTGCATGTTTTCAGGGTGTCTTTTGCTAATGCACAGTACCTCCTTTGGCCAGTTCAAGTAACAGTCATGAGCTTCAAAATGAAGTCCTCATCCACAGGGCTGTAGCTGCAACACTGGTTCTTTAAAGTTGGGGTCAGAAACTAAGATGCCTTCTTGCAAAAAGTCTTCCAGATTTCACCAGGGTTTGGAAATCTTTAGTGTTGCTAATCAATTTGGTATGGACCAAGTTACACATTCACCCTCTGGCTCCTGCTCCCATTTCTCAGAGCAGAGGGGCAAACTGAAGGTGGTGGGTAGGGTCTCTTCCTGCTGTTTCAGCATCCTGGTGCTAGCCACTTCCCTCCTCCACTCAGCTGGAAACCAAAACCACCCGATTCTTTTCTTGGTTCCACAGGCCAAGCTGGAAAACCTGACCTGTATCCAGACGGATCATTCCTCTCAGCATTGCACTTGTCCCAACCATTCAAAGCCAGGCAGGAGTTTCCATTGCACTGTGAGTGAGAATTTGGGCGCTCCTCTTGTAAGGCTGTAACTGCCAGTTCACATAATATAATCTATGCAATAACGGAGGCAGAGATACAGCACGAGACCTACCAGTTTGCTAATAAAAGGCCTCACAAAAAACAAAAAAAACCTGCCATTCATTGCTGAGATACGTTGCCCCCAGGAAATTAAAAACAAGAATGCCATGGCATACACAATAAATGTCTCCTTTGTACCCATATGGTAAGGCACTAACAGAACTCCAGGATACTAGGAAACCGCAGAGGCACTTCTCAATGTGCGGAGATTTTTAACTATTTGTGTGTCGTCATTCAAAATGAAGCTCCTAGTCACCCACCTTTACCCACAGGAGTAGGCCCAAGCACTTATGGCTGCTCACATGAGTAAAGCATTACACCCACATTGGCAGGATTGAGATGTGGGGACCCCATCAGCACATTAGAGACAAAGTGCCACCGCGATGCCATGTTGTGAACAAACTCCTTGCCCTACTTGACAACATCTCTTGATTACAAAAGTGCAAGTGTTTTTAGAACAGTGCTTTCGCTTTGTGCGCCTCATTTACATTCTTTTCCTTCATTCATTCACACACCATACTATGGCGTAGCGGCAGTGTTAGAGGAATCAGGAGATCACAATCAATGTGTTGAACCCACCAGGAGCCGGCTTCCTTCACAGGAGGGATAAAGGACGTGCTCAAGGGCACAATGTGTCAGAGACAGGGCAGGGGACAGCGCGAGTACCCCAGTTCCCAGGTGGTCCATCCCTCCTGCCTCTACCTTGGACAACGGCAATCAATGAAGTTTGTTTTACCCTTGCGAAGGGGCAGTTTCACATCTAGCTTTGAATGCTGTCGGGACTGGAATCTTCATGCCCCTTTTTTTTTTTTTAAAAAAAAAAAACCAAAACAACAGACCTTTTAAATGATGCAAGGAGTCTGAGATTTGCATTTATTGTACAACTTCAACCAGAGTTAAAGAGGCAGCCTCCACTGCAAATCACTGCTCCCCCCATTCCGTTTCACCTGCCCCTCTCCTAGACAGAAGATGAGATGAACTCCCCACGCCCTAAATAAGAGAAGGGAGGGGAAAGCGGTGGAAAACATTTCCCCTTCCCCCGTTTGTTGCTGCAGCCCTGGGTGGAGACCTGCATCGCCTCTGGCTCGGGCACAGCAGAGCGGAGGAGAGTCCCACCGGAGCCCCGGGGACGGCGAGGGCCGGGCGGGCGGCACCTGTTAAGCCCTGCCGGCGCGGCTTGCAACTCGCGGGCTGTTCCCAGCGAAGAGGCCAAAGGCAAGAAAGGGCCGGGGGCTGCGTCCCCCCTGCACCGGCCCCAGCCCCCTCCGCTCCTACCTGCGGGGACCCCGGCTCCTCCTCCTGGGAGCTGCGGGGGGCCGCCCGGATGGAGCGGCCGGCTCGCCCCTGTCTCGCCTCGGCGGGTTCCCGCCGCTAGCCGCGCAGCCGCCTCGCCGCGCCGCGCCGGTCCTGCGCCGGGATGCCGGGCTGGAGGAAGAACCTGGCCCTGTGCCTGCAGAGGATGCAGGAGGAAGGTGAGGCGGGGGCACGGAGCGGGGGGCGCTTGCCGCCCTCCCCGGGGGAGGCAGCTCGGAGCCGAGGGCCCTGCTGCAAGGGGCTGCTTGAGGAGCCCCGTGGCCGGGACCCGCGTAGCCGCCCGCTGCTCTGTCGGGGGGGGGGCCGCAGGAAACTTGGAGGCGGCACGTTTGTCCTCCCCCCGGCCCCCGCCGCCGGCACCGGGGCTTCCCCTGTTCACGCTGGGCGCGTAGAGCGGCGTCTCCGGGGCAACTTTCTCCGGGCCGCGCTGCTCCGCAGGCCGAGGCGCCTCGCGCCGACCCGGCCGGCTCCCGGCTCCCGGCGTGAGGCGGCTGCGCGCGGCGCGGCGCGGCACGGCGCCCGGGTCCTGCGGCTCGGGGAGGCGGAAGCGAGCAGCGGGTGCCGGGTTTTACTGCGGCTGGCAGGGCGGCACGGCCGGGGCCGGGGCTGGGACGCGATCCCAGCTCTCTGCCGTGAGCTGTTCAGGACCAGGGCTGCCTTTGTGGCTTGCCCTTTTGGGCTTGCCTGGTCAGTGCGGCCCCTTGGTTTCTGTGCCACAAGTGCCTGACCTCCAGCTGGGTGTTTCGTGTCGCTGTCCGAGCCCGGGAGTGATTTCAGCCGTCGAGTTCTCCCGTCTCAGGTGAACCGCAGAGGTCCTGAGACACTTCAGTCCTGCTGGTTACTAAGCAGGGAAACGAATCGCTTTCCTCTGTGCCTTGCGAAGGGTCAGGGTTGAGGAGTTTAAACTGATCAGTTTTCTGCGGCTTGTGTCAGCAACGATACATATTTCTTTCTTGTCCTTTCTGCGTCAGGTGAACAGCTTTCTTTTGACCCCCACAGGTTGTACCCCCTTCACTGGAGCCCCAGTCTCCAGTGATTTGAGAATATAAATTTCCGTTTGAAAATCACAGATTTTGTTCTATTACAAAAAAGTCTGTTCGAGCAAATCTGACAGGGTCCTCAAACTACCTCTTCCTGCCACTGCTGACTGTAGACTGTAACGCTGGCCGGCCATAATATAAGGGGTGCTCTTGTACCGGTAGATCAGGGAAGGTTTGGAGGCATGTTATTTTAAAGCACCTCTTGTAGCGCTGCTCTTCTGATGTATTAGCTGCCTTGGTTTAACACAATTCTGCCTATTACTCTGTACGACTTTCACTGATCTGTAGTGGTTCTTGTCTCCTATGCCTTTTGCAATTAACTTTCTCTTCATTGCTCTCTCTCTCTCTCTTCACAATTTATACAAAGCACTGCAGTGAGTCTTTTACCTGACTGTTGGTTTGTACCTAATTTATATTCTTAAAAAGGTGTCTTTTCCAGATTTTCTTGTAATATTGTCCTCACACTGTGGTTTGCCTTCGGAAGTTACCACCTGGCTAATCGGACAGCAGTTCATCTAAAGCAAAAATCTTCCAGGATATGTGCTGTAACGGGCTGGTTTGATGTTGAGAGGACAGGGTGCATGAATAGCAATGAATATTCTGAACATGCGAGGAAGGGATTTCCTTTCCTTTTATGCCAGGTATTGTTTTTTCTTATGAGTCTAAACAGTTCTGGTCACACTGGAAAATGAGATGCTGCCCTGCTACTGAGAAAACAGATACAGTCCCCGTGAACACTTTGCAGTGTTAAGATTTTTAATAGATGCAGTACAATGTATAACTGGACTCCAGAGAAACTTTCACATCTTGTCTTGTACAGCAGCACTATGAAATCTCAGCAGGGTTTTGCTGTGGGTTTTTAATGTTCCAAGACAAGCTCTCTCTGTGTTATTACAAATATTCTTTTTCCATATCTCTTTGTACTGAACAAGCGATCCGTGCCTGCTTGTTTGTTAGTTTTTTGTGATTGTGCAAATATGGGATTTTCACTGCTTCCACTACCATCTAGCAGCCATGATACTGCAAACCCTCCTCAGAGTAAAGCATGCTTGCCAAGCAAGTGTTTTAATTCTGTATATAAACTGTAGTCCTCAGTTTCCAAGTGAATGCTCTGTCATTCAGCAAAAGGAGCCTACTGGTGGTTTGGAGTGAACGATATATTTTGGTTACTGAATATTCATGTGACTGGAATCACTTTGCAGCCACATTACGCTAGCCTGGAAGCATCATTAATCAAGGATGGTGTTCAAAAGGTCAGACATATTAGGTAACGGAATTGGAAATACAGAAAATTTACATGAGCGGTGCTGCAAAATGGCATTCATTTAAAACAAACAAACCCACACCGTTATTGTCTTAACATGTTTGCTGTAAAAATTCTTTCAGTTTGGGGCATACAACCTCTGAACAATGCTCTGATCTCAGATTTCTTCTTATTCTTCAACAGGCAGGGATTTTGTGCTATGTGTGGTTGCTGGTAGAGGAGTAGCTGGCATGAACAACTTTGATATCATTATTGACATTACTTGTTAAAGGTTGTCTCTTGCTAGGACAATCCTGTGCATATAAATATGTATTTCCTCTCATGCGCATGCTGTACAAATGGCTCTGTTTGTTCCAAGCTAAAGGTTCGATCCTGTGAGCACTTCTTTTCTCCTGTGACTAATTCTATCAAAGTCCATTGGGGTCTGTGGAAAATGTTCCATTGACAGTGGCTTTGGATGAGGTCTTGCTAGCACAAGGACTTGATATCTCAGGTAAGGTAACTATACAATTCTAATTTGCCAGTCTGTGGGCTTTATGATTAGGTTCTTAATTACACAGTGCATAGGATACAGTGCTGTACACTTCATTATAGAGTGTTATCTGCCAAATACTTACCTTATAAGTGGGTAATGATGTTCAAATCTCAATAAAAAAATCCATTTCAACAGTACAAGAAAGGCAGGTGGAAAATATTTCTTATTTCTACTCATTGCTGTTTGTATACATTTGTCCGGCCAGTTCTTGCAAAGCTTATTGAAAAGACTGACGTGCTGACTTCAGTGGCCTGGGAACAACGCTTGGTGGAACACGGCGTGCTTTGGCCCGTAACGTCTACGTGTAGGATCTGAGGTTGCAGTCTTGTATCGGAGTGCTGCTTGAGGACTGGGTCTTACTCGTGGCATGCTCGGGATGTCAGTTATGGAGAAAACAAAAGGCTAAATTCAGCTTTAGGTCACTGAAGGTGATGTGTTCAAAGTTCCTGTGAAATTCAGTTCCTATGAATGTGAGTGGCCAAGGGCAGTCTTTGGCCATATGGTCACAGGGACAAAGCATATGTATAAAGAAAGCAAAAGACAGGTTTTTGTCTTAACAAGTGTAGCTTGGATAACATCTATATAGTATAGTACCAGTCACCATAATTATCCAGGCATCCTAACACAGTTCTCAGACATTGTTCCTATGTTATTGGGAACAAGTTATAGGGTTTGACTGTAAATGGCTAGGGAACTTTGGCCTTTTTGCTTGAGTAAGGACCTCGAGGTTTGGCCTGTAATTTATACATTGCAAACCCCAGAATAATAGCACCCCCCCCCGCCACCCTTTTCCTCTTTCCACACGCAGCACAAGCACCAGTACAGGAGGATTATGATACCTAAAGTAAGTTCTTGATGTCTCATGAGTGTCATCTAGGGCAGGTAAAAGAAAAATAAAACTGTAACAAGTTAAAGCTGTGCTAAAAAGTAGAGATGTTGCAGGGTTATGTTGCTGCTGTTTGTTGCTTTCCATTGCATACAGCCTCCCTGCTGGTTACCTAGGAAACAGCTGTAGGAGTGTATGATGGAATTTTATTGGCTGTATGGTCAGGCTGATTGTCAGGGTTGTGGGCAGATGTTTCCCATGGTAGATCCATGTATGCAAAGCCCAAGGAAGGGAAATTCTTGAAGATGTTTTCCGATTCCTAAGACGAAAGGAACAACATGCAAACTGTGGGGCAATGGATCATTTACACATCATGCAGTGGATTAAATTTGGTAGGAGTAGGAATACAGAGAGAATTCTCCTGCTTAACAAGAGAGGGTATTTTTTCTCTCCATGATTTTGGTGGAAACATTTAAATGCATATCAGGAAAATTTAAAAATACAACGGCATCTCTGCTGAAAGTCTCACCAGGTCCAGATTCTGCTTTTGGTTCCAACCATAAATCAGGGCACCGCTTTGCTGTGCAGCTGGGAAACTCTATGATCTTGCCTGGAATTGGAGTTCTTTCTGCTTAACTTACTGCTTTAAAGAAAACTGTCCTGCTAAGTTAAAGATAGGACATTTCTAAATCTCACAGTTAATTCATCAGGAAACATGTATGTATTTTAAGGAACTGCGTAAGAAATGGCACTTTTGTGTTTGTGTGCCTGTGTGTGAGTAAACATAATCAATATGCTGAAGAAGTAAGTGTATATATAAATAGAAAAAGAATCCTACAGATGGTGAACCACTCTAACTATTGTGTTGTTGTTTTTTTATTGTGCTTGTTCACTTACCTATGAGGGCCCCACTACTACAAACTCTTGCATACATGGAAATTTTGAAACCAGTGGGACTACTCATCTAGTTAAAGTGAAGCATGTGCCTTATTGCCTATAGTATCAGGCCCCAACTCAGTAATTCACAGCGTGTCTCCTAGTTATTTGGGAGAAGTGGCAAGGTTTTACTAGAATTATATTTAAATCTTAGGCTGATGCTCTAAAGCATTAGTACATTGCTTTGCAGAATCCCCTTGTCTAACCCTACAGCAACATGATTTGATTTCTTACTGCCATCTAGTTCTTAGAAATTCTACTGGATTGCTGTCATTTAATGCTATGAATAATAAGTGATTGGCTGCTACAAGGCTGAAAAGCATTTATGTTTGTCTGTGTACATAGCATTCTGCTGATGTATTCCTGGATACCTTTTTTACAGAGTATCCAAGCCTTGCCAGAGATGAGGAACTGCACACACAGTGCTTAGGAATTTATGGGCTGCTGTTTGTTGGTAATACTAATTATACAGGCCACTGCTTTTAAACAAAATGTTAAAATAGAGGTTCTGACCTCCAACAAGGTATGGTGGGGAATTAGAATTGCTTTAAGTTAGCGCTAGTACTGCTTAAAGGAAAACCGTTCATTCATCAAAGTGATAGGACAGCCAAAGTACATTCTGCTAGAACTTGATGGGCTCTTTTTCTTTCATTAAAATGTTGATGTGAATTTGCAACCAGTGAATATGAGGGGCTAATAGTTATGCCTTAATATGCTTCAGGCATGTCTTGTGCAGGCTTCTCAACACCTCTCAAAAGTGTGTCCCCCCCTCCCCCCCACTGTAATTCTGTCATACTGTGCCTGATGCAGGGTACCAATTTTGATTCATTACTTTGATGACCATACTATTAGAAAAATAATATAAGATTTAATCAAGTGGAGGCCAGTAGTTTTCTATGGAATGACTCGGACTGATAAGAAATGGGATTGTTGCTGTCTTACTCTTAATTGGCCCACTCAGTTCTACCACATAAATATCATTCTCTATTCCAAAGTATATTCTTATTGTCAAACATTGTATTCTGTTCTATCAGCTATTACATTTTCAGTCCTTTTGACTAGCAGTGATAATACTAGCATACTGAAGTGTTAAGCAGAATCAGGCTGGGCTACAGTGGCTTGGCACCGTCTTACTTGGAGTCAACTCTCGCACCTATGTTTTGAAATAACCAAGATTTGGTGGCTTTTGGAGTACATGGCAGGGATAAATCTCTGGGTAAATATTGGGAGAGTGAGGGTGTTTTGGATGAGGCATTGAGGACTGTGCAGGATAGGGGAATTTTGTGAGGGAGAGCTGGGACTGTTACCTGACACTTTTTGGACAGTTGTTGTTTGTATGACTTTTTAAAAAAAAAGTCTTACTGAAAGCTGCCTTTTTATGAATAGAAATTAATAAATAATTCTAGTCTAGAGTGGATTCATTGCAAATACAGCACTGGCCTGGCCGGCAGCTCCTTGTCATTCTATTTTTAGGTTTGTTCTCAAATAGCACTGATAATCATGCCAAATTACAGCCAATTTTTTGTGTTGCTTATGAAATGTGTCCCAAATTCCAGATGGGACTGAGATGAGACTCTCTGCACTAATTTTCATGTTCAGGCTAAACCAGCATTCACAAAACTGTCCTTTGAGGGAAGGACAGCTCCCTGGACATTCATGCTGGCATTCATGCATCGCTTGGGGCTTCCAATGCACATAGTCATGACAAACAGATGACTGTCTGCAGGCAGTCGTTGGCTTCTCTGACATGAATTCAAGTCCAGTTCCCAGTGAAGAGGCGGCCGCTGGAGGTGTGTAGGAGGTATGGGGGGACCGTGCACTATCAACATTCAACCTGCCTAAAATGGACCTTTTGGTCCTCAAGGAATTCTCTACATGTGGAAACTTCTCAGTATAGCTACACTGGAATAATTATCCCTCTGCAATTTGTACATGTATAAGTCCCTATATGGATACTGTTCTAGTCTCTGTTTTCCAGTATAATCACCCTGATTTATTATAGTGGAATAAAGTCACTTTTATTTGCGAATAAAATGCCCATATGGGAACGTGTACAGACATAACTGTAGTGGAATAATTATTTGGTTATAGCTAGATAATTTTTCTTTGTCACTCGGGCATCTTTTCATGTAAATAGAAGCTAAAGGTCAGTAGTAACCCACCACCACAGCTCTGCACCTTGAAGTTTAAAGTGATAGATTCCCTAGCTATATGTGGTATGGGCAGAAAAAATGCATACAGAGGTTAAACAAAGAGAAGGAATAAATTGTCTTCCCTCTGTTGGCACAAGCCACTATTATGGATTTAATAGGAGCATGTTCTGAGAGGATACTCATTAGGGGGCTTGCTTTATCATAGGAGCTCAGAGCCTCCATTCCCATTGATTTTGATTCTTGTTGTTGATATTTTCAAAAGCACTGAGCTTCTGAATATTAGGTCCTAGGTGCTTACTATGTAACTCCTATTATAAGGTGGCCTTTTTATCCCCTCAGATAGAAGTTGAATGAGACTTTTATGGTTCTATGTGGAGTTGACCTGTATCAAAACAATGCAGTAATCTTGTATGAAGCAGATGACCCTGCACTTTACCTTTCAGGGCCACAATGGCTGGGCCATGGTGGTGACCTTGGCTTGTATAGGGAAGGGCAATAATAGCCGATCCTCTGCTGTTCCAGGGGAGTAGCCCCTGGTCTGTTTTGTTGGGTTGGGGAGGCAGAAAGGTAAGAGTCCAGAAGTCCTCAGGGCCCTGGATAAGTTGAGGACATCAGAAGGGGTCAAGGATTCCTTCCCAGCTTGAGGCAGTCCGTGGGGCAGGTCGCCACTGGAGGCACAGAACCAGGAAACCGGCTGCAGGATGAGCTGGCAGAAAACCCAGCAGAGGTGTGTTGAAGCCCTGCCTGTGTTTCTCTGGCAATGGATCAAAATCAATAATGAAAATACTTTGGATTCAACAAATGGGCATGTTCCAACACCCCTCCCCCTTTATTGTTACAAAATTCACATATAGCCACCTACTTTCTCCATCTCCACATTCCTCAAATGAGGAAAATATGGATGTTGAGTCATTAACATTAGTGGTGTCTGGACCTAGGGTTTGGACTCTCTCTATCAATGAACTTTGAATTCTGAGTTACGCTTCCAGTTAATGTCTACACTTGCACATTTATTAATGTTACATTTAATAACATGTTGTTTAAACCTGTAAAAAGTTTCCACTGAACTAACAATGTTTTTCTGGATATGTACTGCCATGGAATTTTAGGCTGAAGACATTATGGTGAGCCCTGGGCAAAGTTACTCTTGGTACAGAGCATGGTGGAGTTTGTTTGTTTGTTTTCATTTTTATATTTTAAGGCATTTAGCCTTGTTGGGCCTTTCTTTGATTTATTTAATTGTGTCATGGGATTTTGTAAGGATAATAGCAATTCAGAGACTTCATCTGTAGTTATTGACTTTTATTTGGAGAGAGAACTGATTTCCGCCCCCCGCCTAAAAATTAGACCTGCAAATGCAGGGTTGATTTATATGTGGAGTCAACTTACAATTGGAACAGTATAGTATGAACTCCAGTTCCTACCCTCCTTCATTCAGCCTAGTGCAAATCTTAGTTACATGAATATAAATCAGAACATTTTTGAAATTCATACAGCCAATGTGGATTTACACCAGACTAACTGGGATCAGAGTGCATCTCAACATTGGCTGAGGGCTATGATGAGAAATGTCCCAAGAGGAGAAATGCCATACTCTGCACCGGTCCCTACAGAGAATGATAGGTTCTCTCTCTCTGGTGCTCAATTCAGCTGAATCGCACACTGTGATAAAACCATCCCTTTTGGGAGGGTCTGAATTTTTTGCCCAATTATCTGTGATATTCCTATAGACTTGTTCCTTGGAATGAAAGAGTAATGAAGCTTTTCAGTTTTTTTAGAATTCAAGTATAATTTTTGGTCACCTCACATCGTGAAGGGAGTGAGCTACCTCCCTTTCCCCCTGCTCTCTCTCTCATTTTTTGGGGGGCTGGGCGGGTGGATCTAAGACACTCGGACAGAATAAATTAAACTTGCACAAATTATAGGCTTATGATGATTTCCAATTTGTCTGACTCTTCCTCTCATTAAAGTTAGATATTCTTGGCATCCTGTAATTACTGGCTTTGGTTTTCTCGCCAGAGCCTCTGGCTCAAACTAAATTCACTGAGTCCAATGATAGTGCTGAAAACTTTGCCTTCCACTAGGCAATTCATTCAACTAAGCATGCTTTCCATCAACACTTTGAGTTTCAGTGATGCTGTGTGGAGACTGCTCTGGTTTTTAAGCAGGAGGGGCTACCATGTACTGTTGGAGTTCAATGGAGCATTATAAAGCAGCATGCAATTTAAATCCATGCATTAAATGGTAGATGTTGCTGACCCTGCCAACTGAATTGCTCCCTTCTGACTGGCAGAGGGCAAAGATAATGCTGCAGAAGACTTTCCCTGAGGTTGCAAAATAAATTCAGCCAGCACGCTCTTCTAGTTGTTACGTTGCCCTGTTAAATAATGTACATTTTCCGTCAAATAATTCTACTGATATAGAAAATGAGAGCAAACTTTTATACTAACCTTGGCGTGTGCTTGGTTGCAGACATTTGAAGATATTTTTTATATTTGTTTGAATTACAGATGCTGTCACCTTCTTTGCTAACGTGATGCTATTAGTCATCTCAGTGGCACTTCAGTTCATCTACCCAAAAAAATAAGGTCCTAGCTAATGCTTGAGCACTGTGTATATGTTGAGGAAGGGGAGGTGGTTCTCCCTACATGTCAAGATGAATTCAATTTTTGAAGACTTCTGTGACATGTTGACATTACAGAACTTGTGGGTATATGCATGCATATGTGGGGAGCAGGGGTTCAGCACCCTTTTTCAGTTCTTTTAAGATTTGTCCCCATGGGCTTTTCGGAGCAAGGGCTTTATTGTTACACAGCCGTAGTACAATGGGGCTGCTATGGAGGTTAGGGGCTGTTTCTGCAATATGAACTATGCCTGTCTGCTTTTTTCTGTGATATTTATTCAGTGCCATCAGCAGCATCTGCTCAGACAGATCCCTGGCAATGGAAGATCAGAACATTGCCTGATGGGCAGCTTGGAAGGGTGGGATGTGAGGAATCTTATGGACGGCTTTCCTCCATTTATATCAGTCTACTGCTAAAGTTTCAAAGCTTCAGCAAAATCTTGAATCAAAAAGGAGTAAAACAAAGCAACAGGAGAGAAAAACGGGGAGTCAGGTATGCGGCAGTTACCATAGAAATCACAGGAAACCTTTTTATGAATGCTGAATTTGCAACCTATTAGGTAGGGCTGTGCAAAGCTTCAGTCGCTGATTCAATACGGTGGCGATTCGGACCGATTCGGTGGCCGAATCTCCAAATCTGAATCGAATCGGAGGATGCTTTAATCTTTCTGAATCGATTTGGACGTAGACACAGCTTTAAAAGTTTTTTCTACGTACCTCTAGATAGCAGGAACTCGTGAACACTGCAATGCTGGGGCGCATGGAGCGTCCTGCGGAAGTGTGGGAGGTCCCCAGCGTGCTCAGCAGCAGACCTGGAAGTGGACCAGAAGCACTTCCAGTCCACTTCCAGGTCCGCTGGGGTGCATGCTGGGGCCCCCTCAGCCCTGCATCCTCCTGGCTCAGCATCTGGCCCTTACTGCATCTGGGGGGGCACCCAGGGTCCCCTTGCAGCTGATCACTGAGCCGGTGGGGGGGCCCAGCACACTCCCCAGAGGACCCAGAAGTGGACCAGAAGTACTTCCAGTCCACTTCTGGGTTCACCGGCGAGAGCGTGGAGGGTCCTCCCGCACTCCTGTGGGACACTCCATGTGCCCCAGCATCACAGTGATCATGAGCCGTGCCTGCTACCTCAAGGTATGTAAAAAAAACTTTTAAAGGTGTGAATGTGTCTGAATCGCTGATTCTCTGAATCAGCATCGAATCTTCAGGTTTGGATTTGGCCAAATCGAATCGGGGACAGTGATCCCAATCAGCGAATCGAATCGCTGTCCCTGATTCGGGCTGAATCCAAATTGAAATGGAATAGGGCCTGCTTCGGGCACCCCTGTTATCTAGGTACCTGGAATGGCGCTCTGTGCTTTCTGCAGAGTGCCTAAGAGGTCCTGTGAAAATTTCCTTGCCAATGAACATGCCTTAGTTTTTGTGCTTGTAAAATGGAAAACACTGCATCACAAAGGAGTTGTGAAGGTTAATAGATTCATGCCTGTAGATGCCTAAATTAGCACCCGCTAATATCTAGCCCTGTTAGGAGGGCTTGTTGTTATTACTATTACTATTTCAGGCTAAATATTTCTTTGCTTAGTTGTATTTCAGAACCTGAAGCAGTGAACTAGTTTTCTGTGCACCCAAGACTTCGATTTTCCCATCTTGTTCAGGGGAAAGTGGGGTTATATACTGTTTACACAAGCCTTTACCCTTGTGAGAACAGATCTGGCAGGAAGCCTAAGGAGTTTTGCTGCTTCAGGGGCCCCACTTTTGTATTTGTCTCCTTGCCAAATGTTAATGTTCCTCATTGCCCGCCATTGGCACTGACATCTTTGAAGCAGTGAATGCATGAGGCCTGTTGTCAGCGAGGACATAAGCATTAGGGTTGTGTGAGGCTTTGGACAGAGCTCCGGATCTGGAGAAGCTTTGGACACCTCGGGGTCCATAGCACCACATCTGGGTCAAAGCGCTGCCTCGTTTGGCTTCCCAAAGCGGTTCGGAGCCACCTCGGAGATTCGGCCATTGGGTATAATGGGGAAACAATAAACTATCTATAACTTTATTGTTTTTGTCTGATTTTGATGAAATTTTCAGGGGTGGTAGATTGTGCAGAGAGGATGAATCCCGCCAAGTTTCAAGAAGATTGGTGCAGGGGTTTGGGGGGAACAGCACTTCACATGCAAAACTCCTGTCACGTCTATATGTTACAATACAGGAGGGGCAAAACTGCAGGGCTGATAGCCCTTACTGAGGCCACAAAGCCTGCCATGTTTCAAGGAGATCAGGGCAGGGGTTTAGAGGGAACTGCCCCTCAAGCTGTGGACAAGCAACACAGGTGCCATGGGTGCTGTGGGACTGACTGTCTGTCCTGGGGCGGTGGGGAGACACTGCTGCAGGCCTGGCGGCTGAGCTG
>NW_017728917.1:15846256-15862379 GCF_001723895.1 Crocodylus porosus
CCCCCTGAGCCGATCTCCTCCACAGCTGGCAGGTGTCACAGCAGGGGCCACCATCCCTGCAGCTGTCACCCCGCTGCACCTTAGCACGCCCAGTGTCACCCATGGCACCAGTGTTGCTTGTCCGCAGCTTGGGGGGCAGTTCCCCTCAAACCCCTGCACCGATCTCCTTGAAACTTGGCAGGGTTTGTGGCCTCAGTAAGAGCCACCACCCCTGCAATTTTGACCCCCCTGTATTTTAACACACAGCCGTGACATGAGTTTGGCTTTCAGGAATTTGGGGTACAGTTCCCCCCAAACACCTGCATCGATCTTCTTCAAACTTGGTAGGTTTCACGCTCTTAGCAGACGCTACCATCCCTGCAAGTGTTATCCAAACTGGACAAAAAACAACAAAGTTATAGATATTTCATTGATTCCCCATTATATGCTATGGCCGGATCTCCAAGGCGTCTCCAAAGCTTCAGCCAGATTGAAGTGGAAACCTGGTCCAGAGCTCCCGACTGGACTGTGGCATCCAAAGTGGCCGGATCTGAAGCTGGATCAGATCGCTGCCAACTCACACAGGCCTAATGAGCATATTTAATTCTTGGTGCACAATCTTTTGACAAGCACGTTGTGAGTTCTTGCAGCAACAGGATGTGCTACATCCTCATTTCTTTGTGGAAAAATAGCTCAGGCAGCCCTGGTGTCCATCAGGGAGAATGGTCAGAGGGGAGGGTTGTGTGTAGTTGGGATGGGATTAGTTCATAATACTATTCTGTGCTCTGAAGAAGCAAGTTTATGAGTAGCAACCTAGGGTACCATCTTTTAGCCACTAACCTTGATACTTTGGTTACTAGAAGACACTGCCCTGCTCATTGGGCCCCATGATTTAATTGCAGCGATGCTAGTGACATTCTTATTTTCCTCTTTCTCATGTTCAGTTCAACCAATGCTTGCTTGTTCCTTCTTGTTTGCTATGTCTTGCCATGCAGTCCCTTACAGCAGCCTTTGGATCTTTCACTCAGCTTCTGATTTCTCTTGGTGGCGAGACTCTGCATTGACCCGCAGGGCAATTTTTTTTCAAAGGAGAAAAAGCATTTCCGATCATTTGAAAGAGCCATGCTTGGGAGAGCAAATCTTCAAGCTAATACTCAGTCCCCAGAAACGTGACTGAATCCTTGTTTGTGCCGAGAAAAGATGAAAGAAAAGAGCTGCTTTAACTCTCTAATGCAGAAATCAATAGCAGTTGCTGGAAAGTGAACGAGGAATAAAGGGAGAGATTTTTGGTGTTCCAGGCCTTTTCAAAATAAGCATTTGCAGCCAGCTTTTGGCTGACTTAATAGCTTAAAATAGTGTTAAAGGCAGAAGCCAGGAGCTCTGGATCCTAAGGCTCCTTTGCATGGGCAGGAAAACACAGTGAGCAAATGCACAGTGGTAAAGCCTAATCTCCACATGGGGTTGTGCAGTACTATGCTATTGACGGGGCCATCCTTCAAATGAAGTTTAAATTCACGCAAAATCCCAGGGCACTTTTTTGTACAAATGGAGGTGTTAAACCTGATGCCTTGGCCCACATTCAACATGGGTAATTATGTTCTGTCTCCTCTGCAATTTCAGTTCCTAATGGTAGCATTTTTTCATTCCTGTCCTAAGTGCTAGTGAAGTGGTGCCATGATATACTCAACAGTCACTGTGTTCCACCCCAGCACTGTCTGCAATTCAGCGGTAGGTGAATTGATCCCTACATAGCAGCGGGCTATTCATATCTTTGCATAAGTGGGTTGGGCCATTTCCCTGGGTTCCACTTCTGATTTTGCCATTGGACAATGGTTTAGTTTATTGTAAAAGAAACTTAGCTTCATTTTTTTTTCTAGAGCTGTGTAGAGCCCTGTTTTTTCCCCTGAAATCCGAAGAGAACTGGGACTCCTGTGCCACTCTGCAAATCTGTCCATTAACCTCTCTCTTCCTCCATATTTGAAAACTATCCTCTGACCAAAGCATCTCTACAAGAGCAATGCATTACCAAGTGGATTTCATTACTGCATTTCACTGTTGTGCATTTTCATGCACAGAATGTCTGTAGCTGCACTGAACCTTTAGGGGAAATATAAAAAAAAAGTTCAATAGACAGTTGACTGGCTGCCTTCAAGTAACAAACACATTAATAAATATGTGAGTTTTAGGAGTGGAGCAAAAATGCCCCTTCTTCAGGCACTCAGAGTTTTTGATGTTATCTTATTAAATCAATAAAACACTATAAAGAGAGCCATAAAATAAAAAGGGCGCTGCTGGATCCTGTTATGGAGCCCATCACGTGCATTCACACAGTTCTTACTAGTGTCAGTGGGTATTGCTTATAAGCGTGGAAAGACAGAACTCAGCTCTTCTAATGGCACAGACCTGCTGGCATCCATCCCTCACACTCTAGTCCATTTATACTGGTGTATACTTCACCCTTCTGGCTCCATGATATTTAGTGTTTGTCAGATGATTCTCTGAAAAGCGGTTACCTTGTCTCACATCTCACCAATAAGTCTCTTAATATTCCTGCTCTTGATATAACAAATTTCCCTTCTAATATAAATTTCTGTACTTTTGACCATGCAGCATATATGTCCAGTTTATGTCCATTGTGCCAAGCCATCAGCCTGTTATTAAGGGTTGTTTTTTGGGGGGTGAGGGGGGTTCCCACAGTTTCTGATTGAACTATAGCTCTGTTTATGTAACGGGCAAGGTACCTTGAAGACATCTTGGAGCTTGCTTGATTTTATTTATTTTATTTTTTGGCTACATACGTTGTATCCTCTTAGCCTCCCTAAATTCCAACTTTCCAATGTATAGACAATCTATTGTTTCTGTTTCTACCCCTCCTCTCCATCTCCCTCAAGGGATGTCCATTGTCATTTTGCCTTTGCTCCCTTTCCACCTCTGATTGCATTGGATCTTCATCCTTCCAGCATCACCATATTTATAAGAGGGGTTGGCAGCGAGCCACATGGGGACAGGAAGACAAGCATTTGCATGTAGAAATCAGGCTGTAACGGGAGCTTCTCTTGCCTCTTGAGGATTTCTCTGGTTGACTGTAACCGAAGGTGTATCAGTTGAAATATTTTCCTCCCTGCAGCTTTCATCACAAACCAGATCTCGCAGCTTTATTTAGCTTGCTGCCTAAATAACATTTGGGCTTGTTCAATGAATCTGCATATAAACTTCCCTTGTTCTGCCACTCTGGGTTGCGCTGTAGCAGACAGCATTTCACAGCAGCACGTCAGAGACAGCTCTGCGTTTAGCTCTCGTCAAGGGTCATGCGCTGCACAGCAGTAATTCAGTGGCAGACAAAATTGCAGCAAATCGCATCTACTTTATAGCTTTAAATAATTAAGAGAAGAAATCTTGCCTTCGACAGGGGACCAATTTGTCCCATGCTTTGCCACCCATCTGCTACCCGAAATGCGAACTCCCATGAAAATTGTCCACAGCTGCAGTAGCTTCTCAGATGTGCATAGTGGGAACAGGCGCTGAGGTATCCCAGTTGGGTTGAAAGGTGCAATAGTAGAGGGGCAGGAATAAGGAAAGCAATGGAAGGAGAGTGATATGGTGGTTTGATCACGGGATGATGAGGGTGGGGAATTAGTTTGCTAACCCCAGCTCTGCCAGTTTAGGCAAGTCCTCAGGATGAAATCTTTCCAGGTTTCTCTTCTCTCATCTGTAAAGTATGATGCAAGATTTGCAAAGTGCCTTGAGAACATTGTCAGAAGACAGTAGCTAAATGCAAAGTACAGTACTATTGACTGGCATCCAATCTCACAAAATCCATTCAGCATGGGAGCTGAAGCTCTCCCCCAAATAATATTGCCTTTTGCTTACCCACCCAATCTCAAGGTTAGATTTGTCACAGGTGCTCACATGCCTCATATTTGAGGTATTTATGCTATATGATACGAGCAATTTTACATCCAACATATAGCTCTGGAGGAGAGCAGGGAAATAGTTCAATGAAGAATAGAGAGGGGGCCAATGGAAACATTACAATGAAGCTCCAGCTTTTCAGGAAGAGTGGAGATCTAGAAATTGTTTTTTTTTCTCTCTTTTTTAAAATTTTTTAACTTTAAAGGTTGTTGGTTCAATGAAAACTGGGTGTCTGGTTTCCCTTATTAAACTCTTTTGGGCATTTTAGCCTAAACAGGGCTGGGAACAGACATTTAAAAAACCTGAGTCTAAATTGATTCAATCTTTGCAGGTTAGTCTAACCTGTCTAGGTTAAATCAGTTTTGTAACCAGACAGATATCCCAGAAATGCAGGCACATGCTTGCAATGGCTCAGGCTAGAAGTTGGGGGGTGCTAAAGCAGCCCTCCTTTCCTTCCACAGTATAGGGAGCTGAGGGGGATGTGGCCAGGCTCCCAGAGGAGCTCTGATTAGCCCAGCAGTGTATGGATAATGGTGTTTATCACCCAATTAAGAAAACAACAGAGGGACATTACCAGCAACTTGTTGATTTTTGCCTGTTGATTCAGCCCGGACCCTAGCCAGCATGTGGTTTGCTAGCTAATACACAGACACCTCACCAAGGCAGAAGGGAGAGGGGAATTCCTGCTTAGCAGGGAGTGGTGGGGAGGTGTGGGGGAGCCACATGCTGTCTGTGCGGGAGCTCCAGCCAGGGAGCAAACATCGCATCATAAACCAGTTTGAGCCAAATCAGTTAAGTCTCTGATAATACACTTAACCAGGTTTTTATCTCAAACTAGTTTCAACCATTTTCAGACTGGTTTATGTGCACTGAACATCTGGTCTATTACAGGTTTAGACTAGTTTCTGATCACTTAAACGGGTTTATGTGTAATGTCTGGCCCTAGCCCAGCTGTACAAGGGATTGTAGGTTCCATACTACAGCTTGCATGGATAACCTCTGCTGAATTGCCTCTGCAAGGAGGTTGCTTGTGGTCAAACACAGGCATGTTATAAGCACCCAAGTCTATATAGAAAGGGGGACCTCTTTAGACAGTCATAAGGGAGACAGGGCCAATAGAAATCTGGCCTCCCTCCTTAGGGTATCTTAAATTTTCTGGGCACTTCCCCTTGTCCATAAGTCCATGCTACTTTTTTTTTTTTTTTTTTTTAAAGCAAATTTAATTTTGAATTAAATTAGCCCAGAGGCCTTAAATCTTCTTCATAGTCACAGAGCAGGTGTAGTTTGGGCAACAGCAATGCAAACTTCTCTCATGCTGTTACCTGTTTAATGTAACTTGGGTCTGAGCTGAAGTTATACCCCATCTTGACAAGACTGCTTCAGTGTTCTTGACCTGGGCAGTCTACTGAGATAGCTAATGAGGTTCCAGTTAATGCCCATTATAAGGTTTTATTTTATTTTATTTTTGTGATGTGGATGCTTCTCCATTGGGAAGTGTGTATCCAGATCTCTGATTCATTCCACACAGGCCATCAAGACCCTTCGTAATGGTGACTTTTGGCTGCTATTAACCAGGGCTAGATTTGAGTCCATGACTAGGACCTCCCCTCCACCAGGGATTTCTCTTGTTCAGCATTTATCATTTAAGCCCTGCAGATTATCCTGTGATAAAACACTCCACACAACTGATCTGACAGACAGTTTATGAAGCCTGCTTCCTAGCTACCTGTCCCCTCATCATCCCGCTGCTAACCAGCTTAGTTGATTAGCCAGAGGCAAGATATTAAAATATTAAGCATTTCAGACATATATAGCATTAGCCAGGGCTATGCTGGATGTAAAACTGTTCCTATCGTATAGCATAAATACCTCAAGTTTGAGGCATGTGAGCACTTTTGACACATCTAACCTTGAGATTGTGTGGGTAAGCAAAGGGCAATATTATTTTGGGGGAGAACTTGTTCTCTTGTAACATTTTTCCTGTCATTCCCTGGAACTTTGGATAGTTTGGACTGACTTTTGTTGTAGGAGGAAGACAGTTATATAGGTAGATAGGCAAAAAAACTTGCTGAAGCCACAGCAGCTTTGTTGGAAAGCAGGATTGCCAAAAATGTTATACTAATGTCAGTTCCATTGTAATTAATGTTTCATAGATGAGAGAATTAGTAGTAGCAGAGAGGTCAAGAGACTTGTCTAAGGTCACAGAGTAAGTCTTGGAAAGGAAGGGAAGGGGAGCAGGGGAAAGAATCCAGTTGTCCTGAATCCCAAATCCTTTGTCAATATGCTGTTCTCCCAACTAGAACTTATTTCCATCCTGATGTCTGATCATGTGATCAGCACTTTAATAGAGAAACCGTAGTTTTAGTGTATGCTTTTGGTAGAAGTGAGATGTTAAAATGCCAGTCTGCTTAGATAATGTTATTCTAGGGTCTCATTGATTTTTAGCAAGCGGAAGTGAGTTAAAATAATGAGCCGTTGACCTGTTAGAACATGAGCAGACTCCTGACAGTATCATTAAAAGCTGATAATGGATCGTCCTGTGCAAGAGCCAGTGAAGGGGAATTAGGGATATTCCTTTGTGTTTGCCATTGTGCTGGACTGCGTGCTTTGCTGGTACCTACTTTGCTCTACACAGAAGCAGGCGGCTTCAAGAGTCGTCAGCATCAAGGGAAGAACGCCCAACATCGCTACATGTCTGGGAGGCAAAAATCAAGGATACTTGCTCTATATTTAGGGCTGATCTTAGCCCTACTCTGGAACAGTTGGTGGCTGAATCTGTGTTCTTCCTGTTCGGCCTTTGTGGTGATAGATGAGCAGTCACTGCAAAATAGCAGGGCCGAGAAGCTCCTGTCAGTGAGCTACTTGTTTGGGGTGAGCTGGACTGGAGGACATGGCTTCTGCTTGAACAATCCCTCCTGCCCCCAGTGAACTTGTGATCTCACGCTCCCTCTCTTCTGTGCCATGGTAGCAGAGCTGTGTACGCACAATGTATTTTTTTTCTAAGCATTTGAGTGCCCCCAGCACTTGAAAAATGGCAGGGAGGGCAAAGGGTGAGGGTTGGCGGCAGTGCTGGGAGGCATGCAAGGGTTGAAGGAGAGCACTTACTAGCAGCAGGATGCATTAGAGGAGGAGTAATTGAAAGCTCAGCAAAAGGTTAATGTCAGTGTTTATTAATAAAAATGAAAATGAAGCAGATTCCTAATGGGCACAGAGACTTCAAGTGACAATCCAAATAGGAGTCAGTTGAGGAGCCGAGGATCCTGTCATGTGGAAGATGCAGCCAAGCTTGTTGTGCATAGAAACCAAATTCTGGCTGTTTTCTAAGGGTTGTGTTTTTCTACCCCCCACTAAGGTTTATCTCCGTACCAAGTTCCAGCAGCTTCCTTCTCAGGCCATAAAGTGGTAGCAGCCGCCTTCCGGTAGGTTTAGTTGTACCCTGGGCCAGGTCTGCTTCTGTTCACTTCCACTGTGGAAGGAAGGGGCCTGGGTGAATTTAGATCTTTAAGGAGAAGGGGAGAATTTCACAGTTCCTGCCATTGTCTCTGCATGCTCGTTACTCAATACTTGCATCCCAAAGAAACCCTTCCTGTGGGCACATGATGGATAGGGAGGGGAGCCGAGGGCAGGAAGACTCTGGCTCAAAATGAAAAGTGTTGAGGAACGGTTAAATTATTAGGCCTGTGCAAAGCGGCTAGTACTTACTTCGGATTCGGATTCAGTCAATTTGGGGGACGGTGATTCGGTTCAGTGATTCGAATTGCCGTCCCAAATCTCCAAATCAGCCAGGCCCATGTCCCACCTGCTGCAGCTCCCGGCACTTTGGAGGGAAAGAAAAAGCCTCAACTCAGTGGGTGCTGCCAGGAGGTGGGTGATCCCTGCTATCCTAGCCCCCCATGGCTGCCCTGCCCACCCCAACTCTGGCCCTTTTAAAACAAACAAACAAAACAAAACAAAACAAGAAAATCCTCTGACTTGCTGGTTTGTGCCTGGCAGGGGTGGGTGGTGGGTGGCAATCCCCGTGCCATGTGGGGTGCTTTGCATGAGCCCCCCCAAGGCTGCTGCAGGAGGTGGTGATCAATAAAGCCCACAGTTAATGTATTTTGCTATTAAGTCTCACTGTGTTGATTTAAGGAGTTTTTTAGTAAATAAGAAAAAAACGTATTTAAATAAGTTGGGGGGCTTGGGGGGGGGAGGGGGAGGGAGTTATAAGCTTTTTGGGATGGTGGCTGTGTTTTTGTAGTCTCCAAAGCATGACTATAAAAGTTACTTTCTCAGTTATAAACATTCAATTGCTTTAACCCTTGAAGTATAAAGGGAACAGAGTTTTTAAAACTGCAATGAGAGCATGACTGTGTGTGGACCTTTAAAGCTTTAGGGTATCAAAAGGAAAAGGGGCATTATTATTATTTTTAGACTTAACTGGCTGATGTTTCTTTGTGCAGCTCCTTGTTTTTCAACAGGTTTGTTCTTGCTACCACTGCTTATTGTACACTTTGCAAAAAGCCTGTCGTGGAACTTGTAGTTCATTTACAGGTGATGGTGTTTATAGATTGGCCTTGGACTTCAGCTATTTGTAATTACATTTCTACTCACCATCCAGTGATACTTTCTATAGGAAATAATTTATTGTACTCACAGTAGAACTATTCCATGGCATTCATTTTTCAGGGAAATAAGTAAACAGATCTCCCTCCTGTCTAAAACAGTAATTTATTCTGGGCATGAAAAGTGAAATTTAGCAAGGAAGTATTCTTCTGGAGCATGTATTTCTTCTAATTTATGACTTCTCTTCTGTTGCAAGTGAACCAGAGACTTAGAACTCTCATTATGGCTCCATAATTTATGTTTTCAAAATTTTACGATTGTTATCTTTCAGTGTTTTTATGAAGCCCTGCTATGGAGGTGCCTTGGAGAAGGTTGTATTTTAAACATTGGTCAGTTCAACAGGCATAACACTGGGGGTAATAAATTACCAGAAACATTCTCTCTGTCTTGATGCATTGGTTGCTGTCACATTAATTTCTTTAGTCTGTTTTGGGGAAATTAAAAAGATTGGGTAGATTAAATTGGAATGCTTGAGCTGACTGGGTTGGCTCTTCTACAGGCTGTCAAATTAGCCAGTGCTACTGGCTTCCCAGTTGCCTCCCTGGTCTTTATTGCTTAAAAAAAAGGAAATAGCACTTCAGATGTATTGCCTTGACACCTAGCATGTGTGAACCTACCACATAGAGAAAATTCGAGATCGGAATTTGGTGCTACCTCATCCTATCAGGAGGGGATAACCTTTGAAAAGGCTTGGATCAAAAAATTGCATGACTATTCAGATGATTCCTAAATGACCCACATTGTTCCAACTTCTCAAGTCTTCAAAACTCAATTGGAAGTCTTGGTAACACATTCCTGGACTGCTCAGTTCTGGCCAGACTTAGGAGCTGTTTCTGATAATTGATTCAAACTATAATGAGTCTAAAAATTAAATAGTGCTTTAATGTGCAGCAAAAGCTTAAATATATTTAAAATTTTTCTACCTAGTTCTGCCATAGCTACCTGAGATGCAACAGCAGCTAACTTTGCTCTTGGTGTGGTTCCTGCTTCCTTAATAGAACTGACTGGAAACCCCCCCCCAAACAAACATGTTGTTGAAAATATTAAGGTACCTATATTTCCATTTCAAAGCTACTTATGTCTCTGTTTTTTGGTGTTTTTTCAAAACTTTTAAAGAAAGTAATTATCTTAATTTTTTATTGAAATCACTCTTCATGGCCCTCTACTACTTGCTTACTAAAAACTGATTTTTGCCTGTAAATTGTTACAAGGAAAAACCTTGTTTTTTCAATAAAAGTTTTTTTTTCCCAGTAAGTCTTTTTATTAGAATTCTGTGAAAAGAAAACATTTTTAAAAAGGGATTTTGGAGAGAACAAGCATCTTTCAGTAAAAGAGAACCCCTTTCTTTTAAAAAGTTTTACCAGCTTTTTGTTTTGGGAGGCAGAACAGAAAAGAGGTGGTTATAGATTGAATAAGCTTATTTCCAGTGAGCTTGTCCTGGCAGTTTCCTTTATATGCTTTCATGCAACTTTTTCCTAGCAAAACATAAGTAATTATTTTCAAGGCTCTCTTAACATCCAAACAAGGCTTGTAAATCCCCAAAGCCTCCTGTTTTCCTGTAAGACCCTTCCCCAGAAAAGGAGTTGCATGAACACAAGGAAACAGCAGATGTACAATTCACTTGGGACAAACATTTTCATTGGTACAAGATATGGGAGGAAAGAAGTGTTGCCATAGGAGGCAACTATTTCCCAGGCACTTCTGGGATGGCAGAAGACCAATGTGGTTGTAAAAGGAGCTTCTAAAATGCCTCAAATATAAAAGGAAAGCATACGGACAATACAAGAATGGACAAGTCACCCAGGAACTGTACCAGGCAGCAGCAAGAACCGGCAGGGACAAAATTAGGAAGGCAGCGAGAGAGAACAAGCTGCACCTGGCAAAGGAGGCTAAGGACAATAAAAAGAGGTTCTATAAGTATGTTGGCCAGAAAAGGACCAAGGAAGCTGTGGGTCTCTGATAACAAGCCAGGGGATCTCCTAACCAAAGATACAAAGCAGGCAGAGCTATTCAACAGCTACTTTGTCTCAGTCTTCACAAAAAATAGGAATTATCTAGATAAGGGAGGGGGGAATCTGAGGGATGAGATAACAAAAGAGATGGTCGGAGAGTTTGTTTGGGTTGGGATGAATTCAAGATGGCAGAGCTAGATGAACTTCATCCCAGGGTCCTGAAGGAACTGGCAGAGGAGATCTCAGAGCTCTTGGCAATGATCTTAATGAAGTTGGGGGAGATGGGCCAGGTACTAGAGGACTGGAAAGGGGCCAATGTGGTGCCTCTCTTTAAAAAAAAGACAAGTAGGAGGACCTGGGGATTTACAGATTTGGTAGCATCACTTCAATACCTGGGAAGTTACTGGAGCCTATTTTCTACCATGGGTATTTTCCATGATTCTGGGTTTGATAGTTGCTCCTGCACCCTCCCCTAACCCCTCTTTTCTTCTGCTATAGGCATCAGGGTGTTTTTTAATTCTCCACAGGGGCACTAGGTTTTGGGTACAGATAATGCTGGGGTGTGCTGGGATGTGCCAATTTTCCTGCTAGGAACAAAGCCAGGGGTTCCTGGCAAGAGGGTCTTGCCCCTCCATTCAAGGTCAGATTGATCACCATGTTTGGATCAGGAAAGAATTTCCCCCCATGGCCAAATTGATGTGGACTGTGGGGGGTTTGCCTTTCTCTGTAGCAGGGGAAAGGGGGGAAATGTGGCCCTTGATCCAGGACCTCTTGAGTATACTGGCAACATTTTATAGAAGCAGGAAATTGGCTTTAGTGCTTCCCCTGCTTTGCTTGTGCCAGGTTAGGCTGTTAGGCCTATGTTGTGTCAGGGTTGAGGGTAGTCCCATGTAGAGTTTAGATTATTGTTGTATGGGATGGTTTGGATAGGGATGATCCTGTCTCAGGCAGTGGGTTGGACTAGATGACCTCTAGAGGCCCCTTCCAGGTCTACTGCACTATGACTGTATGACCTGCCTAGTGTGGGTATGAAAATGGAATTGTTCCATTTGTTTGGAAGGCAACTGTGGCCAATCTTCATAGGAAAGCAAATCAGGACCATTTTTCCTGAACCTGGCTTTTGAGTATTACATGATTATGTAAGAAGCCAGTGTTGCTCTTTTTCTTGCAAGTGTGCCTGTGTTGATGCATCTCTCACAACCTGTCCATTTTAAAGTTACTGCCTACTGATGTCTATGCATACAGAGGCCAGCTGTCACTTTAATGAAAGACTATCACCTTGTCTACTGTGCATGATGTGTTGGTAATCTTACTGCTGTCAATGGCAAATTTATTGGCTACACTGTGATTAGACTAAGGGCAACAGAATTTGTGCAGATCCTGCTGGATGACCTTGTGCAGTCTTTGCTGTGTAACCACCTCCTTGGAGAGAGAAAGAAACAATGCAGTCTTGGGGAGGAAGGGAAAGAAGAGGCAGGGAGGTGAGGGACAATCATTGATTCATCACTGCACTTGGCAGCCTGTCGATCATCTTCATCAACTTCCTGAATAGCCAGCATTAGCGGCTCTCACCCCTGAGCCAGCTGTGTGCTTATCTCCATGAGGAAGTGTGAGCTGAATGTCTGATTAATTCTTTTATGCCCCTGGTTCATGTAGGCTGTAAGGGGCAAGGACTGTAGAAGAGATGGCACTTGCATTTCAAGATCTAATTTTGAACCACCCCTGATGGCACTTAAATCCTTCTATGGGGTTGCCGCACCCTGCTTCTGCAACTTGACCTTGCTAATTGCTCCAGTGATCATCTACCCCTGAGTCCTCCCATCCCCATCTCTCAGTACTATAAATGCTGTTGCAAGAACTTTCTCCTTCAAAGCACTTGCTCTTTGGAACGGTCTTCTTCCATCTGTGCCTTATCAACTCCCAGTGTCAGTTGAAAACTTCTCATTCTCCTCTTCCTCTTATCCCTCTCTGAAGCAAAGTAAATTTGCAAGGGAGAAAGCAATTAAATTTGTAGCTTTATTGGTTAGTGCCCCCCTCCCCCAAATAGTTGAGAGGGACGTTTTGAGATACAAGGTACATGGAAGATGTTATATAAGAAGCCAGGGCAGCTGTTATCCAAGTTTTTGGGGTTCAAAATGTGGTGGGTTTGCTCAAAATGCTTCCTACCCCATATTTTTATCTGCTCCAGGGGACCTGTGTCCATTTGAAGAAAACACTTTTTTGCAGAACAGCTAGGGTACAAGTCTGGGTTGTCCAGCCCAGGGAAAACTGGAATGTTGGTCCAGAATAGCACTGTTCAAATATGTCTTGTATGTTCTCGGTGTTGTGTGAACTAGAGAACTGAATCCAGCCTGATGACTCCACTATCCTCACAGGATACTAAGTATCAGTAGGACCACTGCTATGGTTTTTATCAATTGATGGAGTGGCATGCATCCTGAGGTTGCGTCTGTCAAGTGAAACTGCTTCTCTGAATAGTCTAAGTGATCTGTTGCCATTGGTCTGTTGGTAGAGATCCTGGGTGGATGTGATACTGGTCTCAATGGTCCTCAAGCAGCAGTAACATGTCATCCCTGTTGCTGTTCTGGTCACAGGTTTGATCTCTGCTGCCCCAGGGCTGTCGGCTTCCCCACATCCTCAGTGTATTGGGTATGGAAATGGGTATGGCTGCACAAAACAGCTAGGCACCACTCCAGTTAGGCCTCATACTGCCACCTGGCTGGGAAAGATGACGTGATCTTGACAGGAGGAGAAGGAACTACTGAATGAGCCCAGCTGTGGGATTTCTACAGGAACAAGCTGGCTTATACAGACCTTGTAACCACTGTGGTGTGACAAGGAGAAGCAGCAACAGGGGAACAGAAATGAACTGCAGCAGAGGCCTGCAGGAAAGCAGGAGCTTTTCCTGGCACCTGTTGGGATGTACAGCTGAACGCCATACTGAGTGGGGACCCTACAGCCACAATGGGCATCTTAAAACACCTAGAGGAAAGAACTCCAGCAGTGCACAATGAAGGGAATTTCCTTGAGGAGAAGGATTACAAAAATACAGGCCCTGCTGAGAGCCACGAGCTCTTCAAACACATTCAAGGGAGGGAGTTCAGTTAGGTGCCTTACTGCACAATGCCTTATTTCTTTCTTTGTGAACCTGCAGACTCCCATTCCTTCTCTTCCTTTCTCAGGATGGTGCCTGAGCACACTCATGCAGGGAACAAAGGAATTGCCTTCTTTTTGAAGGAGCCAGTTTATTTTAATAACATGTACTGGCAGTCCTGGGCAAGAAATAACAAAGAGAATATTAGAAGCATCTCAGAACCATTCCCAGATGCAAGCTTTTGGCAAGGTAGGCAGAATTTCTAACAACACAAATCAATGCAGTGTAACCAGAAATAGAAATGGATCAAGCACTTAAAAATATGCATAGAAAATTTTAAAATCTTTGTTAGCTAGCCAGCACATGCTCATTAAGAGTACATGATTGTTGGACAAGGGGAATAAAATAAACAGAGACTATAAACATAAAAAATGCAGTGCTTTATTTTTCCAGTCCAACAGGCCAAGTCCAAGATAAATTGCTTGGAATCAGAGATAGAAATAGGGATGGTTTGCTGCTGGCTCTGGCTTTGAATTAGTTTGCAGAAGTAGCAGTAATGGACATGCCTCTTTGATTGTGAGGTTTCAGATCGAACCTGGCATGACCAGTCCTTTGTTTCCCTGGTATAATGTTGATGAAGTTTTCAGGTAGGTATTCCTTAAGCCTTTCTTGCCGATTTGTGGGATGTGTTGCCTTGACTTTCTTGCTGCAGTGTTATGCCTTCCCATGATAGTTTTATTGTGAGTTCCCATGTAATGAGACTGGCTATATCCAGGAGTAGGCATCCTCAAGCAGTTGCTTTTTCTGGGCATTTGGCACACTTGTGACCATGCACCCTGGTTGCCCTGCCCTGATCTACTTCATTTTTTCTTTTTCTAAATCAAGATCTTTGAGATTTTTGCATTTGTTTCATGGAGGCGCTACTTCATGTCAGGGTGGCTAGGATCTGGAAGCAACTTCCAAGGGAAGTGGTGCTCGACTCTACCCTGGGGATCTTTAAAAGGAGACTAGATAGACACTTTGCCGGGGTCGTTTCACCCCAGTACTCTTTCCTGCCCATGGCAGGGGGTCAGACTTGATGATCTGCTCAGGTCCCTTCTGACCCTACTAACTATGAAACTATGAGACCTGGAACTTACTTGCTGTGTGGATCGTTCATGCTACCTCATTTCTTGTTTTCACTGCTCTGTTTTAAGGTGGTTCGTAATTAATCTGTCACCAGCACAGTTTCTTGAGAGAGAAGATACAGGTGCACAGTAGCACTCTCATGGTAATAGGTGACTGGTATAGATCTCCTGCTTCTACCCATCTTGCAGTGCAAGAGTAAGAGAATTGCATTGAGACAAGTCTGGGCACAAGGCCCTAACATCTGAAGGGATGCAGTCAAAGGTAGTAAAAAGAGGAGAGTACCCATCCATGAAACCTCTTTATTAGTTTCCAGTCTGTTAAGGTACACCTTGGGTAGAATTCAGTAGGAGTAAAACTTGAGTTGTTCTGACCCAGTGCAGTCCAAGGCAGTTACATGTGCTACTAACCCATCAACCAGTGTATGGCATCCTGTTGCACTTGCCCTGTTTCCCAAGCTTTTTGCAGAAGTAAACTTGGAAGCCAGGAGGCTCTGAAAGGACTTTGAGAGAGAGAGAATGGATGAGGGTGGTGGCTTGGCAGTCCTTGCTGCAACAGTACCTTGTGGGTTTTTTTGTAGCATTGATCAAGCATATGACCAAATCTGCCCTCCTTTCCCCTCTTCCCCACCCTTCCCCCACCCCATCCAACATCACCTTCCAAGGGATCCCAATGGACCATGGTCTCTTTTGTATTTCCTCCAGCCTATTGCTGGTAGCAGTGTAATTAGAAATGAAAATTGATTGGTGTGATCCCTGGTGGATGGTTTAGAGTTTTGGTAGCTGTTGCAAATAACGTGTGCAGCTGTTTACTGAAAGGGTGAGAAAGCATTATTCGCTTCTAAAAACTGATCAACACGCTTCCTCAGGATCGATCTCTGCAGCTTAGACAGCAGGCTGTTAGGCCAGTCCTACAAAGACGGAGCCCTGCATTGAGAAGGGGTGGCATGTGGCAACATTTCAGTGATGCAGAAGGAATGTGTTGGTGCAGCTGGCTGAATAATTTTGGAGAGGACCAGGTTGTCTAATCCCCCTGCACTTTTTCTTATATGACATGCCTATTATTTTATCCTCGATTAGGTAGTATGTAGAAGCCCGGCATTCATCAGAGTCCCATCATGTTGGACACTGAGATCTTGTGTTCATGAGTGTTGCAGGGGGTATGCTTTGTTTTATGACTACAAGCCAATTAAATATATATAGTGAGCTTCCCAGGTCCAACTTACTGCTGCTCCCAGTGATAGCATCCTTCTCTGTCTCAGCAGTGTGTTTGGGCCATTAGCAGTTACCATAAAGAGATTGAGTCTGATATAAAAATCGCGGTTTGTTTCTTTGGAGGCTCACGAATAATAATCCTTCAGGCACACATTGTTAGTAACACAAAGGATATATTTGCAAATAGGGTCAGAGTGAAGACAAAAGACCACACTCTGCCTCCGAGGAAAACTCTCAGCTGC
>NW_017728917.1:15862479-15885841 GCF_001723895.1 Crocodylus porosus
AAATCACAGCCTTTGTAGTTTACAAGAGTAGAGGCAGAGGAGTTTGAAGGTATGTGTGATTTAGTGTTACAAAGAGATAGTAAATTAGCGAGATGTCCTTGGTGGTGTTTCTGCTTATCAGGTACAAGATACAAACTGTGCAGTTCTAACAACGCTCTATTCACTATACATTTTTAATAATATTTCTAACAAGTCCATACTAGAAAGTTGAGAAAAGTAGTTGTTCCTTAGAATTGCTCCAGGGGGCTTTGCCTTCCTCTGTTTTGATTCTAGGATCTCAATATATTATGCAACCTTCCTTTAATGTGTTGTGGGGTAGGTCAATATTGCCTTTCTACAGATGACAAAATGTGAACTACAAGAGGTAAGGTGTCCTGCCTGCGAAAGGGTATATGCAAGGACTGCATCCCACACAACTCCCTTTGGACAGCACCGAATATTGTGTAGCATTAAAGCTCTATAATGCAACCCTTCTCTTTAGGCAGGGGGTTGCAGGAAGGGGTACTGCTTCATGTATTCTGCTCTGTCTCCACTCACACCACCTTCCTCCCCAAACTGTTTTTTTTTTTTTCCTTTTGCAATTAAAAACCTAGTCTGGGATTTAAACCTATGTCTCTTGTGCTCTGGTACCAGAAGCCCCCCAGGTGTGTATATATTACAAGTTCCTCCTTGGTGCCTGATCCAAAGAAGATATAAGCCTTTTTACAGCCTCAATCACAGACACTTGTCTCTTGAGCTGAAGCTGGAGGTTGTTCATGCTCTCAGTTCAAATCAGTCCCTAGGTGGCCAAGATGGTGGCTGTTTCACCACCACCATACCTAGTGATAGTCGAACCCCATTGTTCCCAGGATTGAAATGGATATGTTCAAAACTGGAGGTGAGTGGATTGTGTAATTTAATAATCCCTGGTTTTAATTCTACTGAAAACATGGTGAACTATATCTGTTCTTTTCTTTCTGTGAAATCTGTCTCCTCTTTTTTTTCCGCTTGTGCATGGGACAGGGGAATGGAAAGAGGTGGCAATGGATTGAATAATTTCCTGGGCAGATATAGAAGGTGCCCAGTTTGTTTGAGAGAGTTGAATCCCTGGTTTTATTTATTTTTCCCCATTTTAACTCACTGGAAGATGGACTTACAAAGTGAATGTGAGAAATCTGTTTCCAGAGCTAATTCCAGGATTTTGTAGCAGGCAGATAGGTATGCTGTGGACCAGACAGACATAGCTAACAAAAGGAATGTAATATTTCCCTCCCCCTCCCCTTCACCAGGTCTAATAAAGTCTGTGATGGTTACTTTATTTTTTATAAGGTATCAGACTAGCACTGTTCCTGCTTCCTGGAAAATAGTTGTAAAATGAACTAGCCCGTGATGCCACTGAAGCATGTGGCTGTGTCCTCCCATGAGACACCTGGTGGAGAATAGATGTTTGCTGCTTGCCTTGAAATGGCAGGCTGAAGTACCCTGTCTTGAGTGACACATGATTTATTAATGTGGAGCTGCCACAGGTTCCTTAGCCTTTGACTTCTCTGACAAACCCAGGTGGGTTTTGTCAGGCTAGCTAAAGAGTCTGCACATCAGGCTTTTGACAGCTGCAGCACCTGTTTCGGGCTCTGGTGGTGGTTCGCTCTGATGCAGGAACACTTGGTGCAGATGTGCCGACTGTCAGGCTTTAGCCGAAGCCATGTGTCACCTGTGTGCAACCCTGCATAAATAGTCAGCATGTCACAGATCATCATAGCGACTTGCTTTTTTGGCCAGTCCTGTATTCCAGAAACCAAACTGATTGGGCAGCATTGATGGGCAGCAGGGGTGAGGGGAAGAAAGGAGTTTCTTCTGAGGCCGCTTTTCTTGGTTTAAGATTGACTCGTGCTTTGGGCCCACCAGAGTCTCGTTACACACAGATCAGTCAGGATTGGAAGAGAACTAGAAGTTCCCGGCTCATCCCTTTTACTGCCAAAGCCAGACATCGAGGAAAGGAGAACTTAGCCTAAGTGTCCCAGGACAAATTTCCCCAGATGAGGCATGTTGGACTAATGTGGACGGTGCCCTGAGGGAAATGATAGAAAGGCCAGTACCAAAGGAGTCTCGGACCTCACCAGTGAAGTGTAAGGAACAGCTTTATTTTGCAGAGTGGCGGGTTGTGCAAAATGCCGGAGCAGTTCTTCTCCAGCTCTTAATTCCTAGTAGGCTTTATTTTTGTTCTCCTCCTGTTTTCTGAATAAACATGGTTTGGTGTTCTTTATTTATGTGGGCCCCAATGCCATATCCCCATTGCCTCCTTTGGGAAATTACACGATAGGCCAAAGTCAAACAGTCCTGCAAAGGGTTGATCCTCCAACCTCTGGGAGAGGTCAGTTAAACAGAGGTCAGTGAAATAAAGTCCTGGAAGAAGTGATGGTCGCTTCCACTTCTGAAACATTTAGCCCACGGCTGGACGTGGTTTGGGGTTCAACCTCTCCCGTGAACAGGGGCTATACACAGATGCATTTCCTGTGTTCTGCAGAGCCAGACCTCCCTCCTCACTATTCTTCAGAGAAGTCGTCATGTCCTGGCATTGCTCATGGCTGGGCTTTCCCACCGGAGTGAAGTATTTTTAATTGCCACTTCCTAGACCTCTGTGTCGAGAGGCAGTGTGTTGACTTGGCAGAGCTCACAGTGGGATTTGTTGCGTTGGAGCAGGCTTGAAGTCCATGAAAAACCTGGCCTCCAACAGCATCTAACCAAGTGATGTACTTAATATAATTATACCATATGAGGGCGCTGAAATGACCTCATATGGGGTAGCATGTGCAGTGTTGGCCACCTCACCTTAGAAAATATATAACAAAATTAAAAAGTACTTGGAGAATGGCAACATGAATGATTATGAGTCTTGAAAAGCCCTCTTAAGAAGAGGATGAAAAGACTGGGATTGTTTAACTTAGGAAGGAGATGGATATGATGAAAACAAATGATACAATATCCGATCTAGAGAGGACAGATCCAGGACTTTCATTCTCTCTAGCAGTGTGAGAACAAAGGGATGGGTAACAGAGGTGAGAAATTAAAAAAATGACTAAAGAAAATATATTTTCAGTTTAGCGTGTAATTGGATTGTGGAACTCCCTACTGCTGCATGTCACTGAGGCCAAGAACTTGAGTCAAATAAAGATTGCTTGTTTTATGGGGAGCAAGAATTGTTGGCATTTTTACAAGTAATGCAAGCAAAGTGTTGGGAAGTTCACAAGAACCCTCAGGATTCAGGTTTTAAAGCCATAGGAATGAACTGATATCTTCACAAGGACAAGCTAATTCACTTCTTTACTTTGAGGCCTTATACCTTCCTCTGAAGCATCTGGCCTAGAAGAGATGGGTAGTAGACAAGATGGTACAAGGAACCACGATGTTTCAAAGCCTTTGTGAGCTGCTAGGGTACAGTAGTGGGTTGTATATTGTTGTATTCGGCAGGGAAAATTTCCTTTGAATTACTTCAAGTGACTAACTTGCATCCTATAGCATCAGGTGTGATTTTACGCTACTCAGCGCACTAAAATGTTTGTCAGAGATCATAAAACTATTGATTGGATCTCTGACACGCAGTGACAGCTGTTAAGAACTGCACAAAAGATGTCGTTTGCATCCCAAAGCAACAATGAACCTCACTGGTGCTCCCAAAGCCATAAACAAGGTTATATATCTGAGCGTCTTCCATTAGTACATTCTCTGTTGATTTCTGATATGTAAATTGCTGCAGTACTCTTGTCAAAGCAGAGGCTCCGTGTGTTGACTAACCAGTGCATAAAGTAGTAAAAGACCTTTCTGGATGTTGTTTCTAACCAGGAAGCCCCCACTGCCTCTTATTCTTCTTCTGAAATCAGATAATAGCAAGTGTCTTATCTTTCATCCCAATTTTTGCTTCCTGTGAACTGATGTATGACACCAGACAGAGCTGTTAACAGTTCATTTTGATTCTGCACGTAGTGATATTGTCCCCTGCTAGTTCTGGGATGGAGCCATTTGCAATAACATTGATAGGGTTGAAAAATGGAATTGCTAAATGCAGTGAGAGAGGAATCTTGGGCACTGTATCTTTTTTTTTCTTTTAGAGATGCCCATAATGGTAAAGGACATGGATAAAGCTATCTTTATGGGTTATAGAGGGAAGACTGGATGACTCGTGGGATTAGTGCTGGGATACAGAGGTTTCTAACCCTCAGGGCCCAATCAAACTCTCATTAAAAGTCAATGAAAAAGCTCCTAGCAATGGACCCAAGGCACCAGGTAAAAATCAGTGCAGGTGAGATGTGCACAGAAGTGTTTATCAATTGAAAACACTGATCTTTATTCAGTTCCCAATGGAAAGTTTGACAGTATCTTGTAGGACCTCACATAACCACAATGGCAGTTAAATATTTGAATAATAACTAGTTTTCTTTCAATGTGGCAATATATTATGCTAGGAAAGGAGATGTATTATGGAGAGAGTCCAGAGGCCAAGGATAATAGCAGCAGAACAGTCCAGTGCATGGTATCAGATCTGGCAATTACATTTTTCAGTCTTGTGTCTATATAACTAATAAATAACTAATAAACAAATATACATGTAATGTGTGTCAGTTGCATATTTAAATTTTTATATATTTTATTCATAAAAATGAGAGAGGAGTTGGACACATTTTAAATGGAAAAAAATATTCCAATATAAGCATTTTAGAAATTTGAAAATAATTTTGTTTATATACTATTCATATGGTTAAATGATGGAAGAGATGGCCTAGAGAGCTTGTGGAATCTCTATCCTGGAAAGATTTTAACAGCAGCTTAGATTAAACATTTATTTTGGGATGGTTTAGACAGAGTCAATCCTGCCTTGAGTAAGGAGTTGAACTAGATGACACCCCCCCCCCGAGTTCCTTTCTGTTCCTATTTTTCTATGATTCTATACATCAAAATTCAGGCACTTTACCATATTTGATCATAAATTGCACTTAGATCACACGATGCTGTTGTTGATACTGAGCCTGTAGGTTGCACTTTGTATCAAAGTACTTTAGCCTGGGGCGGTGGGGTGGGAAGTATATTGTCCGGGTGAATTGCTGAGGAATAACGTGACCTGCCGGAGGTCATGGAGCAGGAATAGAAGCTGGGTGTTCTGACCTCTTTCATGAGGGCGGGCCCTGTGGTCCGATACCTGATAGGTACAGAACAGATTTTTTCCAATGAAGCCTTTGCGTTGAAGGGTCTATTGATTTGCAGGCAAGTAGGTTCAGTTTCCTAGGTAATATATGGCATTCTTTGAGTCATTTCCAGGAGGAGGCATAGTATTCTTCAGGAGAGGGATCTGGTATGGGAAGTCCATCTCCTTTTTGTATTGTTCCTGTTGCACAACAGGTACTCTTTCTTCAATTTCCCCGCAGGTTGTCTTTGCCAAGTGGCTTTCCACTGAAGAAAGAACATTCTTGAAACTTTATGGCATCCATGTGATCACTTTAGAGCTATAATGGCCATCTGAACACAAGAGAAAGCAAACCATCTTCACCCTAGCTAAACATAGGGTTGTAAATGTAGTTTATAGTAATATAAAAATGGTATTAAACTCATTGTAAATCAGTCTGGCTCCTCTGCATTGGGCTGAAAAACCCAGACATTGACTTGAGAACATTCTTTTCCATGGATTAGATGCTTATTCTCAAGTGCCAGTTTATCTCGGGTGTATCATTTAAACAGAGAGAAGAAATATTTTTTTCATGCCATGTGGTGCTGAACAAAATGGGTCAATCCCTGGCTGACAGACCCTATAAAAGCTGAATGGAAGGCTAAATAGGTAGTGCATGGTTTATTTATAAATACCAGCAATGTCTGGATTTTTAGGTTGTTCTTGTCGCTAGCTGGGCATTTTCCCTGCCTCTGCCACAATAGATATAATCCACCTGGATGCTGAATGTCCTCCAGCCCCATTGACTTTGTTGGATCACGCACATGATGTTACCTTCCCAAACTAAATCCAAAGTCATATTTACAGTCCCTCTTCCATTCATACAAAATCAGGTGTTTCAAGGGGATGTGAAGATGTACATTGAATTTATTTTATCTGATGGAATTGTCGCTGCATGAAAAAGATACGCAGTACAACCTATTTCAACAATTGGCTTTGAAAGCCTTGTGCCTCATTATCCACAGACCGTGTTCCCTTTGTGCTGAAAATTTCACAGTACTAAAAGCTTCCCATTAGAATTATACATGCATTCAGAGCTGTGAGTTAAGTCGAGGTAGATTATTTAATGCTCACAAAACCACAGCAGTTGTAATCATCCCAACTAATATCAGTGCACTTGCCATTCAGTTTGCAGCTGTGTGAGGCATGGTTTCTGAAATCATGACCTACAGATAGCATGTGTCATATTGCTCAGAACGCAAAATGTCAAATGATTATGAATGCTGTTGGGCAAATATTTTTAAAGATTGTGAATCAAAGTAATTATATGCGGGTTTAAAAAACAGCAAATAAAATGCCAGCCATGGGAAGTAAATGGAAGAAATGGGTGTTTTTATTTGAAGACTGTATTTATTAAAAAAGACATTAGAGGGCAAAAACTTCCTTTTCTTCCCCAAAGTCCATTTTTGTACATTCAAAATTTTGCCAGTTTAACTAATGTCAAAGTCAACTAATGTTGTTAAATTAATTTAACCACTTCATAAATCCTGGGTGAACTCGTGAATTGATTTCACTTTAGCTTATTTTGAATTAGATTATGTCACTACTTTGCAACTTCCTCTAAATCCATGTAAACAAGGGATAAATTAGCTTATTAAAGTCTGTGCAGGACATTGCACCAGTTTAACTAAATCAATGAATGCTGCTAAACTCACTGATCATAGTTAAATGCATGCAACTTTTGCATGAGGATAAGCTCTGAAGGTGTTGAGGAAATCCTATCCTGCATTCCTGTTGGCTACTTAAAGAATGTCAAAAAATGTAGGGCCTCTTATGCTTGTCCACAAAGGCGTGCCCACTTCTGAGACACTGGGTAACAAGGACAGTATGTAAGAAGAGTACAGACTGAAGTAGGCATCTTCTTAAAGTCTGAGACCTGTATACACGTGCTTAGTATGGTTTCCAGCTACAGAGCCTCTCAAAGCACTTATTATCTCCACTTTACAGATGAGGAAATTGAGGCGTGGAAAATTAAATGACTTGTTTAAGCTCACAGAGTGAGAACATGGCAAAGGTTAGCTCTTAGTTTTTCATAATCCCAAGATTCACCTAAATACTGCTGCTTCCTTAGTGCACATATTCACTAATGTAATGTCTGTATTCATGTTGTCCTCTTTCCCCCCCCACCATATCTGCCACTCCATTGGTCAGTTAATAATCCCAGGAAGCAATTTAACCTAATTGTTGATGAGCTGCTTTCTTTATTATTATCTGAATGACACTTTTAGTTTATTTTCAGACTTTCCTCCCTTTATGCAATTATGGGGGGGAAGAAGCTCTTCTGGAATATTTCTGACTCGATTCATCATATATTCCCAGGTGTTTAAAATGTTTTCCATCATATTCCTTTTTGAAAGCTTTTGTGTGTAGAAGTGCTCATTCCTTATCTAAACTGTAGTTCAAAGTCTGGTGGCATAAACTTTGCTGTGACTTGTACTCCCGCTTTGCATCTACACTAGTAACTAACTGGAGCAGACAAAATACCTAGAAGTTACTTAGGAAGGGAAGGGAGCGTGGTCCAGTTGACAGAGCTTCCTAGTGGGGCTTGGGGGACAGATTTATGCTATTATGTTAGCCCTAGGCAAAATTGCTTTTTCTCCCTGTGGCTTTTTTTTTGGGGGGGGCGGGAATTCATCCATGCTTATCTGCCTTGGAAAAGTGCTCGAGATGAGCTAGGGCATATAGATGAGATATTATACAAAGGAGCAAAGTTCTGTTGCAGCAAGGTGCATGGCTTGGGGGTTGCAGCCCAGTTGCAGGTGGCTGGAAGGGGATTGTCTGCCTGCCTGGGAGCACGGAGCTAGCTGACAGGGGTGATTGGATGGCCCAGAGGAAGTTAAAAGCTCCCAGGGAAGGGAGCTGAGGGAGGGAGAGAGGGAAGACTTATGTGCAGTGAAGGCACAGGACAGAGCTGGGATGACTCTCAAGGTCCAGAAAAGGACTGCAGGGTGAGTTAACCCTTTAGTGTCTATGTATTTATTTGTTTTGTTATTATGTTGTTCCCTGTGGGGACAAGTTTGACTCGGGGAAAATAAAACTATTCTGTAAACAGTGATGACCTGCTACACCTCTGTTATCATGAATTTCTCTAGTTGTGAATAATTGGAGAATAAAGGACTATATAGGATATATAAACCTGAACAGTCTCTGTTCTGGCCAGGAAGTTTTGTTTTTTGTGGTATTGCGCACAACATCATCACAGCTTCTCTGTGACACTGGGGGAAGGAAGGATAAGAAGTTTTTCTCCTATAAACATCCCTGGAGGTATGGGGGAGAGGGGGATGGGAAATTCAGGCCATGTCTGTGCAAGCTTTTTGTTTTTTCTCTCTCCCCAACTATACATTTCCAGCTCAGTTCACACATTAAGAAAACATTAATAGCCTCTGATGACAGTTTCACGCTCTGTTTGCATTCTTTCTAACAAGATCCGTTTACTTTTCTGGGAACAGTTTCTCTGAGATTCGAGGTGCCATCTGCAGACGTGTCGCTAAATTACTGCTGAATAAATGAAAATAGAAACGCAGAGAGATTCACTCACAAACAGCCATGCACTGTGGGCCTAAGCCTATCTTCCTAGAGCACCTGCAAGCTGCCGGGATTGAGCTTGTAGGCGGTAAGAATAGCAATGATGCTCGCTTCCTACAGCATTGGGGATGATTGGCAGCTTGGCTGGTCACAGTTTCTGCTTCCAGAAGGTCTGAGAAGGAGGTGAACCTGGGGTTTTTTAGTTCTCTGTAGACAAAAATAATGGACCTGACGGTTAGCTCTCCATTAAAGTTCAGTGTCTTCTCCAGCACTGTACACTTTATCAGGTAACAGTCTTCCTTGAAATGCATCTGGGAGATGGGTACCAGTGAATTATCTTTGTTTTAAAAATGGGGAAGCCTAGATGCCATATTATCTTTCCTTGCAGCCACACACCACTCTACCCTGTCCTATTAAGTGAACCCTGCGAAGAGTGCTTGGGGTTTAGAGAGTTGTGCAAAGTTATTAATAGAAGAGCAAGCATAAAATGATGTGAAAGGGAAAGTAGGGAAGAAGAGGGAGATAGTTAAGAGTTAGCACTAAAGAATACAAGTCCCTCTTGAACAAGAAATGAGTAAAGCAGCCAACAGGACCTTTGAGAGACGCAGCAGGCAGGGATCTGTGGGCAGCAGAAATCTGTGGGCACTGCTTTAAAAAAAATGAATAAAAGAAATGGTTTCTTTCTTTTTAACATTCATCCAGAAGGCAAAGGGACAGATGCCAGAAACAGATTTTCCGGGCTGGAGTTACTGAAGGAAATTAGGGTCATTCTAGAACAGCTGATCACAAACTCGACCCATCCGAAGGCTGACAAGCTCCAGCGCACAAAGGGGAGCTTTTGGCAGACGTGTTTCAAAACAGCTCTAGAAAAGGGCCAGGCCAAGATGGGCCAGAGTGACACTGGCCTCCAGCATAGTGAAAGGGAAGCTAGGGAGAAGAGGTCTGGACTGGAAACCTACATGCATCTCTAACTGCTAGGGAAGAGACTGACAGACGCATTCAGCAAAGTAAGGAGAGAAGTGGGTAGTTTTCCAGATTCCTCCTTTTGGAATAGACAGCAGGAAGATAATCCAGAGATGCAGAACTCATGGGTATAACTCATCAGATGGGATGCTGCGCTGGCTGAAATATTAGCGTACAACAAAATTATGCTAATTGAAAAATGGCCTTTTTGAATTCAAAACTGAGAATCTTTCAGAAAAGGTTATTAGTGTTGTTGGTTTGGGGTTTTTTTTGACTTTTACATGAAAAATAATTGACATGTTGGTATAAACCACTTTCAAACTTTTCTTAGTTCATCCAAAACTAAATTTGAATTTTAAGTCTATGGAAAAGTCTGAAAATAGTTTTGATTAAATTTTTTGCTTAAAACAACAATCCTGGAGAAGTTCATGGAGAACAGAAAAGAGGAGCATTCTGAATATAGCAACATGGAAAGTTAAGCTGTTTTTGGTCAGAAAATTTACCCATTTTTTTTCCTAACAGATCTAGTGTTAAGGAATATTTGGTGCAACAATATTGCACCTATTCTATGGTACTGAGGAGAGAAAGGAAAACTAAAGCTATGGTAACCCAGTGGTAAAGCAGATATTGCTCAGGATAGTGTGGAGATACTTAGGTAGTCTTACAGGGACCAGTCCAGAGCACTTCCGACTGTGTATAAAGTGAAGAAAATGAGTAGAAATGGGAGAAGAGCACTGAGGCCATCAGTAAGGGGAAGTTGCCATAGGAGATTTGCAGTGCTGGGCTAAAAGCCTTTGCATCTAGCTCTACACAGGGTAATAACATGGGACACAAATTCAGACTCTCTGTGTAGTGCATTAGAGCTGACATGAGTTCCTTCTATTGTGACAACTTTATGTCCTTTTCATTCTTTTTTTAATTTTTCAACTGAGAATTTGAAAACCAAGAGATTTTTCTCCAGTAGTTTTCTTGTGGTGGAGTTTTGTTTTATTTTATATTTGTAGGCCAAAATATTCTGGCCTCAAAATCTAGCAAATCAAATTCAGTTTTCCAGGGGAAGCAGACACTTTTATAATGATTTTTCTTTTGAAAAGCCCAGCTTTCTGTCAAATCACTTTCTTTTCTCCTCTAACCTCCCCATTTCAATGTAAGATTTTCAACCAGTGCTCATTCCTCTTGTATACGGGGGAAGGAAGGAGAAGGAAGTGCATACCACGTCAGAGGCACAAGCAGTTTCTAGGTTAGTGGGTTGGATTCAGTGTATTTTAGTGGATTGTATTTGATGTATTTATGCTTCCTTACTGCATTGTGTTTCCCCAGCAGACATTTTCTATCCCCGTATCGTTCCAAGAAGGTTGCGATAGCAGGTTTATGGGTTGATATTAATGCTTTGGGCAACTCTGGATTTCCTAATTATTGTAAAAAAGATGGATAACATTGCTGTAAATTGACCTGAATGTACAGCAAACCTCTCCCTGTGCTGGTAGCTAATGACCAACTTGATCCAGACATTATTTGGAGAACTGTCCACTGGAAGAATTTTCAGATACTGGCCATTATCCAGTGCTGGTGCCTCCGTGTACCCTACTTCTGCATCACATTATAAAGGGGTTAGTTTGGTTTTGGGAGATACTCAGCTGTTTGGGGAGGGAAATGTCCCAAATGTCTTTGCCATTACCCTCCAGAACCTCAGCTCTGGGTGTTGCAAATATTGTGGCAACACAGAGCAAGACCGTTCAGTAGTTAAGTGTGTGTGTTTGGGGAGGGGGGTCAGAATTTCAAGTGTTAGTAAATAGGGATCAGTATAGTAACATGAAAGAGTCCCAGCTTGGCAGAAGACATTCTGTCAGCAAATTATGCACATGTCCAGACCGAAAAAAAAAAGGATGCCCAGACAAGTAAGCGAGGAAGCACGCGAGCATGAAAGCACAATTGAGTTGCTAGAGATTTTTGATGCAGTTTCTATTCCATTAAATCTAGGGGGTTTCTACTCTACCTTCCTCTGCCATGGAGAGTCCATGCAGCAGGCATTTTCTTATTTTGATGCTCAATAGACTATGAAATGTACTTAGTCACAGTGCTCTGTCCTTGATCACAGAAACATTCTAATCTGCACATTTGTTTGGCCACTTATCCAGTTGCAGGAGTCAAGCAACAAGTGGGAGTTCCTTCCCAGCAGAGGTGGACTAATTTATGGGGCCCAGGCCCAGGGGCCCCTGCCAGTCAGGGGTTTCCTGGATTCCCTTGAGAAATGATGGGTTTCCCCATGTAGGCAGGCAGCATTCCAGCCCGCAAGGGGTCCTCCTTGGGGCTGCCAGGAGCAAGACGCAGGGGGTGCCACGTGCATGTGCATGGCTGCATGCAAGCACATGGTCAGGAAAACAGCCAGGCAGCATGGAGAGCAGCTCCCTGAAGATTGAGGCCCCCACAGTGAGGGAGTGCCCTAGCATGGGCTGGGGGCACATGGGATCCAGGGCTGGGGTGGGGAATGGGATAGAGCCATAGGCAGCTTGTCCAAGGGACATGGGGGTTGGGGGGGCATGTACCCCCCAGCTCATCCAGGGGAGGCATGGGGGAGCATGTAACCCTCCATATTTGTGCATGGGGCAGATGCGGGCTGCTTACTGAGGGCTTGGCACTCTCTGCTCTGCTGCCTTTGCCTGGGGAGCCTTGCACTGGCCATCTGCTCCAGTGTGCCTGGCAGCCATTGCCATTTTCACCCTTGGGGTTGACAATGTTATCACTTTTCGGTAATGTATTGGCAACACCCCTTCAACACTCCCTTCAGATTTACAAGCCGTATTAGTGTGTGCCATTTGGTACACACAGATCCTGAGAAGAGTAGTAGTGAACCGCCTTTAGAGAAGATTAATGAGTTCTGTGTTTGCTTTGTTAGCCAAAAGATAGGAAGGGGAAATTACAAAATCCCATGGAAGAGTGTTCTGGTCTACTGGGAGGCAGAAGATCAGAGCCCGCTTCATTTCAGCTTGCTAAGTCATGAGGCCCAGTGGAATTTGCTTGAACATCCAGGTTTGGTGTTGTTAAGTGCAATATTATTAATCTGAACTGAACCTCCAGACTGGAACTAGGAAAAGTATGAGCCTGTCATTAGGAACCAAGGAGGGAGCCTAACAGACCGCAGGACATGCAGATTAATGGCGTGCCAAGTCGTATATCCTAAAGCAAGAAGCTGTGATGAACCATCCTCAAACTCATTCAGTCCTGTGAGGGCAGGAGCAAAGAGGGCTGGGAGCCCCTGCTGCAGACTTGCATCTCAATGTTGAAATGAGAACTGCCAGCAGCGGCAGCAATAGTCATTTAACCTTCAGGCCTGAAACTTAGCCATGAAGAATGTCTTCCCCCTATTGTGGTTGATTCCTCTGGTTTTTAATTTCGTTCCCCACAGAGGTCATGGAACTGATCAAATGGTGTCTGCCGCTTTCTCCCTGGGGAATGTAATTACTTTGGGAGAGCAGGTGACAGGGAGCAAAGAAGAGAGCAGCTGATAAAGCTACACCTTTTTGCCTTAAGGCTGGGAAGGGAAGTTTCTAACATTTTATTCCTGTCTAAATCTATCTACTTATCTATCTCAATCATCCTACTGAGCCCAGCTGTCTTGAAGGCTTGAATCAGAGAATGGAGGGAAAAAATAAAATGACAAGGTATTTCCAGCCTGCAGGAGCTTTGGCTGTTTTAGGTTTCTGTATGGTTGTTGGTTGTAGCCGTGTTGGTCTAAGGACACAGGCAGGCAAAGTTCTTTGGGTAGATGTGGTATTTTTATTAAACCAACTAAAAAGTTGGTAAAAAGTTCTTTGCAAGCTTTTGAGCACAAACACCCTTTGTCAGGCACAGGGAGACTGCTAGTGTTACTAATACTGCTAGACATGGCACTGTTTTCCCTTGCCTTTTTTGAAGTTTGATTTATCTCATGGAAAAGGCTTCTGGCACTTATGCAGTTCCAGTTGGGCAGGCTGCGTCCTTTATACCTGGTGAATAGATATGGCTTGGGATGATTTCTTAACTGCTCTGAATTATATTCTTATCCCATCCAAAATAATCTCTGCTTTGTTTTTCTCTTACTGGATATGTGTTTTTCTCAGGCAGCCTATCTAGTTCAAATTCTTGCTGAACACATCCTACTAGCTGTGGATCAAAAAATAAAAGCATTTCCATTATTGTTGTCTAGTGTTTGCAGCTCAGAAATACTGATTTATGGTACATACCTTTTGGTCAGGAGCATGTGTCAGTGATGGGTCATTAGGCACCTGACAGCACCTTTTTTTTAGTCACAAAGTTTGGCAACTGTTTCAGCATAGCTCCCACTTCCCATTTTCTAAAGGCAACCTTTTCTCAGGATTTTACAGCAGCCAAATGGCCAATAAATTAAAATATAGCCACAAGGTGAAGCAAAGCTGAAATAAGCTTGTTGTGACTTCTCTGTGAAGTGTTATGATCAGAGTTCGATTATAAAAAAACTACTTGAACCCCACCACAGGTAGTTTTGATGGTGTCACTAGTGTAACTGTAATTGTGACTGCTTTTTGCCGTGAAGTACCGGGAATTTTGCTGAAAATTCAGTTTCTTGTGTGATTTCTGGCTCTGAAGAGGATCTTTTCTGAACTAACCTTTCTGGTTCTGTGAATCTCAGCAGATCTTTTGTAAGGCTACAATCTGGCTTGATGGAATTTAGAAATGTATCATTTGCAACACTGAGTTTTTCAAATAATTTAAATACAAGCAATTGAATTATGTGGTGCAGTTTTTCCATGAGCTACATGAATATTTCCATCCAGGGAGGTATTGCAATGGGGGCTTCAGGATCATTTTGTGCCCTGCTGAGGTGCAACTGAACATCCTTCCTTGCTCTACAAAAGAGCGTCTTTCGAATGGAACAAAGGTCAATATATAATTGAACTGACAAACAGGGATGGATTTGAATTGAGAGGCTAGACTGACATCTGGAAGAGTCACAGAGACCTTAAGGGCTATGTTACAGGAAAGTATAAGACAGGGGTGGGCACTTATTTCAGCTGGAGGGCCACTTAATGACTTCTAGTGAGCTGTTGAGGGCCACAAGGGTAGCTCCACCCCTTGTCAGGTGCCCCTCCCCTTGATTTTTGCCATCTTGGGACTGTAAGTCCCACACCTAACCCCTGATCTTTGCCACTGGAAGTCTCTCCCCACCCCCATCCCCTCGCCCCTGGAAGTACTCCTTGTGGGAGTGGGTTTCTCGTCTTAGAACCAGAAAAAAAATCATACATTAACAGTCAAACATCTACTATAACATATTTTAATTTTATTTAAAAAAAATTTGTTCTGATTTATGTTTGAGCTATTATGTGATCACCTCTATAGTGTACATAGAAGTGACTTGCACAATAGCTCAAAATAAAGTTTACTTTTGTATATTGTGTGGGGTGTGGTTGGAGGATGGGTGTGTATATGGTGGGTTGTGGGGTGTATGTGGATGTTCATGGGGGCTTTTGAAGGGGTGTGGATGTGTGTGGGGGGGTTGTGAAGAGGTGTGGGGGGGCTGCAAAGTGTGTGTGGCTTAGTGTGGCCCCCCTTGCTACATGTCCCTCCTGCCCAGTGGCATCAGCAGGCCCTTGGGGTAGTCCATGGCCTCTGCCAGGTAGAGTTCTCTGGTGACGGATGGCTCTGGCTGAATCCCAGGAGTTGCATGTGGCACCACGGAGCCCACCTGGCCCAATGGCACATGAAGCTGCAACCGCAGGGAGTTGTGCGCCATCAGGTTGGTTGGGCTCCGTGCCTACATGTGCGTTTCCCCACTGGAGAGCTGGAAGCCACATGTGGAGGTGCAGACTTGGCCTGGCCTGGCCCGGCCCAGCCCAGCCCAATGGTGCCTGGCTTCCACCTGCAGTGCCAGGAGCTCCATTTGCTGGCACGGAGCCATCCTAGTCTGGTCTGAAGCAGTGTGCCAGTGGGCCGGGCCAGATAGACTCTGTGCTTCTGGGTGCATCTCCTGGGATACAGCTGGAGCCACATGCCACCAGAGCCTCTGCCTGCTGTGGGCCATGAGTGCTCCAAGGGCCTCCTGCTGCTGTGCATTGGGAAGGGGTGGGGCATATGGCATGGGGACCCACTCACACCCACAAAACCCCCCTGCAGGCAGGAGCTCCCCTCCCCACTCACCAGCTGTTCAGTCGTATATCATTGCACTCGCTGCCTTCACATGGGGCTCCCAGAGATCACTGTGAGTCCCTCGGAGGTGGAGGCACAGAGCCCATCTGGTCCAATGGCGCATGACCTCTGAAAGCCCACCTCCCATCAGATTTCAGAGGGGAAGCTGCGGCCTGGTAATAATTGTTTGTTTGGAGGGGCCCTGCGGGCTGGATAGCATGGCCTGGTAGGATGGATCTGGCCCGCAGACCTTTTTTGGCCATCCCTGGTCTAAGGTGATGTAATACTCATCTCTTCCTAAATTCTTTTAGTGCCAAATCCAAAGGTCATATGTCTAAAGAGGTGTAAAGTATGTGCAGGTCAGTGGGAGAGAGCCAATAGAGTTTTGTGGTGGTCTTATCAGCCTGGGGCTCCCCTCCTCCCATGCATATGCATGTTCTCTCTGAATTTTGTCTCTAGCTTTTACTGAAATTCAATGAGCAGACAATACACTTCAGGCTCAGTTTTCTCTTGAGCTCAGTTCAGAGATGTTTTCCCTGTAAGTGTTTGCTCCTTGCCTCTATTTTTCTTTGCCTCGGCAGACACTTTAAACCCAAAGAGTGTAGACTCTACCTGCTCTAAACATGGATGAGAACCAGCAAAATGCTTGCTGTAGTGTCCTAGTGCCATTGAATGAGATGTGAGGATGCTGGAGTGGCTGTCTGAGCTGAGGAAGGCAGAAAAAATTGTAATCTTGGCCTGAATTCAGAAGTGAGTCCAAATGTATGGAGGAGGATTTTGAGTTAAGCCTTTTGGGGTGTTTCTGAAACTCTGGGTAGAGATACCCAAGTCAGCTCTGATCAAAATATTTTGGGTGCTGGGAGCAATGTAGACTATTTCTTGGAAAGGCTAATTTGTCCAAACGGAGTGCCACGCTAGCATATTTATACTTCTTCTGCTGCTCAGAGCTAGCTTAAGAATCATCTACTAAGCATTTTATTGTGCTCTTATTGTACCCTATACCAGGTGCTCAGTCAGTCTGTCTGACACAGTTCCCAAACTCTGTTGCTACTGGCTGTATTGTAACAAACTGCCGGTGACCTCTACTGGATACCATTAGAACTTCTTGGTGTGTCATAAGCCCTATACTGCTACCAGGTAAAACGATTCTCTTAGCTCAAAGAGCAGGACAGTGAGCTTTGGATGTAGGAGGAGCTGAGTTGTTTAGCTTTGTTGCCATTATAAAGTTCTAAGTGCCCAAGGTCTGCAGCAAAACGACTGAAGTCATGCAATTCTCCCCAAAATCAGCAGACATCTCTCATCAGAAAAGAATTGCTCTCTGCCATCTGGTGGCCAATAGTGTTTACTGCTTTGGAATAAATATATAGCATCTTTACATATGCAAGAGAGATTTCTCTAGGGGTGTGTTTTCTTCCACCCTGCCCACGCAATTTGGTTATGACTTTGCATAGTGTGTTCCAGTGACTCTGGTATTGCACATTAATGCTCGCTAGTATTCCCATAGCTCCTTCTCATTGAATGCATTTGCATGATATCAGTTTGCATTGCCAACAGTCCTTGTTGTCTGTTGACTGTGCTAATTCACAAGTCATGGTTGTAATGGTTGCTTTCCCTTTTTCCTAGGGAATAGATAGCATCTTCATAAGTGTTGGGGTTTTTTTGTTTTTTTTCCCTCAAACCCAAAGAGAGCTAGTAGCAAGACGGTTCAGTCTCTTGCAATTTCATCATCATCTCAATGACTTACATTTCACCACACTACAAGTGCTTAAAATGCCTTTGAGATTCCCTGCGCTTTGTCATGAAATTTTGTATCTCAGTCCAAGCTCTCTCTGCTTCAGGCAGAACATATGTTTCATACAAATCAAGATAACAACTATTTTTGGGTGGGAGGTTTTGTGCCTTCACTGGTATTTGACAAATAACTCATGCCCCTCCCTTTCCTTTTAGTCTCAAGTAGCTGTTCCTTGTGCCTCAGTTTTGCTCTCGTTTGGGAATGATAGCAATTCTACAGTTAGAATGTTTTACATTGTCCCCCGTGGTTCTTCAGGAGGCTCCCACATTCCCAGTTTATTGAGTGCCAACAAAGTTTTGCATTTTGCTGAATAAATTCACTCCCGTTACAAAGCCGGATGTGAGACTGCATGAGCTGTATTGAAGCTAACTGCATTCAGAAGGAATACAGCTAGCAGCACTTCTGGAGAAAGTAAAGCACAGAATCCTGCCCTCCATGCCAAATGAATGCGGTCAGTGCAAATAGTAATAGCAAACTCTATTTGCAATATTGCTTTGTTGCTGGAGACCAAAAACTCCTTGCCTTGGAGGCCCCTCAGCTGCAGGAAGCAGACCACATGTTAGTAAGGACTACATGGATTCCTGCTTAGGATGCCTTATCCAAAGATGCTTCAGAAGTGAAAGGAAATAAAGTTGAACCAACTCCCTCCACTGGACTTCCATCCTTATGCACAAGATCGGTTTCCTAGTCAGCATGGTAGAATACCATTGCCATGCTAACTTACTAAATGATGCATCTTTTCATATGGTGGCTTTGCAGATGTGCTCTGCTGCCTACAAGTGGTTCATGGCGTCCTTTCTGGCAGCCCACAGAACCAGGGTAATGGATAAAGCTAGCTGCGGAGAATGTAAGCAATTAGGAAGTGGAGGAGATGAGGTGGTTTAGCTGTGAAAAGTTCTCTCTCCTGTGGTTTGCAGCAAGTCAGTGCCTAGGAACCACTGGTTTTAAGAAAATCTGTTGAGCCAATATGGCTCTTTCAAACCAACTGAGTTACAAAGCTAAGTGGAATAATGACAAGCACAGCTATTAGAATTCTTTATGTTCCTTGTTAGAACAAATTTGGTTTGCAGCACTAATCTAATGCTACTACAATATTCTATAATTAATATTAAACAGTGCAGCACAGCCAGCTACTTCACATGTGTTTTCATCATTTCCCCCTCCCTCCTGTATGGCCAAAATACAGAATATTCCACTTTTATTCTCCTGGGAGAAAACAAGGTAATCCATTCATCAGTGTTCCTACCATATATTAGGCTGAAGTCTCCTGTTATGCTATACTATGAGGCAATACATACAGTAGCTAAATAACTTTCTCTGGGATGATTTAGATTTCATACTGAGTCAGTCTTAGAGCTCAGGTGTTCTACAGAAGCGTAATCAAATGCTAATTTTCTGACTCCTGTTGCTTTATACCATGGGACTTGCCTGATTTGAGTGACAACCTGTAGCAGCAAAAAGCTATGCACACATGACTTCTACTTGTGTGTACCCAGAATTGGTAAGGTGTCTACCTGTATGCTTAGCAGTTTGAACACCTGTGTGCCCTGAAAACAGCCTACCACCTACTCATGAAGATGCAGGTATTAAAATTTGCAATGCAAAACTCACTGAGGCAAATGGAGTATATGCACAGGTTTTTAAAGTGCGCACTTGCCTTGTACTGGTGTGTGGATATGAATGTTCATTTCTGCATATGCCTGGCTGGTAACTATCCTTTGGAAATGTACCTCTCATACTCGAGAGCTCCCAGTGGTGTTACTGATTTCATATAGTAAATGTCATCCTCTCAAGACAGAAGTGATATTCAAAGGGACCCACAGCTCTGTGTTGCCATTTCCCTGGCTGGGTCATAGGGTTACAGTCTAACCCTGGGATTACTTGGAGCCACCTTGTGACACCTCACCTTACAGAGGAGGTAGCTTTTTCACTGTAGCAGCTTTCGGTCATCAAGTAGTGGGTGTGTAAAGATCTCTTCCCACTAAGGTCTGATGATGATGATGATGATGACTGGAATCAGTATGTATTTGCAACAAATCATTGCTGGAAAAGTGTTTTCCTTCTGGCATAGTTTTGATTTGTAACGAGTGATGAGCACAGACCCAAGCCTTGGATCTGGTCATGCTGGTACTTAAGGATACTATGGATTTGGGTCTAAACTTGAACTCCTCTTTAGTTTTATATAGATAGATCTAGCTATCTAGCTATCTATCTATTTCTATACATAGATATAGATCTGTCTGTCTGCCTATCTATCTAAAGAGAAGTTCAAGGTTGGACCCAAATCTATAGTGTCCCTAAGTACCAGAATGACCAGATGGAAGGTTTGGGTCTGTGCTTATCTCTCATTATAAATCAAGGCTGTGCCAGGAAGAAAACACTTTTCCAGCAATGATTTGGTGCGAAAACATATATATAGTTCCAAACTGAAGGATGCCTCATCCAAAGACAATGATGCTTCAGACGTGAAGGGAAATAAAACTGAACAAACTTAATTTTATGTATAATGAGTGCCCTGGCACTGAGAGCTCTGAAAAGAATTCCTATCAGAGAGGGCGTTGATGATGAATTGTCTGTTTTTTGCCTTTTTTATCTTCTCTTGTTTATTATTTATTGAGCACTGTCAAAGTACTTGCCATTGTGTGTACATAAAGATTCGGTACTTGTCAAGCTCACAGTCAAGGGTGTTTATGTAATGAAAATCTCCACTGCCTGGAAATCCTACTGCTCCTCATTCCTCAGCTGAGGACCTTGCTCATCCTTATTACATCATAACTGTCACCTCATCAGCTCAGTTTGATGTCACAGGCAAAGGATGATATGACTTTAGATTCGAAATAAGTAGCAGACCTCTATGGCATAATGTACAGACAGGAAACTTTGAAGCTTTTTGTTTTTTGTTTGTCAGGAATGATGGATGGATGCATTGAGATTTGCTGGTAACAATATAGTCTCCTATTATTTTTCCCTCTTTGTGCATACACATGTCCAGGTACCTGTTAAGGGATTTTAGCTAAAGTCATCCAACAAGTATTTCCTGTACATCTGTAATTTGAACTGCAAATGAAGGAAGCATTTAAGATGCTTAGGTTGCCTGACTGTAAATCCTTTTGGGCTTGAACTTTTTGTGTGTGGGGAGGGGTATAAAGCCTAACAAAATCCATGGTTCAAGGCTTCTGGCACTACCATATTGGATATAGACAGTAATAATAATATTGAGCCAGATTGGTGTAAATCAATGTAGTTGTAGTGACTGCAGTGGAGATGATCTATTTAGCACAGGGGCGGGCAATTATTTTGGGTGGAGGGCCACTTACTGGGTTTTGGCAAGCCATCGAGGGCCACATGACAGGCAGCCCAGGACAGATTAATATTAATTTTCTAAGTTTTTTAGGGGCCCTGTGGGCTGGATAGAATGGCTTGTCGGGCTGCATTTTGCCTACCCCTGATTTACCAGCTACTGATGATGTTGCTCATGACCTGCACTTGTTGATAAATTGCTACTCTAAACTGAAAAAATGTGGGGTCAGTTTCTTCACTGGTTTGCATTTATGGCAGCACAGTAGTAGCCTTTGCATTTGATTTCCATGGGACAAGTAGGTTTGCAATGTCATACCAGTAGTTTCTCTCAATGAAACAGTAAAAGGGAAGGGGAGAAGAAGGAAACCCCTTATTATCAGGATGATGCTTGGACTGTCTCACTGCAATTATCATGAGCCTTCTGTTGGCAAATTGAGGAAGAGCATTTGGGGCAGTTTATCAGCTTAGTTTTAATTTGGAAGAAATGAGAGAACCAACCAAGGCCAGCGTAGTCACCAACTTTACTAAAGGAGGCAGTTGCCAAGCAGAGCTCTGCAAGATTTATGTGCATTGTAGCCAGACTGTGGAAAGGCTTGTGTTCTCACCCAAGTCTGACCCTATGGAATTATCTCAGAATAGATAAATAACCCTCCACTTGCACATACTCCACTTGAAGACCTTTATGTCCGAGTGTCCCACGTAAGTAAGGGCTAGGCCCAAATCTGTTCCAGAATCATAAATGAAGACAGGGATGCCTCTCCCTGCCCTAACTTCAGTTGCACATAATTAGGGAGACAAAGGAAATTGGGGATTTGAGTTGAAGGTGGTTGGGCATTTGTAATTGCAGCTTTAGTAGGTGAATTTAAGCAGAAGCAGCAACAGTGAGGGGACTAATCTGCTCAATTTAGTTAATCCTATGCTTACAGTGCTGAGTAATTTTCACAGGATGGACCTGTAACAATGTTTTCAGCTGATTTTTGCTCAGCAAATACAGTTTATGGATTATTTGGGTGTTAGCCTGGGGAAACACAGAAGCCCAGTGAACTTGTTTTTTAAATTTAAATAGCAGGAACCACATTCATTTGTAATTTGATTCATTTGATGCCAACAGATCTGATGCCAGTGGTGAATTTGAGCTAAGCTGTATTTTTAAAAAACATTTTGTTCTCCAGGAAAAAACCCTTGAGACCTTGCATTCACAGAAATCCCTGGAGTGAAGCACGTAACTTCTTCCGATAAATACAGTGCCATCTGATCAACAGAGTGCTAAAAATGGCCGGGTAATTATTCAACATGCTGGGAATTCATTTCTGTTGTGTCTGAAAACTTACAGGCTTGGCTGAGTAGAGAACAATTTTCCAACCTGGAAGGATCCATCTCAAGCCTGATTTGGAAAAAAACCCTTTGAACTACAACTCCCAGAATGCCTGGCACAAGTCACATACATTCCTAAAATTAAAAGAAAAGAAAATAACCATGGCATCAGTAATAATTATTGTTAGTGTTTCAGAGCTTAATGCTTCCAGTGTGGCAATTAATCAATAACTGAAATCACAAGAGAAGCATAATGCCTGAAATTCATGCAGTTAATTTCATTGCAAGCATTTATAACTTGAAAGTAATTCTGAAATCGATAGCAATGTGACTTTGCCATAGAATATGAATGGTTTATATATGTTCAGCCGTAAGTGCTTTTATATTTAAATGTGAGCCATTCTACCATGGGAAGTTAGTATTTATATCAAGATTGCCTACAACAATAAATGGGACCCCATCTCAACCATGGGACAGTCAAGGACTTTAGGTTTGCCCAAGTTCACCCACTTCATGTCTCACTTCCCTAGCACACATTTCTCAAAGGTCTGTCTTGAGCTGTGTCATAACATGTTTTCAATGGCTTCAAGTGATATACAACTTCGAGTACTGGGCTTGAGCAGGTGAGCGTGTGTATGTGTCGGTAGGGAGGAGAGGGGGAAGAGGCAGGAGCATTGCAGATGCGTTGCAAGGATTCCTTCCCTTCCTTAGCAAAACATTGTGTTTGTGTAGGTCAATGAGCTCCTGCTCTTTGTCACCCCACTGATTCCCAAAGGGAGAAGAGAATGAACTGGAACTTGTCTGCCAGTGTGACATCCATGTGAGTCTTCCAGATGAGGTAGCCTTGACTTTTAGAAATAATAATGTTCAGTTATTCTGGCAAGTGGAGCCAGCCTGTCACTCCCAGCTGTTGGCAGAGCTTGTGAGGGGACTCTTTTAAGTGAGAAAATACTTTTTATCTTGTTCTGCAATGTGTCAAATAAATCAACTGAGCTAAGCAAGGGGTTCATTATTCCTCTCCCCCACTTGAGTTAAACCAAGATTCATAGATTCATAGATGCTAGGGTCGGAAGGGACCTCAATAGATCATCGAGTCCGACCCCCTGCATAAGCAGGAAAGAGTGCTGGGCCTA
>NW_017728917.1:15885852-15897399 GCF_001723895.1 Crocodylus porosus
GATGGAGCTCATCCGGGCCTGCCGACTTAAAGGCATCCAGTTCTTCCAAGTGACCCTGCACCACCTCAGGGTCCACGCATGGAAGTCTGGTGCCTTGCTGCTGCCTCCCTACACTGGGTGTCTGCAAGGACTGGGTGTTGACTTCTAGTCTGTGATTCGCATCTTGTGACCTTGTTCAGTAACTTCACTGATGCTCTCCAGTCGGTTTGGCTTCACTGTCATCTTCCTCTCCTTGCCCCAAATGCAGCCACTGTATCTGACTAGTGCAGTCACTAATTCACATGGGTACAACTGGCTAGTGCAGTCACTAATGCATGTTTGCATCAGATGAGCAGATTGGGTTAGAGATGGTTGGGATCCCAATGTGGTGGAGTATTGTTGCTGACTCTCCAGTACAGCTAATGATATTCAAGCTCTAGTTATGAATTCTTTGGACTTCGGACTTCTTGGCCAACCTGGATTTTATGGTTTTGGCCTATTGCTTCCTGGGCTTGCTGAGGCTTTGGAGGCAGCAGGTGTGAGCCGAGAGCGAGAAAGGGGTGCTTTGACAGCTCGCTGGTGATCTTTGGTATGGCAATGATAGGTTCTGAGGGGATTTCAAGCCTTTGTTGTGAGAGTACCAATATGATGCCACAGGATATAATTTGGCAATCAATGAATTGAAGTAATTTCTCCCAATGGATTATCCACCTGTTTATTGTCATTTTCAATGGGAATTTGTAAAAAAAGCAGAGTGGCTTAGTCCAAGAAATTAACCCTTGCCATTATGAGCTCAAAATGAATCCCCTGTCATTCTTAATAGGAATCATAATAACCTACTATAGGTCTCCCCATCAACAAAAGTATTCAGATCCATGTGTCAGTAGTTTACAAAACTGAAGAGTATAACAGATCCCAGTTGCAGGTAACTTCTTGGGTCTTTCAGTATGTTAATGCTCTAGTTTTCCCTCTGGTTCTAAAATAGCCACAGTTTTGATGTACTTTAAGCAGTGGAAGGCTGTTAGGATAGGTTAAGGGTAGTGAAAAAAGAGGTGTGAAGTTGCTTCTCTATTTTGATTTATTGTCTGGCTGAGTTATTTTGTATCTTGTGTCTGCAGTTATTTTCTGCTGTCTGATGTTGTCATTTCTAATTTTTGGACTCATTCCCTGCTAGTGCACCTGGAACTCTGCTATGAATATTTCTTCATAGCTGGTGAAATCAAAATATATAAATAATGAAACATGGTTTTTTCCATGCATCAGTGTCTTGCATAGTCTTTTAGCAATTCATGGCACACACCACTTACTCAGCTGGGCCTTATTAGGACCGCAAAGAAGCAGCTCCTAAAGCTCTGACCAGGAACCTGTAATCATCCAGGAAGCTGGTAAGATGGAGTGAAAAGTCCCTGAATACCCATCACCGGCTTGGTGACAGTCTGCGCTGGTGGGAGACAATGAAACATCAGCGAGATTTATTGGAGATGGCAAGCTACCAAACCCTTCCTGAGGCTTGTCGCGCTGACGGATGGTCTATGGTGCGTGCCTGTTGTTAATCTTAGAGTGAAGAGAACACTTGTGAGGGGTCATTGCATCATCTCGCCAATGGAAACGACACAAGCTGCCTCTTTATTTACTTGCTGAGTAAACAGCGCGCGTGTGAATGGATTTGTGTCTCGGAGCCCTCTTGCCTGCCGGTGGCCAGAAAGAAACAGAAGCGGAGGATGCCTACCAAGAAAAAAAATCAACTTGTCTTTTGTTTCTTCTCCATTGGGAACGAAGGTTTTTGCAAGCAGGAAAAAAACCAATGGTCTGTTTTGTAAAAGAACAGTTCCTGCTCTTGCTGGAACATAATAGCACAACTCCCAGAGGCAGCAGTCAGCAGTGGTGCAGGACCAGCTCCCAGATGAAGCTTTGGAGATGCTCGGCGGAAGCCGAGCCCCAGTGGCGGCAGCGGTCCGTGATGCCCTCTCCATGCCCTGCCTCTTCTGCACTTAGGCCAAGGACTTCTTTGTCTAAGTTCTGCCAATCTGTCAACCTTTTAGAAGCACTAAATTCCCTTAATTTCCAATGAAATGGAGAACAGGGTTACTCAGCATTGCTGGAGTGTAGTGAAAACATGAAGACTTTGAAGGGCCAATAAGGCTTCATGCTGGACTCCACTTTGTTTCCCTTGCACTTGTCTTGTTAAACACTTACCACTTTTTTACTGAAAGTGTGGCTCTGGCCCCTGGCACAACATAAGTGTCTGTAACAATCAGTACATTTTCTTATGCCTGCCGTCCTAAAACATTTGATTTCTGTTTCCTCCCACTTCCCCATCATCCAAACCCCGCTCCCCACCTCTAGCAAATTTTATTTAAAACAAAATAACTGCAGTAAATACAGTTCACTGCATCTGTGCCAGGCGCAATGGGAATCTGTCTTGCTTTCTTTTCTTAGCATTTGTTTTCTTGTCACAACTTTGCCTCTGGTGGCACCTGCTGGTGAAAGAAACACCTGGAGCAACAAATTGATTCCTTTCTGGATTGTTTCAGTTCTTGGGTTCCCAGTGATTTAAATATTTGTACAGTTTCCTTTGTGGACATTGGTGGATTTCTGGGTTGTGTGGGTGTGGGGTGTGTGTGCATGTGTGTCTGTCCATCCCTCCACCCCTATGCCAAGACCAGTGCCGCAGTGTTGCTAACAATTGCATTATTGCGGGGTGTAGCAAGCTGCCTGGACTAGAAGCTGTTATTCATATTCAGCCTTCATTTCTTTCCTAATAGATTTTTCTTCTCAGCAGCAAATCCCATTGCCAGCAAGATAATTGTTTTTATTGCTTCAGTGGGAATAATAAGGTTAATGTCTTTTGCTGAGGCTAAAATGGACAAGAGCAAGTGGCACAATAGCGTAATCCCATGGAAGCTACATTTTCCAGAATGGAATTACGGCTTCTTTGCATCTCACCTCTTTATTTTATTTTTGAGGGCAGACTTGCATTTTATTTACAGTTAAGCCTAGAATCTGTTTTCTTTCACTCCCATAATATAGCAAGTTGCTGCATATTTCTCCTAACAGCTTCCAATTACAAAAATCCACAGTTTAAATTGTGCAAATCCATAAAACTCACATCTAAGCAATGACTATATGGACTGCATTCAGAACCTTAATCATAAGCATTAGCTGGTAGAGATATTTGCATCCGTCTGACTGCTCTGTTCTCCCCTTATTGATGGGGAGGGTATGGAATGACTTCCTCAACCTGGTCATTACAATAAGGTCTTCTATAACCTTCTTGGAGTTTTACATCTTTGGCTGATGTTTGGTACTTGTACTCTGAGCCTAGGTGTAATTTACTTCCAAAAGTAAATGAAAAATGATTGTCTCATACTCCAGCAAGGAAAGAGTCAGGAAAAATGTATCATAAGAGTGGTGCTCACTTCTGAACAGTTCTGTCACCTCCAGAAAGGCTGATGGAAACTTGAAATGTATCTTGCACATTGTCTCAAAGTTATTGATGTGCCCTTTTATCATCTGGTCAAAACCTGATATAGTTTGTCCATGTTACATGGATTTAAAAATCACACTTTGCTCAAGTAAACTGGATTATGTTAAACCAAGGATATTAAACATTTCCCAATATCCCTCTGTATGCAATAATTATATAAATATAAAAAAATGGGAGAATGAAAAGTTTCATTACCTGATGATTTCTTGGGTTTCCCAAGGGTGTACCTATATGGCTAGGGACAGACATTAAAAAAGCCTGAGCCTGAATTGATTTGGTCTTTGGAGATTGGTCTAGGCTGAATCAGTTTGTAACCACACAGACATGCCCTCTGGACTGAGGAAATTCAGGCACATGCCTGCAGTCGCTTAGGCTAGAAACTGAGGGGTGCTAGAGCAGCCCTCCCTTCCCTTCCAAAGTGCTGAGCTGAGGGGGGCATGGGCAGGCCCTGGCAGGATGCTCTGATTAGACCCCAGTAGGCCAGCCCAGTAGGGAACTGATAACAGTGTTTATCACCCCTAACTTAGTGTTTATTAACCCATTAAGAAAATAGAAGGACATTGCCAGCTACCTGTTGATTCTGCCTTCAGTCCCTGCTGTAGCAGATGGGGCATAGCCAGCATGTGGTCTGCTAGCTGATACACAGACACCTCTCAGCAAGGCAGAGGGGAAATGGGAATTCCTTCTTAGCAGGGAGTGGTTTAAAAGGAAGTGGGGAGCAGCCTGCAGTTTCTGCCAGACCTGCGGCCAGGGGAGGGGTCAGATCTGCTGTGGAGCAGAGAGCCTCGCCCAGCCCAGAGAGCATGCCGGGATGCTGGGAGAGTCTGATTTAAGTTAAACCAGCAAGGAGTCTGGGATAAACTGATTTGAGCCAAATCAGTTAAGTCTGATACCACATTCAACCAGGTCTATCTCAACCCGGTTTCAGCCGTTCTCAAATTGGTTTATGTGCACTGAACTTCTATTCTCTTACAGGTTTAAACCGGTTTCTGATCATTTAAACTGGTTTATGTGTAATGTCTGTCCCTAGCCTGTGTGTTACTGTGTGGAGTAGAATTTTTTTTCATAGTCAGGGTTTGCAAACTATGGTCTGTGAAGTTAATATAGATCTAAAGGAGTCGTATTCCCTGCAGCCATCGTACAGTACATGGTAAATGGAGGAAACATCCACTGAAAAAGGAATTATGACCAGTCTTGCTAATATGACAGACTGGATCTCAGAAGGGCTGACTCCTCTTGTGTCTTTGCCACAGACCTCCGATTTGGCTTTGACCAATTCATTTAGGTGATGTCTTAGCAGCCTTTTAATGAAGAGCAAAAAAAAAAAGAAGAAGATTGGAAATCTAGGAAACATGACTTAGGGAAAAAAAAGTTGGAAAATTATTTAGGATGGAGAAGAGAAGATTGAGGGGGGATTAGATAAGAGTTATACAGTTTACAAATAGATTGTTTTTTGTCTTTAGGGGACAGGACAAGAAGTAATGGTCTTAATTTTCAACAAAAGAAATTTAGGTTGGATATCAGAAGAACTCTTTCCACTATGAAGGTAGAAGAGCTTTGAAATAGGTGACCTAGAGAGGCTGTGGAACCTCCTTCTTAAGGTAAGCGCATGTTAGAAAAACACTTGTCTGGGATGCATTAGATGGGGGGTGACCTTTCCCTGAGCAGGGGGTTGGACTAGATGTGATCTCCTGAGGTCCCTTCCAGTTGTATTTTTCTGTGATTCTGTACGATCTCTTGGCTGACCTCTGGACTGGTGCTGAAGAAGCAAACTGCTCCCACTCGTTCCAGTTAGGTCTGCCAGTGAAGTGGTAATGGTGGTTCACATTCCCACTGCAGAGAGATTGATAACAATGCTGCCTAATTGCCTGGAATGAGTGGGCAGGGCCTGTTCAGCAGCAGTCCTAGGCTTGGCAGGGAGGCTGTGTCGACATGAGACCCATATAAAGTGTACTGATGTCAAAAGGAAGACTTCAGTTACTTTTACAGGAATTTTGAGAGGAACCCTATTCTCTGTGCTGAGGTCCTATGGCTATTAAAGTGGGGCAGTGGGAGGCAGTAGGGATTGCCCCTTGCCTGGCAGCAGCTGGTAAGTGCTTGGCTTTTTTTTTCCTCCAAAGAGCCAGGGGCTGGGGCAGGTGGGGCAGCCATGGGGGGGCTGGGAGAGCAGGCGGGGGTTGTGGGGCTCATGGCAGAGCCCCCCATGTGGTGGGGGGTAGTGGGAATCCACCGCCCCCCCCCACCTGGGAGCTGGTGAGGACCAGGCTTTTTTTTCAAAGTACTGAGAGCTGGGGCTGGGCAGGGCAGCCATTGACAGGAGCAGGGGATGGGGGAGATTCAGCTGATTTGGTGGTGGCCGAATCTCCAAATCGGATTCAGCTGAATTGATTTGGGACAGCGATTCGAATCACCAAATTGAATTCTGTCCCCTGAATTGGCAGAATCCACAGTGAATACTAGCCGCTTTGCACGCAGGCCTATTCATCAGGCACCTGACTAGTTCTCTTACATGTACGTCATGATCCAGAGGATTGATGGGTGCCTACTACTGTACCACATATCAAAGAATACGTCCTTATGCTGTGTAGTACTTCCGCTGTGTGCAGTAAATGTGAGGTAGGTTGGATCCTGAACTGTGAAGAGAAGAATAGATGTTGGAGAGGGTTTACAAAATACTAAATGCCAAAGAGGAAATACATATGGATTTATTCTTTACTCTCTCACACAGTACAAGAACTAGAGGTCACAAAATGGCATTAGTACAGGGGTGGGCAAAATGCGGCCCGAGGGCCAGATGCGGCCTGCCAGGCCATTCTGTCTGGCCCGCAGGGCCCCTTAAAAGTTTAGAAAATTAATATTTATCTGCCCCCGGCTGCCTGTCATGTGGCCCTCGATGGCTTGCCAAAACTCAGTAAGTGACCCTCCGCCCAAAATAATTGCCTGCCCCTGCATTAGTAGGTAGTAAGTCTAAAAATAACAAAAGAGAGTTCTTTTTTACACTGCATATAATTAGTGTGAAACTATTTGCCACTAGATGTTGTAGAAGCTGACAGTTTAATCAGATTAAGAAGGGATTGGACAAATTCTTGGAGAAAAGGGCATCAGTTAGGGGCACAGCCTCTAGATCTTAAATGGTGGAGACTACAAGTGAGAGAAGAACAGTGGAAAAAACCCTGGTTATACCCAGTTCGCTCTCCCTTCCAGCATCCTCTCTGCCATGGTGTAACATGAGACTGGGCAAGATGGACCTATGGTGTGACCCAGTAAATAGTAGTTCTTATATTCACTGAGCACTACACTTCTGTGCAGCAAAGTTGTCATGTAGTTCAAGAATTCATTTTAATTTGGAGACACAGGGGGCAGTGTTAAAATTACCCAAGGAACCTTTGCTTTGGCATATCCTGGATGCTGAGGATGTCTGAAACCTGAATAACATTCCAGTGTGGGTTTCTTGTCTGGAACCTAACTGCAATCTACCATCGCTCCAGGTGAATTCCCACTGTAAGCTTCAAGAGACTTTCCTGGTGCAGGGAGACGCGTTACTCCACCCTGTGTCACCTTTACTGAATCTGGCCAATTGCATACAAGACTCTGGCTCCTGAGGAAGGTGAAGGCGTTCCCTCTAGTCCCACCTACATGTGAACCACAAACGAGTTTGACTCACCAGTAGCTTCCAACCTACATAAATATCCAAACCCTCTCTGTTGTCTCGTTCCTTACAAACATACGCACAGGCATTTTCAGAGTGAGCCATCTGGGTTTGACAGATGGCTCTGGCTTTTTCTAGGCCTATTGTTAAAGTGGGGGAAAAGGGAGGGAATACTGTGAATTGGAGGAAATAGCATCTGATGGCAGTCTGCAATTTCACGGGCTAAGAGATGAACTGCCCTTCTTTCAGTCAATTGCCATCAACTCCATTCACTGCAATCTGCATTTGCTGGATGGGAAGCATCACTTTTTGCTTGAAGTGCTGGAGTTGTCATTTTTCAGAAGGAAGCTTCACTGTGATTTTACACTTATTACAGAGCTATCAGAGGGGGTTTACAGTGTTCACTGTTTATACAGCAGACCTAAGAAAGATGCTAAATGAGATTCCAAAAGCCATAGGAGCAAATCCTTCCTAGCTCTTGTCTGAGAAGTAGATTATCACACCTTGGGTGCTGTTCACCCAGTTTCATCCCAGAAGCTTCATCATGTGGGGCAGGTAATAATGTGAATCTTCCCTCCTTTGCCTTAGAAGGATTTGTGTTTTTATTCATACATTCATAAAGCTTCCTTACATGTTTAACTTTTTTTTTTCTTGAAATGTAAAACCATTCTTGTTTCTGATCATTGCTGACAAAAGTTGAAGTTACCAAAGCTGACATTACAGCATTAAATACCAACATCAAATGCCAATGTTGTGTTGTCTTTCTTTTTCTTCCTCTCTCTCTTTTTGACCAGTGCTTTAGAATAAATCAGCTCCCTGAAAAAAACGTTATTCAAAAATAGAAAGGAGAGCAGAGGCATTTTATACACTAAAGGTCACGCACTGGAGAATTTTTTTCCAAGTTAATTTTTAAGAAGCCATTCAGAAGAGGTGAGGCGATGCTCACTGGAGCCTCATCTCTCCCTGTGCTGACCCACCGTCCAATTCACCTTTGATCAAAGTTTTTTTGTGTTTCTCAGCTCACTCATTTTAAAGCCTTGGAATCCTCTCGCACAGAAGTCTTGATGCTCAGAATTCCAGGGCTCCAGGCATGCAGTTGCATACTTAATTTAAGTATGCAAATTACCAGGATGCTTCAATTCAAGCAATGTCCAAAGGACACATTTAGGACAACTTAGCTAAATTCATTGATTTTTATGTTCCTTTTTAGAATTTTATGCAATTAGCTGGACCAGGAAAGAGTGAGGCAGCAAGATCACTGGAGCAATGATTCCACTTGCAGCGGTGGTCTAAGCTCAGAAATCATCAAAAACAGTGGCCCCAGGAAGGTATTTGTATATACATGAAACACTTGGAGTTCTCTGGTTTATCCTCTGGAATAGATGGGAGTGGGCACTGATGAACAGTATCACTCAGCCTTCACATTCACTGGATTTGGAGGGAAAAAAATCCAGTATAAAAACAGATTAATCTCATTTGAGGGAATTGTTTATCTTGCATGGAAAAAGCGATCACTGGTATGGCTTGGGGCAATGGACTGTTTTTGTGTTTCCATCTACTAAATGAGCAAAAAAGCCTCTGACACATGGGCTGTTGTGACAGATCATCTCTGGGTAACAAAAGCAGAGGATTGTGCTTTATTCTATTTATGATGGAGACAGGTGATTGTGAAGAGTCCACGCTGCAGCTTACGAGCCCCAATTTAATCCTTCACACAGATGACAAAACCTCCTTTCCCAGCAGAGTGGCCATTAGTGCCATTACTAAAATCTAGGAACAAAACCAGTCCACAAGTCGCACCCAGAGGAAACAAGCCCATTTCCTAAGAATTTAGTGGCGGGTATCATTTTATTGAAAAAGAAAGCTGGCTAGCTAAGTATAACACACAGCTGTCATAGCCAAGAAGTGGAAACAAAATAACAGCCAAATAAAAATAAAGCTTTTTATAGAGATGTAACTCATTAGGTCTTAATTTTCTATGGCTCAAGGAGTTCTGACTATCTTGCCCTTAGCATATTGCTAATTGAGTCCTAGTTTGGAGAAGTTTATAGCCAAGGGACCCCTTTATAAAAAAAAAAAAAAAAAAAAGCAAAGAACCACTTAGGACTGGTAAGATTTACCAGCCCCTTTGAGACATGCAAGCTTTTGGGAGAGGAGATAAAAGAAGGATATATCAGACTGGAGTTTGGTGTGTCTTAGTCCCCATTTTCAGGTAGCCTTTTCCAGAAAACAATTAATGGTTATTAGCAAGCAAAGTAGTAAATGATTTGGCTTCATAAACTCTGTTGGATGCATCCCTCATCCACTTAGGACCCTCACTGCTGTTCTCCAGGAGATCAGTGAAATCACAGTTAAAACAAAATAAAGCAAAATCGGGAAAGCAGTTGATTAGCAATGAACTGTTAAAGTTCATGAGCTGTTTGACGCTTCAAACTGTGCACAATAATATTTGCTTGGATCACTGATGCCCTTTTGATAACTGATTATTTATTACTTCCCCATGTCCACCATTACCATCATAAATGCACCAAGAGCTTCCTCTCCTAGAGTAACTGTATAGGAGCTGTGTGTTCAGATACCTTGGTGAATCTGGGTCCAAGTGACTTAAAATCATAAACTCAAATGGTCTTTTACTTGGACTCTGTGTCAAGTCCCATGCTCCTAAGTGCATAACTCACTTTTGAAAATGGAATTTTGAGCTGGCCACAACTTCGTGTTTCCATCTTTCCCGTGGGCTTTCCCTTTAGGGTATTCTCCTCTTCACGTGGCACCATTTTTTCATTTCCTTTACATTGGTCTGAAGCTACGTATGTGCACTGAAGCCAATGAACTCTGTATTTGACGTTAGTGTAACTGTGACCCCATAAAACCCATTTTATTTGTTCTTTGCTTGAAATATATCATCATTTCCCTGTTTCTCTTCATTCTTAACAGTAAACATTATTTTCCACATTGCTGAATTCCCCACTAACATGTTCTTTACTTCACTTATGCTATTATCAGCATATAACATTTTACCCTTCAGTGCTTTTCTGTTTTACCTTTGCTCTCTGAATATCACTCCTGGGTCTAAGATATGTTTACCGATCCAATCAGTTGTTCGCTTAATGGCACCATGGTTCTTCTGCTGAAATCACCATTGTCACTCCTAGAAAGGTCTGCTTATGCATCTTGTTCATGTAAGAAATGAGCATGGTAATTATCCAGTAATATTTATCCTGATTTGGTCTTCGTGGTGCTCAGAAAGGATAAGTTGTATATGTAATGCTGTACAAGTCCTTTTTCAGGAAGTCTATCGTGAATCTTCTGCAAAATGTTAGCGGTTCCCCTTGTAACCAGTGCATCTTAGATCCTAAATCAAACCACACTCAAGTCAATGTGACTGTTTGCAACGACCTTAATGTTCTTTGGGTCAGGCCACTGGGCCCTCATTCAACAAGATAATTAAGCACATACCTTACATATAATATGTGAGTAGAGTCCGATTGATTTCAGCAAGACTGTTCATCTGCTTACCTTGCCTTCATTCTCTTATTTGTGATTTCCATCTCCATAGCCAATGTTAGAATTATAGTCATTGGAACTTCTCAGATGGGAAAAACCAGATTGCCATTTGGTGCATGATGGAAGTTAACCTTCTGCCTTCTTACTTGCCCATGTCTCACCTTCACCACTGCTCTTGATGATGATAAGGATTGATGTGAAAATTACCTAGCTTTGATGTAAATATTTGGAAATGTTGATATTTCCATCATCATTCTTGGTTCTAAATGAATAAACTGTATATGTATGTTGTGTGGTTACAGTGGATAATCTTGGGGCGGGGATGGTATGGCAGTTTTAAATATGTTTTTAATGGAAGGTACCTACTCTGCATTGTGAACACTTATGAGAAGATTTTATCTCTGTTGTGTATTACATACTGAATATTCAATTTTCTTTTTTTTCTTTGCCATTTGCTCTGCAGTTGAACCTTAGGTTCATTCTTTTTAGGTGACTCCTGGGAAATGCTAATTTCTACAGAAGGGCCTGACTATAGTAATTTGGAAAGGATAACCAGACACTTTGCTAAGAAAGAAACCAAACAGAAATAAAAAGGTCAGTGCTTTGTATTAACAGAAGTTCTCTCATTTTCAGGTCTCTTGAAACTTCATTTACATGTGAGGTAGAATTCAAGACATGTGCACATCTCCCGCAAGCTTTTTTTCCTCTCTCCATCCATCTGTCGTATTTTCTGCCGCCAGTACTTGCAGTATTTTCTTGCACCCACTGCGCTGTCATCCTAGAACGCTATAGTTATATTAAAGAGCCCAAAAGCGCTGTGAACAGGCCAACATCCCTCACTGTCCAGGACTTCTGGCTTTGGTCTGACATGACTCTTATCTCTTTCCTGTTACCTCCACACACTATTCCTCCTCCTTCCCTTCATGGC
>NW_017728917.1:15898384-15940097 GCF_001723895.1 Crocodylus porosus
CTGTTTTACCTTTGCTCTCTGAATATCACTCCTGGGTCTAAGATATGTTTACCGATCCAATCAGTTGTTCGCTTAATGGCACCATGGTTCTTCTGCTGAAATCACCATTGTCACTCCTAGAAAGGTCTGCTTATGCATCTTGTTCATGTAAGAAATGAGCATGGTAATTATCCAGTAATATTTATCCTGATTTGGTCTTCGTGGTGCTCAGAAAGGATAAGTTGTATATGTAATGCTGTACAAGTCCTTTTTCAGGAAGTCTATCGTGAATCTTCTGCAAAATGTTAGCGGTTCCCCTTGTAACCAGTGCATCTTAGATCCTAAATCAAACCACACTCAAGTCAATGTGACTGTTTGCAACGACCTTAATGTTCTTTGGGTCAGGCCACTGGGCCCTCATTCAACAAGATAATTAAGCACATACCTTACATATAATATGTGAGTAGAGTCCGATTGATTTCAGCAAGACTGTTCATCTGCTTACCTTGCCTTCATTCTCTTATTTGTGATTTCCATCTCCATAGCCAATGTTAGAATTATAGTCATTGGAACTTCTCAGATGGGAAAAACCAGATTGCCATTTGGTGCATGATGGAAGTTAACCTTCTGCCTTCTTACTTGCCCATGTCTCACCTTCACCACTGCTCTTGATGATGATAAGGATTGATGTGAAAATTACCTAGCTTTGATGTAAATATTTGGAAATGTTGATATTTCCATCATCATTCTTGGTTCTAAATGAATAAACTGTATATGTATGTTGTGTGGTTACAGTGGATAATCTTGGGGCGGGGATGGTATGGCAGTTTTAAATATGTTTTTAATGGAAGGTACCTACTCTGCATTGTGAACACTTATGAGAAGATTTTATCTCTGTTGTGTATTACATACTGAATATTCAATTTTCTTTTTTTTCTTTGCCATTTGCTCTGCAGTTGAACCTTAGGTTCATTCTTTTTAGGTGACTCCTGGGAAATGCTAATTTCTACAGAAGGGCCTGACTATAGTAATTTGGAAAGGATAACCAGACACTTTGCTAAGAAAGAAACCAAACAGAAATAAAAAGGTCAGTGCTTTGTATTAACAGAAGTTCTCTCATTTTCAGGTCTCTTGAAACTTCATTTACATGTGAGGTAGAATTCAAGACATGTGCACATCTCCCGCAAGCTTTTTTTCCTCTCTCCATCCATCTGTCGTATTTTCTGCCGCCAGTACTTGCAGTATTTTCTTGCACCCACTGCGCTGTCATCCTAGAACGCTATAGTTATATTAAAGAGCCCAAAAGCGCTGTGAACAGGCCAACATCCCTCACTGTCCAGGACTTCTGGCTTTGGTCTGACATGACTCTTATCTCTTTCCTGTTACCTCCACACACTATTCCTCCTCCTTCCCTTCATGGCCAACCAAGTTTTATTTTTATTTTTCAGCTTGCAATGATGCATCTCATTTTTATTCAACACTGTTTCTTGGATGGGCCCTTTTAATCAGGAAATAAGCTGTCGTTAGTACACTGCACCAAATGTTGCAGTGGCCACCTGGTTATGCCTTACTGGCCTGGGAGATTCATAAGATTTGAGAGTTCAGCTCCAGAAGCTGTTCAAGAAAGGGTTTTGCGCAGCTAACACACTCATACTGATACTCTGTAGGATCAAAAAGCTCACTCTTCTGCCCTGTGGCAATTTTAGTGGGTGTCAGGGTAAAATGGGCATAATCTGGAGAACACCAGAGTGTGGGACAGTTGGAAGTCAAACGTCACAGCTGCTATTTACTATGCAAAATGCAAATCATGGAATGCGTGCCAAAGGGAAAGTGAGTTGTAATCTACTGCTTGATTTGTTTAACGCAACCTAGTCTGCCTTTCTATCCATGCTATATACAGCTCATTTCTGTGAGGTCTAGGGGCAGGGATTTTCAAAGGTGCTGATACCTATCTAGTTGTTGATTACCTAATTCCCTTGGGGTTCTTTGAGAAACCCAGCCTAAAGCATAAGTCAACTATTAATCATTACCATGGTTTTGAATTCCTGGAAAGAGAGAGAAAATCTGGAGTCCCCATTCTGCAAGGAATCTTACTCCATCAATGCAAAACTGACTGCATCAGCAGTTGGAGGAGTTAGGTTTATTTCAGGGGTCAGTGCCCAAGTAAATATTTGCAAAGAAACATGCACTAGCCTTTAATAAAGTTACAGCTAGACTCACTTGTACTCCCCGTGAGGCTTAGTAGAAAGAGGTGAGAGAAAGTGTTTGCATTAGAACTTATAGTTACATGTGGGCAGGTTTTGGCTTAAACATTTTAAATAGAAGATGGGGCCAGGAGACGCTTGTGAGGATTACACAGGAAGCCGATAGGGGGGATATTTTTTCTTCTGTGTGCCTAAGCAATTTTTCCAAGCACCTGAAATACGTATTACTGAAAACCTTGTCACAGACAGTGTCACGTGAAGCTCAGAACTTTTCTGCAAGTGCCATGATAGGCTGTAAATAAATGTTGGAAAACATAAGGTGGTTCACTTCTTTCAAGTCATACTGTGTGTTTTACTTATAGTAACACATTGTTTGAATTTTAATCTTCTTGCTGCATATAGATCAGCTTTAAACCACCTGGGATGGGTCACAAATCAGATCCTCCGTGGACTTTTCCACATACAAAAGTTGTGTTGTTTTAATGATACCAATTTAATTAAAATTAACCTCTTACAGTGGTTTAACTGAGCACACTACAGTGGTTTATACAACTATTGTTTATTCCCATAAAAGAATGGGGACAAGCTATATCTGTGTAAGGCACCTTTATCTTGGTGCACCTGTATCCATTTTGCTATTCCATTTTGCTTCTCTCTTGCTCTTTCTCTGACCTCTTGACTCCATGTGTTTACTCTGAAAATCTCTGCTTTTTTGCTGGCTCTGTAATTATTAATGGGACCATATATTTCCTGTCTTCAAAAAAACCATTGTGGATAAGTTCAGGATCTACCCACTGGAGGGACAGTATTAAACGGAAGGAAGTTCTCAATGCCACTGGAGCCAGAATAAGTCTCTGGCTAGGTACAGAAGTTGTACATAGACCAGTTTAAATGATTAGAAATTGGTTTAAACCTGTAACAGAACAGAAGCTCGGTGCACATAAACCAGTTTCAAAATGGTTGAAACTGGTTTAAGATAAACCTGGCTGAATGTAGTACCAGACTTAACTGATTTGGGTCAAACCAGTTTATGGAACTTCTGTCCCTTCCTGATTTCAAGTTAAATCAAAGTCCCCCAGCATCCCAGCATGCTGTGCTGCCTGCTCTGGAGAGCAGGGCTGGCCGCACCCTCCTGTTCCCTAACTGGAGCAGTGAGGGTTGGCTGACAAGGGGATGGGGGACAAGCCTGGCTGGGGATGTAGCCCAGTCTACGGGAGGGATTGCCTCCCCCTGGCTGGCATCTGGAGCCAGGGTAAGTGGGGGAAGAGGTATTTAACCCCCTAACTTAATGCTGGCTGCAAGTGTGGACTACAAATCCCAGAAGCACACCTGGAAGCAGGAAGAAGTGACTGATGAGCAACCCTGCGGAGTCCTGCTGCTGTAATTCTGGGCTGCAAATCCCAGAGACCTCAGGGGCAGCAGGAAGAGGAAGTGAACACACAGCCAGAGAGCTGTGTTCTAGCACCCCCACCCTTCTCCCTGCTTCAGGCCTGAGCAAGCATGTGGCTGCATTTCCTGGATCAAAGGTAAATGTCTGTTCACTTCTGTTTCAATTTAATTTGGGCAGTTTAGAATAACCTGCAAAGACTGAACTGATTCAGCCTTGGGCTTTTTATCTGTCTTTAGGTGGCCTGTATTCTAATATGCCTCCGTTGTTCTCACTTCTGAATGTCGTCTCATCTGACCTAACAATTTAGTGTTTGGTGGGGCCAGTGCTAACAAATGCAAGTGTAAAGGTGTATGTGTTGCTCCCACACATGCATGCTAGAGAAGTCATCATTTACTGTTGTCTACGAGACGGACAGATGGCTCTTCTAGTAAGAAAAGCAACATATTTCAACAAGAATTTTTTGCTGCATGCTTATGTAGATATGAGACAGATTGGTTATGTGGCCTGTTGGGACTGTACGTCACTCAAAATGTTGCTGTGCTCCCATAAGGTTATATTGCTAAAATAGTTGGACTTCCACTAGTTTTGTAATTATTATTAACATTTTAGTTCCAGAATTACTTGTGGGGGAGATTTAGATAGGGCAGTAAGTGGATTTTGTAAGGGTAGGTGGTTCTTGGTTTAACTGGGCTATATTCTTATGCATATGTAAAGTTATTCCGTATGCCTTCCTCCCACATACTATTTTCCTTTCATGTTTTACTTTAGGCTTTCTAGTTCATTTTTACAAATCCATGGATTATAGGTGACTCTTATAAATCTGGAAGGAGCATCTCAAAATATAAATGTTTATTAGAAACACACTTCTCAATTTCCCCCCCCCCCGCTTTTCATTCTCTGGTATTAACATTTTATCAGCTGTTCTATACTCGCAAAATTTCCCTTTCAGTTTAGGACTAACAAAAAAGTCCTAGAGTATTAGGGGCAGAAATCTCAATTAGCTGCTGCATTCTGCTTTGAAAATTTCAGCTCTGTTCTCCAAAAAAAAAAAAAAGAAAAGAAAAAGATGATGTAGAATTAAACTCTTCAACCAAGCAAATGTTAGGACTTGGGAATCCTTGACCTAAAATTTTTCCTCGGCTATTGTCTTTCCTCGAGTAATTTTAATTAAAAAAATTGGAAAGGGCAAAGTTAATAGAAAAAAAATCAATCTGCCAAGAACTAAGTTTGTGAATTAATAAATCCAAGATAAAGCCCCTTTCCTATTAAGGCACATGAGCTTTGACCTACTGCACACAGATTGATCAAATATCTTTCTGGTCCAGTGGCACATATAAAGTACTACTGAAGAAAGTATTTAACTATATGCTTTTCATGCCAGATAACTTTACTCTGCAAGGAGGATTTGTATGCTTTATGGTATGCATAAGAGTTGTAGGAGTAGCAAAGGTTTGTTTTTTTTTTTCAATCCAAATCTGCATGCTTTTGGAAAGGTTACAGAAATATCCTGGATTTTCTAAAGAATATTGGTTTAAGAGAATAACCCTTAAAAATCTTGAGCTTGGCATTTGAAGTTGTGCATTTCGCTCAGGATCTTCTAGTAATGAGGCAGATGAGACCAAGCTAACCTCCAGCTAGGATGAGAAAAAAGAAAGTTTCCCAGGTAGTCCAATTAAATGCGGTTTAGAAGCAGCACAGCTGTGAGCCCTGTGTATTTTTTAAACTCATCATGTAGCCATGATACATAGCCTAGTAGGCTTTAAACCCACATTACTCCAAGTTTACACTGGTGTAAGTGAGATTTGAAAATTGGGCCCATTGGCCTCGTCTTGCTGTCTGATATGCAAATCTGCTCTTCAGATACATTCCCTGAGGTCCTGCAGGGAGACCAGAAAATGGAAAGGTTCCCAGAAAGGTCTCCGAAGACACATTAGCTGTGAAGGCTGCTTTACAGCTCTCCTTGTGTTCTAGATGGACTGTGAGGCTCGCTAAAGAAAAGACAGAGTGAATGGATCGTCTTTTGGCTCTTTGGTTTTTTTTAAGGCATGTTAAAGGGCTTTTCTTTGGTATGACAATGGCAGGATGAATGTTTTGTATCTAATGCTTGGAACAGATTAGGTTAGTCAGTACAAAGATTCTTCTAACAAAAGGTTGTCACTCTGTCCTACATCCCTGATTTGTTCTCTGGAAAAGCATATTAGGCTTCTATGTGCATTGTTACCCTGGCTGAGAAGTTACCTTTGTCATGTTGGAGCTTTCTCCTGCTGGCCGGAACATCTTTCCTAGAGAGTGGATGTCTCTGTTTATCCACACAATCGATATGGCATAAGGACAGTGCACCTGAGTCCTGATATTTCCAACCCAGGTCTGGGGCACAGGAGGATGGGAAATCATTCTCCATGGCCTATTTAGTCCTTTGCCTATCCACTGACACTGAAAGCAAGGGGCTGTCTTTGTGATAGTGGCTTTTGCAGTGTGGATACCTGACTGCAAGGAACTTTATTCAGACCCACTTATTGCAAAGTGCTGTCAGGTGGGTTCAAGAGCTGGGACTGATCTGACCAACGAATGAATGAGTCTTTATATTATGTTATCAACTCACTATCCAGATCCTTTACTGAAGTGCCTGCCATTTCAGACCTCTAGCTCTATCCCAGGATTTTGAAATTATAAATCGGCGCTTCCCTCTCTATACAGATGACTGAAACGTTTTTCAGCCCTACATTGTCTGCTGCCATCCTCTCCTCCTGTGCTTTATTAGATATCAACCACCAAAGGAAGCAGCCAGAAGGATCACCTTTCCAAGAGGGGCTTGGTTTGTTCCACTGAACTGCTCTATTGACTCTCCATTTGTCAACATGACCAGTTTCTTGCTCTTGTCATCAAATTTTGAGCCAACCTACAATATGGATTACATGACATGCCTTTCTCATTCCCTTCACATAATGGCTCCTCCTTTTCCTTACCTACTCACATCTTCATACCTTCTTCCATTTCCCCCCCATGTATGGAACATTACTCATGATCTACCAAAAACCCATGTATGATGCTCACTAAAAATGCATTTCTTTGATTGTATTCCCCAAAGAGACATGCTAGATTAAAGCATTTTAAAAGGATCTAAGGCAGGTAGACTCATGGGGATCTCCCAGTGTATCCTGCCTTTTTCTGGCTTCTAGATTTCAAGCTTTCTTGGCAAAGTGAATCATAGTCATAGATTGAAGGGCCCTCAAGGGTCATGTAGCTCAACTGCATGCACAGAGGCTGGATTTGGTATTCCTACCTCTCTTTCTCTCCTGATTCCTAGACATATGCATCATGATACCTGTTCAGAATCCATCGCGTCGAAGGAGCCGAGCAAGAATGTGGCAGATACGTCTGTCATTCCATGGAGCAAGTCAATTTTAAGAGCACATTTTTCTTTCTGCCAATGCAATCCCAGTCCTGCAAGCTGAAGCCATTAGCATGTGTACTTCCCCTCACACTGTGCTGGAATAATTACCTTCTATCTCAGCAGTACAAGTGCTTCTGTTCCCTCTGATTTATGAAGGCAAAGAACTCATTTGGGAGGATGAGTCAGAAGTAATTGAGCTCCATGGGGGCTGTATTATGTTGCCCTTTTTCCTTTATTTTTGCCATGTACTGTACTGCATGGCTACCATAACTTTGGCCTTTCAGTTATCATGCATTACTACTTTTAAAAGTGAGCTTGCATGAGGTCCTTATTTAAAAACAGGCTTGATTCTGAACTTGCACAATCTGACACCGAGGTAAACTGTGATGGCACTTTATATAACATAAACTTTATATAACATTTCATTTTGGAGACTTCCAAAGCTCTTATGTGTGCTGTATCTGATACAACGCATGTAGGATATTTTCATTCAGGACTAAAATGCAGCCATCTCTGGCTACTCTTTAACTGCATGCTCTTAGCTACTCTTTAACTGCACGCAGTGATGGTAGGTGATAATTCAGAATAGGTACTATGTAAAACTGAAGGAGCATTGCATAGGAAGGTTTAAATAGGGACGATCCCGGCTTGAGCAGAAGGTGGGCTAGGTGTCCTAAAGTCCCTTCCAGCCATACTTTTCTAGGCAGGCAAAATATGGAGCCACTAAGACAGAGTTCAAGTTCCAGGGGTCTGTTATAACCAAGACCGGTAAGGACATGAATTTTATCTCATCTGGAACACAGTCCCTTGTAGCTCAGTGCAAGGTTATTTGTTCAGTGATGATTCAGAAGAAAGTGTCCAGATTTCTGTCACTCGGGTTTCACTCATTCCTTAACGATCTGTATGATCAGATGACCACGATTTAATTGTGCTCCCCCGCTATATTGATAACAGCAAATTTTCCTGTATTATGAAAAAAATGCGGTAGGAAAATTCGCACCATTCATGACTCTACCTTCTGGTTCACCCAGGACCGTTCGTCATAGGATATTTTGCATCTCAGAAAGCAGCAAAATAAATTGGACAGCTGACACGATCAAGTTTCTCCATACATCAAAGCATGATGATGGTGCTCTGCACCTTTCTTCTACGTACTGAGACGGCCATTAATAAACTGACATCTACTTCCTGCCTCCCACTCTTTCCCTCCTCCCAATCTCCTTTTCTTCTCCATAAGGCTTATTTATCAAAGTAGCTGCCTGGCAGTCCTTGATGGCACTGATACTAATATATGGAAGCTGAGGCATGAATCTGTGTCCTCAGCAAAAATTTCACACTCAAAAAAAAGAAACTACTACTTAAATTTTTGAATCCCATTAAGACAGCCAAGGTTTTGTTCTGTTTGCAAACGGAAATGTGAGGAACAGGAGACAGAACTGGCTGGTATTTCTTGGTCAACAGGTGCATCATACTGATTAGCAAAGATGACATGAGATTAGTACTTGCTTCTGCACTCTCTTCAATCTCTGAAATCTATGACAGCCTAACCAAGAGTCTCAGAGGCAAGATCATGCTCACTTTTTATGGATGTACTTATACAGTATTAAGGATCTGTTTCTTTATTTTGCATGTCGTTGCATACACTAGTTCAAAGAGAAGGTAGAACAATTAATTTTCGTTGACTAATTTTTACTCCCACTTTATTTCCATTGCACTGGTATAAATAATTACATGAAATGCAAAGCAATAAAGAATCATCTCCACTCCTCCCAGTACTTAATTCCCTCAACATTGGATCTGAAAAGATGCATCTTGCAGTATTTTGATTGTGAGTCAAAACAGGTAAATCTCATTTTGATCACTTCCACACCAAAAAGGGGGAAATAACTTTACTGAGAGCAGCATTCTGAGAACTCAACCTGACTTGCTTCAGAAAATAAAAAGACAGTACAGTTTCTTTGGCTTTGAATCAAGACATTTACAATGATTTTGAATGAAAAGTTGTGCTTATTTAGGATGTCTTGAAATATTTGCCTAGCTGAGCTTTCAGCTCTTATTGACATGGATTTTCTGAGAAATAATTCATCATTTTCTTCTCTATCCTATTTTACATCCTCTTCCATCCTAGTCACTTCTTTAGGTGAAATCCTCTTGTTGTTTCTCCACTACTTTTCATAAAAGAACTCAAATAAATACATCAGGTGTGAGTGTTAGATGAACCATGTTCAAGGTCTCTGCTTTTATGCCCTATTGATTGTATTTCTATTCATATCAAGGAGTTGGCATGACCCAAAGTATCAGATCTCTTCTGATTTCTACTGATTAGCTCAAGCCTCTGACTCAAACTATAGATCTGTTGATCAGCAGGGAATGGCAGTTTTTGTTATAATCCTGGAAAAATGCTTTTCTGTACTTGAGCAAAGAACTGAGTATCAACTCAAAAGGAAATAACTCCTTCTTGGACCTTCCTGCTCGTCACATCCAAACAGACAGGGATTTGAACCATGTGAGTGAAGCTTGCACTGGAAAGCTAGGGGTTAAACTGAGTCAGTTTATAATCTATTACCTCTGTTACAGAAGGTTTGTGTGAGAGACAGTAAGTAGTAAACCAGCTAATCTAGAAACATTTATCAAGGCATTTCAAGTTAGCAAGTCTGTTTCTATGTTAGTCCAGGCAGACGTTTTTTTTCTATTTGTGGAAAACCCCTGTTTTTAGATCACAGCTTGTTCTGCTAAAGTTTTTTGACAACAGGAAGCTGTGAAAGTATTCTCTCCTTGTGCTAGACTTTGGCTGTGCGGCTCTCACAAGAGGAATATGTAAAATGACAACATTTGATTCAGGGCAACGTACGGGTGAGTTCAGCAGAGCCAGAGGGCTGTTAGTAAGGAGCAGTCGGGAAGGAAAAGGCCAGGTTAAATCACTAGATACTCTTCTGGCTGCCTGTGTTCTGGCTCATGTTCTAATTAGAATGCATCAGAGTAGACTTGATTAACTGCAACTAATCGTCATGTGTATAAGTGCCCACAGGTTTAAAAAATGGCCTCTGGAGTGCTTTAACTAAATCTCATCCAGCGAGGCTTAGATAGTATCCTGCGGGTATTTTAAGACCTGCAGGAGCTTAATGCGTGCAACAGTGAGGCACTTTAATTATAGTGGCTCTCTGGGAACCGTTATAATTAAAACATTCTCGCCCCCCAAAGCTGAGCCTATGTATAGGCAGTCTGGCAGCAGTGCCCTGTTTCTGAGTTGTCATGCTCTGGTTCATGCCTATCTCAATAGCCTCATCTAAAATAAAACCACAGACAGATTTACAGCTGGAGGACCTAATTCCAGGACCTTGGAGATGGGGGCACCAGATGGCATTTTCCACGTCTTGGGCTGAAGCTTGGTCCCAACACTTTCTGGCTTCAACTTAACCCTTGAATGCATAAAACCCCATTTGTACGCCAAGGATCTCATGGTTTGCTTTGACCTGTAATAATTGTGTCATTGAAATATCGGGTTTTCCAGACGTTTAGATTGACAGAGATAAATCCCTGGAACAGCAGAAATTTGACCTGAGAGACTACTCAGATGTAGCTTTTCCACTGTTGTTTACAACTTAATTTATCTCTTCCCCTTCCTACAGTGCGTATGTTAAGATGATTTCAGTGGCTTTTCTCTTCAAGTGTAACAAAACAAGGTGAAAGAATGCCTGCTGTCAAGGAGGCAATCTGGTGTTCCTTTGCTGTGCTCAATAGCCTACTGTTATGATTGATTATGGTGGTATAGCTTATAATCCAGCTAAACAGTGATGAACGGCAATAAAAGACACGGACAAATAAACTACAAATCTGATACACATCTTATCACTTTGAACAGCAAGAAAACACCTGTTGTGAAAACATAGGGGAGTGGATTCCCAAATGCTTTGGGTGTTTTGAAAGTAGACCAGGCAAAGCATTACAGGGAAGAACAACCGTGGCATGGTCAGATATTAAACCAGACCAGTAGGGGCCAGCCTTTTTTGGCAGACATGCCACAAATTAGCGTGGCACCATTCCTGAATGCTATTCTGCCCAATCTTCTGCTCTGGGTTTTCTGCTTCCTACCCTATTCCTTACCTCCTGTCTTATCTCCTGTTCTGCTGTCCTGCCCTAGAAACTGTCATCCACTCCCTGGTTTGCTCCATGCCACAGACAGAAGCTGCTCATGCCAGAGATCAGCCACCCCTGGACTAGACACTAGGGCTGTGCAAAGTTTTGGTAGGCAGTTCAATTAGGAGGAGATTCGGCCTGATTCGGGGACCAAATCTCCAAATCCAAATCGATTCGAAGCTCTCTGAATTGATTTGGAAAAGATTCAGTGATTCGGCCATAGGCTAAGTAGGCAGCTGACACACTATTCTGGTAGGGTTGGGGGAGAGGGGAGGGAAGAGGCATGGGGGATGGAGGGATTGGGGCTGGGGCTGGGACAAGCTGCCCACGCTGGCTGGGCAAGTGGCAGCAGGGCAGAGCCCCCACTCTGAGCGCTGCCATGCCTGCATCCCGCGCTCTCCCCCCTGAGTAACGTGACTCTCCACCCTGGCTGGGTAGCTTGTTCCAGCCCCACTCCTCCCTTCTCCAACCTCAACAGGCTTACCAGCTGAAGGCAGCTGTGTCAGCTGCCTGTTTAGTCTATGGCCGAATTGCTGAAGCAGCACCAAATCTTTTGGATCTGATTCGGCCAAATGGAATCGGGACAGTGATTCGAATCTCTGAATCAAATCACTGTCTTCCAAATTGGCCGAATCCAAATCTGAACTGAATACTTGCTGCTTCACACAGGCCTACTAGACACTAGAGCAAGGGGTGGACAACCCATGGCACATGCACCACAAGTGGCATGAGCAACTGCTGTGTATGACATGCAAGCCCTGGGCACTCTGTAAAGGGAGGCATGGGCTTAAGCCTCCTGGAGGAGAGTGGGGCAGGATCAGCTGCTAAATTAGAGGCTTTGGATTCTTGCTTGCCATATAAACCTGTGGATGTTTTCAGAGCCAAGGAAGGGTCAATTTGCTATGATAGGCAGCATGACTGCCAAAAGTTAGTGTCCTGCCCCTACTCTGCTCTATTCAAGCCCAGGTATGCCTCTGGGGGGTAAAGGTTAGAGTAGCACTCAGGGAAGGGGGATGATGGGGCGGGAGGGCAGGTGTTAACTGGTGGCATGCCTGCCCAAAAGGTTAGCCACCACTGGACTAGAAGTTCATCAATTTATAAGCGTTTCTAATGAGTTGATAAAATGAGTGCAAATTATCTGTTGTACATGCTCCCAGTCTAGATCTTAGCCAGTAATCTGTAGGACTTTTGTCCATCTGCTTCTGTTTAAATAATACAAACAAACAGATTGCCGTTGTCTTGAAACTGAGCATAAGCATCGTTTGCAATGTTGTTTAATCTGAAGCTCATTTTAATAGTACAACTGTGGTTGCTCAGTTATGATGGGTCACATAAATCATGGTTTTGTTTCTCCGCTGTGATTGGAACAGGTTTGAAGTATGAATGCAAAGCATAAAGGATGGCAGTTACAGTATACGGGAGTCCTCTGTGTAATAAGTCATGACAAACAGGTGAGGTAGATAGATATAAAGTAGCTGCATCTACAAGTTCAAGTAGAAGAGCATGATGGTGATGTGACAAAGCTGAGGAAAGCAATACAGAATGATAACCATTTGTAGTCCTCACATAAACCTTTAAGGGAAAAGACCCAAAGCAGGTGAGATAATGGTGTTTAGTAGGCAGTTACTTGTATGCTGTTTTTTTCCTCACAGTGCTATTCTAATACCCACTTCATTTTATATATATTTTTATATTTTCCTTATTTAGCCTTCACACCTTACTCAGTTTAAGCTGTAGATTAATTACCCACTTATTTCACCATCATTTCACATATATGTTAAATAGTTGCTGTGCTATTATACTTTTGGTTAATACCTGTGGCAGTTAATTATTTGTGCTACTTAAAATACTACTAAAAAATACCCTAAATTCTTCATGACTTGTGTCCACAGTCGCTTGCTGAATTCTTGCTGCATGACAGTATAAGTGATAAAGAAGTATAATATCTTGCACTTGAATTCTAGTCTACACATCACACACTTATTTGTAAAGCTAATCCACATTTCAGGATGCTTGGTACATGGTTCTCAGGCCCATTATTATTTGAACTATTCCTCTTGGGTAGAGTGAATGGCACAGACTGTTTCCCCAGGTTTGCTGGTTAAGGTGAGCCCCATCACTGTAGTTTCTGAGCTTCAGTCTTTTAATGTGTTTGTCCTCACAATGCCCTAGTGAGATAAGGAAGTAGTAATGGGCAACTGTTGATCCTTCTAGATCATGGTGTATGCAAGATGTGTATGCCTAGTGCTAGTGCATTATTTTACTGGTGGGAAACTGGGGTCCAGAAAGGCTAATAGACTTGAAAAATCACATAGAACACAACACATGGCCTAGGGTAGTGCTCTAACTGTTGGATAATCCTTCTTCTCTAGGAAGTGCATTCCTGTTTGGATAATTTCGTAGACATTCTGAATGATTTACAATTAAGCATCAACACCAAAATAAAATTATATTGCTATCCATGGAGCACTAAACCAAAAAGACATCAATTTGGGAGTAGCTGTTAGGATCATCTTAATGAGACTATAGTGTAAGTAAGGGATTACTGTATTCCTCCAAACTGCTTTGAATATGGAGCCCCCTGTCAGATGCACAACAAATCTCCAAGTCGCCTGAGGATTAGATACGCAACAGCTGCACAAAACCAGCCTATCTTAGCCCCTCCAGAAATACAGAGTATACACAGCCACTAAAAATGGTGTCATCTGGAATAGTCCCACAGGGCCTCTTGGTTTACCAAGGGCAGTCAATGCTATCTGATATCTCCTTGGCCAATCTCAGGTGACTTTGTCTAAAGGCTACCAGCGTACTAGAAGCAAAATCTCCATCGTATTGCAGGGCAGTGGGACAGTTCCAAACTAATACTAAATCAGGCAGGACCCTAGGGGAATATGAAGAGATGCATGAGATAGGCAGGAAGAGATGCTTCCTGACACTTAGTCTGGAAGGCTGGGCTGTAACTTAGAATAAGGAGAGTGAATAACGCTGGCCTGTTCTGATCATACATTGCATCCCAGTATGTCAGGAGTTTGATGATTCCCCAGAGGGTTAGAGACAGACAGTCCAATCTTTCTGCTAGACTTTCAAGCAGAAGATCCTCAGAATCCTGCCTCCCCCACAGATCCCCAAAGGGGACATTCCTGGTCCTCCACAAAAATGTATTATTCACAGCTTTCACGGGAGGAGTTGCGTTATACAGATTGCACTGGAAGTAGGCCTGCTTGCTACTCTATCAGAACTGCTTTGTTAATATTGCATAGCTCCCTCATTTCCAAGGCTGCATGCTTATTAAAATGTCTTTTATGAGTTAGGATGAGGGGGAAATCCTTAAGGTAAATTAAGACACAAATCAGACATAGGCAGAGTAACAGTGACCTGGCCCATGGGACAGACTCAAGCAGGGTAGAAGAGGCCTGACATAGGGTTCAGGGCAGTGCTGGCAACCTGAAACATGACTGATGGGGCAGCAGCTGGCTGGTGCAGTCAGCACACTGGCAGTGGCCTAATACAGGGGCCGGGCAGAGGCAGAATGGGGCTGGTGTCCAGTCACTGGAAACTGAGACCTGCACAAAAAGATGCCACACGCATGTCTATAGAACGGCTCTCAGCCGGGGCAAAAAGCATCTCACGATTCTGGTCAGAGCATAGCAATGCCTTTCTCTGACTTATTTTGGCCCTGATAATATATTCAATGGAGGTGTTGAAGAACAAGCCACGTCTGCCAGGCTTGTAGCAGCAGCCAGATGCATCCATCCCTAAGCCATGGCCCCAACTGGGCCCGGGAAAAACTGGCAGATTTGATTAATATTTGGGAGGAACAAAAGGCCCTGGAACAGCTAGAAAATTGATTAAATATGCCAATCTATGTGGTCATTGCTGAGGAAATGAAGTTGCACGGCCACAACTGGGACTGCGCAGTGCCACAGCAAGATGAAGGCTCTGAAACATGCTTTCTATTGGGCCCAGGACCAGAATTCTCATTCGGAGGCGGCAGCTGTCCTGCGTTCTCAGGGAGTGTCCGCTACTGGGAGTGGGGACGAGATCTTTGACCATGAACATCTGGGGTTTTTTGTTCTTTGTTTTTCTCATTCCTGTTACCGGCTTCTGCATCACTTGAAGGCGGGGATATGGGCCCAAAGTGTGGACACCAGCATGGACCAGAGCTGAGTGAATGCATGAATACTGCCACAGGCAGTAACAGTCCAGAGAAAGCATGACGTAGGTTTTGGTAGTGGCCTTGGAATCATGAGTATGGTCCACAGATGAATGGTGGTATGAGGTCTGGGAGGTGTATAGAAAGGTTGAAGAGTGAGAGGTAGGAGCTTACCGGGACATCAAGTGGATTCCTTGACCTGGCCGGACAGTGCCATCAGGTTATCGTAGAAAGCTGGAAAGTGAAGGGCTTGTTTAGAGAGGAGCCCTTTAGATGCATGACCCTGGCCCCCCACTTGTGATCTTCCCCATCTTGACCCAGGACCACCCATGCAACATCCACTGTGTGTACCCTTATCCGTGAGCTGACCCCTATAGTGACAGCCACTGTGCCTGCAAGTGAGGGATGCCCCTACTCTAGCTGGCTAAGGAGAGCGCCACTATGCTTTAGGGACAAAGGGGAGGGTGAGACGAGAGGGGACACAGTGGGGGGAAGAAGAGCCTAAAATGGGCGATGGGTTTTTAGTTGTTAGTGGTGTTGCTGCTGTAGGAAATTGGGGAGTGGGCATTGTGTTCCTGCATTATTTCAGTTCTGCCTCAGTTATTGACGGTAAAATAAATGCTTGGTGAAATAGAAATGAATTTTTGTCCATGTCTGTCTGCTGTACTAGGAAGAGCTGTAGAGGCATGGGTTGTTGGGGAGGAGGTAAGCCAGACTTGTTCCAGACACATTGCACTAATGAAAGAGGACGCGCTCACCTCTGGACTGAGGTGGGTGGGGCGTGCCCAGAATGTGGGTACCAAGGGTATAGCAGTGAGCAGTAACTGGGGGTGTTGCATAGCACCCTTAATATTTCCTCTGAGTACATGCTGCTTTTCAGTGCTCCCTGACCATCCTTGGGCCAAGGGGTGGGGGGGAGAGGGGTTGGGGGGGCGGCATTTCAAGGCCCGTGCTTTTATTATTAACCAGAGAAAGGCACGTTGGCCAAACCAAGGCAGAGTGGTGGTGAGCTGGCCGGGAATTTTGTTAATGTGGGGAGCAGTAATTGAGTGGGTGCTGCACAGTGCACATAATATCTCCTTTGAGTGCATGCAGCTTAGGAGTTCTGCTTGTGATTGGCAGTGGAGGAGAACAAAGCAGTTACAAAACCAGGCAGGCAGGCTTAACTAACTGCTAACTGCCACTGTTGAAAGACAGGTGTGCCCATCAGGAGCTCATGCAAGTCTCTTGTCCTACAAGCCAGCAAACCCTCCCCCCCAACCCTTCTATACTTCTCCTCTTACAGGGAACAAGAAGTGAAGAATCAAACAAAGCAAATAGAAACCTTTATTTACAAGGTATGGGCTGTGAATCTGCCTATAGCCAGGTGGATGTGTCTCACCATCTCCTACAGCCAATGCTCACAGTCCCTGAGGGCATTCATGATCCTGTCCGTGCATGCATTGGCAGCAGGCTGCCTCAGTAGCCTGTGTGCCTTGGAGGCAGCATTGCAAGTGGAGCTGAAAATCAAGAAATGCAGGAAAAAGAGTGAATTAAGGACATTCAGCACACTAAAAAGATGGACTCAATGAATCTTGAGAGCAGATAAGAAGCAGTTAGCTCCAAATGACTGAGAAGGGTTGCCTGGCCATGGATGGTAGCAGGCTGTGAGTGGCTGCAAACAAGTGCCTACCCCTTTTGGCCACCAGTGTACCTCCCTGCACTGCCCAATAACTCCCAGGGTCTTTAAAGCACTGCCCTATGCTGTCCCCTCTCCCCCACACACCTCACAGCTCAGCCTAATTGCAGCTATCAGTTCAGGTGACTTAAAGAGTCCCCAAGACTTTACATACTGGTTGTGGAGGTCAAGCTCCACCGTCCGTCCTCCTCAGAGGAAATGGCAGGTGATATGACCAGGACCCTGCCGCTGTCTTCTCCACTGGAGCCCTGCAAGTCACAGTGGTGGTTGGCAGTGTCTCAGCAGGTGAGGCCTCTGGCCCTATGTGCTCATGGTGAGCGAGTACCTCATTAGTGGCTGGAGGTATCTGCAGTGGGCCATGTCCAGTGGGGTGCCCTGTCACTATGCTCTGGTGACATCCCTGTGGAAAGCAGCCTACAGCATCTTTGTCTTGAGAGCACTGGACCGCTGTCCCGTTGTGCCTGTTCCCCCATTCTCCTGGCAGCATCAAGGCAGATGTGCCAGTTGGCCCATGGGCTGCAAATAAACTGGTGCATGACCACAGGGTCCCCCAGCAGGCTCTTTGTTTCAGCAAAGGTCTGGTTGGGGCTAGACCTATGTGCCCTGGTCCACTCCATTCTCCCCTGAATATCAGACATCTCAGATCAATAAGGGGTACCCCAGGGAGCTTTGTGCTCAATTTATAAGTCTTGAGACAACAAGGCCAAGGGAATTCACCCCCCTCCTACCCTGTTGTTGCTGGGTAAAGTCTGGGCATTGGACAAAGTGCTGCCAGGCAGGGTCAAGACAGGGAGGGGGTATCTGTGCCAGTGTCAACTTTGTACCTTATGGGCATACTTGCTCTGGACATCTTTTAGCCCTGTTAGGTTTTTTAGCACCGTGTATGCCATGGCACAGTATTAGGCTACCCAATAAGCCACGTACCACGAATTAGACCCCCAATGGGTGCCCACAGGCTCCCTGTCAGGACACGGCACAGCAGCAGACTTCTTAGTGACCCATGTGTCAAGACACCGCTCTTAGCAGGACATGGTCTGAACTGCTGAGCAAGCAGTTCAGACATAGCTGGTGAGGGAATGAATGCTGACAGATCTTGCTCACTATTCATAAAGCGAGCACGCTTAATGCTCATGTGGGCTTGCAGAACTCCACTTGTCAGGTTTATATAAAACCAGCAAATGAATTAATGGCATTAGGAGACAATTACACTTCAGCCAGCTGAAAAGGGATGTTTTAGAGATGCAAGGCAGAGGGGAGCAGGGATTCTTCATGGTTGTTGCTGGGAAAAAAATGAGGATTTTTGCTAGGCATACAAGAGCTATGCTTTGCAACTGTTGCAAGTTTTGGCACCAGTCAGCAGCATTCACCAAGGTGTCCTAAAACATTCATTACGCACAAATACCTGCAAATTTTAGTGACACTCAGTGGACAAGGGGCTCGCTACACAAAAATTGTAGCGACACCTGATGGACAAAAGGACTCGCCACGTATCATTCAATGAATTACCATGCACATGTGACAGATTAATGGCTGCGCCATTGCGAGTTGTGTCATCACAAACTAAACTACATCAGGATGGGATTAGTTTATGACCATACAAACTCATTAAATCACCAAAAATGTGCATACATGTAAAGCGTGACACCATTAAGCCATACAAAAGGGCAATTTTCATCACATGTACAAGTGCTCTTCATCATGTGTACAAGCACTAGGGCTATGTGAAGCTTCAGTAGCTGATTTAATTTGGAGGAGATTCGGCCCAATATGGAGGGTGAATTGGGAGACCTAATAAAAGGTCTGAATCAAACTGGAAGCCTCCAAATCAACTGCCATGCTGGTACTGGCAGGGTGGGGGGCACAGGCATCCCCTCTGGCCCCCACTGCCCTGCCCTGTGTTGCGCAGGGGGGCTCTGCCACGAGCCCCCAGAGGACCTGTACAATGCTGCTGCTGGCTTTTTTTTTTTTTTTTTTTAAGTGCTAGGATGATGGGGCTGGGCAGTTCAGCCAAGTGGGGGTGTTGTGGGGGGGCGCTCGCCGCCACCACTGCCACCGCCTGTTCAATTCAGAGGAGATTCAGCCTGGTTTGGTGGCCAAATCTCTGAATCCAAATCGGCTGAATCGAACTGGGACAGTGATTTGAATTGCCAAATCGAATCACGGTCCCGCCAAATCCGAAGCTGAATCAAATACTTGCTGCTTTGCACAGGCCTAACAAGCATCCGCTGTGGTTAGCAGAAGTTATCTGTACTCACAGTAACTCCTCTCAGGTTAGCAGAGCGTGGGTGAGACCAATCACATAGAGCATTCAAGGAGTGGGGACTGTTTGTATTGGCAACTCAGTGAGTCCCCACTGTATTGCCACTTCAGCAGCATTCAAGCTTCAACTCATACACAAGGGGGGTGCCAGCTATGCTCGAATGAAAAGGGGCACTTAACTGAAGCTAGAGATTTTTGTGTGTAAATGGCAGCCAAGGTAGGGACACTTGAAATATACTTCAGGCTAATGCTGCAATGAAGATAAGCCTTTGTAGCTGGCATTATGGCTGGTAAATCAGAGTGACTTCCATATGAGGCAGGATGATCTTCTGGTTCAAGAGTTGGATGTGGAGTCAGGCATTCTGGGGTGTTATTTTTGGCTCTGCTGTTGATTTACTCTGGAGCAAGTTGAACTTGTTTGTGTTTCTGTTTTTACTGTTTTGCAAGCTGGAGATAATGCCTCGGTAAACATGAGATGCAGTGATGAGTGCTGTATCAAAGCATAGGAATAAATGAAGCCAAACCTAAGGGAACTGAAAACCAGCTTGTCACAGTCTCCTCTGCAGAGTACGGTTTTCTCTTCAGAACAGCTTTTCTAGACCTTTCAACACTGCTTTGCTGCTAACAGGTAGAGGAGATTTAACATCAAAAAAGCAAAGAAAACTGTGCAGCGTTTTTAGCTCCTCACAGTGCAGTGGCAGAGTGAGGAGTTTCTTTAATTTCATTTTAAATCCTTCTGCTGCTAAGCATCCAAAATATGAGTGCAAAGACATTTTCTGCTGATGACATTTAGAAATCAGCCCATTTTCTCTAGGTTTTACCCAAAGGGTTCATTGTTATGTGTTTAGATTTGACACACTAAGCAACCACAACATTTCTCTGCATTGGGCATAGGTTTGGTTGAATTCCCTTGCTTCATTTGCTCTTCCTCTCTCTTTATTATTGTCCAAGCAAAACTAATTTAAACAGGCAAATCAGCAGACATTAAAACCCAGAGGCTCAGCAGGATTTTTTTTTTTTTATTTCTTAGCAAGTATTTCCAGGTAACAAATGTGGTTTTGTTTGTGTTGGAGTGAGCTGACAAGCTGGGTGGATTGAATTGCTGTAGCCACAGCATGAAATATATGAATATTTTACAAGGGCAAGGAATGCCACAAATTTCTCTGTTGCTTTTGGGGTAGCTGGAAAACATTTGTTTCATGAAATGTGTGGAGGTTTTATCATTTGTTTTTGTTCCGGTGGAGATTGAAACTTGAGAGTGTTCAATATTTTTTGGGGGGGAAGAGGGGAACACAAGTGCAAAAGTGACCATCCATCCCAGCTAGTCATTCAGTGGTGAGGGTATTTTTCAGCTGCAATCTGGACCTTTTACATCCTAAGTACGTTTATCAAAGGGTTATGAAGGGTCTGATTCATTTTGGCCTTTCCTACCCCTGAAAATTCTGTCTGTCAAAATGTTTCATCAGAACGGATGAATGTGCATTTCCTAAAAAAAAAGAGTTTTATTGAATATTCCTGGCTGATTTTAATAGTGATCCCCTTGCTGTGTTAAAACTTTAAAGTGACACTTGTGACAGGCTAGCTGGCAGTGACCTGGCCCAGGGGTTTTGAAAGGGGTAAAAGATGATTGGAGGACTTGGGATTCCCTTTCCGCATCAAGCAGGCCCCAGAGACTCACCCCCCATGTCCCCTGATTGGCCCCTCGGGTCACCTGGAGGGGGAATAAAAGGGGCAGCGTGGGCTGACTCAGGAGAGACCAGTGAGGGGCAATGAGGAAGGAGCTTTACAGAGCTGGCAAGAGCTGGGCCATCAGGGCAGGAGCAGTGCCCTAGAAGAGCCTGAAAGAGCAGGACCTGCAGGCAGCAGTGGGACCCCCAGCAGCGCAGCGTGCGGCCGGTGGGAGAGGCTCCCCACTGGGCTCCAGGATCCCCTGGGAGAGGCTGCAGCCAGCAGGAGAGGCTCCCCCGCTCCAGGAAGGATCTGAGCAGTGACCTGAGGGGTTCCCAGCTCTGCTTCCAGCTCCTCCGATCAGAGGCCAGGCAGCTCGATGCGAGGCCGGGGCTCCGGGAAGGTCAAGACCCCTCGGAGGGTGGGGCAGTGCCACCAGTGGTGGCTGTGTGGCAGCATTCCTGCCTACCACATGGGAGATCTGGGTTTAAGTCCCTGCTGAGGTAACTTGAGGTGGGTGAGATAACCAGAAGCAAATCTTCTTGCTGTGGAAAGGGGCCATTGTGTTTTCCCCCCTTTCTCCCCCTCCAGGTACCACGGCCCTATGTTTCCTTGTCCTTTTATATTTCACCAACCCATATTGTTTGTTCTGCTGTTTGTGTTTTATATTTTGTTACAATCATTGACAAAAAACAGTGTTAAGTGTCTAACCTTTGTTGAATCCTGCGCCCTTGGGGCACTGTAGTGTCCACTATACTCTCTGATTTATGGCTGTTATGTTCCCAGTTTTAAAAGGTTAAGTCCCCATTGGTGGTCTGGCTCTGCTCTATAGGGGGGGGAGAGTCCCTACACCTCCCACAGCGCTTGTGCACCTGCTTTGATCCCTTCAACTGGAGAGGGGGTACCTCTTGGAGTACTGCCCGGGTTACACACTTTAACAAGTCTCTCCCTGATTAATGGAGAATGCCCTGCTGTTTACATGACTATGGACACACATAGTTTCATAGTTTCTAGGGTCGGAAGGGACCTGAGCAGATCATCTAATCCGACCCCCAGATCATCTAGTCCGACCCCCCCCCGACATGAGCAAAAGGATTAGAAGGGAGAGTTGTTGTCCTTTGTGGATGAAGACCGCATCCAGCAGGAGGGGAAGAAGAGGGAAAAGAAATGGGAAAGAGATAGGGAAGGAGAAAAGGAGAATAAAAAGGAAAAAGGAGAAAAGAGAGAGGAAAGGGAAGGGGGTGTTGGGGTGTGGAGGCTAGGTCGCGTTGGTACGTAAGTGACTTATAAGCCTGATCTTTGCCTTGAACAATGTGCTGCAGCAGGGGCAGGAAAACAATGAGGCCTGAGTACGAGAGGTTTTCATGTTTTGGGCCACACGTTTCCTCATTGCTTCTGCTGTGTGTTGCTGTTCGAAGGCCAGTGCTTTGTTCTCAATTGGTGACCTCCAGGATGGACGGTCACAAGTGATTTGCTCCCACGACCCCGGGTTGGTGCCAAAACTCTTTAGAGACATCTGTAGGGCGTCCTTGTACTGCTTCTTTGGTGCACTGTGAAAGCGTACTCCATTTGATAGTTCGACGTAGAAGATTTTCTTCGGCAGGCGGGTGTCGGGCATTCTTCAAAGGTGACTTTCAGGAGAGTGTGAATACTGGGAGAGCTGACCTTCCAAGCATCTCGGCGTCTGGAATCTTGTCCTGCCACTTGCTCTGTAATATCTTTTGCAGGCAGCACAGGTGGAAGTGGTTTTGTTCCTTGATGTGATGCTGGTAGACGGTCCAGGTTTCACAAGCGTAGAGGAGGGTCAGGAGAATGATGGCTTTGTATACCTTCGGGGAAGGAAGAGTACAAACTGGGTTTTCTTGTCCCTCACCTTCAGAGTGCTGCAACGGAGCATCTATCAGCTCCACCATGTAGTTTCATACAGTGACATTTTGAGACTCTTGGTGCCAGCTAGACGTAGTCCTGACATTGTCTCAATGATTGGGAGCTGACTAATCGCGAGAGCTGGTGCTTAGTCTTTTTGTTTGATGGGCCTTACTTGATGCAAATTGGCATGGAATTGCTGATTGCAGAGCACCTGTAGTGGCTTAGACCAAAGAGACCTTGGCATTAGAGATTCAGGACTGGTGAAAAGTTTTACATGGATGGACTTGGAGACCTAAATCCTTTATTGCATGATAGAATGAGTGGATTGGATTGTGGTCTCCACAAGGGCCCAGCAGCGTATCTCTGCTGGTCCTGGAGGGAACACTTCTATAGTAAGGGAGAAGTTTGAATTTCTTGTTATATATATTTTTTTCCTGCCTCTTTGCTGATGATGCTAATGAGGGAGACACTTATTAATAAGTTTGGTTTTAGAAATAACAACACCTCTGTACTGCCATTGCTACCTTTGCAGATTCTTACTACCTAACATCTCTAGGATACAATTCTTCCTATGCATCCACATTGTCCAAGTTCTCATGCATGCTCCCATCATCTCCTATCTTGATTATGGCAATTTTTGGTAAATAGTATTAGAATTTAGTTATCATTACTATTGTGATTTATTTGCATAGCACCTAGGACGACAAATTATAAACCAGGATGCCATTTTGTTAAGTGTCCTGACCTGCCTGTTGTGCTAATATTATCTTATTGTTTCTATTTATTTTCCTTTTGTTTTATGCTTTGATTGGAAACTATTTGGGGTAGGAACAACCTTTTTGGTCTGTAATTTGTAGTCCTAGGCCCAATGGAAATAACTCAGAATAACAACAATAGTCATAATATAACTCTCTCTGGTCTCACAGGCCTTGAGGGCCTATAACTGCTTTAACTAGTAACATAAAAGTAATAAAAAATGGTAATTTGTTCCAAACAGCCTTCATTTGATGGTGCAAGGTTGAGATTCAGTATCAAGTTTAGATTCAATATTGATGGGAGCTATATAAGTATCTAAACAGACAGGGCATATCTGAATGTGTTATATCTTTCTCCTGCATGAGGATTATAACCCCTCCAGTGAAGTTTGTGCATCTTGGTTCATTTAATTAATAAAAAGTACATTTTAAGAAGTTTTTAGAGGAAGTTCTTTACTGTGCCTATGCATTTTTCATCATAATACCCACAAGCAGTCCTGCAAACTGCTTTCAAACACTTCTTCTGTCCATGCCAGAAATGGATAATCCCTCAAATGCACCAGTTTGATGGGAAATCTAAGGAAAGGAGAATAGAAAAGGAGAGCGAGAGAGAAAAGCTATACGAAGGCATGGAAGAGAATTGTCACTGTTGTTACTGGTGGATCTGGAAAAAAAAAAAAAAATACCTGTGATTTTATCAAGTAATGAAGCAGAGGATTATACTGTACATTTCATGAAGCAAGGGCCATTTGATAAGGTACCACAATGCCTATTTGGAACCCAATTAAAATTAAAAAGGTTATAGGCTTTGGTGTAGTTCCCCCAGCTGAGCTGGTAGGAAGTGGATCAGTCAACATCTTGTGAAATACCGTTAGTAAAAGATAATACCTGTCTCTTAGAGCTGGAAGCAAGGAATCTACATTTTTTTTCATATGAGGTTTCCCACCCAGTCTTTCAGTGTCAGCCTTCTTAATGGAGCAGTTTTGCTAAGGCTTTGATATTAGTGGGTGTTGGGGAAGGAATTTATTAGCATTCCTGAAAGTGGTGACATTTAACATTTTCCAATAATATCCAGAGATTCTCCAGCTACAGAGTCAGGTCCTTACAAGCACTCTGTGGTCAATACCATGCCAACAGCTTGAGTTGGGAAAAGCCGTGTTTAGTTCCACCTAGTACACTGCCCCTTCTACTAATTATTCTTATTCTTTAATAACTGTATTGGACTAGAGTCAGAAACCAGTGGCAGGTTTGGGGTCTTGTTGTATAAGGCACTGTTCAGAGGTTCTCTTTGGGTTATTGAGTCACAAATGTGAAGAGGAGAAAGGATTGGGACTTGGAAGTGAGGACAAGATAGCTAGGACAGATCAACTGCAAGGCATGCAAGTATAAGGTTTTCTATAAGATGTCAGCAAGTCTTTCTGGAAGATTAAACCTTTTTTCATTGCTAAGGAGATTAAGTTGAGCCTGGCATAATACACATTTGAAAATTGCTTGTCTGTGTACTTGCTCATTTGAAAATCTGGGCCTAGGTTTTTAGAGCGAGCGCACAGGTCATTCCCCCACATAGTTGCTGACACTACATGTGTGATAGTGATGTCCACACCAATTCCATACACGTATTTTCCCACCTGAAAATCTGTCTGGGGGTGGGGTATAGCCTGTCTAGCTCTCTCATTTTGAATCGTTGTTCAAAGCACTGACATAGATCCCAAAGCCTTGTCCCAGCTTTATTTTCATGCACAGAAAAGCTGCTGTTACCTGGAGAATGGAGGAAGTGCTTTGTTTAAACCCTGTATCTCAAGTTATACAACATTTAATTAATTTTTTTCTTTGTCAATTAAATTGCTTTTCTATTCTATTCCCAGAACTCCCTCTGCTGGCTAATTTGACAGTTTAAAACTTTGTTTAGTTTTAGTTTAATCAAAATCCAGGGTAGGTGTCTCAAGGAGACTGACTTCGTTAGAGAAAGTGAAAGGTTTCAGTCCTTTTGGGGTTATGGGTTCATTACACACTCCTAGGTCCTAGATTTATTTTTCGTGCTTTGGCTGAGTAAACTCATTCCTTTGTTACTCATTTCCTGACCCAGTGTTCCCAGCTGTGTGTGTGTTTATCCACTGAAATTCCTAATCAAAATGCCCTGTCAACTTTAAGTTATCAGGCCTTCAGATGATGTAAATCAGTACACTTGTATTAGTCCGGGGAACGATGCCAGTTTACTACAGCTACCAGTCTGACCCCAAGCTGATTACATTTATTCCCATCTTACGTGACTGCCTTAAAGGATGTCTGTGTGATGGCATGTGAGAACCCAGAAGTGTGCAAGCTGTCACTTGAGAACAAGTGCCAGTCTGTATTCTAATTTGTGTATTTAATTACCAAATTAAGCAGCCTTAAGTCAGCCTTTCTGGGAGTTATACAAGCACATTCTAGTACCATGGTTTATAACGCAGTGAAAACACTGATATAGTTATTGATGACCTCACACCTTCTTACACCTAAACTATTGTCTTAACTCAGCCTCTTTCTCTCTGCATTTTCCCTTCACCTACTCATCATGTTTTCTGAAGTCCTCGTCTTCCTCCCCCTCTTTCTGCTTTGTTGTCTGAAGCCAAAAGAGCCAATTTAGATCTTTTAACCTTTCCTCAGACATTTCATTAGAGGAAAGAAATATATTACAGCTGGTGTAAAGAAGTCATAGAAAATGAGAGGGGGATGGGACCTTAGGAGGTCATCTAGTGCAACCCTCCTGCTCAAAGTAGGACCACCACCAACTAGATCATCTCAGCCAAAACTTTGTCTAGCCGGATCTTAAAAACCTCCAAGGATGGAGATGTTCCAGCCTTTGTGGGTAACCTGTTCCAGTGCTTTACTACCCTCCTGGTGAGAGGGTTTTTCCTGGCATCTAACCTAAACTTCCCTTGAGACCATTGCTCCTTGTTCTGTCATCTGCCGCCACCGGGAACAGTCCAGCTCCATCTTTTTGTAACTTCCTTCAGGCAGCTGAAGGCTGCTATTAAATCCCCTCTCAGTCTTCTTTTCTCCAGACTGAAAAAACCCAGTTTCTCCAGTCTTTCCTCAGAAGTCATGTTCCCCAGCCCTCTACCCCTTTTCATTGCCCTCCCCTGGACTCTCTCCAGTTTATCCATATCTTTTCTGTAGTGAGGGACCCAAAACTGAACACAGTACTCCAGACGTGGCCTCATCCATGCCGAATAGAAAATCCTCCCTGTCTCTCTCCATCTGGAATAACTCAAAGGCAGCTTCAGATTTCAGTGTATGCCTTCAGGTCAGTTCCTGGCACATACATTTCTTTGTGGCCCATTTGTGATTCTCTCGTATTCTTGTGAGCCTCTGCTGTCTCCTTGCCAAACTAGCTTAGAGATAAAGCAGTTCTTCATCTCTTCCACAATATCCTTGTGTCATCACCCACAGGGCACCGTACATAGCTAGTACCTCTGTCTGTCTGAGGCAGAAAGTTCAAACAAGTCAACTGCACTGATGCAGTACAGGCACCACTGAGGAGTCGTGTAGTAAATATCAACTTAACTGCAAATAAAGGCCAAATTTCTGCAAAGGACTCAAGCCTTAGGTTTTTAGGCACCTTAAACACATTAAATACCAAGTTACCTACACTCTGGCATGTGGGAGAGAATTAGGCTATATTTATCTTTCCATTATCTGTCACCTCCTTTGGGTAACAGGGTGCTGCTTGACAGCAGGTTTATTTAATTGACGTCTTGAAATTTACCCAGTAAATAAAGTTGGTTGATTGCTATCGACCACCTGGGCCACAGTGATCATCACCTGGTAGAATTTGCTATCCAGCGCAGGGTGATGAAAGCAAGCAGCAAGGTAGAGGTCCTCGACTTCAGGAGGGCCAACTTCTGTAAGCTAAGAAGATTAGTAGGATTGGCATTGGGGTCTGGGAGCTTCAGTGAGATAGGAGTCCAAGACAGGTGGTTGTTCCTCAAGGAGACAATCCTCCAAGCTCAAATGGAGTCAGTCCCAATGCACACCAAGAGGGGAAGAAGTGCTAAGAAGCCCCCATGACTCAGCAAAGGCATCCAGGGATTCCTGAGGGCAAAAAAGGAGGTGTACAAACAGTGGAAGCAAGGGGCTATCATCAAGAAGGATTGCACCTCTGTTGCTTGGGATTGCAGGGAGGTGGTTAGGAAGGCCAAGGCAGAGATGGAGCTGGGGCTGGCAACCAGATTAAGGAGAATAAAATGTCCTCTTTCAAATACATAGGAAGTAAGAAGAAGGCACCGGGTAACATGGGGCCCTACAGGATAGACTTGGCAATCTGGTGATTGTGGCAAATGAAAAAGCTGACCTCTTTAACAAATTCTTTGCCTCCATATTCCTGAACGGGGACTGGGGCGTCTCCACTAGAACTGTGGATGGACCTAGGGGAGGCACAGCCATGCCTAGGGTCAGGGACGACCTCGTTAGGAAACTTTTGGAGATACTGGACATATTTAAATCAGTAGATGCTCTTCACCCGAGGGTGCCGAGGGAATTGGCGGGGGTCATAGCAGGGCCCCTGGGACGCTTGTGGGGTACTGGTCAGGTACCAGAGGATTAGAAAAGGGCCAGTGTGGTCCCTATTTACAAGAATGGGAGAAAAGAGGACTATGGAATTATATGCCAGTCAGTCTTACCTTGGTCCTTGGGAAGACCTTTGAGAAAATTATCCAGGAGCACATCTGCAAGGGCCCAGCAGGGGAGGTAATGCTCAGGGGCAACCAACATGGGTTCATTGAGGGCGGGTCCTGCCTGACTAACCTGGCTTCTTTTTATGATCAAGTCACAAAGTCCCTGGACGTGGGTGTTGAGGTAGATGTCGTCTTCCTGCACTTTAAGAAGGCCTTTGACATAGTTTCCCACCACGTTCGCTTAAAAAAAACTAGGCAACTCTGGCATTGATGCCTACACAGTCAGATGGGTCACAAATTGGCTAGATGGTGACACACAGAGAGTGGTGGTGGACAGGTCATTTTCGACCTGCAGGGATGTGGACAGTGGAGTCCCCCAGGGCTTGGTTCTGGGGGCTGTCGTGTTCAACATCTTTATCAGTGAACTGGATGTGGGTGTGCAATGCACGCTGTCCAAATGCATTGACAACACCAAGTTGTGGGGCGAGGTGGGCACGCTGGAGGGGAGGGACAGAATCCAGCTATATCCGGATAGGTTACAGAGGTGGGTGGATGAGAGTAGGGTGGAATGCAATGCAGACAAGTGCAAGGTGCTGCATCTAGGGAGGAGGAACCTGCAACATGCCTATATGCTGGGGAACACCCTTCTTGTCAACATGGTGGCAGAAAGGGATCTTGGAGTCATTGTTGACTCCAGGATGAACATGAATGGCCAACGCGAGGAGGCGGTGGGTAAGGCTAACCGCACCTTGTTCGTGCATCCACAGATGCATCTCAAGCAGATCCAAAGAGGTGATCCTTCCCCTCTATGCAGCGCTGCTCATGCCACAGCTGGAGTACTGTGTCCAGTTCTGGGCGCCTCACTGCAGGAGGGGTGTGGCTGGCATCGAGAAGGTCCAGAGGAGGCCACTCGCATGGTCAAAGGGCAGCAGGGCAGGCCCTACGAGGAGAGGCCACAGGACCTGAACCTGTTCAGCCTTCAGAAGAGAAGGCTGAGAGGGGACCTGGTGGCCATTTATAAATTCACCAGGGGGGACCAGCGAGAACTGGGGGAAGCTCTGTTCCCCCAGGCACCACCCGGGGTTACTAGGAATAATGACCGTGAATTGTTAGAGAGAAGGTTCAGACTGGACATCAGGAGGCATTACTGTATGGTTAGGGCTGCCAGGCTCTGGAATGGGCTCCCAAGGGAGGTGGTGCTCTCTCCTACCTTGGGGGTCTTCAAGCAGAGGTTGGACAGATATTTGGTTGGAGTGATATGATCCCGGCACCTGTTCCTGCCTGGGGCAGGGGGTCGGACCTGATGATCTGTTTAGGTCCCTTCCAACCCTAAGTACTATGATACTATAGAGTTTCATATTAAATATATACCTATTATAGTGAATACTCCTAAAGAGTTTAGGAACCACTGGATGATCTTGGGCCTTTAGGAACCATGCTGTGATTTAGTGCATCTTAAATGTGCTATGTGGCCGAAAAGTAGCAGCAAGAAAATCGAGATTGGAAAGATAGATGATTTGGATCAAAATAAGATCCACTCCACCTGGAACTTTTAGATTATTATCAAGATTAATAATCCCTTGTTCTATTGACTCTAGATTTAGAAAAACTTCTCATGCACATCATACCTTATGCCATAACATCTTTTAGATGGAGAGCTATCCCAACTGCAAATGGATCAAATGTCCCCTGGCGTTTAGTAGTGTTTGGGTGCAGGGTTTTGGTGTTTACTGCAAGTTTTAACACTGTGCTGCAACAGTTTAAACGTTGTATTCCAGACGAGCATTAGTGGTGAAAAGAGTGCAATGCCACAACATTTGTTTCAGCTATAGATAGGAGACACAAACTGGAAACTTGCCCAGTGTATAATTTAGACATGCTGGCCAAGAGTTTGCACTGGGAAGTGTTAGTTGGTTGAACCTTTTATGAGGATGTACATGTAAGTTTTGACAAAGATGAGATTTTTTGTCATAGCTAGGAAGAGCATCTCACAACAGCCAGTGTCCCAGCAGCTACAGCGCTTGGGTCGGGGGGAGACGACACATTGCAAGCCTGTACTCTTTCTGATTCAGAATTAGAGTCTTGAACTTCAGTTTACTATGCCTCACTTCACTATCCAAACTACAGGCTGATAGCTATTATCTGCTCCTCTCTCTCCCCCTCCTTTTCTTTCAGTGTCTATTTTTCACTTAAAAGGGCTTGGTTTGCCTTACTGTGGAATGCGAAAAATTTAAATCTCGAAATTTTTTGTGGGATGCAAAACCTTGTTCTCAGTCACCTCTGATATTTATTATCAGGCTGAAGTTTTGGGCTGCAAATACTAAGGCATGGCCTAGGCAAGAAGAGACAAAAGTAGTTGTGTGCCAACTTTGTACCTTTCTAATTTTGTTCCAGAAATTAGCTCCATTTCCCCCCTAACATGAAGATATGAATGCAGCCAGGCACTGCTCCAGTATATGGCAGTCCAGCCTTTGCCTGTCCCTAGGATTATTTTGGTGGTGCTGTACAGCAGCAGAAAATCCTATTACTGCTTATGCTAGGGGATTTTCCCTCTTGCTTTCTGTGCATCAGGGCTTGTGGGGGCACGTGTAGGGCGTCCTACAGTGCCTGCACTGGAAGAATTCTCACTTTTATGAGCTTTTACAACTTGTGTATGACAGCAAAGTTGCCACAGATTATTGCAGGTAGAACAGTTGATATTTAGGATTAATTCCCAAGGGCGGTATTAGGAGAATTCAGGTTGCACAGTTCTCCAGAGAACTTTGACACACGTAGTATATCAAATACCACAGTGAACCGATGGAAGAAAAAACACCAGGATGGAGCTGCCTGGAGTCTTCCTTCATAAAACCTACTGTGCTCCATCCTGATGGAAAAAAAAAATCGAACCAGCAGAAAAGGAGAATACATTACAATAATTAACTGCCAGGCCAAGGAAGTGAAGGACATCCTAGGCACTGAGGAAATTAAATGGAAAGCAATATTGAGCTTCAGGTTGGATGAAATTATAAAGAACAGCGTCTGTAGGGTGGAGATGAATTATTGAATTTTTGTGCAAAGCACAACAGAGCTATGCATCTTGTGTACTTTTCAAACCTTCATGTTTTCCTTCTTTAACAGAACAGGGCGTAATATTCAGTCCCTAATGGCTGGCGTACCCCTTCATTAGCACCACTTTAAGTAAACAAATGCTCTTGCACTGCTTCTCTTACTTCAGTGCAAGTTAGTGTAGGGACTTTTCTTTCAGAATAAAAATGAGTTGTCTAAGACATGGTTAGCCACATCAGTTTTATCACTCATATTAGAAACTGAGAGTGCCCTCAAAAACAGGCTTGACTGAAAAAACAGCCCATTGAAGTTGTACGCACATTTTAATTACCTGCATACCAGCCCTAACAAAACGAAGAATATAGACTTAAACAGATTTTTAAAATTACCACTAGATGTCATTGCTGCTCCACCAATAGGTGATTATCAATGCCTTTCTCTGGCCGCCAAGAAGAATGGTCACCATTAGAAACTTCTCCACATTCAGCGTCCTGCAGTTTCACACTTGTCACTATCCCGGTTGGGAATTATTTGTCGTTAATTTGGGACAGCTGCCGGCCAAGGCTGACTCTTCCATTTATGGTGACCTTTGATCCTCTGGATCATAGAGTACATGCGAGAGGTCTAGTCAGGTGCCTGGTGATGAATCCTCTTGGGAACAAACCATATTCAAGCCAGAGACATTGCTTGTTAAAAGTTTCACAGATCCATGTGCTGTTTGAGTTGGAGTCCAAGTTTGAAGCACGCTGCTTCCTTCTTTCTTACTTCAGGTATCCAGGTTGTAGCTGTATTGGTCTAGAGGAAAAGGCAATCAGGACTCGTACTAGAGATGATATCTTTAATTAGACCAACAAGATTTTTGCAAAAAAATTAAAGAAATTAAAGCAATTTAAGATTTTTTTTTTGCAAAAAACTTGTTGGTCTAATAAAAGATATCGTCTCTACTACAAGACCTGATTGCCTTCTTTGTTGCTTTGCTTCCATCCTCCAGATGCATGGTGCTCCAAGTTGAGCCGCCTCCAGTGCTGGACATTTCCTCCAAATTGGACGGGATTTTGCACACTCCTCCCAGCTTTCTACATTAATATTGGATGACTTCATATAATTTTTGCACACACTGTGGTACCACGATAGAGGGTGACCCCACTTTTTTAGAACTGTCTCAAATTAATCTGTGAAAGCAGGAATTTCAGCAATATGAAATTCAGATAATTATTCCCATGGATAATGTTGTTGTTGCTTCCTTTGTTTTAATAAATATATTGTGGCACTTCAAGCAGAACAAAAAATAATCTTGGACAGGGAATGTGGTGTATCATAGGAGTTGCTGGCTCAGGTATGTCCCTTAAAGAAGAATGAGTCCGGGAGTCAAAAAATAAAAATGGCAGCTCCCCTGAGGTTCCACAGGAAGGTTCCCACACTGAAATAAATCCATTTTCACACGAACGAATTTGGTTTTCAGGCAATCAGGTTTTTGATGAAAAACTTGAAATTGTCTGTGGAAAGCAAGAGAAAAAAAAATTTGGTCAAACATCCAATTTTATGGTGCCTGACATTTTTTGACTGACCCTAATACAAAGGTAATTTAATAATGTGGCAGCTAATGGTTCGGTACCATTGTTAGGACTGAAGATTATTGTGGGTTTTTTGTAGCTGGGAGAGGATTCAAAACATTTTGGCATGACAGATCACATTCTTTAATAATTGTATCTTCAAATGGATGGGCTTTGGTTCAGTTTTTGAACAACTTGGTGAAGCAGAATGTCCAGGGTAGCTATCAGGCAGCGGCTGCTCTTTTTATATAGTATATAATATTTTTTAATGTACCTTAATTGTTGTGACTGACTGCCACTATCAGACAGTGTTCGTGCAAGGGAAGGCATAATGCCAGTGAAAGACAAACGGTTTGGAGGTGGCTGTGTAAATGGATCTCCGTTTAGAGCCTCTGCTCATTTCAAGCTTTCCATTTGCCTCCGTTCATTCAGCTGGAGGCATGTCATATCATTTGCTGCAGCCTTGAGTTTCTCTGATGTAGAATCAGGGAAGATGATTAGAAGGTTTTTTAGGATGTCTCAGTCTGAGGCCATCAAGCTTATTTTAACATATAAACTACTCATGATTTGAACCAAGGCACACAAACATGCACTAATACATATGCTAAATCATAGTTTCTCAACCTGTGGTACACGTATCCCTGGGGGCATGTGAGACACAGACAGGGGGTACATGGGTACCACAACACTCTTTCCCACCCTCTTTTCCTCTCAAAACTATGGCAAAAAATTTGGTGCAACTAAAAAAATTAAATTCCCCAGTAATAATTTGGTGTGCCGCGCTTTGCGTGGCACTGGGTTCAGCCTTCCTAGCTTTGGCCAGCATCACCTCTAGCCCAGGTACATATTTGAGTTGTGCATCCCTGGTGTAAAAGGTAGCAACCCTACCCACACCAGGTCAGACATCTGTCATATCACGGCCTTAGATACACAGCCATTCTTCCAACATATGGCATACATTAGTCTGTAAATACAAAATCCCCTGGAAAATTGAGTGTTGGGGTACTTATTAAAATTTTTAGAAGTTAGGGGGTACTTGTTATTTAAAAGGTTGAGAAACACTGTGCTAAATCTTCTGGATGATGTACCCCCTGGACTTACTGCTGCCCCCTAGAGAATCCTTCTGTCAAGCCATCTGATGAGCTTTGTAATGGATTCCCAAATATGAGGTGTAGATCCACTTATTTAACCTTTTTCTGGGTTTTGTCCGTAGATTTAACTTGGAGGAACTGCTAAGACAAGTTGGCCTGATCATTAGCTAAACTCTAAGCTTATTGTTTTGTGCAAGAGAGAAGACCTGTGATAGCAGTTGCTTTTATGATCCATGCAATTTTGCCCTTGATAGGATACAGTTAGGGATTTTGTCCTGTACTTGGGCAGACCATTTTTTTAATGAGCCACAAATGGCTTTAATATAAACTTTACTAAGTTTTCTATGTTCAAACATTGGTAGGCTATACTTCTCTTGTTTAAAGTCCAGAAACAAAACTGAAAACGATCACAAGGCTGACTTAATTTATTTGTCACAAAGATAGGTGGGCATCCAGGTAGGGAAAGAGACCTGACTTAAAAAATCACCTGGGCCTGAATATTTCTGTGGGCAGCAGTGGAAATTGTAAGCAGGGGTGTCCAACCTTTTTGAACGTGGGGCCGGATCATGAACTTTTTATCACACAGTGGGCCGGCGAGCCATATTCAAAGACCTCACAGGAAGCAGTATCACATCATTCCCTCCTCTCCCCCGATACGAAAGTACAGTGATTACTTTCATTTTCCGTCACAGCCCCTCAGGCCTCAGAAAACACCTTGGAGGGCTGCATGTTGGACAAGCCTGTTGTAGGCTAACAGGAGCTACTGGGGAAAAATGACAACAATTTCCAGCCTGGGTCAGTGGCTTCCAATCAAAGGGCTTTGCAATTAAACTGTTGGAATATAATTCATACAACAGGGAAGGGATTCTGCCAAGTGGTAAAGATTTGCAATGATTAAGGTTCAGCGTGATGGAAATTAGTAGAAATACAGGCCAATATTTCTGGGGTAGAGGAGACTCAAGATGAAAAAAATTGGCAACATTATAGTAGAATTTTTGGGACACTTCAAAATGCTTAATCTGCATTTGCTACTCCATTCAGGCCCACCCTGATCTGCAGTTGAGCCTCTCTGCTCCCGTCTGCAGCAGGATAAGAAGCTTGCTGAGTACTTGGGCATTCCCCAGAGTTGGTCACTAATATCCCATTTTGGAGAGCCCAACTTGCGACTTCCGCTGCTGTACCCAAGCTCTGATGCTTTTGAAGGCTGCCAAATGGAGATTTTTGAGAGAGCCAGTCAGGTTCCATTGCCCTGCTTTGTCTACAGCTTGTTTTTCTTTAGAGCAAATAATGAACCATTTTCCAAAGTGGATCATGTATCCTTAGAACAATGTGGTGCCGTGGCTTTCATTTTTTCCCTTTTTGTTTTATTACGGAGACAACCAGATACTGGAAGATAATGAATATTATGCATCTGCTATAAAATGGTCACAATTTCTTTCTCTTCGTTATTAGCCAAGTCTTTTCTTGATGTTGTTAATAAGTAAGTTCTAATAGAAACAGCATAAAGTTTTACATTCTTAGATAACATAAAAAGAGCACAAGCTCAAGTATGGGACAGATCCTCAGCATCATTGTTGAGCTAAGAAAAAAATGCGGTAGCTGAGAATTTGCCTCTGAGATGGATGGATGGGTGCACCCCTAAATTTAGGAAAGAGTTTCCCCCAGTGAATGTCTAATAGGTTGCAAGTGACCTAAAAGAAAATAGTGCTTGTGCCCAAATTTTTATTTTGAATTTGAGTTTATTTTTACTTTTTATGACGTAGGGGAAAAAAACTTGAAAAGGCTTCCTAGTCCTGTTGTTTTTCCTCCTTGTTTTTCTTCTCTGTTTCCTGACATTAGAAATATCAGGAATGTCACTAATAGGCTCTCCAGATATTTTTTGAGGATGTGTTAAGGATGTAATGTTATCTGATCTAAGTCTATTGTAGCTTTTTCAGCACTTAGCGGACAATATAGGAGGCATGAAATGTTTAAGGAAAAGAACACACTTGCTATTGTTTGTCAAATGTTTGCGATAAAGGGGTTGTGTAGAGAAAAAGAAAAATGTAAAAACTAGCTTCTGCTCTCAGATATACTGATATTAGATTAGCTTAACCATTGACTTAAGGAGTTTCCTCTCATTTACTCCAAGGTAATCAGGAATACACTCAAATCTCCACATGTGCCATTCTGTGTGCGTGCGTGCGTGCGTGTATGCATGTGTTCCTGAAGTAGACTAACTTTCAATGAGTTCCTCTCTTAATCAAGTGTCAGTTCTTTGGGATCTGCTGTCCTGAAAGCTGATCATTCTAGTAACAGTTCTTGAGTGGTCTACAGAGTCTTCCAGGGCATTCAGGATCCAACCTTTTAGTGTTAAAAAGAAGCAGAAAACCAACAAATCGCAGTCATTTCAGACCAGCTTTTATGGAGAAGCAAAAAGGCATTACTCCCAAAATGTGTAGGACATTAAAACAAAATACTGCTCTAGATGTTGTTGGGAAGTTTCTCTAGTTAGTAGCCACGCTATCCGACCAACGCTCTTCATGCTGTGTTTTGATCATGTGGAACGCTCTTGAATGCTCAGCTCAGCGCTCGCTGCATGTGTTTGTGGGTGGATGAGTGGGCACAGACTTCTTGATATAATGCTGTTGTTCTAGGAAGTGAAGCTGCCCCAACACACATGCAACTCAAGCAGAGAAAATAAGCTCCAATATAAGTGTATCCTTTTGTTTTGTTTCTCTTCTGCTTTCCATAGTTCACACCAAGCCTCCGCTGCTGTTTTGTTCCTGCATTTGTCTGCTTGAACCTGTCTTTTTTGTTCACTGTTCATGTCTTAGTTTCTGGGTGTTTTATGCTAATTGTTTCTCCTCTTTTAATTGTTCTTTGTGTTCTTTCTTCTTTTTGTTAATGTAATCATTGTTCATTCTTTTTACATTTTCCGCCTTTTTTTTTTTTATCTTTTATTGGTTGCTTCTTCAATTAAGGCACTGAGACTCAATAATGAGATCCATTAATCACATATCCACAGTATAGGTATCATACAGCGTGCACTAGGCTCTGAGTTTTAAAAACAAGGAAAGATTAAGGTTTTTAGTCCAACTCCCTTGGTTCAGATCCTAATCAAAATTTGAAGGGAGTAATTTCAGGACTTTATAAGTGGGAGAAACCATTGGGAGTTGTGGGGCAGGAGAAGAAGGGTGATCGAGCTACATTTTTGGGTACAGATTTGGAAGAGATGGATTTGGAATGCCCCCAAGTCAGGGCATACGTGGATGCATGATTTTGGTTCATCTTATTGTAAAAAAAAGGGCTGTGGTCATGGTTTGAATCATGTCAGATTTTGAAAAATAACTGAGGAGTCTGGATCCCAACTTTCAATTCAGGTTACAACAAACATGAACATGTATTCTTTCACATCTCAGGCATAATGATCCTCTCTGTACACCTGATGTTCGAAAAAGGGTGAAAGTTCCTAGCAGAAGCTCTGTAGAAACGGCATGGCGTTGTATAAGACTAGAGTGCAATGATGGGCTGACTAGTAGTATTGTTAGCAGAATACAGCATCAGAGAGAAGTAGGGCTGGAAGGGACCTCCCGAGGTCATCTAATCTAAACCCTGCCTGAGGCAGGATCAGCCCTTTCCAAATCATCCCGTATAATCCATAATCTAAACTCTACGTAAGATTGCTGTTAACCTTGCCACAACACAGACCTAGCACACTACCCTGCCACAGGTAAATCAGGGGAACTATGGCAGCCAATATCCTGCTTCTATGAAATGTTGTTAATTATATTCTCAAGAAATCCCAGGTAAAGAGTCATGCAACCCACTACAGAGGAAGGCAACCCCACCCCGATCCAGATCAATGTGACCATGGGGTAAAATTTCTTCTTCACCCAAATATGGCATTGGTCTGACCCTGAGCTGAGGGGCAAGACCCTCTAGCCAGGAACCTCCGGCTTTGGTTCCAGCATGAGCATTGGCACACCCAGGCTACAGCTAAAGTCCCCAGCCTTGGCTGTAGCCAACATGGGAAGCCTCTGCGGGGGGTTTAAAAACACTGTGACACGCAGTGTAAAAGGAATGTGAGGGCAGCAAGCAAAGTCCAGAAGCATGGGAAATAGCCATAGGAGAACATAGGCATTGCCACCCCTAGATCATCCCTGAGCAGTGGCTGCCCAACTTCTTCTTGCAAACTTCCAGTGATGGAGAGTCTACAGCTTCCTTAGGTGTCTATTCCACTGCCTCGCTATTGCAGCAGTAGGGGTGTCTGTCTAATACAGGTGCATTGTTCCGCATGAAAGAGATCACTGGCCACCCATAAGTGGGAGCCATTTCTTAGGCCCAAAGAAAATAGATTGTTTTTCTTTTTTGGTTTTTGACACTGGGAGGATCCAAATGAACTGGACCCATAACAGTTTGTAACCTGAGTTTTTACTTGAGACTTTGTGTCATTTCTCTCACCTTTTTCAACCCTCCTGTTTTGGTTTCTCTTCTCTTCTCTTCTCTGCTGGTGAACAGAGAAAAGCAGGGTGGGAACAAATGCTTTTCTTTCAGGGCTATGATAGAACTCAATGAAAGTAACAAGCAGAATCAAGGTGCCAGAATGTGTCCTAGAGGGAGTGTGAAAAAATAATGAGAAGCAGATTTTTGATGCTCTATAAAAAATTTAAATCCATGGTAAAATTTTACTGATTTGATTTTATTAATATGAGTGGCACTTAGGTTCTTAAGACTAAGGCTGCATCCAGATGAGCATGGATGCTTGGTTCCCTGGGGACAAGTAACAGCAGCACACCTTATGTCACTGCTACTTGTCCCCAGGGAATGGTTGTGCCACACACACTCTGGCGTGGGGCAGGTTACCTTAAGTGGGGTAGGGTGGCTGGGGACAACAACTGTGCTGGCCCCGGCAGCCTTAGCTGGGGGCTGAGGAAGCTGCGACCATGGCACTTCTGCAGCTGAGAGCCTGGCCAGCAGCTGGAGCTTGGCTCCAGTTTTGGGCAGCATGTGCTGCTGCCAAGTGTGCTGCCCTGCTTTTTTCCACGTAGGTTTCTTGGATCCCGGGATCTCCTGGGGTCCAAACCCCACCTCCTGTGCTGCAAGGTAGCAGCATGAGAAAAGTTTGAATGTGCAATGTGTGGTGCTGTAGACAGGTCTGCAGCACCACGTACCGTACAGCTGCACTTGTCTGGACTCAGCCTAAGAGTCCCCCGGTGAAAGAGTCCTTGGCAGGAAAATACCATTAACACAGTGCTCCCGTCCCTCTGGGCCAATCATGTGTTGAAATGGACCCTTTTCCACAAACTTGAACCTGATCAGTCTCTCAGTGCAACTCTGCTAATGACATATAGGAGAGGGCTCTGGAATGAGACTAGCCTGCAATGAGAGCAAACTGCTAGATAAACATGCAGCCTTCAATCAGTGATTTACCTGGAAGAAGAGAGAGTTGCTTTGATTCCCATAGTTGATGATGATGACAATGACTGCTTTTCCAGTGCAATTATATATAATTCCTTTTTAAGCATTCTTTGCCGTCAAGAGGATTCACTTCTTTTCAATATATCTGCCTCCCTCCTGCCATTCTTTTCTTTTAAATGACAGTAATTTCCTGATATTGAACAGCACACAAATGGAGCTCTGTTCACAACAGGGATCATGTTGGTGGTGTGACTGTTGGAACCACGTGGGACGAGGCCTGAAGAAATGGGGGTTTTGCTCACAGATTGGAGCTAAGTGCATAAGATGTTCACCCCGCTGTTTATCGTGCCCCCCTCACTGCATTGCCGCTGCTGCATCTTGGTGTGGCCTGTGAGAAGCCCTGTGTTCCAGATCTTACGTTGCAGAAAGATGAGTTTGATGCCTCTGGACTAATGTAATCATTATTAGGAGTTTCTGCATCCTAATGGGTGTAAGTTAAATTTCAGGCAAGGGCTGTGGTCAGCTGCTGCTTCATTAATTGCTACTTGAGGTGAGCAGTTATGGGTCCTATTGTGAAGTGTGTTTTAATTAATGCAGCAAAACCTTTCTGCTCCCCTCCCATTCTCCTCCTCTGCCTCTCCATGAGCCCAGTAAAGCTGTGCTTGCCAGCTGAGTTGTGACAGCCAGGTGTGTCCCCTTAGGGCTTTTATGTACTCCTCGAACATGGCAATGCTCAGAAACTAATAAAGAGAAGAGCAGTGTATGCCCATAAACAGCAGGCAGGCAATACGTGGTGGCCTAGTGCCACACTTGGAGGTCTTTAAGCAACAAGCGGGCTCTGTGCACTGTTAGGGCTGTGCTAGAAAATGATGGTTGTTAGGTTTTCAGAGACCCTTTTAGTAACACATATATGGACCGTGGACAGTGAATTTTGTTTTGTGCTTTACAGCACCTCTAGTAGGGTGCTGTCTTCATGGCAAAAATGCCCTGCTTGGTGTGTTATATTATAATTAATGGAGCAAAACCTTTCTGTTGCCTTCCTGTTTTCCCCTCTTTCCCTCCATGAGCCCAGTAAAGCTTTGCTTGCCAGCTGAGTTGTGACAGCCAGGTGTGTCCCCTTATGTTTTTATGTACTCTTCAAACTTGGCAATGCTCAGAAGTGCAGGTGTGGTGCAGTTGTGTCCCAGGCCTGTCTCCAGTGTCCTGCAGAGTGGCTACTGATGACATGCCGTATAGCATGAACACCACATGCCCCCAGAGGCTGGGGGGGGGCACGGCGAGCTCCCACAGGTGGCGGTGGTGTGAGCGTGGTGGTGGCGAGCAGTGGGCTCCTGCAGGCTGCGGCGGTGCTGTTAGTGGCGGGGTAGTAGAGGCGCCACTGGCAATGTCAGCAGTGCTTTTTGCAGGGGGTGCACTGCCAAGCTCAGGGGGTGCATGTGCACCCACACGCTCCCCCTACGCATCGCCAATGCTATATAGACTTCATCACATTTCCAGGTGCGGTACATGAGTGGGAGCAAAAGGGCAGGATTTGGTGAGGGGGTGTCTTTCCCAGGACAGGACATACCCGTAGAGCATGTTTCTGAGAGGCGTTTGGCATGTGCCAAGTGTCACAGCCTGGTAGATGTTGGAGCCAGTATTTTAGATGCAACCACCGATTTTGGGTGCTAAATGTTTTGAGTGCTGAGACACTGATGGGAACTCAAAAACAATAGCTAAGCCTCTTTGATCCTTCTTTTCAGAAGAATTAAGCACTCCTAACTGTAACCTGAGCAACTGGGAGACGCACATTTTCAGAACTTTTAATAACTGAGCCCAACCTTGCTCAAATGAGGCCACCCATGTCACTGGCCTTTTCTTCTAAAAAACACTGTTCTCAGCACAAGCAGGGAGGCTTTCAAAGGCACAAGCAGAAATTATTCATTTATTATCCTTTACAAGCTGGTGGGAATGATGGGCATAGCTTTCATTTGTGTCTTGGAAGATATCTCCAAAGGCCTTCACTGCCTGTTCTGTTTCAGAGTAAACAAGCTGAATGCTATGCTGGCAAAATACTTACAGTTTTCAGGAACAGTGTATAACTAAGCCCAAATTTATTCCTTTAATTATAGGTTTTTCTGTGGTGCTTTTCAGCTTAGCAGGTGAAGACACACACATATAATACTACTCTGGTCACTGCATGGTTATAGTTATACAAAAGCAATTTTCTCTAAGTGGGAAAAGAAGAAAATAGATTTACTTGCTCCCTTTTTCATAGAATCATAGAATCCATGAGTTGGGAGGGACCTAGACAGATCATCGAGTCTGCCCCCCTGCCATGGGCAGGAAGGAGCACTGGGGGTGCGAAGGGTCATAAGACCCCAGCCAGGTGCCTATCCAGTCTCCTCTTGAAGATCTCCAGGGAAGGTGAGAGCACCACCTCTCTGGGAAGCCCATTCCAGGCTCTGGCCACCCCTACAGTGAAGTAATTCTTCCTAATA
>NW_017728917.1:15940612-15942480 GCF_001723895.1 Crocodylus porosus
CTAATGAATATGTTGAACAGCACTGGCCCAAGGACCGAGCCCTGGGGGACTCCGCTGCCCACACCCTCCCAGGTCGACATCGACCCATCCACCACCACCCTCTGGGTGCGCCCTGGAGCCAGTTTGCCACCCATGTGACCGTGCATTCGTCAATGCCGCAGTCCCACAGCTTGCCCACCAGAATTGGGTGGGACACTGTGTCAAAGGCCATCTGCAAGTCCAAGAAGATGACATCGACTTCCTCCTTCCTATCTAAGCTCTTTGTTACCTGGTCATAGAAAGAGACCAGGTTAGTCAGGCAGGATCGGCCTTGCACCATGCTGGTTACCCCTCAACATCACTTCCCCTGCAGGGCTCTCACAAATGTGGCCCTTGATAATTTTTTCAAAGACCTTCTCCAGGATAGAAGTGAGGCTGACTGGCCTGTAGTTGCCAGGCTCTTCCTTCCTCCCCTTCTGGAAAATAGGGACCACACTGGCCATTTTGTAAGCAGGTACACTCCTTGGACATATGGGGTTTGTCATGGATTAAAAAGGAAAGATACTTATGGGCGGGAGTGTCTAGTTAAACATTTTGGAACTGTGTCAAATTTTTTTTGCTTATATATAAATAGTAGAGCCATTAAACAACACTTTGAAGATCAAAGACTCAAACCATAATGGTGGTTGTCAAATCAGAACATGTGAGTTTTTTCAGAGTTCACCACTAATTTACTCCCAATCCTGAATGCCAACTCCTGATTTGCATGGATCACCAACAACCTCCCAACCTCCCTTGTATAGTCTTATGTAGCCATTGAAATATTTGAAATATAATATTCTGATATGGCATCCTGTTGCAATGAGCTCGCATGACACACAGCTCATGTTGCCATGAGGAACTTTGTTTTGCCCCATGGAATAAACCTTGAAGAGTGATTACTCTGCCATTGGCAAGCTTGTGCCCATTGCCACTCAGTCTCCGTATTTCCAAGCATGAGCAAGTTCTCTGGATCAGGAGGATGGAAGATACATGTCAGCAGTAGATAAATGGCATCGTCAGGGAGGAAAGATCATTTATTGCCATAGGGCAAGGGGACAGTTTAACATCAGCAGGTAGCTGCAGACAGCAAGTGATTTACTCTTCCCTGTCACTAATAAATATTCATGTTATATAAATAATATATCACGCGCAACCTGATACGTAAATAAATAATGGTCAGGGTACAACATGAGCAGGCGCAGGATTTGTTTTACTTCTTTCTTCCCCTTAGAATAGCAAGGGAGTTAGTGAGCTAATGAGTTAATTCAAGCAGTTCCTTACTTGACTTCTCAGCATTTTGTGACTGGAAGCTCTCACCAGCAATGTTCAGTGCTTCCAAAAGAGAAAGAAGAAGCTGCACAGAAAGAGGCTAACTGTCAATGCAGCCTGGTGTCCTGCCTGCTGTAACCATTATAACACAATACAAATAGTGCTTGAAACTCCAAAAAAACCCAAAACAAAAATCAGTATTTTCTTCCCAGTTTGGCATCTTCTGATTCCCCATTGACTTGAGCATAGAGCTCTTGTGACTTGCAGGTTCTTGCCTGTAGATGTGTAATATTATGTATTGTAGAGGCAGGGAAAGATTTCTTCTGAACCCCCAGTCTTACAACCTGCTCTTTTTCAGAAGCATAAGGATTGCTATCACTTGTGATTGTTTTTTTAGCTTGGCTCTTGTCATTTCAGATGTTAGAATTAATACTGTAAATAGCTAGTGTAGAGGGTTTTTTTAGTGTTTTCCTAATTTATTTTCTACTTCACTTTCCCTGAATCCTGCAGCAATGAGTTCTGTAGGTTAAATACACAGCTATCTATCTATCTATCTATCTATCTATCTATCTATCTAT
>NW_017728917.1:15942580-15973969 GCF_001723895.1 Crocodylus porosus
TGTATTTATATGTATTTATAGATTGGTAACTGATGTCCATTTAGTTAGAAGTACCAAACAGTCCTTCTGTCCCTAGAAGCAGTTGCTGGCAGTGGAGGGAACCTTTGATATGAGGATGACAGACTTCTAGTAAACAGGAAGCCATCAGTGAGTCCAGGTGGCTGGGGAGGCCAATCCAAGTTCCACATATTTTTTGATAGACATGGTTCTGGGAGGAAGAGGTAGATCCTGGTGATGTCTGGCTATAGTTCTTTCCCTTTGTCTCTAATCTGTCTGTCTCCACAGTGAGGCAGTTTTGCTCAAAATAGTCAATGCCTTATCGTACATCACAGCACCACTCGTAACAATTCAGTGCTTGAGTCTCCCAGGTATTGATGTCATCATTGCATTTCTTCACATTGGCCTTAAAGGGGTCCTTGAATCTATTCTTTTGCTCACTCCTAGGGTGATAACCATGAGTGAGTTGGGAGTTGGGACTGCGGCCTCCGAGTTTCGATTCCCTGCTCTCGGGTGGGTCTAATTCTGTGGGTAGATGACGCTCCCCTCTCGGGATCACTTTGGTATCGAAGCAGTTCTCTCTCACCCCAGTCCCCGACCTTGTTCTCACCCGCCACAACTTGATGCCACCTTTAGTGTGTTCTTCTTCCACGGGTCCAGGTCCTCACCCGTAGTGTAATATTCCCCACCTGGCCTGCCCCTGTCATGGTGCTCGTCAGTAAACTTGGCCCACGGTCCCCTTGGCCTCTTCCCTGTTTGACCCTGGATGGGGTCTCCGCACAGGTTCTGGCCTCACCAAGACACCACCAACCGCCCCTTCTATAGGGATGCTACCTTAGCTCTCCCTTTCCAACTGGGGACATCCCATGCAACAAAACAAACCTAAAACCCACTACTCAGCCCCTCGACCTGCTGAGCCTTCTGTCTGGACCTCACCAGTCCTTCTGGGCCGTGCTTAGCTCCAGCTTCCCTGGTGCCTCCCTCAGTTCACTGCATCATGGCTCGGTGGTGATACCCACCTGGCTGTACCCTCTCGGGGCTCTCCAGGGGTTTCTCCCGCTTTGTGAGGCTGAGCCTATGCAGTGTCGCTCCGGCACTCCCCCTGTGGGCCTAACACTGTTGTCCATCTTGTGCTCCGTCGTGCCCTCCGCGGCCACGCTTCCCGCTTCTTCCCCATCCTGAGCAGCCTCCCACCACGCAGTGTGTCTTCGCCCCTTTGGCGCCTCTTCTACCTCTTCAGCCGTCACAGTTGCTGCCTCTCTCACCGGCAGAGCTGGTGGCTGCTCGCCCCTGGGGCTCTCTGCCCCTCTTGCCAGTGGAGCTGGTAGCCACTCTCCCGTGGGGCTCTCCGCCCCTCTCACCGGTGGAGCCGGTAGCCACTCTCCCGTGGGGCTCTCCCCCCCCTCCGCGGCCGCAGGTGCCGCTTTTAACTTTGCCAGCTGGCATCTCTCTATGACGTCACTGGCTGGGTGTATCCGCACAAGAAGGCGGCTGATGTGCCGTGCGGGTCTTTCTGTTGGCGTCGCGTGCTCGTCGTCCAGCTCTGCTGGTAATTCCCATTTACTATGTGGCTTCCTGGGACAAGGACCTGTTTTGGGAATTGGTTGTCAGGCATCCTTATGATATGTCCTGTCAGATGGAGATGGTGCTGTGCAAACATGGCTTCAATGATGGTGGTGTTTGCTTGAGCCAGAATGCTGGCATTTGTTCTTCCATCTCTCCAATTCATAGATTCATAGATGTTAGGGGCTGGAAGGGACCTTACAAGATCATCGAGTCCAGCCCCCCTGCACTTGGACAGGAAAGACAATGGATCAGATGACCCCAGCAAGGTGGGCATCAAAACACTTTTTGAAGATCACTAGGGTAGGTGACTATACCACCTCTGGGGGGAGCCCGTTCCAGAGTCACAGCACTCAACTTGTAAAGAAGTTTTTCCTTATGCCTAGTCTGAAGCAATCTTCAATTAGTTTGTGCCCATTGTTTCTTGTCTTCCCGTGGGGTGCCTTGGTGAACAGATGCTCCTCCAGGCCCTGAAGTACGCCGCTAATATACTTATAGGTTGCCACCAAGTCCAGTTCTTAAATTGATGTGGAGGATTTTCCAAAGACATCACTGATGGTGACATTCTAAAATTTTCAGATGTTTTTGATGTGTTATCTGAGTTTCATACCCATGCCACAGGATAAGGATAACACCAGCTTGGTAGAAAAGAAGTTAGGTTTGGGTCCTGATACGATCATCAAAAATAGATTTTAGAGACATGTAAAGGCAGCACTGGGAGATTTTATCTGGTGTTGAATATCATTGTCTATGTTTATTTTCTGAGAAAGGTGGTGACCCAAATAGGGGAAATGCTCAGCTGGTTGGTTTGGGTTGGGTTGGTTAAGTGGCTTGGTTTCTGTGAAGTTGACAGTGAGTCCAAGCATTTCATACACTTCACAGAAGCAAAGAAGCATGATCTGAAACTGAGTCAAGTGAGCATACACAACACAGTTGTCGTAAGATCAGTAAAGGAGGTATTGCTTATCTTGGATTTAGAACGTGACGGGCTGATGTTAAAGAGATTCCTGTCCTTGCAATACTGGATGCTGACTCCAGGTGGAACTCTATCAGCAATGAGATCTGGACTAGCTGCAGTGTAGGTGGAAAGGAGTATTGGTGCAATTACATCTCCTTGTTTGACTCTGGTTCTATTAGTGAAGGGGTCCATTTCCAAGCCACTGCTTAGGATGGTTGTTGCTATCATGTCATCGTTAAGAAGCCTGATAATGGTAACAAATTTAAATGGACATTCAAATCTCAGTTTTTGGTTCCTAGAAACAGTTAGATAGTAGACAACAGCACTGTTTTTATCTGCATTGGCTGTAGTTTGTTGCACTTTATAGGGTTGTGTTGCATTTTGCGTGGGAGAGTTTCAATAGCTTTGAAAGACAGTGGGAGAGTTTCAACAGCTTTGTTTTGGAAGACTGTAAATTTTGAAATACTTCATTGCTGAGAATTCTCCAAGCAGCAGATGGACTAAAGGTAGTCTAACAAGATAGGCCAAGCTTTTTAGGAAATGGGAATTATGCTGAGACCCCCTTTAATCCTAGTTTTAGGCACCCAGATAAACAGTGGGGTTTTCAAAAGGGCTGAGTATCTAATATCCCACAGAAATCATTGGTAACTGTGAGTGCTCGGCACTCTGTAAAATTTGGCCACTAATTTAGATGCACTTAGAGCCCTGAGGGTAGATGCCTAAATCAGAAGTAGGCTGTAGGTTGTTTCTAGTAGCATGAACAAAGGGATGAGACGTTGTAGGCACAAAAGGTAGAACTATCAAAACAACTTGAATAGCCCCTACTGCATCTATCTGATGGATGATAAAGAAGTTGACAGACACCAAAAAGTTCTGTTCTTTGGACTGATGTCCAAACCAGGAGCTTTGCTTTACATTTGAGGATTCACTTTTTCCTGCCCCCTCTCCCCATTCTGGGCTAAGTTTGAACTTAAGAATGTTCTGTACCAAGCTGGATCATATATGCCTAATTATAATTTGCGTAGGATGCTTGAGTTCTTCCATTTAGTTTTAGTTGTCTGGTAATTAGCTACTGGTAGCTGTCTTCTGAATCTGCTTTTAGGACTCTTATAATATTATTAGCTGGCTTTTTTCCTAGGCTGGTGTTGTTAACGGCCACTTTTTACTAATCAGATTGGTAACATAACCAGTGCTGCTAAAGAGCAATCTAACAGTCATAGTGGAGTGAAATACATTTAAAGTACCGTTCCCCAAGGAGAATCTATAATTCTTAAAAGCACCATGGACAATATGTTGTGCCTGTCTGATACACTTTAGAGAACATTCGCTGCTGATAGCTGTGCTTTGGGAAACTGGAAGTACATTTCCCCAGGAAATATAAAGTGTCTGTCTATTAGGGACGTGAAAAGGATTTGTCAGACTTGTGAGAAATGTGCTAGAAAGAGAAATTAAATGAAAAAAATGATGCATTGTGAAAGTGAAGGCATCAGCCTCTTCCAACGCTGATGCTTTTGAGTCCTGTTCAAGCCGGGAGCTTTAGAAATGTGTGTGCAGGATTTTGTGAGATCATACTAAAATATTGCAACAGGTTGGCAGTGTTGGTCTGATGCACCTCCTGACTATTATGCTGGGAAAAGATCAAGTGGTTTCTGCTCCCTCGCTGAGGCAGTCCTCCTGGTCAAAGAGGCGACAAAGTGACTCTTTGGAAAGAGAGGATCTAGAGAATGGGCTGATCAGTTCTGAGGGAAAAGCCTTAGGAGCGGTCCAAACTGGGAGGTGGTGTAAGCTGCAGTTGATACTCTCAAGCTTGATTGTCAGGCTAGATTTCTGCTCACAAATATTGAATTATGATTCAGAAGCCTGTTTCCTTAGGCTTTTCCTCTTGTGGAAGGAAGATGGAGTTATTGATGGGGAGGGTGTAAGTGGTGAGGTAGTCATAGAGCAGGGGTGGGCAAAATGACAGCTCTGGCTGGTGGCTGGACTCCATTTCCCAGCAGCCCCTGCCCATGTTGCTGTGGCCAGTTTCCGTAAAGCCCCCTGGAGTGGTGGCACTGTGCCAGCGGGGGCCCAGGGTTTCTATGGAGACCAGCCCCAGCAGTGCTGGCAGGGTGCACGGCTGGGTGGGAAGCTGCTCCGGGGCTGGGATGCAGTGTGGGGCATGCGGGCAGCGGATCACAGCTCTGCTGGGGCTCTGGACCATGCTGTCACTGCCACAAGATCCCAGCCCTGGAGCAGCTTCCTGCCCGGCTGCTCACCCCACCAGCACTGCTGGGGCCAGTCTCCATGGGAACCCTGGCCCCACGCTGACATGGCACCCCCACTTCTGGGGTCTCCATGGAAACCAGCCACAGTGATGCCTGCAGGGGCTGCTGGGAAATGGAGTCCACCGTGGGCTCAATCCGGTCCACGGGCTGGACTTTGCCTGTCCCCATCATAGACTATGAATGCCTAGACAGATATGGAGGAATCCATAGCAGAGTTGAGGCCATACTGTTATGAAACAATGGACCAGGGATGCAGGAGTTTATGTTGGGATTGTGAAGATTCCTTTAAAATTTGGTTTTGGGTAAGCTGTGTGCTTCTGAAAGTTCAATGTGGTTAGAGCTATTGGTACTATTGGTACCAGAAAAGGGAATAGGCAGCAGAAGGAGAAAAGTGATGAGTGAGGCTGCCCCAGGGGAAGTTCTGGATCCCAGGCCTGGCTTTTCATGCCTCAGATACACATGGGTCTGGGCAAAGGCAAAGGTAGTACAGTCAGTTTTTATTAAAGGAATCTCCAAGCCAGTTCAAAAAATATCATGAAAGAGCTCGTCCTCAGCTGTCAGGATTGTGGTTCTGGCTTGCAACACTGAGAGATCACAAGGATTAAAATTCAGGGTCAGGGAAAATTGTCTGAGCTCCAGCTGGACTGCAAAGAAATCTTCTATTCAACTCCCCTACTACCTGGCAGAGAATAGGGAGTGATGCATAATGGAAAGAACCATTATATCTCAACCCAGTGGTGCCCATGATTGCCTCTTGTGTGGTTTATACCTGTGAGGTTATTCTGTCTGCATTTTCTCTCCCTCTTGTCTTAAAGAGTTTCATTAACATCTAATTGCTGCTAGTTTTCCTCATTCATAGCATCCAGGTGTTGCATAGTGCTCTAAATCAATGGTGTGAAAAGACCATTTAAAGTGACAGTTCAGATTCCTGCTGTGATGCTGCTGTGAAAACATCTTGCTGCTATCTTTACCTATCCAGGGGAAAAACCTGTGCCACAGGAAGTCTTGGACTTGATTGATATCTTTCCCTGATCCCACATGCCTCATCTTTTGTGGCAGAGAAGTTAAAATGTGGCAGGATGTAACAAACACCCCATTTGCAGATGGAGTTGGAGCATTTCACTATTTTAAGAATAGAAATGTGTCAGCTGGGTGCCCAACTTGCTCAAGGAATGGCTAGGGTAAGCAATTTACCCAGAGGACCAGAGAGATGAACAAGGTGAAATGATAACAGGTCTCAGATCTGGGAGACTTAACTGGGAGTCAGTATGGGAACTGTCAAACTGTGGGACTTGGATTCATGATAAGATCATATAAATTGCCACGTTGGGTCAGATCTATGGTCCATCTAGCCTACTATCCCATCTCCAGTAGTGACAGAAGTGGATGCAGTAAAGGGAGATTATTGAGCTAGGTATATCTAAAGTGATTCATTATTGTACTCACTCCAGCATCCACTCTAATTCATTTCAAGATGCGAGCATTTACATCACTGATTGTTCTGATGGTTTCCATAGCTTACTGCATCTTATTTCAGTTGGAAGGGGTCTTCTGTATGAGTCATGCAGGTGAAATGAATTGAGATTTTTCAGCGTACTCAGTCTTAACAGAGCCAGGCTGCTAAATTATTCCTGTATTTTCTTTCCTTTTTTTGGTCAAGCCTCCAGGATGCTAAGACAGACATGTGAACCTTGATAGGAAAGTAATACAGGGTCCAGTCCAAAGGCAGTTGAAGTTATTGACTTGAGAGATGTTTTGATCAGGCAAGCCTGTAAGTCTTTCTGTATCACTCAGGTGGGAGCAACACGCAGGGGCTACAGCTGTCATTGGACCATTCAAGCTGCGCAGCAGTGTATGGAATGATTGGAATTAGTGCTGGTGGTGAAATATTATCTCATGCTGATGGCTAGTTTTTGATTTTGGCTAGATGGAGCAATTCTACTGTTGGAGTCACTGGATTTTCTCCAGCATACATGAAGTCAGAGCTGGATTGTGATTTTTCCCATTTTATTGAAATGTTTGCTAGCAAGATGACAGATTATGTTGGTGGAACTCCCCTGAATTCAGGGGAGATAGGCGGAGGTCCCCAGTGGTGTATTTCTTCCCCAGTTCATCGTTTCATAGTTGGTAGGGCCGGACGGGACCTGAGCAGATCATCGATTCCGACCCCCTGCCATGGCAGGAAAGAGTACTGGAGTCAAACGACGCTGGCAAGGTGTTCATCTAGCCTCCTCTTAGTTCATTAACCCGCACCCAGTTGGATAGGCTGGGAAACTGATAGCAGATACCTGTCACTGAGAATCTCTCTCATTATTCCTTAGGTTAGCAAGAAAAGCAAGAGACAGAATTGTGTATAGTTGGTGATCTCCCAGGTCCCTTTGCTCACCCACTTTCCAGCGGGTCAGCCAGTCTGTGTGCAAGTGTCTCCTGTGGCTGTACAATTCTGAACCCAGTAGAAAAGTCGCTCTGGAAGGGTGGGTATGTACTGCTGCTGTAACCATCAGTTTGAGAGTGTTGGCAAGTTACTGAACCAAAATGGCCCTGCAAATAAAACTTTAGCTTGAACCACAAGCAGTAAATTAAAAAAAAATGAAAAAAAAATTCCTTCCTAGGGGAAATCAGATCAGCAGCATGCATTTCAGTACCCCAGGATCTGCTGATGGTAAATCTCTAGGAGAACAGCTTGAATGACTTTGCCAACTAGAAGCAGCATCCAATAGTCAATCTGGGGCCATAAACTAAATGATTATTTTCCTTTCTAGAATGAAGGCTCTTTCAATGGTTTAAGCCAAAGTAAGTACTTTGGCAAAGAGCCTCAGTTTATCCTGGGGAAAGGTGATGATGAGGCTTAGCACCCATGTGTGTGCACATGAGAAAGAGATGCTGAGGGTGCTGGAGGAGGATTGGCAGTACCTCAGCAATGGATCACACCCACAGTACATTTGATGTGGGAGGACTAGGATTAGAGTCTGCATGTAACATTGCATGAGAGCCATCCCAGGCAGGTGAAAATTGAAGGGCAGAGATGGAGAAGAGAGAGAGTTTGTGGGGGTGGGAAGGAAAAGGCTAGTTGACGCATGATGCAGCAACTGTATGCTCCTGGGTGTGATTAGGAAACTGGAGTTAGGTGGTGAATGTGGTAGGTGAGTTTGAGGTGAAGGGCTGTAGGGCATCCAGGTTGAAGTACACAGGAGGGAACTAGAAATAGGTGATACTTGGGGCTGTTTTGTGCTGCGTTACACCACAGAAGGGATGGGATCATCTCCGAAACACACCCCCCCACCGCCAAATCCACCTGCTTTTGCTCTAAAGAACCTAGTCACCCCTCTAATCACCACGCCTGAGTCTGGAACACTGACAGCAGCACTAGGCACCAACAAACTACACATTTACACTTATTTTGGTATTTGGCATGCACAAAACAGGAGTCAGTAGGAGAACTATGTTTTTTTACAGTGGTTTTGCCCAGTGCAGGTTGCTGCGGTATAGGCATGCCTTTGCTGTTGGAGGCTAAAGTCGTTAGCAGGAAAAATGATAAAGCACTGGATTAAGAGAAGAGAGCCTTTCCCAGGAGCAATGACCAGTGATCTAATCTTTAGTATCGAAAGGTTGTATCAGCTAGGCAGGGAATGCTGTTAGAGTAGGGGAGTGAGTTTCAGTATTTTTAGGCTCCATTTCTATGACTTGCAGATGCAGCAAGGGCTGCATTGGTCACACACAGATTGGGAAGACAAAACATTTGTTCCAACCATCTGCTTAACCATGGGCAACTTACTTCTGGTGGCTTCAGTTTTCCCACATGCAAAACAATAATAATAGCAATATCCTCCAATTTGTAAATAATTATTTGTAAAGGGCCTTGAGATCTTGCGATGAAAGATGGTATAGATTGCAAGGTGTGCTGACTGGGATGTTTCATCACAGTCATCTGCTAAATTGAATTGCAGACCTGTTCAGATGCATGTGAGCGTGTTATCATCTAGTGTCATCACAGCCTCAGAAAACAAAAGCCCTAATTTCACTGCAGGCAGTGGAGATTGCCCATTAGCTCAGATGTTAGAGGGTTATATTTTGGGTTAGAAGGTCCTGAGTTCCATGGTGTCCTTCCTGATAGTCCATTATAGCAGAAAAGGATTACAAAATACTGTAGCTGCTACTAGTTACCTTTATGTTCAAGGCTAGTATGAAGAGGGGGTCACAGTTTGTCCTATCTTGTATATAAATCATTTATATTGTAGTTGTGTCTTGAAGCCTCCACCCACTTCGGTCTCCATTGTGGCAGGTGCTATACAAATGCACATAGTAAAGGACAGTCTTTGCTCTACAGAGCTCTGTTTCTCTGTTGCTCACAAAGGGAAGAAGCAATTTCAGTAGTGAAGGAACTTAGGAGAACAGAGGAACTGCTGTGTGATTTGGGAGAAGTAAGTCAATGTCCTCTGGTGGAGGGGACTGTTAGTGGACATGCCTGGAGGGGAGACTCTAAGGCATAAATGGGTAAAAGTAATTCAGCAAAAGGCAGGGTAGATTTGCACCTTACAGACCAGTGGTTCTCAGCTACGGTGCCAGGCCACCCTGGGGTGCTGCCAGATCTTTTAAAGGGTTCTGAGGAGATAAGTGAGGTGTTAGGAGATAAGCAGATAAACTAAGAAGATAGGTGCAGGCTCAGTTTTGTCCTTGCCCCATCCCTACGGCTAGGCTCCTCTGCCAGGAGGTAAGCACTGTAATATATGAATAACTTTTTGAAATTGAGTGCCACTCAATTCACACAAGTTATGGAGTCACACCTGAGGGGTGCCTAGAGTCCAAAACACACACATACACACACACACACGCACACGCACGCTTTTGGAGATTGTTTTCTCCATGCACAAAGCACTTTATAAGAAGGAGAGAGAAACTTAATTATAGAAAACTAGATCAGGGAGAAGTAGTTTTCAGTGAATATTTACTATGTTCAAAGGTGCTGGGGAAACTGTCATATAAGTGGTTATAGCTGACGCATCAGTTGTGATGCATGTGCTATGGCTGTTTCATTTACCCATGGATAGCACCCAACAATAAAATCATATTTGGAGTGGCTGTTACATGTTTCCTGCTCTGAAAGCAGACATTCAAAGCCCATGAGAAATATTCAGTTACAATTATGTTGGATTTAAAGAAAAAGAAATCTGTAGTTTTCTAGCCTTAATAATTTGCTCAAACAGCTGTAGACTAATGAAAGTGTTGCTCAGGGCATGTTTCCCAAAATAACATGCAACTTGGCCTTGTGAAATCATATCAGCTTAGGAAACGATTTTGTGTACTTAGTGTCAGGAGTGCATAGTTTTACACTGTAAGAACATAGGAGATGACACACTATGACACACTGTATTTGTCGTCCCTCTCATCTAGTATCTTCTCTCCAGTGGTTTCAGAGGAGATTGTAACAATTTGGTGATGCAGCTAACCTCAGAGTAGTACTTCTTGTGGCTGGATGGTTGTGCTCTGCAGAGCGTCTGGCATCATTCTTTCACTATCTAGTTCTCTTTAATGCATTTTCCTAGGTGTCCGGATGCTTATAGCGTCCATTGCTATCTAAACAAAGACAGAAATTAATTTCATTTTGGTGCTAGTGGGCTGTGACAGCAATAAACTTGAGCAGCTTTGGTTGCAGTGACCTGAGCAGTAACAATGGCAGGCCAATCTTTTTCAGATGGATGGGGGTGCACCTTCATTATTCCTCTGACAGGGTTGATGGACTCTGTGATGGCCACCAAGGGCCAGAAGCGGAAGGGGTGGCAGAGGAGTGGCACAAGGACGAGAGACTAAGAATTGATGACTTCTCCCAGATGAAGATCTGATGAGGTACATGGCTGTGCCCAGCAGGGGAGCTGACCAGTCCAGCTGGGAGCTCTTGCTGCTAATCGTTCCTGCTGTGCAGAATAGAGATCTGTTTCTCCCTCTGGCTGAAAAGAAAGCGTGCAGGTCCAGCTGCAGTAATGGAGCACCTACAATACTGCCCCAGAGGCAAGAAACCTGTGAGGCTATTCAGATGTTGCTTTCCTAAAACGACATACGCTTTTCTTCTTAGATGCTTACTAGATTGTCATTTTTCCACTGACGTCTAGCCTGGTTTCTCTGTCTTGGCCATGTCTGTGAAAAAATGTTCCATTTGTCGAGCTGCAGTTACTGAGATCTAATCTGACTGGACTGACAAAATAACTAGACTTGGTGGAAATCCCTGCCTCCCACTTCCAACTTTTTTTTTTTCCAACAGAAAATGATAATGAAACTTCTCACTGAAAGTTTTGACTTTCTGCTGAAAAACTAAGAATAGACAATATATGTATTTCAGTTTTTGGCTCCAAAACAGAAAGTTCTCATTTTTTCCATGAGGTCTTGATACATTTTTGCAGATGATAGATACTTTTGACAGCCATGTGTCTTGCAGTCTCCACTCACTTTGGGGAGTGGGGGGAGAGAAGGAAGAGGAATCTGCTTGGGGGTGGGAAATAACAAAGTATCCCCTGAAAACAGTTTTGAGGAAAATATTTGATCAGGCTTGGAATAGGCTAAGTTTCTGAGGTCCCCCCTCATGCTTGCCAGCTGCAGGAGCTCTCTGTTGCACACTTTATATACCAGAGCAGAATACTTCCCTCATCCAATGCAGTTACTTCGGGGGTTAAGTAATGTGAATAAATTCTAATTTTACAAAAAGCCCTAAGCTCAGACATGCAGCCACAATGTACAACATAGGAAGGGCTTCAAATTCATCTATAGGGCACCATTACCTTAGTAAAAAAAAAAACGCACCCCAGATCTGGCATTTCCTCTTGAAAGCTATCGTGGGGTTGGTTAACCTTCTGAATCTTTTTGCTGATGTGCTTTGTGTTGGGATGAAACCCAGAGTGCCCTGCAGACCAGATCTCTGGAGGAATGGGCTTTTGAGAAGAGGAAAATGGTAATTTTGGTCTGTCTCTGTTCCACCAGGATTTAGCACTATGAAAACTGCTGCAGTTCTCATTGTCAGTGTGGCTGTAGGTGATTATTAACTCCTTCAACCGATGCTGGGATCTGCCGATGCTCTGGTGACTATATCGTGTCCATGCTTAGGAACATTCAGCAACCTCAGATAGGAGCATTAACATTTCCCTAAGCCTACAGTGAATGTGCTGAATTTCAGTAGTAAACTCTCTCTTCCTGCAGGGGAAATGGAAGTTGAAGGCTATCGATTGCTTGCAGGAGAGGAGCACATTTCTGGGTGGCAATTTTTTTGTACTGAATCTGTTAAAGGGTTGACTAACTTTAGTGAAATCACCTTTCCTTATTCCATGTCTAAATGATTAAAGGATGCAGCTTTTTTATGGAGCTGTAAGCATTTTTAGTAATTACAATAAAAAAGGCCCTAAGAGCACTAATGCACAAATGCTGTCAAGCATGTAAGCGATGCAGTGAGCTTGTGCAAATAGAAGAAAGTGTGTGGCTTCATACGAGAGGAGAGGTCGTTGAAAATATTTCATCAGAACATTTTTTTCCCAGTGGAAAATCACTTTTCAGCCAAAACACAATTTTCTTGAAAAAGAACAGAAACTGAAAACTGATTTTTGGGAGAAAAATATCATTTCTCAGTAAAATTTTTCAGTTTTCTTAAAAACAAAAAAGAAACAAAAAATATCTCCCCAAATCCCTAATCTGAGCATTTTACATAAAAAAGGAATTTACCACAAATTGATTTTTTTTTCTTTCTTTCTTAGTTTTTTGGTTTAAAAAAAAATTTAAACCTTTTTTTGTTGTTGTTCAATAAAAATTACAGGAAATTTTGACAAATATGACATTTTTCACAGAAAAGCTTAATAATTTTTTTTAACTGTAAGAGGAAGAAAGTGCCTGGTGAGAGAAGAAGTGAAGAGGTTATTTCCTCTGGAGACTTTTTCTCTTTTCTACCTTAAGGGCATTTATACACAATTTTTCATGCTGTGATGCGCCAGAGATCCGACGCAATAAATCGATGAATCGAGTCTCCACACGCAAGCTGATGCTCGCTGCGCTGCATCGCGTGCAGTTGTATAAGTGGCAAAATGTACATCAGCAGTGGTGCACTTTTGGACTAAGACACCTTTGATGTGTTTTAGTTCAAAAGCACGCCACCACCATTTTCTCAGCATTGATGCACATTTTGCTGTTTATACAAATGCATGTGCTGCAGTACTGGACGCCAGTGCTGTGGCACAAACTTGTACAAATTCCCTAAGTCATTCAAGTGCATGACTTAGTCCCTTTTTCCTCCATCCTTAGTCCCATTTTCTTGTACGCTTCAGTAAAAATGTTGATAATTGCCTGAAGGTCTGCTGCCAAGTGAACACACACTACGTCAGCATCAGCATCCTGGAGGTCAGTGACTGAGGTTGGGGTAGCCTTGGTTTTGGCTCAAAGTCAGCTGAGGTTAAACAATTTACCATTGATTCAGTAGTTTAGTTCCACCCCAGCTGGAAGCTTGTTGGTGGGCAGGTGTAGTACCACGGCAAAGAAATATTGAGAAGAGTGTTGGAGCGGAGCAATGACGCAGCCTTGCTTAACTCCTGTTCTGACCTCAAAGGGATTTGTGAAAGGGCCATTACTGAGAGCCATCACTTGCATACTGTCATGGAGCAGGCAGAGAATGGTGACAAATATTGGTGGGCATTAGTACTTCAGAAGGCTCTGCCACAACACTTCTCGGCTGACAGATTCGAAAGCTTTTGTGAGGTCAAAAAAGCCCATGTAGACAGGCATATGTTGTTCCCAGCACTTCTCCTGCAGCCAGCTAGCTGTAAAGATCATATCAGCAGTGCCTCTTGAAGACCTAAGCCCACACTGAGTTTCTGGGAGGAGCTCTTCAGCAAGTGGAAGGAGATGGCTCAGGAGGGTTCTTGCAATGGCCTTTTCCTGTGGTGGACAGCAAGGCAATCCCTCTGTAGTTTCCACAGTCAGACTTGTTTCCTTTCTTGAAGATTGTCACAGTCAAGGTGTTCCTGAGTTTTTCTGGGATTTCCTTATTATTCATATCCTTCAGATGAAGGCATGAAGCTGTGATGTGAGCTTCTCCCCTCCCTGTTTGCAGATTTCAGCAGGTATTCCATCTGCTCCAGGTGCCTTGTTGTTCTTCATCTGCTTCATGGCTTTCCTCACCTCCTCAAGGGTTGGAGGGATTCCTGGGCATTGCAGGATGGAGTTGAGAGCATTTTTATCAACAGCAGTCTCAGTTGAGAAGGTCTTCAAAATGCTCCTTCTAATGGACATAGCTCCCCTTTACAGGTCTCCTCCATCCTTAGGACATTAAAGTGCAGCTTAGACAAGCTTATTTAGTATGGTATAGATGTTGCTTTGAGCAGGGGTGCAGGGTGAATTAGATTCTTTCCTCTGGGCCCTATTTTTCCACGACAGCGGGCACATCTACACATGTGCCAGACTCGCAGTTGTAGTTGCACAGTCCAGATGCCACATGGGGCTTTTCCCATGCTACTGCACAGTAGCAATGAGCTGCTGCACAGTAGTGTTGGCATCATGGTTCATGCCTGCTGTTCATGCTGTAGCAATGAGCTACAGTGACCTACCATCTCATGTAGATGCGCCCAGCAGTTCTTTACCGGGATGCCATGAGCGCTCTTTAAGGGTGCCATATAATGTTAGCACAGGGAGGGGTGCAAACATAGATGCATGATTCAGAGATTTCAAATTGGAATCCATAGGTCAAAAACATCTGGACTGATGCGGTCCTGCTGAGCTCTTCACAGCAGAAGAATTGCTCTGTTGTTTTTCCCCCAAGTAGAAAGTGAGTGAAAGTGAAGACCTGGGATTTTCCAAGGGGTGCCTTGAGTCTAAAAAGATTGAGAACCATTGATGTATGAGTTCACAGCATGTACTCCTTTCACAAGACTGACTAAATCATTTGTGTACATCAAATCATTTCAGTACTTTATCTTTTACACATCTTTGTGTCCTATGTATTTGGAACCTGGATTTTATTGGCAAGGAGAACAGGTCTGTTGGTAAGGCCATGCAAATGGGATACAGGAGAATTGGGGCTTTAATTCCCCTACTCAAGTAAATTCACTTTATGTCTCAGTTTCCGAACCTGCATAATAGGGATAATGATGTTTTCCTACATTCCAGAGAGCTATGGGCTGAGATGCTGCAATGATGAACACCACGGAAATCCCCAGAAGCAAACAAGCCAACAGAGGTGAAGGTTTGTCTGTCTTCTCATGGGTTACCAGTCAGTACATGCATTTTAAGGCCTGATCTTGTAAGATGCTGAACACCTTCACATCTTGCAGGCGTTAAAGGCGGACGTTAGATGCTGACTCCCTCTCAATACAAACCCCTCAATCTTTAACACCTAGTTGTCTCTGATTAGTGCGTGGTCAGATCAGATTCTTTTGGGAATAACTGTGCCACACAATGATGGCAGAAAAGGACCAGAGCATTTATTAAGAGCTATTCACAAATCAGACTGTCTCCTTTCCTTTGAGACAGCAGCTACGAGATGGTGATTTCCCACATGTATTTCCAAAGAGCCCATCAGTTCTGATGCTGTTTGGCTGCTGTAGACAGCCTGCAGAACAGCAGCTCGTTCTGTGGAATGACGATCCATTGCCGTCCCTCGGAAGAGTTCCCCTACTGACCATTCTGCACTGCTCTGATAATCGCCAATCATAGCTACTAACGTGCCTGCCGAGGCCACTTTCCAAGCAGCCCTGTCTTTGGTCTGGCAGCAAACCTGGAAACCTCACTTCTGCGTGTCAGAGGAGGATATCAGAAAAGCATCTGCAAGGCTCTCAGATCTCTGACCTGAAATCCTCTGCCATGGGCAGGCTTTGAAAGCACAGTATTGGGACCTTATCACTCATGTACATTGAGTCAGTTCGCAACGTGCTTCAGTGGAGTTGGCTCTTATGACGCAAATACTAAAGCTTGCAGGACGCGCAACATCTTATTTCTCAAAGCTTTTCTCACTGCATGTATATTAGCCTGGGCTTTGAACTCTGCTATGTGAGGTCTCCCTCTCAGTTTCAAGGGCCAGAGTATGTACATTCATGGATTGTTGGGATTGCTGATGCTGCCTCCCACAAATACCTTCTAAAGCTCCCTGACTTACTGGGTATAAAACGTCAGCTTAGGAATTTGGGATGAGCCTTTGAAGTGGTTTTTCACGTCATCCCCATGCTCTTGTGATTTCTATCCGTATAATAACAACGGCTTTTGGATTTGGGGAAGGGGCTGAGAGATGGTTTCTGAGTGGTCCAAAACATAGCTGAATACTTCAGTAGAACAGGACACAGGGATCTTATGGCCATCTTTACCTGCCCCTCCTGCTGTTGAAGGGGAGCCTGGCTGCCCATTTGTATTGCTACTTGTGTCTAAAACTTATTTTCCCTCCAAAGATTATCTATCCTTCAAAGAGCAAAAGGTCACTGGACCGGCAGCCATTGGGGCCTTTTGTGCACATTCAAGTGAATTCTAGCACAGGACTAGCAGCTGGTAGTTACAACACCCTTGTGAAATGGGGAGAAATCATTGTTATGTTAAGATAAAGATGATTTCAGTCAAATAAGTTCCCTACTTTATCCATGAATCTGTTAATCCAGGCTGCTCCCTAAAATACCAAACTGTGGCCATCAGACTTAGATGAAACAGGAACTCCTCAGCAGGGCAGCTAATCAGCCTGTAGCAACAAACCTTGTCCAAGTGGAGATGTGGGGTGAGTCTCTCCATTCTTGTACACCCCTGAAATGAGGGTCAACAGGCCTGATTTTCACGTCAAAGGCAGCCCTATAGGTGATGAGTTTTGAATTTTTAAGTGCGAAAGGTCCTTGAAGCTTCTTTACATTGTAAGAATAATTGCCAAAGTTGAGAGGTTCTTTTACATGGGCATTATGAGTTCATGTAGGCCTGCAGGGGTTATGTAGCCCTTAAAATCTGGGAGGAAGAAAGGAACGGGTGTGTGGGGACACATTCCTGCTGCGCTCACCATTGCCTGCATCCAGGTGGAAACGTTTGCCACCTGAGGCAAATCAGTAGACCTAAGTAGCTGCCCACTTGGTCTTTGTCCACAACATGACATCCATACTCCTCGCATCACTTATTTAATCAGCATTTTGGGGCAGGAAAATTACTTCCTTAAAGCTTTGCTACTTCCTCCTCTTGAGGCAGATTAAACAAACACACAGAATCAAACCAAAAATTGAGCCATTCTCTTCTTCGTTGTCTACTATTTTCCCCTTCTTTGCTAGAAAGAAAAAAAATGTGATGTTAAAATGTGGGGAGAGGGGTGTGGGACTGGAGCTAAGGCAAGGAATACATTTCTTTTAAGATTATCTGGGGGATAGTTTTGCATTCAGGAGCTGTCATCTTGACACCTTTTTATTACACCTACTGCCACAACCATCAGAGTTCATACCTTTCTGGTGGCTTTCATATTGGAACAGCAAGATTGGCTCTGAGGCCCTGGTCCTGCTACTAACAAAGGGGTTTCAGTAGGAGCAGGGACTATCAGTTATTATCATCTTGATAACTCAGGCTTTTTTTTCTGTGATATATTGGGGGGTGGGGGGATGAAGGTGAAGTGCTGTGTGTTCCCTTTAACCCTGGGGCTCTTCTTTCAGGGTTGTTACTAATTAATCCATCCCTTCCAATTGCTGTTTAAGGGATGAAGGAAATTTATACTCCTTGTTCTTTTCTGGTGTATTTATTCTCACTGGAGTGATCCAATTGGGTGATACAGCCACTATTTTTAAATATAAATTGAAGGCTTTGCTGCCTGTAATTTGATGTTTGCAGTTTGTTCATCCTAGCTGTGTTCTGCACTGAGATGTGTGAAGAACAGGGGAGGAAGGGTGAGCTGGCAGGGAAGATACAAGACTGTAGATAAGAGAGCCTTGTTCTCTGCTCTGCGACTTTCTGCTAGTGCCTGCTACTTACTTTTACTGCACAGACTCTCCATCCTCCTAATAAGGACAGTGACACTTAGTTACCTGCCACATGGAGCTGAATTTATGAATGTGTCCAAAGGTACTTTGTGATGGGAGGTGCTTTAGAAATCTGTGCTGATGGTATTAGACAAAGGAGGACTGGTAAGGGTTACAGTACCTGAGAACAGGAGGGAGAGCTGTTACCCTATTAGCTAGGGGGATACTGTGTACTGGTTACATTTCTTTGGTTCGGCTAGGAAAGTTCCTGACTTTGGTTCATTTCCTTTTGCTCCTCTTTGTCACATGGTTGTGCGCACACAGACATGCATGGAGATGTGCTCACGCAGAATTACTCCAGCTAATAAACCCTCCTTCCCTCTGAAAGCAGTTTTGGAGCCTGGGATCTAGAAACTGTGCATGCGGTGACGAGAGGGAATGTGAATTACCCAGATAACGTGGCTTTGGCATTCTCTCCTTAGAGTGAGTGCAGCATATAAAGCTATAAAGAGATCATCAGGCGGGTTTAATGGCATAAAAGCTTTCACGCAGCCACTGTAATAGTATCAAATCTGAATATATGTGTTTTATATCCATACTAGCTCTGACTGCAAGGAATACAAAGCAGAGGGGGTAAATTTGAGGACAGTCTGGCCAGATTTAACACCTGTGATGTCCCCACAGAAGGGAAAGAGAGCTCTCAGAGACAGTCTCTAGTTTAATATTTAGCCGATAATGACATTGTACCCTTCCCTCTGTAATTCGGACCTTGTCCGAGCCACTGTCACCTTGCTGTCTATAGCCACAGTGGCCCCAGCATATTTTATATTGCATTAAGCATGAAAGTCATTCAGCAATGCCTGACAGCAGCTAGAAGGAGGTGCGGTCGCCCAGCTAGAACACATCATGCCTGTGCGCTGGTTCCCTACACTTTCATCTATGGGCTTCTTGCCGAAATTCAAAGTGCCAGTTAGTATGTAGATTAGCCAGCTCATTGGGGCAGAGGCTCCACTGTGTTTATGCATTGCTTATAGCACAATACAGCTTCAATCTTTCAATAGTTTTATGAACAACACAATGTAAAGTGATCCTAATACTGCTGCTAATGTGCAAAATCCCTAACTGGCCGAAATCCAAGGTGTCTTGAAGAGCAGTTCATCATTTCTGACTCTCTACACTGACTATCATGTTACTGAACAGAAGAGTCTACTGGGCTGAGGACAAATGCTGGCAGTGGTGGAGCAAGAGGCAGGGTGTTTTTGAAAATGTGTTGCCCTGGGAACTCATGCTCATTGGAAGTATGGTAAGTGTGGGCTTCATCACATGCAGAAAGAATTTCCTATGTTGTGACCTGGCTATGAGCTTCCACATTGGCACTGACCAGTTAAATGAAGGAAAAATGTATTGTCTTGTATTTAGGGAGGAAGTCAAGGTTTGTAGACCTTAACTGAACCTCAGTTATTTTTCTTAGACTTTATGAACTCTTTTGGACTGCTAGTGGCTTAACTTAAGGCATGTAAAATGCATCCAGATATTGCCAGGTGGTGGCTCTCTTCGTGGCTGGATTAGTAATTGCAGCTAAGTTTGACTGTTTAAAACTGCAATATGCTTCGAGATTCTGGTCAGAATGACTCCCAATATGTTGGCTGCTTTTCTCAACCATCCATATTTATTTTGGGGGGGAAATCTGGATGATAAAGCTGTAAGAACGGGTATCCTTGAAAATACCTGTTATACTCTGCTTCCAGTCGAGTTGCAGCTATCACCAGCAAAGTCCACCAGGGGAGCGATCATCTTAAAATGCCAGAATTTGCCAACAGTAACTGTCCAGTAACCATCATCATCATCATCGACAATTCCTTGCAGTCTTCCACGATTGCCTTTTCTGTGGGTCCAACGGTGGCTGACGAGGCCAACATGGGATGAACAGGTTCTATTGCAGTAACCATCTTTTTGCTATTTTATGAAACCAATGAGAGGGGCTGGAAGGATAAATGAAGGCCATCTCCAATACCATTGTGATAAAAATAGTTAAATGCTTATTTTTGCCACGATTTTCAGATGCTTATAATGCTAGTTGGAACCAGTAAGTGTTAGAATGAACCATGTAATTACAGAGTAAAAGAAGTTAAACTCACTTGAATTTCCTAACAGATCATGCTTTGTTTGGAGAGCTATCGCCTCAGTTCCAGTTGGCCTCTCTCTCCTAGCTGACTAGAGCTAAGCCAAATTTCAGGCTGTACATTCAGATTTGAAGCTTTTAGCAATTCTAAATTTGGATAAGAATCAACTCAAATCCAAACCCCGTTCCTGTGTCTGCATAAGCTAGCATCACCATTGAAGTCAAATGGTTGGAATAAATTCCAAATTTATGCGGGCTAAGTTCAGGGAAGGTGAAAAATGGGTGCAAATGGAAAACTGTAGGAATTTTGTATCTGTAATGAAATTCTTCCCCCTTGCTCACCTCTGCTGCTGTCTTGTAGCTTCTGAGACCACGTTTCTACAGTACTTCTGCCCATCTAGAGAGCTCTATTAACTTTAAGTGCTCCGTCCAGGACCCCGCCTGCTAGCCAGTTCTTATCAAAACTAAATAAGAACAGTGCCTATTAGCTTATCCAGTTTGGCTCTACTCAAGCAGAGCTAACCTTATATAAGGGTCAAATACCTTATCAAATGTTGAGCTTTCCTTTATACTTCTCAGGCCTTCACTCAAGCAAGTAAAGGAAGAATTTAGTTGCAAGGCAGGCGGCTTTTTCATTGTCATGATGATGAAAGATGTGTTGTTATCCAGGAAGTAAGAAGTAAGCTTCTGGTAGCAGGAAGTCTTTGTGCCTCTTAATCTTTCTAAGGTTTAAAGCACTGGGTGAAGTCTTGGCCTTCTCATACATACAAACCTTCATTTATTTATTTATATTTTTATAAAGGGGTTTTTTTTCACTGCAGGTCAAAGTTATCAAGCTATAGACATCTTAATGGCAGCCATGATTAAAATGTTTTCCTTTTTTTAGAAGGTGGACCCCAGCAGAAGGTGAACCCCTTTCATCTCGGGATAGATGCTGCATACATCTATCCTGACTAGGCATATGTTTGAGAGAATAAATATTCCAAATATGACTCATTTGAGTCCATGTCTTAATAGCTGGAATCTTTTCATTATTTTTTGTGCATGATTTGAATATTCATGTATCCTAGATTTTATTAAATGATGTGGTAAATATGTCAGGTATCTTTTTCTGACTCCTGTGTCAGTAGAGAAATGTGTATATCTGCATGTTATAAATATTCAATGTCAATTTTTAACTGAAGGGTGCAGCATGAACAACCCTGTAGAGGGGATTTTTCTACATATTCACTATGCAGATACTGCGTGGACAATGAGAGTGTTGCAGTTATCACTTACCCCTTATGAAGAACCACCATTGTAATAATATCTTGTACTTGCATAATACCTTCTCTGTGGAGGTCATATGGGTTTTTAAATACACTGACATTGCTACCACCATTGGGAGACTGAGGTATAGGGCACCAAAGTGATTCCTCTGGAGAAATTACTTAGCGGAGCCAGAACTAGAACTTATGTCTCTTGATTTTCAGGTTCTTGTGGTAACCCCTGCACTGACAGCTGATCTTGTAGTTAAGACAGCAGTCTATGATACTACACGTGCAGATATAAGAGGCTGCTTCCTTTCGGGCATGCGGATCATTAACTTTGAATTCAGTTATTGGCCTCTGGCTCATACTAACTGCAGTAGATGCCTCTCTTGGTGCTGGGCTCTGTGATATGGATACGACGCCGCAAGAAAGTAGCTATTCCACCCAGTCCTGGTAAGGCGTCAAGGCAGCCTACAGAGCTGAATTCCGTTCTGCTTTGGAACAATTTCCCCTTAATCTCTTGACTAAAATGTCTTCATTTTAGCCCCATGAGCCTGCAGATTTGCTTTTGGGCTCACCTGCTGGCTTCACTGAGTTAAAGAGCTAATCTTGCTGCCTTGTCCCAGGAGGCATGAAGAACAGATTTACAGGCATTCAGCTTTTAAGCACGTGGAGCACTGCACCATTTCAGTAGGTGTCGACTTGACAACCTGGTAGAGGTTCTGCTAATTTTTCACGGCATATGAGAAGGATCGATGTTCACTGCATAGAAGCATATTGAGGGGGAGTAGCTGAGTCAGCCAGGCAGCCTTGGTTTGCAGTGGGTATAAACTGATGACCTGGAGTTAATGCTGACAGGCACTGACTTACTACTCTAACTCATTATAGACTTGGACCCAGCCTCTTGCTGGCAGTACAGAGGCTGCCATGCAAACAAAAGATGCAGAATAATGTATATGATTTCTTTATCCAGTGCATTACACATAGACATAAACGCCTTGCTCTTTTGGTTCATACTGTTTCCAGAAACCCTCTCTAAAGAGCAGCCTTTTCCTTAATGTGCACTTCGCTATTGTGCCTATTTTTTATTATCATGCTAATACCTATTTATGTTTCATGATTTTACACCCACAAAGTACAGAGGTAGTTGCTTTACAAATGCTTAGGAAGCTTATTTTATTGGCCTTATCATGTAAATAATAATAATGGTGATTTGGGGGAAGGAAATTCACTGAATGGACCTTAGTAATTGCTGTTTATTTGTCAGTGTGAATTCAGCTGTGCAAGCTTGACTGCTTTGGAGTTCTTTTTTAGATGGCTCTCATAAGTTTAACGTCAATATATTCTACAGCTTGAACTTTATGGAATATTTTTTCCCTCTTAGATATTTTTTTTTTCTTCAGTGCTTTGCTCATTGCTAGAGTTGACAGGGAAATCAGTTCATCTTTAAAGCACTGCTGATTTTTCCTGTAGAATTTCCTTCAAATTTTTCCCCCTGTTGTATAACAATGAATTTCTCTTTTGGGTTCAGATTCTAGTTTCAAGTACACTCGGGCTTGACATTAGATTACAACTGTTGAACTGACATCAGAATCTGGGTGCCCACACCCCACTGTGTGTGTGCATTCCCATGCATATGTGCGAGGCCACATTTGCCTGTGTGATATACCCACACATTGCACCAAGTGTGCTTTTGCTCTCTGTAGCTCACAAAAATGCTTGTGCTATCTTGCAAGAGCCAGAAAATCTCTCCCAGAGGCTTTGGTTTATAACACTGCAGCAGAATTGTCTGCCTGCTTTATTGCAATGGGTGTTGTAAGTTGTAATTTGTTACCGATCCTCATTCTATTGGAGGGTAAAGCTCAGGCCTGGGCTGCTTTCTTCTCCCCACTTCCTTTTCTCTCCTTTGTATTTTTTTTGATTCTCGGTAATGAAGTGGGTTTTCTCTTTTCTTTTCAGCCTGGTTTTTCAGCCGATAGATACATGACAGTAAGTCTGTGAGTGTGGGAGATCCAAAGCCTTGCAGACTTGCCTCCAGCGGAGGGTTCTGCTGTCAGTGCGCTCGTCCTATTGAAAGGGCAGTTTGAGGGAAGCTGCTGGCGTGAATGAAATCCTGCTTTGATTCTTCTTGACAGCCAAAATCATGTCCAGAAGGGGTTTTGAACAGCAGCATATCTTTAGCTATTCACTCACGTTTCTGGCTCCATTAGGAAGAATGAATGCTTTCCAATGCATTAAATACCCACTTGAAAAAAAAAAAAAGCATCATCTCACAGCTGTGTGTTTCTGTTATAAAGGCCGAGCCGAGTCGTTTTCAAAGGACAACCTTTGTGCCCTGTTCAGGGTAAATGGGGGTCAGGCATGGTCAGCGTGCAGGTGGGCGACCTCTCCAGGAAAACCCTGCTTGTTACACGAAGTGCTGGTGCTGCTGCCTGGTAGGTGGTACTGCACTCTGCATTCATCGTCCTCAGCATGCTTGGAGGAGCTTTCGGGTTCAGGTCCACCCAACAACCTGCCCACTTACAACTACTGAAGATCCACAAAAGCACGTGCCAGTTTTGACCCCCTGGTCTGTATCTCATCCCATCTCACCCTACGCCAAATGCGTAGCACTGTCCAGCAGAGCTGCATGGCCTCTGCATTGCCCCAGAGGTAGCCTCAGTGCAGCACCTGCTCAGATAGCAGCCAGTGAAGAAAGTTCTCAGGTTTGCCCTCCTGGTGAAGAAGGGGAATGAAAAACCCAGGATTTTTTCCAAGGAGAAAGGAAGAAGCCGTGTGTGTTCCCATATCTCCTTTGAATCCTGCCCCCCACCCTTTTTTTCTTGTTTTCTCTATTTCAAGCTGGTTTGAATCCATTGTAGAAGTGTCGACTGAACCACCAGCCAAGAAGGGAGGGAGGCAGGCTAGTGGATTGTAAGCTCTCTGGATCTGAGACTTGGCCATACATTTTTTTCCATGTTTGAGTAGTACCTGGCACAGTGGTATCTAGTTCGTGATGAGGGCTCCTAGATATAACTGTGATGATGAAAGAGAGAGAGATAGTTATCTGTGTTAGTCTGAAATTAGGCAGAAGGCAGAGCGGGATGGCACCTTATGGATTAACTTGTTCAAGGAGGCATGGGTTCCTGTGGGCTGCAGCCTGCTTCATCAGATGATGATGATGAGCACATATTCCTTCACTGAAAGGGAATAGCTTTTACCTGGTGAATATGCACAAGAATCCTAGAGGGATGCCCAGGGTGAGTACAGGAAATAATGCCCACGCACAAAGACTGCTCAAGGTAACTGAGGCCTGTGATTTTGATATTACCATTGTCACAGTAGCAGAACTCCCTTACGAAGGATAACCTAGGTGGTGCCCTGCACCTAAATGAGTCCTTGGAAAGGGGAACTGCTTCTTGTCTAGTTATATCCAGGTTTATCCCTGCTCCCTGCCTTATCTGCCATTGTGCTGCCTGCCCCTTTCCTGATCTGCCCATGCCACTTGCAGCACGCATGCTTGCAGCACGCATGCTGCAGTTCCATGAACTAGACAATCCTTGTAGCTGTGTGCTCAAATGGAACACGTGGCACTAGTAAACACACTGTGCTGGAAGCCAGTGTGCAGGCCGAATGGGAAAGAGAGCAGTGCAGTGGCCCACCTTGCTTGATGAAACTGCAGCCAGTCATCCTGTAGAAAGGGACAGGGGGTGGAGGGACCCCTTTCAGCATGGAGAATTTACTGTTGAATTGGGTATCACGCACCCAACAAGCATATGGCTTTGTCTCTTCTTCCAAATGAGCAACTTTGCCAGGATTGCTGAACATGGGCATAGTCTCTCTTAAAGGAACGTAGCTTGTATTGAAATTTTGCAGCTGGACCAAGGCTGTTTCTTTTGCTTGGTGGCTGTATGTTGGGGGGTGGGGTGGGGGGGGTGTTGTTTTTTAAAAAAAAAAATTAGCTTGCTAATTATTGCAGAAACAAATCCTTGCTTGTTCTTCTAAAAATAGCAAATCCCTAAATGCGGTTGTGCTTCAGTCATCTCAATTTGGTGACCCACAAACCATAGACAGAGGCATAAAAGAAATCCTTTTCCCTCTCTCGCAGGAACCAGATAGCTCTTTTCAATCTCAGTGACATTCTCCAAGTGAAATTGTGTTGCAGCTGTTCAATCAGAATTTTTTTCAGGAGTTGGGGAAAACTCCAAAGAGGATGGAAGGATCTAAAGGGTGACTCAGCAGGACATGAAAGAAAGAGTGGGGAAAGAGAGAGGAGAAAATAATTTGCAATGCATAATTTATCCATGAATTTTGCCTTCTCTTTTTGACTGAGGACAATGGCAACATTCCCATATTTACATAGCCCTCAGATTTAGTAGCCAACTCTTTCAGCCTGTAATTCTTGGTCTGCATGTGTATCAAGTATAGTTCACTTGCAACTATTTGCAATCCATGCATTGGGGTGTCTGTTGTAAGTCATGTGATATTTCTTCTGATTCCTGATTGGATGACTTCTGAAACTTTTGTCTACCTGAGTTGTGAATACTGGATCTGAGTGGAATGCTTGCAAATGGCTAGACGTATGGCTGGAGATGTGTAGCCTGCAAATATCTGAGTGCAAAATTTCCTTTGTATGAGTCTGAGTCCCAGTAAAGCTCATTCACCAAAAAAGAGGTCAGCAACTTGCAGCTGTGGGCTGGATCCAGCCTGCAAAGATCTGAGCTAGACTGTTCTCAGTGGTGACAGGACAGAGCAAGGAGCAATGGTCTCAAGTTGCAGCAAGGAAAGTTTAGGTTGGATATTACAAAAAACTTTCTCACTAGGAGGGTACTTAAGAACTGGAACGGATTACCCAGAGAGGTAGGTGGTAGCATGTCTATGATCTAGGGCAGCCCGTGAAGATCTGATGTGAGCCATGGAGTGGGAGGAATGAACAGCACAGAGTAGTGTGTGGACCTGCCCTTTAAAGGGGCTGCAGTCTTGAGCTGCCTGCTGCCTTCCTGGTCTTCTCTGCTGCATGCAGACTGAGGGCTGGTGTCTCATACCCCACGCCCCCAATCTCTGCTTACTTTTGTTGCCAAATCAGCCATTTTCCATTGGTGTTGGTTGTGTTTTTCAGTAATGCTCAGTAAGCAGAGACTGCATTAAGGGGATGTGAGAAACCAGCCCTCAGTGCAGAGCAGAGAGGGGTTAGGCATCCTGCAGTGGTAGCCAGGTTGTGGAGCAGTGTGGTCTGTTAGTATAAAAGCAGGAAGATCTTCCCTGCACTGGAAGATCTTAGGAAAGGAAGCACTAAGGCATGCCAGTGTACTCTGGAAACCCAGCACCTGTGTAGGCTGGCTCAACTCACCTCACTGATGCCACAAGGAGTAGCTGAATTTGAAGAAGATGGGAAGAAATAAGGGTTGGAATGCTTGAAGGAGAGTAAAGGCAAGTCTTAAACATACAGAATAATGGGGAAAGTATCTTGAAGGGAGCAAACACAATGAGGAGAGAGGCTTGCATAGATAATAAGCATAGGGAGAATAAAAGCATGGTCTTGTGGGTGGGGTGGGGTTTGCAAACTATTGTGATGGCTTCATTCAGCTCTCATTGAGGTCAGTCCCAAAACTGACCAATTTATATAGGAACAGAGTTGGACCAGTGCCCTGTCCTTTTGGACATCCCACCCTTAATGTTAAGTGGAAAACAAAAGGAAGCTAGTGCCGGGATGCAAAAGGAGGGCCTGGCTGGTAGAGTGGAATATGACCTATGATGCAACATTTCAGACTGTCTCATGGTGGCACAGCCCTTTTAAAGACGGTGGTCATTGTTGTATGTGCAACTAATTTCTTAGTTGCTGAGATTTGTTAGCTCTTCCTGGTGGTGAGATAAAGACAGATCAGCAGCACAGCTGAAAAGGGAGCTAAGGGAGGAGAGAGGCACATGGAGGAGGACCTTGTTCAGAGAAAGGGCACAAAGAGGGACTTGCCTCTCAAGCTATGTGAAATACCTGGATAATATGATCTGTTGTTCAGGCAGCAGCAGATGAGACAGAGGCCTTAGGACAGGTCAAACGACACCCCTGGATTGCTTTTTATAACTGGTGTTGAACGGTGGGAAGAGGGAAGGAAATGGCAATCTTGGTGGAAACTTCAGAGGTACAAGTGGTCAGGGAGCTGACCTTGTCTTGTACATCAATGCGGGGAAAAAACTGTAGAGAAACTGTGGCTTTGGTGCTTGGGATGGAGTGAGATGATGCTGACTGGAAAAGAAAAGGTGTTTTTAGTAAATGTCCAACATTTGACCTCAGCAAGTTGCCTTGAAGGAGGCCAAATTAATGGAAAAAAAAATGTCTCCCCCTTGTCTTTAGTCAACCTAAGCCCGTAAACAAAGAATTGACCTAGCTACAGGGAGCTACTAGGTTGGGCAGCGCTCCTGAGTCCTGACGCACGTTACTAGTACAACAATGGGAGGGGATAGCAGGATTTTACTGGAGGGGCTATTAGGAATTGTCAGCCAAGGTAAACATATAAAGGTCTGTAGAAGTTGAATAACATTTCCTGATCTGCAGTTGCCTAATTTGTTCCAGCAAATCTCTGCCTTTGTACAGACTGACTAAAGAGGTGACAAAGGACTTGACTAACATGTAACTTTGAGCTTTTACTTTCTTTGGATCTGCAAAACTTGGTGGCTAATGTAACTGGGTATTGGGGTGAATGTTTTCAGCAACAATTAGTGTATGAGCTAACACAACAGACAGCTTTGGTGCAATGTGCAGCAGTATCAGCAATGAGGCTTTTTAAATTACAGCTCTGAGCTTTGGCTGGGGTAAGAAACCAACACAAGTATTTCCAATCCAGTGCCATTTGCAGTTGTATGCTGAGGGCTGCCTGCCAGAAGGTGCTGAACTGCACTGATGATGAAGTCTGTGATGCCTGATGGCACTATGGCTAGCTTTCTATAGGGCTCTCATCGCTGTAGTAGCACCTGAATATTTTTCCATGATGCGCCTGGAAAGCCCTCACAATTTACACATGAGAGAGAGAGATTAAAGTGCTACTATGCCTAGCTCAGATTGATGTTTAGGCCCTTTCTTTGAATGGGGGGGAAAAGCCCTGAGGGAAAATTTATCCATTTGGGTTATGGGAGGTACGGAGGTTATCCATGCCATCATCCTAGGCTGCTGCTTTCTCCTGATGCTGACAAGAGCTCTGTTTCCAGGGCCTGATTTTGAAAGGTGTTTCATCACCAAAAGTTTCAGATAGGGGTTTAAAAAACCCATGTGTACACAGCTCCTATTGGTCTTGTCCAGTATACCTGGTGATAGATTCCCATCCCATTTATAAGCGTGTGAAGAGGCCAATGCTACTGTGCAGTGAGAGCAGTGGGACGAATCTCATGAGATTTGTTTATGCCCATCTCTGTCCCTGATCTTCTCTGTGTCCTTGTGCAAGTCTCCATACCTAGGTTTGCTCGTGTGTAAAATGGAGATACTGTTTCTGCTCCTTCTGTGGGGCACTCTGAGATTTTCTAGCGAGCAACACTACAAAACCACGGCAGACGGATGGACCAAGTGTATCTAGTCCTACTGGGATGGGCGAGCTGTGGGAAGACAGCTCCCAGGGTGTCTGGCTGCAGGAGCCTGTCTCACCATAGAACAGTCTGCAGAAAAAATGGACAGAGACCTAAGGAAGTGAAAGATGGAAATGAAAGTGAGTTATTGTGTGTGTTCCAGCCAAATCGCTTTTAGTTTCCAAGGACAAAACAAGGTACAATTAAAATAATAAAACCTGACACATTAACAGAGAGGTGCAAAGGGTTGTGAAGCTGTGGAAGTAATTACTTTGACTCTCTCACTGAAGGCTTATGGTAGTTGAAGTGCCAAATTTTATATTTTACCACCCTGAACATTATCTCAGCGTTCCAGCACATCACACAGCAGAAAGCATCATCCTTCCCACCACAAAAAGGGTTTGAGAGCTGTGGCAGATTTTTGTCAGACCATAACCAACTATTTCTTTAAGATTTTGCTGGTGCTTACTTAACTTGTAATAACTGTTAGTTTGCAGAAAAAGGCAGGAACATTTTGCCTGTTGAGAATCCCAAACACCCTCAATTTTCAGGTATTTTAGCCTCATTTCCCCCAGAATCAGATCTCCACAGCACCTATTTTCCAAGCAAAGATAAAGCCTCCCTTTTTGAGTTGGTTCCCATGACTACATAATTGGCCAGAGGGATGACTACTGTGCTTTACATATTACTATTACTCCCTTATCCATACCCCAAGGCTTAAATTTGCTGCCTCTTCTGAAGCCCCTCTCCTCACTCCTGAAGTAAAAGCCATTAATTAGACCTGTATAGCAAAAGTTGGACACCACTGCCCCTGGCCATCTTGTTGAAGCTGCAGCTGGTTTTCCTTACTGGCTCGCCTGTACTAGTACACTGTTGCTGCGTGAATGTTCAGCAATGGGGAGGGCGTTTCAAATGAAACCCAAATCTTCTCAATAGACTTGAAAAACAAAACAAAAATATTTTTGAGAAACCCATTCTTTCAGAGCTGGATTTTAATTCTTAGGAAACTGGTTCATTTCTAGCTGGAGGATACCTGGCCTCATTTTCTAGGGCATAGCCATGGGAAACAGGCAGGTCAGTCTGGGAATTGCTGTCCTCAAGAATTTACTTGATTCTTCTTAGCTGCCTGAAATACTGTCTAACATTTACACCTAGCATCTGCTCCTGGTTTGATCTGATTTGTCCCTTTATTGGTTCTTGGCTTGTGCCCTGGGGTTGGAGGCAACTGGAGAAAGGTCCCATTCGTAGCTGAAGCTGGGATGGAAGTGAAGGGGTAGTCAATAGGTGTAGGGAGCTGGTGTGTGTGCATATGCACGTGCCTTTGTGCATTGGTAATTTCCAGAATGAATTTAGGGGGGAGGAGGCATTTAATTTTCATGGGAGAAAATAGGGGAGGTTGGAAGAGTCTAGGAAATTGGACCCTACATTTTTGGATCGGGTTTTGTATTCAGACCAATACTTTCCCAAGGCACACTGGAGATGAGCTTCTCCTTCTGACACATCTCTATGAGACAGCAAGTGCTTTTGTAGCGGGCAAAAGGAGGGGGCACTGGAAACAATTGGGTACCTCAGGACATAGAAGTGTGGGTGGTGCAAAAGAGTGTTTAGAAAGCTGGCAAGATTCCCTGATCTCTGGTACAGACCTGCAGTGCCATCAATACTTGTATTCAAGCTGGGAAGGTTGTGTTTAGAGCACTGAACTGTAATGACAGCAGAAAAGGGATATTTATATCCAGCTTCGCAGTTTTTAATCAGCAGTAGCTTCTTTGGGTGCCAAGTCTAGGGAGGCAACCAGTACTCGTTAACTCTGGGTGCATTTATGGATTTACATGAAGATGAAGTCTCTGCTTCTGGACATGCAAATCTCTAGCAGGAGAGTGCAAAGGGCCACATACGGTGCGTCTACATGAGACACTACTTTGCCGTAGCAATGAGCAACATACATGATGCAGATGCTACTGCACGGTAGCTCATTGCTACTGTGCAGTAGGGTCGGAAGCAACATGTGTGTTACTGGGACCGCACAGTAATGGCTGTCATTGCACAGCCATTTAGTACATACATACTTTAGCTACACACTCCCTGGGCATGTCTACACAAGATGCTACTTCGCTGTAGCAACGAGTGATGAACTGTGACAAATCATGGTGTCGACACTACGGCTCAGTAGCAACGAGCGCAGTAGGGTTGGAAACAACATGTATGCCAAGGGGACCGCACAGTAACTGCCAGGACTAAAAAAGCAAGTATTGAATAACTGTGCAGTCAGGAGCATGGGTAGATGTGACCCCATCTTCCTCAAAGAAAGGCATGTCCAGTAGCTTTTATCTCTCCCAACCACCTGTTTCCTTAGAGTCCTATGTGAAACATGCCCATAGTCCATTGTTACATTTCTTTGCTTTTTTAACTTAAAAGGAAGAATGTTTCTGAATAAATATATAAAGTCTACCTTGTATCTGAGGATCTCAAAGAACATGGCAGACTTAAAGCCTGTGAAGCAGTGACATATTATTATCCCCTTCTTACAGGAAGAGAAAAGAAAGCATGGAGAAGTTAAACAATTTAGCAGAGGTTACGCGGAGAATTCGTGGCAGAGCTGTGAATAGAAGAATTCAGGTGGCCCAACTTCTACTGCTGTGTCTTGTCACTAGAATATCTTTCTCTGAACCTTGGTCCACTTCTGCTTTGCCGGAAGGCAAGAAGGTTTTAGTCTAGTGAATGGCATCCCTTTCCCACAGGAATGCAACGCTGTCCAAACAGTCAGCTGAGGGAATTA
>NW_017728917.1:15976040-15989436 GCF_001723895.1 Crocodylus porosus
GTTTCTGTAAGCCCTGTTATGTCTTGGTCTGAACTGGCTATTCTGAGGGCGAGTTCCTCCTGTTTATTCCCCATACTACGATGGGGAATAAATCTAAATAAATTAGATGTAAATCCACTTGGGTGGATTTAAGTCTAATCTCAAAAATAGGTCCACTTGGAGTTCACATCAGACCCGAAACCTAAATTGTTGAAGTAGGCTCAGATCTAGAGATTTAAATTTAACCCTTTCCCCTTAAAACTTGAAGCAGTGCAACCCCAAGGTTGTTCTTATCTCTGCTGACACCTGGGGTCAAGTCTGGTAGTGGCTTCGGTGATGTAGCCTGTCCACTAAGAAGCGTCCTTCCTTTTTCATGTCCTTGTGACAAGGTATTTAATAGAATTTGCAGATTCATTGGAATCTGATAGGGCTGTGCTGTAGGCACATCTGCTGTGGCCTCAAACAAGTGACCTCTGGGCTATCAACCATGCACCACTCCAGCTGCTGTCAGGGAAGCTGAGATGACTAAAATCAAAGCACATAGATTACTGAACAGGCATACCATGTGGCATGGGTGATTTTTTTGTCACCACTGGCCAGTGTTGAATTTAAACTGATGAGTAATCTACTCTACAAATAAATTGTTCTTCATTTCTTTCCCAGTTCTTTGAACTACTCAATGAAGACGGTATAGGATTTTTAGATTAATAGTAACTGCATTCTCTGCATATGCATGAGAAAGGTGAACGCTAATCTATTGTTTTATTTTGCACAGGCAGCAAGATCTAGTTGTTTCTGTTCAACATTATTGATTTCTGGTAGTAATCCCACAGTAGTGGAGTGCAACTCTTTGTTGACTTTTCATACCAGCCCTGCAGCATCATGAGATGTGATGGTTTTGTTTTGTTTTTTTTTGGAGTGCTAAGGGCCAGGGGGTCAGTGAGGTGGGTGGGATAACTCTTAGTACGTTTACTGTCAGACAAGTGATTGTACAAATAATACCAAATATAATAAAAAAGCAAATTTTTCTGGGTCTTGAAGGTCTGTCTTTGCTCTTCTCTTGATCTCCTCTCCTCTCAACTCTGTCCTGATCACTCCCATATCTGTCACTCCTTGTCTATCCAGTCTCTCTTCTCTGGCCTTGCCCCTGGGATGTCCAGCCAAAATCAAGCCTGTTAAAATTGCACTTTTCAGCTTTTCCCCCAGTTCGTCTCCCCCTGCCACTTTTTTCTGCCTGCTGATATTTTCACCCTTTCTAACCCATCTCTTTTCTCTTTCTCTTTGTTCACAGTCTCTTGCTAAGTGCTGTCATTTCTTTTTTTTAATACTTTTAAAAAGCCAGCTTTTCTTCACTGTTCCCACTGCTGAAAATCTAATGTCATCAAGTAAAGTAGTAGCAAATTGGACTCAGTGGGCATGCCTGCATGTGCAGTTAATGCTCATGGATAAACTCTGGAGCTTATTGCTTCAGAGTTTTTTGCTCCTGGGTACACTGTTCGAACGTGTGCCTGGGAGCAAAAAACTCCAGAGCACATTGGTCCAGAATTTATTCATGCACAGCACATGGAGCCTGGTCGGAGCAACGCAGACTGGCAGGGGGTCAGCCTGCCAGTCCAGGGCTGCTCCAGCTGGGCTCCATGTGCAGCAGGGGGGCTGGTTGAGGCATGAGGGTGCTCCAACGCGAGGGCTGCCAGCCAGATAGCCTTGTACTGAAGTACCCTCTTGCCTCATACAGCCCCAGCTCTGCACAGGGAGCCTGGTCGGTGCAATCCTGGGCTGGCAGGGGACTTGAGGCTGCTCTACAGCAGACTCAGGAGGAGTCTGCCAGCCCAGGGCTGCTCTGACCCAGCTCAGTGTGTTTCAGGGGGCCTGGCTGAGGTACAAGAGCGCTCCAATGCAGGGCTAGGCAACAGGCAGCCCCTGCAGTGAAGCACCCTATGCCCCATGCATAGTTAATCAGTCAGCTCTGCAGTAAATTTCTCACATGTGCCCCGCGTGAGAAACTTTGTATCTGTCTTGGACTCAGTCACACCACATTGGGATGGTGAATCCATATCTAGAAGGGACTGATGCAAAGCAGTGTGTTTTGTTGGCCTCTTGTATCTCCAGGCTTGGGCTATGCTTCATGTTTCCTGCCCTGGCTGCTAACAAGAATTGTGGAGAATATATATGAAGAACAGCAGAGAAACATTATCTATCTTCTTGCTCTTTGCTTTGAATGCAAACTGACTCTTTCTTCAAAGATTCGGGGCTTGTTATCCAACCCCATTTATGCTACAGAGCCAATGTGCTGTAGCAATGGAAGAGTAAGTTGGATCCTCGCCTATTGCATGTATCATTAATGTTGTTGCCAGCTTGGTTTTGATTCCTTAAACGAAATGGTCAGCAGTGATGCACAAAGCAGAAAGAAAGTTTCTTGATGTTTTTTTCTGATACTAGTCTGAGCTTGCTGCATCCAATCTGTGCACAATTCTAAGCTAAGCAAAGTTGTGAAAAATTAGTGGAATGGAAATGAATACCAAATGACAATGTTGCTTTTAGAGCCATATTGTCTTGTTCCACATCACAAGTAAAACACAAGCATTAAGTCTGCCAGTGTTGAATGGGAGACCAAGGAAAGAACAGAGCTTGAAGCTAATAATATTTGTTGTTTGGTAGTTATCATTCTTCATTTTGAGTTGGGGCTATACCTTTGAACAGTTTACCATGTGACGTGAAAGTCAATGAAATCTTGGTTTTGGGGAAGCAAATTGCAGAACCAAAGACTTCTCACTGAAGATATCCTAAGATATCCAGTCCATCTCCTGGAAGTGCTGTAACACCCCCAGTTACAGAAAGACTGCAGATCATAGATCAAGTACAATGCGATCCCTATAGGAAACACCCCTCAGAAGATAGACTGGCATGGACTGAAAAGACCCACATATGTATTGAACTTCTAGGGACAGACATTACACACAAACTGGTTTAAGTGTTCAGAAACTGGTTTAAACCTGTAACAGAACAAACATTTAGTGCACGTAAACCAGTTTGAAAATGGACAAACAAGTTTGAGATGAACCTGGTTGAATGGAGCAAAAAACTCCAGAGCATATTGGTCCAGAATTTATTCATGCACAGCACATGGAGCCTGGTCAGAGCAACCCAGACTGGCAGGGGGTCAGCCTGCCAGTCCAGGGCTGCTCCAGCTGGGCTCCATGTGCAGCTGGGGGGCTGGTTGAGGCATGAGGAAGCAACGCTGGAACAAATCTGGAACCAACTTCCCAGGGAAGTGGTCCTCGCCCCTACCTTGGGCAAATTCAAGAGGAGGTTGGATGATCACCTGTCTGGGGTCTTGTGAACTCAGCATTCATTCCTGCCTGTGACAGGGGCCAGGCTAGATGATCTGTTCAGGTCCCTCCTGACCCTAGCTACTATGAAACCATGTAGTAGATTTAACTAATTTGGCTCAAACCAGTTTATGCAATGTCTGTCCCAGACCCCTTGCTGATTAAAGTTAAATCAGTCTTCCTCAGCATCCCGGTATGCTCTCTAGGCTGGGCAGAGCTCTGCTCCAGTGAGCTGGTCTGGCCCCTCACCTCCACTCTCTAGCCAGAGCAAGGGGAGAGTGTGGCCAGATGCTGGCCTGCCATGGCCTCTGAGGCAAATTCCTACCTCCATCCCCTCTTTCCCCTCCTACCCCCGCCACTCGCAAACCCTGGGGACTGCAGTTGAGGTTTGCCAGTCCCAGCTGCACCTCCACTGCTTGTCTGCAGCCAGGAAGGGACAGAGTTAATTTGTTCCCCTGTCTCCTTTCTCCCCCAGAACCCCTGGGGGTTTGGCTGCAGCCTCTGTGGCTTGCTTGGAGCCAGGTAGGGATGCATCTGTGAGTCCAGAGCTAAGACCTACAGGACTAGACTGAGAGGTGGGAAGTACTGGCAAAGACCTGACAATCATCACACATGCTGGAGATGTGTTTAAGGGAAGTTGCAGACAGCTTCACCAAAGAATGCAGAGAGAGCTGTATTTACATTATAAAGCAGAACATGTAAAAGCGGGGAATGCCTACACAAAGCCTTTCTGAATGCCTGGCTGTAAGGAGACATTCTGCCCTCAGGATTAGTAAAACTAATTCTGGTCTTCCTGGTTTACATTTTATGTTGGACTAAGTTGTGTATGCTGTGTTTTACTGGGCTGGATCTTAGCTTAGGTGAAGATTTTTGGTAGTTCCCTGTTGTATGCTTTGCAAATTGCTGTGTTCGGTACATGCTTGCTTCAGAGAAAGGACTTTTTCCCCTGTCCCTACTCCTCAGTCTGGCAGCAGCTGCCCCACCCCCCCGCCTGGCTGGTGGCTAGCATCCTCTGTGTAGTGCTAGCCCTGGCTGGTGCCTGGCCACATCCCTTCCACTCCAGCAGGGAGGGGTGAGAGCCTTGGGGGCATCTCTCTTCCCTCCCCTTAGGTAGTGGCTGGCAGGCATGCTCGAGCACCCCCCAGCTTCTGGCTTGAACCACTGCAGACATGTGGCTGCATTTCCTGATTCAACAGAGAATATCCAGTTATTAATCAGTTTAAGGTACGCAGCTTGGACTAACCTGCAAAGAGTGAATCAATTCAGGCTTGGCCTTTTTGAATGTCCCTAGCCCTATGCTCCACAATAGAACAGTACTAGGGTCCCACTTCTGGAGGAGAACTCCTGATCTAGGCAGATGATGAGAAATGTTCTTGGCCACTAATTTTATAGGAAAAAGATAAACAGGTGGGGTCCAGAAAAAGTTTTAGGCTGCAAATTTGAGTGAGAGATACTGGAGACTTCCCAGTCCCCTTCACCTTCCTACCTCCCCCCTCCCCCCACCCCATTGACCTCACAGACCCATTAGGGCACTAGAAGTAGAAGATGTGAGTCTCATCTAGGATTCCTTGGGCTTAGAAACAATCATTCAGTAGCAAAAGGATGGTCCTCTCTACCAGATAATAATGTTGGAGGCCAATGCGATCACTCTGTTCCAGGTTTCAGTTTGTTCAACAACATCAGATACTTCTGCTAATGAAGGATAAAAATGGATACATTTACTTTTAGATTTATCAGATCATCAGCCAATTAAACTAGCCCAATCTCTGTGCCATCCAGCCTGTAAAATTACTCTTTGAAATGTGCCTGTTAAAAATCTAAGAGGTTTTTTCTTTTTGCAAGGGATGATACCTGACTAACTTCTAACACCGGTAATAATGAACCTGATCAAATAGTTGCTGAAGGGGCTCTCATTGACTTTGATGGGCTTTGAACCACCCCAAGTTTCTGTCTTTCCTTTTCTATTTTCATTACCATGTTATTTCCCATTCCTTGACCTAAATCACTCTATGATGTTGCTGTCACTGACTGGCTGCTCTTTTTTCTGCCCTGCCTGGTGTAGGGTTTATAGTGCTAGGTAGAGTAGTAATCTGTGTAGGATCTTGGAAGATCTCAGGCTGCTAAGGGGTTTGTGTACATGTTGGGCATTGATGCTGTTTTTGAAAGACGACGTTGAACATTTATGTCTTTAGTAGATTTTCTAATTTGAATGGGTTATTTCTTCTTTTTGCTTCAAATCCAGGAGAGTGTAAGCAACAGATACATAAGTACATTCAACTACTAGTTCATTAATTTGATTTAATTTTCTGTCATTACACAGTGATATGCATTTGGCTGCTGAAAGTATAACTAACTGGACCAGCTCTACCTGGTCCTCGCTCGTAGACTGTCCTTTCGACATTGTCTCTGGGAATGGGGAATGCCACAGTAATGTCATGTGAAATGTCAAGACCACAGATGCTCTATTAGTTTGTACAAGCAAAGGGCAGACTGCACAGAGCACCTTCACATAAAGGCTATACTGAAAGCAAAACCTACGGCAAAATAACACTGAGGTTGCGGCATAAACTTACAGGAGGCAGGAAATTCAAAGTGAAGTCTGCTGCAGCAGGTATACCCTTTAAAAACAAATTTAGTTCTGTGGCTAAACATTCAAATAGCCTTTGGTTTGGTTGTTTGAAGGAAGGAGCAGATTTAAGATTTTAAAAAATGATTTTTAAATAATTCTTTTTTTTTTCTTGCAGAGAAGGGGTTTGGGCCTGCCCTATCCCCTTTTTTATCTGAGTCTGTCAATGAATGTTGGTGATTCTTAATGGTGTCTATAGAAATAGGGTGAGTCACAACAGATAAGAAACAAGATAATTCTATGCACTTTAAACATCCCTTGGGAAATATCATCACAGAGAGGTTAAAGAACTTTTTCTTCAGTCAAAGCCGCTCCATGGATTGAGGGTCTCTCACTTGCTCCTGAGTGAATCCAAGACTGTTGTGACCACTGTGTTTGACCTTCACATAAGGTCTGTTTCATAACACAGGTCACTGGGCTTCCCTAAACTAATTCATATGAGAACTAGGAAATCTCTCACCAGAGATGTGTAGGATGAAGTGTCATGTGAGAGGCAATTTGATCTGTTCTGATCTGTCCTCCTTATATGATCCTGGAGACCTTCTCAGGCCAGTATGCTTCTCATTTGATGAGACTACTCAAAAGATTAGCTACTGTTTAGTGAAAAAAAACCCTCTTGCACTGTCTACCTCTCTTCTTCAGATTATCAGGTCTGGTGTTGGTTGTCTGCTAGGTCAGTGGGGTGTGCAAGATGATCCATTGGGGTGCGGGAAGAAAATATTAGAACTTCTATTTATATGTATATTTATATAAATATACATATATTGGGGGTGTGTGCTCAAAAATTTTTTACTGATAGGGGTGCGCAATCAAAAAAGTTTGCAGACCACTGTGCTAGGTGACACTTAACTGCACAGAGTGTACTACATACTCAGATGCTCACTCTGTATAAATAGGTGTAGCTCCTGTGAACTGTCTTTTCTTGTTCTATCTGACTGTTTCAGCCATGTCATGAAAAGTCTGGGGCTTCAGTTGTTAAGTCAATCTGGACTTTAGTCAACTTTAAAATTACTTCAATAATGCCTTAGAAATAGTCAGTTTTCTGAGGAGAGGTGGGACTGGCTAGCCCAAGGTGTTGGTCATGAGATATGCAGCCTTGGTTGCCAGTCTGAATACAGATCAGATCAGATCCAAGTGCCTTTCACATGACACTTCAATTCCTTTCAGCCCTGCCTGAAACTGTAATAAACAACTGTTGGTGCAACAATCACTCTGGCATTAAACATATTGCTGCAGACTGATAAGGAGGATTTCTAGAGGATAAAAACTAGAAGAAGGGGAGATGAACTCTTCTGCAGTGGTAACATATGAGCACCCCAAGTAATAACTAGCAGGTAGAGCCCTAAGAAAAATCACGATGTATTGCCACAATGGCCCTTCTATTTCAAGTTTTGCCTGGTAGTCTGGGAGACTCTTATGATCTTTGCAAGCAGAAGCATCCCAGCGATGGGATGCTACGACTCTGATGTCCTCTTAGGGTGGTGGATGCGCATTTGTGTCCAGGTTCAGATTTCCTGGGTCCATGTATAGAATTGATGCAATTATTCATTGTGAGGGCCCCAGTGGAGCTTATGAATTTAACATTGGGAGGAGCCAAATTTACAGAGACACCATCTAAGCTCTGAGCCATTTTTAACACCAGCCAAACTGTCTTGTGGCAGAGATCCCTCTGTCTTTTCTCAGAGAGTCCCTCAAGATGGTCCACATTTGCTTTTTGCATTTACTTTGTGTCCAGCCTCTCTCCAAACTGCCTGTAAAACTGTAATAGGTATTTTATCAGAGCTAGGTATGTTATGATCTAACATTGAATTTTTCTCAGAGTCTTTTAAAAGTGAGTGAGGATTAAAGTAATTTGGATCCAGGTCCAAGACTGGAAAGATTTCCGCCCCATCCCCCTGCAATCCCAAATCAGCTAAAGCTTATCTGGAACTTGCTGATTACCTGACATGAGCAGAAAGAAGTGAGCATGGACTCTTTAGAAAACGGGCCCTTATGAGATTTTTCTTGCTTCCAGCTTTTGATAGGGTCAGAGACACAAATACTGAAAGAATCACCTCTACTTAGCACTTGAGGACTGATCCCTGGCAGAAAACAAATCTGCCCATGCCCAGAAAAAACAGAAAACAAGGGAGGGAATAGTTAAATGAACATTACTGAACTGTTTGAAAGGTCAAATTGGTTTGAAGTCTGGCACTGTCAAAGAGTTTTCTTTTTTCTTCAACTCAGTTGTTATTATATATGACTAAGCTTCAGAGGGAGATTTCTTTACAGGCAGAAATTTTATTTCCAGTGTATATTTACCAAGTTTATTGGATTGATTTATAAATCTGAAGTCATTTTTTTTCTTCTGAAATATTGTAATAAATCTAGAGCTACTTAGGAACTTCCTGGTTTTCAAATTGCTGTATACCATCAGTATTCCCTATCTCAATGCAACAAGAAGTTTGGACTTCAAATGCACTTGCTACAGAAAAACAGGCATCTACTACTTCAGAAAAAAATAGAATATCTGTCAGATAATAGTAGTGTAATAGTAGTGTTGGGTACCTGATTTACAACTGAGTCATCCTGATTCTATAAAGAGAAATCTTTCACATACTTCAAGACCATTGCCATATCATTAGGGCTGTGCAAAGTGTTGGTCCCTGATTCAATTTGGCAGAGATTTGGCCTGATTTGGTGGCCGAATCCCCGAATCTGAATCAAATCAGAGCACCCTTTCACAGATTTCATAGATTTCATAGACATTAGGGCTGGAAGGGACCTCGGGAGATCATCTCTCTGAATCGAATCAGAACCCTCCAAATTGATTCGGAGATTTGGACATAGACACAACTTTAAATGTTTTTTCTACATACCTCAGGTAGCGGACGGCTCATGAACAGTGCAGTGCTGGGGCGGATGGAGCATCCTGCAGAAGCACGGGGGGCTCCCCAGCGTGCTCAGTAGCAGACCCAGAAGTGACCAGAAGCACTTCCGATGCACTTCTGGGTCCACTGGGGAGCGTGCAGGCCCCTGCCCCCCATGTCCTCCTGGCTCGGTGACTGGTGCCTCCTGGGTCTAGGGGGGGGACCCAGGGTCCCCCTGTGGCTGATTGCTGAGCCGGGGGGGGGGAGAACATGGGGGGGGGCAGCATGCTCCCTGGCAGACCTGGAAGGGGACCGGAAGTACTACCAGTCCACTTGCGGGTTCACCGCTGAGCACATGGAGGGCTCCCCCGCACTCCTCTAGGACGCTCCATCTGCCCCAGCATTGCAGAGATCACAAGCCGCGCTGCTACCTCAAAGTATGTAGAAAAAACTTTTAAAGCTGTGTCTGTGTCTGAATTGCTGATTCTCTGAATCAGTGTTGAATCTTCAGATTCGGATTTGGCCGAATTGAATCGGGGACGGTGATCTGAATCAATGAATCGAATCACTGTGGCTGATTCGGGCTGAATCCGAATCGAATAGGGCCCACTTTGCATACCCCTACATATAATTTCTGGTTCCTTTTATAATTAAGCATTTTATTTATAGCATACAGTAGGGACCTTTCCCTCCCTAGGAGACCCATTAAGTCAAACCTATCTACTCTTATCTCCTGCCTAGTACCTCTGGCTAATGAAGATGTATTCCCTAACATCTGTTTTCAAGCGCTGTATCCAGGCTTGATCTGATATGTGAACCTAGTGTGAAGCAACATTACTAACGTTAAACCAGTTGCAAGAGCTTAAAAAAAATAAAGCACAAGAAATGTGCCCTGGAAAGCATGCATGTGTTAAGTGATGATAAATGACAGTAGTGTGACTGAGCAGTCACGATGCAGTTGACTGCTTGTCCTGCAGAGCTCCCTTTTAAATGAAATCTGTGATCTGCCTAGTTGTCACGTGGATTTGGGTAGGCACGCTTGGCTTGGGGTTTGAGCTGCTATCCTTTTTGCAGGCAAGACCCAATTCTGGAATTTGTTTGTGGCCTTGTGCAATTTGCATTCTGCTCAAAGACTGTGGTCTCCAGACAGAATACAGCACTGCAAAACTGGTATTAAGCTTTCCAGAGACCAGAAAGCATCTGATTCTGGACCGCAGTAAAGGGGAGTAGACCTGGTTCAAGAATCCTACCTTGAATGCCTGTGTTGGAGATAGATCTGAATACTCTGAGCCATCAATATTAAGCAAAATGAGGAGAAGCTTTATTGAACATACCCAGCACTGGCAGACAAGATGAGCCAGTCACTAACCTGGGACTTGGGAGACCCAAATTGGTCCCTGACTCTACCGAGTCACTTATCTTCTTTTTACCTCAGCTGTGCTTTGATAAATAGGGGTGATGGATAAAAGCACTTCCCCTTAGAGAGGGTATAGAGCTTGAGTGATAGCCGGTAGCTTTAGCAGGAGCTAAAGTCAGGAGGTTTAGTTTCCTTATATGACAGCATATTACAAAAAGAGATGCATTAACTGTTTTCTGGGGACTTGAGCAGGGTGGCATCAAGCCACATTTATACACCTAAATGCACTTTGGCACCTAGTACATTTAGTGGGATATAGCCCTTAAAAGCTACGTGCCTCAGTTTCCTATCTGTAAAAATAAGCTTTGGAGTTTTTGTGGTTTAAGTAATTATACTGCTGCAAAGTTCTTTCTCTGAACTCTTTTTAGTCTGTAAAATACAACCCTTCCTTGCCTTCTGCCTGAGCTCTTCACGTGAGAGCCTATTTCCGTACAAACTATAACTATATGCAAGCTCAATGGGTGCCTATACACGAGTGTGGAGGTTGCTCCGACGTGCTGTAATTACAGTGCGTCAGAGCAGACTGTTAATCGAGTCTGCTGGAGCGTGGTTATTACCACGGTCCAACAGCTTCTTGCGTCTCACGTATCAGCGTCCCCACACTTCGAAATGGTGGTGGGGATGCTTGAACTAAAGCTCACCGAATGAACTTTAGTTCAAGCAATCCCACCGCCATTTTGAAGAGTGGGGACGTTGATACATGAGACACTGCAGCGTTTTAATTAGAGCACTTTTATACGTGCTCGAATTTATTTTGGGGTTGTTTTTTTTAATATTGGGCACTTTTATACATGCATCAGGGTGGGGGGGTGGCACTTTAATGTAGTGCACCCCCCCACTGCATGTATAAAAGTGCCCAATGTTAAGAAAAAAACCCAAAACCTCAAAACAAAGCAAGCCAGCAGTTTAGCTAAACCTGCTGGGGGGGTTTTGCAGAGGACAAGCTCTGACTGAAATTGAGTTTGTCAGGTTAAGATGCTCGTGATGCAAACAGTTAGACATGGATAATACTGTGTTGGCACGAGCACTACCGTATTCCTTAGGGGCGTTGGTCCGTTAAGTTATTTCCAGAAGGAATAACAACAGAAGCCTCACTCTGCCCTGTGAGGTGTTAGTGCGGGGGGTTAACTAGAATTAAAACACAGCTGAGATTGCAGCCCAGCCTGACCTTTTCCAGTCTGCTTGAAAGTCACACCAATTTGACATACATGCCACGTGTGCAAGGACCGTTCCATCCATTTAACACATGACTAGGTGCACATAAGCTTGCTGCTGTCTTGTTGTTGTTATAACTGGACACAAGTTATTCTGAGGCCTGGCTTCCTGTAGGCTGACCGCCAGCCTTGGAGTTTTTGCCTATCGGCCCATAGACCCTACAGACCTTTAGGTATAATTGGGCCATTCTGTAAGAAAAGTATAATTGGGGGTTTGAGATGTAGAGACCTGGCAATGTCCCTACTTTTCTTCTCTGTGCTTCAGTACCCGTCCCCCCCACCTGTAGAATATGAGATGCTTTCCATGTTTCATAAGACCTGCTCAGTGCTTTGCCAGTGCTTTAGGAAGCTCAGAGGGAAGTCAATAATAATAGTACAAACCATTGTTTAGTATTTATTCTCACATCCCTAATGTTAGCATTGTTGTTCCTTCCCTTTCAGTCCTTTCCCTCTTAAGCTTTGACTTCTGATTGCAGAGGTGAGGCAGATACAGAAACCAATTTAGCTGCATTGCCCCCAGGATCTCCAGCGAGTGTGAGGTCCCCACAGGCCTGTTTGACTTGCCGTTACCGGATATCAATTTAACCGTCCCTTGCTTTGCAGAAATCTGTGGGTAATATTTGTCTCTCTCTCTTCTCTGGTTCTCTTGAATAATGTCACATCTGACAAGATCCTTTTTACGCTTGCCTCAGGTTTAAATTAAGAGGAGAGGATATTACAAAACAAGTCTAGCTGAAGTAAATTGTGGTTATTTTAATTTATTTTATGTTGTTTCCTTCCCTGAGTGATAAATACCAAAATAAATAGATAAAATACATGCCCAGAGACTTATGTTTTCTTCCTGGCTCTCTGGCTACACTGGTCTTAAATGTACTACTGATGTATTGTGCTCTTCCAAGTCTGTGGGTTGTATTTGAACCAATTGTGTCTTATTATAGTATGTCAACATTGCATGCACTGAATAAGCTAGCTCAGATGCTAGAAACCATCTAGCCGTTATAGCACAGAGCTTTGAACTGGCTAATTTTCCCCTGCTTCTCAGAGAAAGGTAGACTGCACACATGAGATTGGTGGCTGGGCAGCATCAGGTACTGAAGCCAGCTTGTTCTGATTTAGCTTAGGTAGCTTTATACTGTACTGTAACATGCAGTGTCTTGATGCCCTTCTAGTTAGACTGTAAACCTTTCAGGGCCATGTCACGCTCTTGTATGTGCACAGAGCACCTAGCACAATTGGCCATGCTCTTTTCTTTCAGCCCTTCTGCCCTACCAAAACCTAAAATATTAGTGATGATAGTACCGTGCGTGTGACTTTGAATGAATCACTTCAGCTCTTGATGTTTCAATTTCCCCATTCTCAAATGGTAGGTCGTGACACTTGAAGTTTGTAATGCACCTTGGGAGCTGTAGAAGAAAAGCACCATGTGAAGACTGAGGACGGTTATATTCTCTTACATTAAAAGTAGGGTAGAACCTTCAAAAAAGCAAAAAAAACCCCAGGCCTTGGCTCTGAAGTCTTCGCTCCCCAGCTGTAGCAGGGAGAAAACTCTTCCAAGTGCTGAGCCCCCTTCAGCCCATTGCAGTTGGTTGAGCCCTGATTCAGTGGTCGAATCTCCAAATCCGAACTGAATTGGGACCAATTAAAAGGTATAAATGGATTTGAAGCTCTTGATTCGGAAAAGATTCGGAGAGCGTCAATGATTCAGAAGTCCCTGGTGGCTGCAGCAGGGAGCTGCAGCCAGACTAGGAGCTGATAAGTAGTGGGGCGGGGGCTGGCGGAGGGGACCACAGGAGGCCCCTGCCAGGCCCCATCCCCTGCCTGCTCCCCCAGGCCCCTGGGCCCTGCCCGTTCCCCCAGCCCCCTCCATGGCTGCCTCACCTGGGCCCAGCTCCTGGTGCTTTAAATAAAAGCCCCACTCACTGGGTGCTGCCAGGCAGGGATGCAATCCCCCTGCCCCCCCACTGCCCCATGCCATGTGGCGG
>NW_017728917.1:15989536-16010030 GCF_001723895.1 Crocodylus porosus
GACCTTTAAATAAAAAAAAAAACAACCCAAGAAAAACCCCAGGTCTCACCACTCCTGCAGTGGCCTTGGGGCTTTGGGGGGTCTCGTGCAGAGCCCCTCACATGGCATGATGCAGCGGGTAGGAACGGTGAGTGTGGGGGTTTTCTCAGGGTTTTTTTCCTTAAAGGGCCGGAGCTGGGGCAGGTGGAGCAGCCATGGGGGGGCTGGGACAGCAGGGGGAGGTGTCGGGGGGCTCATGCAGATCCCTCCACGCAGCATGGGGCAGTGGGGGGCCAGTTGGGATCACCCCCCACCTGGCAGCACCTGGTGAGCTACAGCTTTTTTCCCCCAGTTGCCAGGAGCTGGGGCGGCAGGGCAGCCATTGCCAGGCTGGGAGAGTGGGCAGAAGATGAGCCTGGTCTGGCTGATTCGGAGATTCTCAGATTCAGCTGAATTGATTTGGGACAGTGATTCAAATCACCGAATCAAATCACTGCCCCCCGAATCGGCTAAATCCAAATCCGAAACAAATACTAGCCGCTTGACACAGGCCTAGTGCTCAGCACCTTAGCTTCAGATTTTCAGAAGTCTAAAAGCAACTTCTGAATTGCAGCTGTTTCTGCTCTCAGCAATTTCACAGAAGATGTTTGAGCCCTGAGAACAAATAAAAACTCTTTGTGCCTGCTCTGCTGTCCTCAGTGCCCTGCTCTTCTCTCTTTCTCTCATTTCTTCAAATGCCATGTGGAGGTCACTAATTCAAATAAAGCCTAGGTCAACAGTGACAGGGTCTGTAGCATCTGCAAGCTCTTTTAGCAATCTATGAAAAATGCATTGGCAGGTCATGGTTTAGTTCCTAGTGAGACAGATGTCCACATCACAGAAAACATGTTCACTAGTCTGCACCTTTGTTGGCAGTCCCACTGGTGAGGCTCTGTATAAGATGGATGATGGATTCTGGTCTCCCTTCTCAAAAATAAAGGTGATCCCCTGAGCTCAAACATAAGGCATCTTGGTGAGATAACATGGGAGAAGCTTGCTACTTCCATGTTGTGGCAAATTAAATCACCTGAAACTATAGAACATTTTGCTCTCACTATATTCACCGTGTAAGGCTGCAAGGGGGATAAACTGAAGCTGATCAGATCTTAAAATGAACAAATGACAGGACATTTTCCATTAAGTTATATGCTCAAGGAAACACCAGGAAACAAACAGACTAATTCTTCTCAATGAAACCTTCCTGGGTGACTTAAAATCATAATGCATGTCTTCTTCTCTCCCTCTCTTTAGCAGGCTTTTATGTCTGCCTTGATTTGATGCTCACATCACAGTTCAGATTGCTTTAGAAAAGCGTACATGTTTAATCGGATGCCCTGTGCCATGTGCATCACGTTGATTACAGACCTCTGTCAGATGCCTTTATGACTGACTCTTTGCATGCCCTTCTGTCAGCAGCTTTTTGCTACCTTAAGTCTTTTGAATGTCTTTGCTTGCCAGATTATAAGCCTTCCAACAAATAAAGTATGATTACTGAATTATTGTAAACTTTGCTCCAGGAGTGCCAGTCATTTAGGTTTTGAAAAGCAATAGCAATAAAAGGCACCTGTAGTATGCCATGTGCTTGCCTGAAAGGAACCATCTGGGGGGAAAATGAGGCAAAAGAATCTCTTTATTTCCTTATAAATTATTTCCAGGCGTTCATGTCAAAAGAGAGAATTTTCTTGGTTGATGTACATTTTCATGGTTCAAATGTATTCATGAATCAATTGAATGGCAAACACCCCTCTTTTAAAGATAGATCTTTCTGTTTCCACGGTGCAGGCCACAGTTATGGTGTGATGAAAGGGCCAGGAGGAGAAGAGGAAAGGCAAGAGCTGATTGGCTGGAGTGTGGTATGAATAATTAATCAAAGGTCTGAAGGTTCTTGCGTGTCTGGTTGTAAGGCAGCAGGTCAAAACTTGAGCTGTGCTTTCACCAGCAGAGAAGGGCATCAGGCACCCTAGTGCTATATATAAATATAGTGCTATATAGAAATAGTTTAAAAGAAAATGAGGAGAGAGATGCAGGGGAGGAGGAACTCTCTGAACTCACTGGTATCAATGGCTTGGGTATGACATCTGTTAGCAGAAGCCAACCAGACCTAGCCAGTTGGAGAAGCAATGGCTTGGGTATGACATCTGTTAGCAGGAGCCAACCAAACCTAGCCAGTTAGAGAAGAAGCACCATTAAATGCACAGCCAAGAAATCTGTGATCCACTCCAGACTCTGCTACATACTCCCTGGGTGATCATGAGCAGATCAGTTCTCTTCTGCATGCTGTGTAAAGAGAAATCACCCATGTGTTTTTGGTTTTTTTTAAATCCTACCCACAGTTCCTAAAATCTGTAAGCATACATAGGTAAGGATTAGTACTTGGGTTCTTTAGCTCACAAACCTCTGCTGCCAAACTTATGGGCTAGAGGCAGAAGTTACACATAAATTGCTTTAAGTAATCAGAAACTGGTTTAAACTTGTAACAGAACAGACATTCAGTGCAGATAAACCAATTTAAAAATGGCTGAAACTGGTTTAAGATAAACCCTGGTTGAATGTAGTATCAGACTTAACTGATTTGGGTCAAACTGGTTTGTGAAACTTCTGTCCCAGGCCCCTTCCTGGTTCAAGTTATATTACAGTCCCCCAGCATCTCAGCATGCTTTCCAGCCCTGGGCAGGGCTGTGCAATCTGCTCCATCAGAGAAGGGCTGGCAAGAGAGAGGCAGGGACTGTTTCCCACCCCCACCCACTCCCCCCGGCAAACTCTGGCTCAGGTCTGAGGCCAGGAGGAGGTCAGACTTCCCTTCCCTGGAGTATAGCGCTGCCCTGCCCTGCCCTCCTAAAAACTTGCTACTGGCTGCAACTGTGGACTACAAATCCCAGAGGCACCTGGAAGCAGGAAGAGGAAGTGATGAGCAACAATGCAGAGTCCTGCTGTTGTGATTCTGGACAACAAATCCCAGAGACCTTGAGGGCAGTAGGAAGAGGAAGCAAACACAGCCCATGCTCGTTATCTGCCAGTGAGCCATATTTTAGTGCCCCCTGGCTTCTGGCCTGAGCCACTGCAGGCACGTGGCTGCATTTCCTGAATCAAAAGTGGATGTCTATCCAGTTGTTTCTCAGTTTAATCTCTGCAGTTTAGACTAACCTGCAAAGACTGAATCAATTCAGCCTTGGGCTTTTTGGGATTCTGTACTTAGCTATGGTGGACTATCACAGCGCAGCTGTGTTCCACAACTCATGGTCATTGTATTAAATGATACTCCCAGATTCAGTCCATTATTCATGTTTGAATCAGTATTTGAATCAATATAAAATAAGGCTTATTGAATTCTGGTGAAACTTGTTTTCTTAGGTCACTTGGTTACCTTTGAAAAGTCCACCAGTTCTGCTTTGGAGAGCGACTTTGGGAAGGAACACTGCAGAGAGACAGGGAATTCTAATGAAAACGTGTGTTAGGATGTTTGGGAGATGAAGATTGGAAGCTATTCTTCTATTTCTAATATCAACCAAAAGCTGCCCACCCAATAAAGAAACTTTTTACATTTGTATTTTATTTATATTGAATCAGCCTTTTAAAATCACAGTCTTGTTTTCAAAGTGCAGGAAAAGTAGTTATGAACTCAAGCTAGTTTGTCCCTTGGAAAATAATTCTCTAGGGCCATGCTGCATGAGTTTGATGAAACCGAAGACACTAATGTCTGTTTGTATGCACTGTCAACTGATTCACATGTGAAGATGCTGGTGGTTGCACAAACAGTATGTTAGCCCCCATGGATGTTTTGTGGGTCAGTGAGGAGGCAGTTTGAATAATTTGTCCAGCAAAGTCCCCCCCTGCCCCCTCCAAATAGATTCTTCAATCTCCCAGCACGCATACACAAATTCCAGCAACTTCTTGTAACCCTGTTTGCATCTGTTTTAGTCTAAACGTTTCTTGTATAAACAGCAGTCTTCAGCAGATGGCACGAAACCCAAGAAACGCATAGTAAAATATTCCAGGGACAGTGCAGATACAGTTCAAGAAATAAGCAAAGAGAAGCAGAGAAACTGCAAATAGAAATATTCATGGGTGAGGTTACCCTCATGCTAGAAGATTCAAGTGTGGGCAGCAGAGAACTCTTCAAGTATTAAGGTTTTCTGACTCTTACTATAAATTCAGTGGCATTTTGTTTGCGGCTACTATGAAGAAATATTCATTTGGAAACAAGAGACTTGTTTTTATGGGTGCAGGCAGAAGTACAATTGTAGTGTGATCAGCCCACTGAAAACACTCTACAGCTATGCCGTGACACGTCTGCATGGCTTCAGAGTGTTTTTAGAGTGGGCTTAATCGCACATCAAATTAAACATCATCAAATGAGGGATCAGAAGACAGTGATCCACTTTGGAGAAGCTTAGGTGTAACCCGGGCGGTACTCCAAGAGGTACCCCCTCTCTAATTGAAGGGATCAAAGCAGGTGCACAAGCGCTATGGGAGGTGCAGGGACTCTCCTCCCCCTATAGAGCAGAGCCAGACCACCGATGGGGACTTAACCATATACCTTTTAATACTGGGAACATAACAGGCATAAATCAGAGGGTATAGTGGACACTACAGTGCCCCAAGGGCACAGAATTCAACAAAGGTTAGACACTTGCAATCACTGACAAAAAACAGGGTTAACAAAATATAAAATACAAACAGCAGAACAAACAATACAGGTTGGTGAAATATAAAAAAGGCACAAAATGCAAAATGTCAAAGGACATGGAAATATAGGGCCTTGGTACCTAGAGGGAGAGAAAGGTGGGAAAACACCTTTCCACTGCAAGAAAACTGGCTTCTTGTTATCTCCCTCACCCCAAGTCACCTCAGCTGGAACTTGAACCCAGATCTCCCATGTGACAGGCAGGGATGCTGCCACACAGCCACCACTGGTGGCACTGCTCTAGCCTGCTGGGGGTCTTGACCTTCCTGGAGCCCTGGCCTCACATCGAGCTGCCTGGCTTCTGATCGGAGGAGCTGGAAGCAGAGCTGGGAACCCCTCAGGTCACTGCTCAGATCCTTCCTGGAGCGGGGGAGCCTCTCCTGCTGGCTGCAGCCTCTCCCAGGGGATCCTGGAGCCCAGTGGGGAGCCTCTCATGCCAGCCACACGCTGCGCTGCTGGGGGTCCCACTGCTGCCTGCAGGTCCTGCACTTTCAGGCTCTTCTGGGGCACTGCTCCTGCCCCGCTGGCTCAGCTCTGTGGAGCTCCTTCCTTGTTGCCCCCCACTGGTCTCTCCTGAGTCAGCCCACGCTGCCCCTTTTATCCCCCTCCAGGTGACCCAAGAGGCCAATCAGGGGACATGGGGGGTGAGTCTCTGGGGCCTGATAGGTGCAGAAAGGGAACCCCAAGTCCTCCAATCATCTTTTGCCCTTTCAAAACCTCTGGGCTAAGTCACTGCCGGCTAGCCCGTCACATAGGAAATGTGTGTTCTCTAGGGTTAATTTGTGGTGTGATTAGGGCTGGGCTGCAGAAAGGGAAAGGGAAGGGTGTGCAAGCTGCCAGCTGGGGTTTGCCCGGCCTGAGCTGGAGGGGGTGGGGGCTGGTGGATTTGGAGCCCCGCCCCACCGCACGGCCCCCTGCTGCTCCCACTCCTCCAACTCAGGTTGGGCAAACCCCAGGCAACAGCTAGCCCCTTCCCCCATGCCTTCCTGCAGACAGCCACAAAGTTGGGGAGGGTGGGGCTGAGGGAGACGGGTGGCTCCTCAGCTGCTGTCAGGCTCTTCAGGCTCCTGCGCGCAGGCTCAATCCCTACCTCACCACTGGCCCCGCTGGCAAATGTCTGTGCTGTAACTCATGGTGGTTATGTAAAGCACCATAACTTAGAGCTGGGGTTCACGTCTGTCAGCACTGGTGTTTCAAGGGTGCATAACCAGAGCTGGTTATGAAATTGCTGCTAGAACAATTTCAGTTGGGAAAATGCTGAAAGCAAACCATTTTGCAGAAATGTGTTGAATTTAATGGGATTTCATTTCTGGGGCAGAAAAGAGAAAAATAGCTGATAAGGGTGAAAAAACTGTGATAAAGTCAATATGGCCTGTTTCAACCTTCTCAGAATAGAACATTTCGATGTTAGAAAAATCTGGTCAAAATATTTTTTTTCTTAATTCTTTTTTTTGCAGAAAATTGTGAAAATTTTTGTTCCTGCCACTTTCTGGTATGGGTATATTTTTCATGCTCACAAAAGCCTGGTTCTTGCCCACTTCTCTTTGTAACTGAAAAATGAGATAGAGTAGGCATGGCATCCTAGAATCCCTAATTTCTAAGGGATTAATTCTGATTTTGAGCAGCTTTGTTACCATTTTTTCATTTCTGAATTCAGTGGTGCTGGATCACACTCCCCTACTTTTCTCCTTCCAGCATCCTACAAATTTAATGTCTAGGGGTCAACATATCTTTGTCAGTATCTAGCACGTTACTATGTAGAACAGTTGTTAGGCTTTGGCAGAGGCCTGAGCCAGACAACAGGGAACTCCTGAAAGGGGTGATGACTAAGAGCAGATGGGATTTCAGTGTGTTGCTTCCTGCAGAGAGGGTGAAAGAGCTATCTCAAATTCCATAGAAAATACCAGCCTTTTTCCGAGATGGTTCTTGCAGATCTCACACATTTGACATAAATCATATATACACTGTGGGGTATGTGTGCATATGTGATATAATGTGTATGCAGTTACTCTTATTTTGTATCTCAGAAACATAAGTAATAGCAAATACATTACTTAACACTTATTAAACATAACTGGTCACTTCCCATCCTAAATAGTGTGGTGTTTCATTGTACCATTAAACTGCTGTCGTGTCCACTTAAGAGCTAGCTGCATGTTAATGGGGGATGAACTGATTCCCACCAGTATGGTTTTTTGGATAAATGTTTAGAACTAGTGAAATGAAAATGTGATTGTATAAATGTGTGATATTTTTCACTGTCTATTCTTGGTGCCATGGCAATAGGTACTTTACATTTCATTTCTGACTGCTTGGCTTGCCTCTCTGCTTGCATGAGAAAGAAAGAGGAAAAGGAGTGAAAGAAGAAAGAAAAGAAAGGGTTAGTACTACCTCTTCTTCCCTCCAAGTATTATACTAGGGTTCTGGAGCAAAAAGATTTGGTTTGTCTTCTGAGGCATCCTAAGGAGGCTAGATTTGCCCCATAGTACTGATTCTACATATTCCCATATCCCCATCACTACTGCACACTCTTTGAACTATGCTGGCTCTCTCGCATGTCTCTACCAGAATGTAAACTTGGATGAATTTAGGTGATATTTAGGTGACTGATTGCATAAGAGCGCTTATATTCTACTTTACTCAAATTCCTGAAAAACCATGAATGCATCCACTTTTCTAACATGCCTTCATCTGAGCCTTACAACTAAGTTATAAAAAGCAGTGAGGAGGAGGGGCACCCACCTACCTTTTTCATTAATAGTTTTTCAAAGACTTGAACAGGGCAGAATAGGATCATATTTAGATACAGATGCACAAGTACCATTTAGATGCCTAATAGGTGGAATAGGACTTGACCTGTTGAGAACCCACATGCCCAGCTGATTTGATGGGAGCTGTGTGAGCTTAACAGCTCTGAATAGCTGGACTGAGTTATTTACTGTTTTTCAGGACTGATTCTTTGTTTTTGTTCAGAGATGTAATGAATACCAATTGGAAGGCTGTAGATTTTAAATCCCACATGAAGCTAAATGCGAAGAAGTCCAAGATGAGTGTATTTATTCCCATACTCCCATATTTTGTTCCTTTGGTGAAGGTGATCACTAGCTAAAATGTAGCTAGTGATTTGGAGTGCCGCTGACACCTCTAGCCTCTTTTATGGAATGCCATATGTATTTTCTCACTTCAGAGGGGAAAAAAAAACAAGGTGAAAGGACTCTGTGCCCTGAAAGCCTCACTTGGTTTTTGCACGTCCAAAATCTCCTGATTTTGCTAGCCAGATATGTCAGTATTATGTTGGGGGAGTTTTGGTAATAGTTTCTTGTGATAAAACAGGCAGAAAGCATGCCAGTCGTATTCTGAATAATAATTTTAAGTGGGAGTTGGGAATAATGAAACAATGCCTACTTTTTATTGATGTTCATAAACTGATTATTGGCAACATAGAAATTCTATTATCCACTCCTGTTTGTGCCACAGGGATATGCCCAGAGATGTCAAGGCACCACGTACTGTCTGTAGGATGTATACATGATGCATTTCAAACTAGCTGAGCTAGATTCTGCTCTTGCTTATGTCGTTGACTGGGAATTTTATCCTAGCATGTTATGCATTGACTGTGCACATCACTGGGACGCTAACTGGGAATTATGTTACTTTAAACATTATGAAACAGGAGTGTGTGAGTGTAGCTGATCAGTTAGCTTACATGCACAGATGAAGTTCTCTACATCCTAGATCTTCAGCATAGTAGCATGCACTTTTCTGGCCTGAGGTGAGGGAGCATGAGGAGGCATTGACTACAATGTCTGCCAGTCAACACCTACTTGGACTCTGGGCCTGTGCCAGCCAATGTCACTCCATATAGTTGGTTAAATAAGTGGATCAAGTCGGAAACCTTAAAATCCAATCAGAACTTTCCCTGAAATTCACAGAAACAAGCCGGGCACAAAACTTAGTTACAGTTTTTGTTTTTTGTTTTTTTTAAATCAGTAGCTAATTACTTTTTGGAGGGGGGTTATGCCACTTCCCTGCTTCCTGGCTCAATTTGATAGACTGAAATACTTCGAAGATGGCAGTTACAAAATACCCGGGTTCAGCAGTGCAAAGCTTATGAGAACTCCCTTCTGAGAGACTGCTGAGTGACCAGGCCTGTCGGCACCTTTTGGGGTTAATCATCTTGGTCTGGGACAGAAGTTCCATAAACTGGTTTTACCCATCAGTTCACTCTGGTGGTACATCCAATCAGATATATCTTAAACTGGTTTCGGCCATTTTGAAAGTGGTTTAATTGCATTGCGCATCTGTTCCGTTATAATTTTTAACTGGTTTATGATCACTTCAGCCAGTTTATGTGCAACTTCTGTCCCTAGCCCTTACAAAGCCAATAGGGAAGTGCTGAGGAGAAGGGTATATCTTGAATTCTACCCCTCCCTGGGACTTACACACTTAATGGTGTACAGTTAGGCGCCTTTTTTCACTCTGGATTTACAGCCTTTGGTCAGAGGAAGTCTCTGAACTGGGAGCCAAAAGCTATTCTCCTGGAGTGTGCATCTGAGTGAAAGTGAGCTTGGTTGTGTGTTCACTGGGGTGCATGAGAAAGGGAGTCTGAGAGCAGAGCTTTCCATGGCAACAGCCTTTTAACCTCTCCATCTCACCACTCTTCTGACCTCAGATGTGGATTCCAGCACAGGAAGGCATTTTTCTTCGGAAAAGGTTTACCCTCCGCTAGCCTTATTCTTTGGCTTGTTCAGGGACCAATCCTCAGCTGGTACAAAGCAGGGTCTCTCCACTGAAATTAATGGAGCTGCACTGATTTGCACCAGATGAGGATGCAGCCCTCAGGCTTCTGCAAACAGACTACAAAGCAGCGACACTGAAAATAAACTGCCTGGAACTCCCCTACCACCACCCGCAGAGCTGCCTTCATCTTTGGATCAAATCCAGGCTATTTTCCCCCAAAGAACTTTCTTTGTGCTGTATAGCGCATGATGTTTATGCATTATGATTGCTCAAAGGAATCTCGAGTTAAACCTTAATGAGCTTCTGTCCAAGAGGCATTGAGAAATCAATGCTATTCCTCCTCCTTTCTCTCCTTCCTGCGTACTCGTTCCCTCCGCCCACCTTGCATCTGAGCAATCACATAATCATATGTTGCTGAGTAAACAATAAGGCGTAATGTCCTGAATATGGTGTAAATGAAACGGTAATGACAAACAACACAGACTTGCACTCCTTGATAAACAAATGTGTTCAGAGAGCCGTGCACGCCTGTGACGAGTAATTAATGCTGTGGCATCCCTGCCACTCATCTAGCTCGGTAATAGTTCTGCTACGAGGAAGGCAAGCACGTCAGACAGTGCATAGGGAACTTCCAAAGGAATCTGTGTGGGCAAGGCCTTGAAAGGGTAGGTGGGGTCCCAAGCTTTGAGATTTTTTTTCTCTCTTCTCTCGTGCCAGCCACGTCCTTTCTCTTTTTCCCAATGTATCTGTGCATGAAGAGAAGAGTCGTTTTAGTTCTGGCATATGTTGCCCCTATGGCCTTGACTGGGTTATCACATAGTCTGGAACATTCACAGTTCATCTTGGATAAATCGGAGCCCTTTGCCTACTGCCAGATTCAGCCTCTTAATACTGATCAGTTGGAACTTGGGTGTTGATGAAGATGACCTCTGTTGGACTCCTTGGGTTGAAAGGTATTTGAACCCCAGGATGAAAACAACTACTAAAGTATCTTGAATGCAAGAGATGAGCAGTTTTCAACCCTCATCGGAGTTGAAACACTCCAGAAATTTGGAGAACAACTGGAGAAGGTTTAAACAGTGCCCCATTCCACACTGGCTAGTATTGGGTGCCAGTAGAAAGGAAGACAGTCAGAAGGTCAATGACAGCCTGTTGTAAAGTACTTGATGTTTTAAATGGTTTTCAGTTAACATAGGTGGAGGAGGCAAACTGTGGAACGATATTATGAAGTCGAGGAGTATTGTGCTTCATGTAAATATGGAACCTTTGGAAGTTTTTAAGTCAATGGTATAAAAAAATAAAAGAGCTGGCAACTCAGCTAAGACTAAAGAACCAAGCTTGCAATTCCATTAGAATCCTATTAGAATTTGCCAAGCAAACGAAGTCATCCTATCCTAGCTGAAGCATATGGAGGATATACAGACATGATGGAAAAACCCAAAATACTTCAAGAAAAGCAACCTGAGGTATTAAGCCCTCAAAGTTAAAGCCCACAAAAAAAAAAAATCAACACGTGGAGTGACACAATCTGTAGCAAAGACCAGAAGTTAAAACCATATCCAGCCTTTGGAAAATGATGCAAAAATTGTATTGAATTGCATCTCTTTGCAGAACCTTGCAAGCAACTAGCAGAGTGTGTGGCATATGGACAAAGTGGATGATTACAGTACCACTAAGGTGAGAAAACCTGGCCACAGCCCTAGGAGCAATAGACAGTGATTCAGCCGAAGATGAAAGGACTTTGTGCTTGAAAGGAAGTGGAATATTTATTATTTTTAAGGTGGATACAGGTGTAACAGCTGATGGCAGAAACAGTGATCTGAGTACTGAAAGAAAGGCCACAGGCAGGAGGAGATAAACAGGTGAAATTCAGAACTTAACGCAGTGAACTAATCCACACTAAGGGAGTATAGGTACTAAATTTGCAACAAAATGGATGAGACACAGTTGTAATGTTATCTGTGCATTACCACAGATCACAGGTCAGCTGTTCACCGAGACTTATTCCTAATATTCTCAGCTTCTTCCATCCGTAATGATTGTTTTATTATTATCTGTTAATTAATGTGTTGTTTAAGAACAAGAACCAAACATTTTTTCACTAATATTCAAAATATAAAGTGAACATGAAGAGGCCCCCAGGAAGGAATAGCTTGGATTGTGGTTGATTCTTTTTCATTTTTTTCTCCCGGTAGAATAAAACTGAAATGGTTTCTGAGGAGAAATGCAGGTTCTCCTACATTGTGTTCTAGGCTGCAAGAAGTGAGAGACTAAATCTTTCTCCTGGGTATTCAGATTTCTATTTTCTACTGTAACCAAAGCCTGGAAATATGGACAGGCAAAAAAATTAATCAAGATTTGTTGCTATAACCAAGTTCCTAGGGTTTAACTTCAGCTTGGAGGGAAACATTCAGGTTTGCTCTACCTTTTATTCAAAGCCAGATCATTCGTCCCTCCCTACCATGCTAAGGAGAGGAGAGAGATAATTTTAAAATTAAAAAACCTAGTTGAGATCTAGGGGATCTGTGCTTAGTTTCTGGCTCTGTCACAGACCTTAGGCAAGTCCCTTAATTTCTCAGCACCTTAGTGTGCTGGATGTATGGAGGGAAATAGTAAAACTGCTCTTCTGTCTATTGTCTCTTATCTCTTTTGACTACCCCATCTTTGGGGCAGGGGCAGCCTCTAACACATAGAGGCTAATCAGAGTCAGGGCCTTTCAGGGCTACTGTGATATAGAATAACAATAATAATGAATTATGACCCACCACTGCTAGCGCATGCTGCCTGTGACTGAGTCCCATCTAGCATGCTGTCACACAGACCCCAAGGGTCCTTTCATACACAATGGGGAGCTCTCTTAGCCTCCCACAGCACGATAAACCTCATTGCAGAAAGCAGAACAGCATAGCGTTGCTTAAGCCTCACTATTTGTTTTAAACTAACAGGGGTTCTGTAAAGCAAACAGGTCTGCCTAATAGACCTAAATGGTTCTGTGTTGAATGAACAGTGACAAAACAGGGAATTTGCCTAAACAAATAAAGATACAAGCCCTTTAATAATCTGCTGTAAAATGACTAGGAATTGTACAGGTCTTTTCATGCTTTGCATATCTGTGGGGAGCCCATATATTTTGCTGTCAGAGTGAGTGATACCCTGTTTTGGTAATAACAACAGGAGTCATTCATTACTTCGAGGCCTGTTTTCAAGCTGACAAGGCGGCAGCTTGTATTTGCAATAGGTTTGTTTGGGTTTTTTTTAATAGCTGAAAATATCCTTATAGTATCAGGGCAGCTTGTGCCTTTAACAGCACAGAGCCTCTTCTCCTGAGACACCTGCAGTCACTGGCCATATTGGAAACCTTCAGCTTTGCTCCGCAGTTTCCGCATATTACAAAACCAATACCCAGACTATTGACTTTGAGAGAGCAGACTGGCATGGAGGTTATTCAAGTGGACCTGCAGTTGAAGTTCTGGTGGCTGGGATATTGGATCGCCAGGAACTAGAATAGCAAGACTGCAGAACCATGTATTCAGGATGGCTTACCCTGTGTGGCTGGTGTTAATTAGTTGCTATTTGAGAGCACCAAAGAAGGTTTAATAAATAATTAACTAACTTAAACCAACATGCTCTATACATCATGGCTCTCATCCAGTGATTCCTGTTTCTAAGGATGTAGCACTGGTTATTCAGACACGGTTTTACTATGAAAATACCTCATACTTTTTGGAGGCTGTATAAAAAAATGACAGCTGCCCAGCTGAGTTGCCTTATCCCTTCTATTGGATGTAGCCCTGCATCTCACCTCAGCATAAAACAAGCTGCTTTTTGTTTTTGTACTCTTTTCTCTGTTTTCTCATTACCACTGGATAGGGATAAAAACCTCAAAATGACTTTCTGAGATTGTTCACTTGAAATAAAAATTGAATTCACGTTGGCTGTTCATGCCCCTTTTAGTTTCAGGTGCAGAAATATTTTTCTCAGCAAATCCTAACCTGGCAAGCCTACAGATTTGTCAGCCTGAATGTGTTCAACAACTGTCTGGTATATGAGATTTTTTTTAAATGGGTCCTTTTTATTTTTCCTGTAGTGTTTCAGCCTTTATAGTAGTGATTCTCAAGTATTATAGACTCAAGACACTCCTTGGAAAATGCCAGCTCTTAGTTCCCTGCCCCTTTAGACTATGCAAACATAATAGAGCAATTCTTCTGTTGCAAAGAACTTAGACCACAACAGATAAGAATGTTTTTAACATTATGTGTTCCTAATTGAAATCTTTGGGATTATCTTGTGAACACTGCTTGCATACCTAACAAAGTGGATATTGTGTGGCACCCCATGGCACCCTTGAAAGGATCTCACAGAATCCTTCTAATTTCATAGAAAATTAGGGTTGGAAGGGACCTCAGGAGGTCTCATCTAGTCCAAATCTCTGTCTTAAGGCAGGACCATCCCCAACTAAATAATCCCAGCCATCTTTGACTACCCAACTCTTAAAAACCTCCAATGATGGAGATTCTACAACCTCTCTAGTAACCTGTTCCAGTGTTTTACTACCCTTCTGGTGAGAAAATTATTCCTAATATCTAACCTAAACTTCACTTGATGCAACTTGAGACCACTGCTCCTTTTTCTGTCATCTGCCACCACTGGGAACAGTCACGCTCCATCCTTTTTGGAACCACCCTGCAGGGAGTTGAAGGCTGCTATTAAATCCCCTCTGTCTTCTCTGCTTCAGACTAAATAACCCCAGTTCCCTCAGCCTCTCCTCAGAAGTTATATGCCCCAGCTCCCTAACCATTTGTATTGATCTCTGCTGGACTCTCTTCAGCTTGTTCACATCCTTTCTGTAGTGGGGGCCCAAAACTGGATACAGTACTCTGGATGTGGCCTCACCAGTGCTGAATACAACCCTTGATCTGCTGGCAACACTACTACCAATGCAGTCCAGGATGCCGTTAGCCTTAGTGACAACAGGGGCACACTGTTGGCTCATATTCAGCTGATTGTCCACTGTAACCCCCAGGTCCTTTTCTGCAGCGGTGCTGCTTAGCCAGTTAGTCCCCAGTCTGTACCAGAGCCTGTGACTATTCTGTCCTAAGTGCAGGACTTTGCACTTGTCCTTATTGAATCTCATAAGATTTCTTTTGGCCCAATCCACCAATTTGTTGAGGTTTCTCTGAATCCTAGCCCTACCCTCCAGCATATCTACTACTCCCCCCCAGCCTGGTGTCATCTGCAACTTGCTGAAGGTGCACTCCATCCCATTTTCCTGATCATTGATGAAGATATTGAACAAAACCAGTCCCAGGACCAACCCCTGGGGCACTCCACTTGATCCTGGCTGCCAACTAGACATTGATCTACTGAGCCTGACAATCCAGCTGGCTTTTATCCACCATACAGTCCATTCATCCAGTCTGTACTTCCTTAGCTTGCTTGTGAGAATGTTGTGGGAGACTGTATCAAAAGCCTCGCTGGAGTCAGGGAAAATCACCTCCACTCGTCTCCCTGCGTCCACAGAGCCAGTCATCTTATCATAGAAGGCAATCGGGTTGGTGAGACATGACTCAACCTTGGTGAATCCATCAATCTCAAAGCATCCCAGGGTGACATGGCACCCTGGTTGACAGTCACTGCTTCAGAGCACAATATGGTTGCTTTTTCTAGCTGTTCTTTTGCACAGCGAAAGCAAAAATATTTTTTTTTTCTTTAAAAGGAAGCTGAAATCCTCACATAATCACTTGATTTTGGGAGCAGATTTAAGAGAAACACCAAATATTGTGAAACTTGCCATAAAATTGCAAGAGTTGGCCACTCTGGGACTGTCCTCTGGGGAGCCAGTATAGGACTCTAATTTGGCAGGATAAGTGGTGAAGCCATGTGGAGGGCTCAGCTGACACCCTCTAGAGGAGTATATCGTACTCAGGAGGAGTGAATTTTAAGAGACTGTAAGAAAGTGTCTGCCAAAAACAAATTTTAAGCTTGTAAACATATTGCATACCTCAGAAACACAATTTCAAGACAGGGGATAGAAACAGTTCCATGTGACCTCTGAGTTCAGTCAAAACTGGGAAACATAGGACACCTGTAGACGTGCAGGGAGGCTGCTCTGATGCTCTGTAATTACAGCATGTTGCAGCAGACTCAATGAACTGAGTTTGCTGGAGCATGATAATTAGCACATTTCATGCACCAAGGTGTCTTGTATATTAGTCCCTGCACTTTAAAATGGCAGAGGGGGCATTTTAACTAAAGCTTGTTGAAGGAGCTTTCATTAAGCGCCCCCGCCGCCATTTTGAAGCATGGGGATGTTGATACATAAGACACGGTTAGTGCTTTAATTAGAGCAGCTCCGAGAGCCACTCTAATTGAAGTGTCCTCCACCCCCGGAGCACATGTAAAAATGCCCATAGTTTGAATATTTGCAATGGATTCCTTGCAAATAATGTAGAGATCAGTTCCTTTATGAAATCAATGACCAAATTCCCATAGCATTCAGTGGGGCCTGGATTTTAGTTATTTTCATTACACACTTGTTTGAATCACAGCAGTGCCCAGGTTCTAGAATTAGTCTTCAGGATCATTTTGCTAGGTGATTGGCAAATTCAGATGATGCCCCAGCTCTTAACAATTTATGTGCAAAAACTTATATAAATAATTTTGAGTAGCAAACAGATGCAAGAAAATCCTAAACTGCTAATAGCAAGCATGCAAAATAAATTAAATTCATTGACTAAATTGTTACCTCCAGGTTCTTTGGTTGTAATAATCTTGTATAGTGTTGTCAATTGATTTCTGATGCCTCCAACACAGGTGACATCATTCTGCCAACACTGTTCTGTGATATCTCAGAAGACTGTAGATTGATTAAGCTGAGAGCAATTGCGCAACTTTAATGCTTTAGAACTTGTTACACAAATGAATTTGCTATAGCTACAATGAGGATCTTTTAGATACCTCTGAAAGATTTGTGGGCTTTAAGATTTGCATTGGACTTCCTCCATCACACCCAATGAAAGGGCTTTATGTCACAGAGTGGCCCAGCAGGGATGTTTAGCTCATTTGTCCGGAGCTTTTGAAGTCCATTAGAAGTCCAGGAGCCTCCTTTTATATGCATCATGAGTTCTTTCTCCAAGGCTTTAGAACTTCTGTCTGAAACCCTCCGTCTCATTTTTTTAAACCATTTTCTTTTTATTGAAAGACGAATGCTATATATAAAATAAATTGCATTGTATTATGTTCATGATCATTAGCCCCACTGCCTGAAGCGGTGAACCATCCTGTGTGCTAAGCCTTTATGGGTCATTTTTATACAGAGATGGGATAAAAACTGGCCCTCAAGAGAGAAATAAATCCACTGGCAGGTTGGGGAGCTAGCGATATCTTCCTGATTTCCATCCAAGTTCCTAGGAAAATGGAAAGCTGTGTTACTACAGAGAAAAATGTGTTTGCCCAGCAGAAGTCAACTGAAAAGATAAAGAAAAAAATTATGTATGGTGGCTGTTGCTTCCTTAGATGCAAGATGTGGCAAGCCCCATTTTATAAACTGTCTTAGTACCAGAAAAGAATGAACAAAGTTCTTAAGAGCCTAAGACTAGATTTATACTGGAGAGTTTTGCTGGCTTAGCTATCTTAGTTAGGCTTATAATGTTGGTTTTTTGAACATGGGCATGCCTGAAAAGCTAAGTGGTAGTTATGGTAAAAAATGTGCTTGTATTGCTATAGCTTAAGTTGGTAGATGAACTCATGTAAGGCATACCAGACACTGTTATACCAATCCAAGTGCACCTACATTAAGTTAGCTTTGTTGAGTTAACTGTATTGGTATAGTTAAGTCAGCAAGGGCATGTGTAGACAAAGTGGGGGCCCTAATTTGAAGCGGTGGGTTTTTAAAAACACTGCTTCAATTTAGGGCCCTTTAAACCCCCATGCCATGCACACACTAACTTACCTGCCTCTCCAGTGGCAAGGAAGGGAGGGAGAGCTGCTGGTGGGTGAGGTGGTCCCTGGGCTGTGGTGGGGGCTCATGCTTTCCTCCATGGCAACGGTGCCCTCCCCTCCTCCCCCGGCAGCACCTGCCTGCAGGCATCTGGCTCGGGTGGTCCTGGAAGGCACCACAGCTGTGGAGGGAAGCACTGGGCCCCTGCACAGCTCAGGCAGGCAGGCAGGCTCCAGGAGATAAAAACCTCCCCCAGGCTTGCCACTTTTCTTGGGCGGAGTCTGCTTTCCCGAGCTGAGCCGTGGAGCTGCACGGAGCCCGGGTCTTCAATCCGTGGCTGTAGGGGCAACTCCTTGGAGGAGTTTTAGTTTGCTGCGCCCCAAGTCATTTAAGGTGCATTACGCTGCTGAATTTCCTACAGTGGCTGGAATTAATGCACAGTACACTGCCAAGGCCTGCAGACATTGACACCATTAAAGCGATGTAAAAGCATTTTGCCCACTTTAAAGTGTCGTGCACACATGCCCATTGTTTCGTCTAAACACGGCCCAAGATTCCTTCTGGCTGGAGAGAACCATATTCAAGTGCCTTAGGCATCAAGGAGCCTGAGTGCGTAAATCATGTTTGAAAATAAGGCTCAGGCACTTCAGAATATTGTTCTTCATCTCAATATTCTGCCTTCCTCCCTACCACACGGTGGTAATCTGCCTTTTCACATAGCCACGAACATCCCACTCTGGTCTGCTTGGAGATATACCCCTACAGTCAATTGCATACAGTTGCAGAGAAGGTGGGAATTCCTTTTTCCATCCTCTTTCTCCTGGGGGTTATAGATGCCTTTCTGATGCCTATGAATATTTTATGATTCTCTCCATCCTTTCAGCAGTCATCTTTTATATGTGTTTAATTCCAGATATCGCTCTACTAGTGACAGTGCATCTGATGTACGTTGCTTTGAAGCATATATTCGTACCTGCCTATTTGTTTCTCAGGGATGGATCTGTTCTAAGATCAGATTCATGCTTCTCATAGTACAGAAGTTATTCTGATTAGTGACACTACCCAAAATACTCTGAATTTCTCTTCCTGTTGTTTCTATAGCTAGGGGGATTGGAATTGTTCTGCATCCCAATTGTATATAATTAAAACTTTCAAACAGCCCCTATTTGTGCTTCTCTGGAAAGTAGTTGGCTATTTCCTTTGGCATAAGACATGTATAACATTGCTCCCAAGGTATGTGCAATTATATGTCCTTAGAGAAAGAGGGATAAGCCAAGCAGCATGAACCCGTCAGAATGGTGGGGCAAGGCACTTATGTCACCTTTTTTTCATATGACAAACACGAGGCCACTTTGATCCAGAGATAACATCAAGCTTGCTAAATACAAGTTGTTTGTCAGCACATTGATACATGGCATTAGGCTGACACTTCAACTGGGTCATTTATGTTGTTACATTAGAAAGATGCATGCAGAGAAATTGCTCAGATAATCTGTCTTCTAAACAAAGTTCTGGGCAAAAAATAGAAAATAATGGTTATTACAAAGAGCTTAATTGTTCCAAAGATGGAGCTCTATCACAACCCCTTAAAGAAAAAGAAGCTTTTTTGATTTAAACATAGACCCACCTTCCTGGAGTGAGGGGTACCATGTGCTGCATAACCTTCTGAGGAGTAGAAGAATGGATGTAGAAAGAAAGGCAGTTGTCATTCGGTCTGGAGAGCCGCTTCCACCTTAGGAGGTCATTTGTGGTATGTGTCAGCACTTCTAAATCTCTGGAGTCACTGCTTGGCTGCATAAGAAAGGGTTAAGCCATTCATTTGATGCCTGTGAATTGCAATGAAGGGGTTTTTATTTCACTTTAATTTGATTACATTTTCTAATGTTTCCTGAATGGGATAGATTCTTGAAAGCAAAAGAGCCTCTGGGTTTCTGATGAATTTAAAAGAGAAGCATCATGCAAACCTCAGAACAGTATGGAAGGTAATACATTTTAGATGAACTTCTTGTAGAGCCAGGTTGGGTCTCTTAAGAAAAGCCTACAATATTTATTTTTTAAAAAGTGGGGTTTTTTTGGGGGGGGGGGGGCGGTAAATGGCCTGCAGCTAACCAATTTTCCCCTCTCTCTAATGGGACGGCTATAAAGTTTATAGCAAGTTATCGCCTATTACTGTCGGAATCAGTTTATGAGGTTGCATTATCATATAACTCTAGAAATTGTATCCATATTTCCTCAGAGTCTACTTCTTTCCATTTAGATGGAAAATGTTTTTTTTTTCCTTCCGATTTGCTAAATCTGCCATCCCAGTGTATCTCTCTGTGACATTTAACTTCTTTGCCAATTGTAATTTGTGTAAAATCAGCCTCTTCACAGTAAAGCTCAGTGAAAGTGCCGTTAGCAGCAGTTAGATACCATGACGACTGGCACTGCAATAGGCTGCGTTAGCCCTTGGGGATTCACTGGAATAACCTTCAGCTGTGACATCACCCTGTGCCAAAGTGGTCCATTGGTAGAAACCTTGCTACCTCTGCCATGATTACTAGAACAGCAGGGTTAAATAAGACGGCTTGCTTGGCAGATGGGCCTTGTTAACTGGCCAATTAAGAATGCTGTATTATGCTGACAGTAGCCAAGGAGTCCACAAGAGTCTTTGCTTCTCTACTTTTGACTAGCACTGCTGATTACAGACAAAGAGAAAACAAGCGTAAAGATGGTAAGAAGCAAGGAATGCATCTGGGGGAGGGAAAGGGACCCTGGGAAGTCTGATATTTTGTGCTTGGTTTGTTGTGCCACCTGTGCTACAGCTGGCAGAGGGTCATCTGGTGACCCAAACAGCTGTTGTGTAATATCTGCAAACACAGGGGGCAGTCCGTGAAGAAGCTATGGTCCCAGGAGCAACTGCTCCAAAATCATACCAGGCTGTTATGCTTCTCTAGCCAAGGCATGCCTCTGTGTTTGCCTGGGCGTCTTAGTCACCTCTCTCAGTCACCTGAGTTGGGATCTGGTGCTGATCTAGAGGCACTTAGGTTCATAGTTTCATAGTTTCATAGTAGCTAGAGTCGGAAGGGACCTAGGTAGATCATCTAGTCCGACCCCCTGCCTTGGCAGGAAAG
>NW_017728917.1:16010855-16103217 GCF_001723895.1 Crocodylus porosus
AAGCGAATGGGGCCTTGCAGCCACCAGGTCAACCCTGGGAAGGGGATGGGGCCTGGCCGGGCTCCCCCTATGGTCCCGTCCCCCCTCCAGTAGCCCCCCCACCCCCTACTTACCAGCACAGAGTCCAGGTCCAGCTCCCTGCAGTGGTGTGTGGGGACTGCCTGAATCGCCAAAGCTCTCCAAATCTTTTCCGAATCGACGTGGAGAGCTTCGAATCAATTGAGACCTTTTTGTTGGTCTCTTGATTCGACTCGGATTTGGAGATTTGACCACCGAATCAGGTTGAATCTCCTCCAAATAGAATCAGCACCCAAAGCTTTGCACAGATCTACAAGACATGCACCTGGCCGGGGTCATCTGACCCCAGCCCTCTTTCCTGCCCAAAGTAGGAGGTCAGTCTTAATGATCTGCTAGGGTTCCTTCCAAACCAAACGTCTATGAAATGAGATTGAGGTCTGGAAGAAAGAATGGCTGGGACGTTAGGGAACCTGGGTTATATTTCTGGAGTAAACTATGTCATCCCTCCATATTACTCTTTCCCCTTCCACCATTTTTTTCTCATTTTTTCTAATCAAACTGTAAGCTCCTTGAGACCAATTGTCTTGCACTGTATAGAGTGCATAGTAGCTTTGATTGTAGTTTGGACTTCTAAGCATGACTGCATTACAAATGAGAAGGTGCTTTGGTGATGTTCACATAGTTTTTGGGGGTTTTTTGTGCCACCAGAATCCAAGAAGTTTCCTTGGTGTATATAAATCTTAATAGTTGTAAACCTCTTAAGTGTCTCTAAAATCACTGTTAGTCTGGCCCAGCTTTGAACTTAAAGGTGATAACTATTAGGGGTGTGCGAAGTGGGCCCTATTTGATTCAGCCTGAATCAGGGACAGTGATCAGATCAGACTAGCACTAGATGAGCAAGTATTTGTCAAACCTTACATTCATTAAGCAGTGAGTGAACATTGTGCCATTTCCTCTGACATGGTCATGGTTTGGCGATTCATCAAATGGCAATGTGATTGCCCCTGTTAATTATATGGCACTGCAGAGGGCAGAGCTTTGGAGGAATGGCTGTTGTGTTCTTCAGCATATTCTTCTTGGCATCTGTTTAAACAAATCCTTTTTTTTTTTTTTATGAAGGGTTTTCATTGATTTTTTTCATGAAAACTACACATAGCAAGAGAAAGAACCAAATATTAATATATGCATTACTCGCAAGAACTGTAGGCATAAATATTATTTATCTGGGCTACAGATAGGTGAGGCAGATTTGATTTAACACACCAAGATAACATTCTGATTGCACTGAAGGATATTAGTCCAAAGACTGTCACATATTCCTATGTGGAAAGAAAGGAAGATGATGTTGTGTGAAGATCTCTGGCCTGTCTCCTTGTACATTCCAGTGCAGCTAACCATCACACTGGTTATCTGTCTTGAACTTTTTGGGGAGACAAAGAATTTCTATTTATGTAAGAACTTGTATTAGCTAACAGGAGAAGTCCTTTTTGATTAGCGATGGGCAAGCTTCAAAGTTTCCTATCTCAAGGGCAGAGTCATATCAGATGTACAGATACTTAAACAAAAGTTTATCCAAGCTTATTTGGTCTAATTTATCAGAAAGAAGATAGAAGGGTTACAGTCCATAAATCAGTACACTCTCAAGCAGAAAATACTAGCTGCTAAGGAGCTCTAGGAGGGAAAGACATAACTAAAACTGATGACTGGAAGCTGATGCCAGACGATTCTAAATTAGAAAGAAGGTACGGATTTCTAACTCCTTTGTACTGTTACAAATATATTTCTTCCTAAACTGTTCAGATTATCTTGTTTTTAATAGCTGAATAATCCTCTAGAGGCCTAGTTATATTTAGGGATAGGAAAGCATGTGATATTTTGGGGTTTCATGAAACCTTTAGCGCCATTACAAAAATGTAAAACTTTTCTTTGCAAATATATTTTTTTAAATTTAATAATGTCTTTGAAGCTTACCAGTATTTTGCATCAAGCCATTACAGGGGGATGGTATAAATTCTGGCTGCGTGAAATGGCTATGTTTCATTTCAGTTTTGGATTTGGCCGTTTTGGAGGACAGTGATTCGTTTTGAGGTTTCAGATCACTGTTCCGTTTTGATTCGTCCAAATCTGTTTCACAGTTTCAACACTGTTTTGGAGATCTGGATCAGCTGGGGAGAGGCAGGCCCAGCCCGGCAGCTGCAGGTTCTCCTGCGGCTCCTCCAGCTGTGCCTGCCTCTCCCCAGGTGGGGGGAGTCGCGGGAGAAGCCCCCATGGCTGCCCTGCCTGGCCCCAGCCCCTGCCCAGCCCCAGCCTCCCAGCACTTTAAAAGGAGGGCTGCGGGACTGTGCCAGATTATTCCCAGGGGGTGCCTCTGAAACAGCCAAAACATTTTTTTAAAACATTTTGGATGGTTTCATTTTATTTCAGAGATGTTTCAGAGCCTTCCGTTTCATTTTGGATTTGGTGTTTCAGGAGCTGAAATGGGCTGAAACACCTCCGAAGCTAAATGGCTGCCGAAATTTTGCACAGCCTTAGCAGAAGAACCTTTAACGCAGATGTAGTATTTGACCCTAAAATGTGGATTGTGGTCTATTGACATTGAAATTATCAGGTTGAACAGAAAGGTGTCTGTGATCCTCAGATGGACTATTGAGCTGATGTAACTTCAGTGCAGTAACATAAGCATTTATTTTGTGTGTGGAGGGTGCAATTTTTCCAGCCTGTCTCAGTTCGATACTTGGTGTTATTCTGATGTAGAATCAGCGTAACAGTGCAGAGAGTCAGGCCTGTACTATTTATTTCACATATAAAGCAATGCAACTCCATGAAAACTAGTCTCAGGGTGAGGTATTTATATTGGTGGGAGGCTAGTGCTATATAAATATTAGCAGCAGTGCAAACCACTGTATGCTGACTGCATGGTATAACCACAGTATTTATATGAAGCCAACAATGTAAGTAGAGCTGTGGTAGACAATTTAAATATGGCCGACAATGTAACTATACCCCTAGGAGGATATAACTAACTACATAGATAATAGCAGCAAGGTAACTATGCCCTCAGGAAAGTATAAACATATAAATAATAGCTACAATGTAAGTGCAGTATAAAAGTCAGAGGGTCTCAGTATTGATATAATAGCAGCAATGTAACTTTACCCAGAGGAGAGGGATATAACTATCCAAATAACTGCTGAAAGGAAAGTACTCCACTGGGAAGGTATAACACTATGAATTATACCAGTGTAAATAACTCTACTGATAACAGGTGGGTCACCTGAGTATGGGTAAGAGCACTGAGTCAAGGTGTCAGGCCATAAAACCTTGAAGAGATGAGACTTTAAAGCACAGGTGATTAAATCAGGTCTATCACAAAGAAGCAGATCCCCACTGAAAGTGGAGCTATGCCATCCGTGCCTGTACCAAGACAAAGGTGATAAATCTAGCCAAGCAAGGTGCAGATTTTCTGGTTCTTTTCTGCAACCTCCACAGCAACGGCATACATATATCTGAAGAACATGGCTCTCTCACTTGAGTATGATCACAAAGAGGTGAAAGTAGAAGAATAGTAGTAGTACCATCCCTCTCCAGAGTAGGAATCACGTATGGATGAAATGTAGCAGGTGCTCAGGGCCAGATGCAAAGCGGGTGCTGGGGCGGTCTTGCATCGTGCTTTCAGACCATGCCGTGGGAGCAGCAGCCAGGGTCTTTTTTTTAAGTTCTCAAATCATGTAAGAATCCTCCCTGCACTTCCCCTCCTCCCTTGCCCACTGCTGCAGTTGTCCCCACTATCTACCGTAGCAGCAAGTGGAGGATAGAATGAGTAGAGGGGGAGGAACGTGCGCTGAACAAACAGGATTGCCAAGGGGAGGAAGGGATTCTTACCTAATCTGGGGGCTTAAAAGTCCCCAGATGCTGCTCCTGTATCTGCCCATCCTGGTGGGGACATGAAAAAGCTGAGAATGGGATGCAGCCACCCCTACAGCACCAGTTGCTGCTTTCACACTCCCTTGAAAAAAATGTGAACCCACCCATACAGGTGCTGAAATGTTACATTTCATTGTAGTCACTGAGTTGAGGAGAACAGAGATGGCACTAAGCAAAAGAGTGATATTAGTGAATAACATACAGCTAGAAGAGCCACCCCTGGGAGAGAAGTGTCTGGAGCTCTCAGCTACCTGCGTGTAGGTTCACAACCTGAATTCTCCCTCCCTCACTTTCCTACAGTGGAGAGTACAAGTATGATGTGAGTCAGGGAGGGGCGATTTGAGTCCTGGCTGGGTATCAGGTACAAATTCCTGTTGTCTAGTGGTCTCTATGCAATACATTTATTGTACCCATGTCCCTTGTGTACAGGTGTCCATAACTGAGAACCACCACAGCTGGCACCCTTGTTAGCACTCTCAGCGAAGAGGTGAGGTGTGAGCTAGCCATCACTGCTGGTCTCTTCCATTACTTCTCAACTGGCAGAAAAATGAGGTGAAACTAAGGGCATATCTATACTGCTCTAGCCATGCGGGGGGAACCATCATGAACATTCGCTCCACTCACCCACCCAAATGCTTTAAAAAAAAAAAAAGAACTGTAGATTTGGGGTTTCTCAGGCATGCTTACTAGAGCAGCCACACAACCTTTTTTTGCCGTTTTGGGTGTGCAGAGCAAAAACAAGTGAACAAGACATGTTTACAGTGTGGCACTGTCTGACATGGTATTGATATGTTCCTGGTATGCTCTCTGGCTATTCATCTGGCATAATTCAAAATCACTACATTCACTAAACATGCAGGAGAACAAACAACATACACCAATACTGCAACACTGATGCTACCACCTCCTTCACAGGACCAGGACACATAGTTGGTGTTTGGTTGGTCAGATTTATGGAGCAGAGCAAGTAACGCTTGGGAAGCAAATCGTCTCAAAACCAAAAGGCACTTCACATGTGGTTTTGGAGGAACCTGTGTTATCTTTCACAGCAAAATGCTGTGGGCCATGTAGTGTCCTTGCATGGCTCTTACAGGATTCTTCCATGTAACTATCAAGAGCAGTATTTGGGGCAATTACTGTTAATACTTGTGGGATTTGCTTGTGAGTTTTTCTGTTGTCTTTCTAATAGTCTGTCTTTCTAATACAGAATGGGAGAGAGAAAGAGAGAGACTCCAAAGCAAAAACAATGTTCAGACTCAGATTCTTATCATGTGCAGCCCTCTTTGTCCCATTGTCTGTCATTTTAGATTGAGTGGCCTGTGTTGCATTCTTTGAATTGTATTGGGATATACTTGAATAAGACACTACGATTGCTATCTCCCTCAGAGTCGCAAAGAGTAGTGTACATGTAAGACTGTGTGCATGACAGTGGAGGCAAATAAGTTGGTATTAAAATAGAATATATATTAGTGCATAAAGGCAATAGGAGCTGTGTTAAGAGGAATGGGAAACATGTACTCATGTGGCATTTCTAAATAAAATACTTTCAGTTCTCAGTCAAAAAGCATGATTGCTTTTCTGAGAAGTTGGAATTTTCCAAAGGAAAATAATTTTTTTTTACCATCTCCGCTTGTAAGAAATTATTAGAAACAATGAGTAAAACACAGTATGGGAAAAAATCCTCACCAGTACATTCTTTTAAGAAACAGAAATATGTTGATTTTTCTTTTGCCCTTGAGACACTGACAACCGTTTCAGTGCTAAAACCCTCCATAGGAACTGCTCTTCTGGAATAGATCGATGTCCTCTCCAGGGGTTATTGTATCTTATGTATGACTCATGGAAAATTTAAGAATAAATCTGATTGTATATAGGGGAGCTAGACATACACCTTAATGTGCCCCCACACTACAAAAAGGCTAATCATCAAGCCCAGGAAGTATGGTGGTGAACACTGATAAGGATTAGGATTACAAACAATAACTGAAAAGCCCAAATGAAATGAAGTGGGTAGATTTTCTGCCTAAAGCCTTCCACCTAAAGGGAAGGGGAAGTTCTATCTACCAAAGGAATCATCTATAAAGGGCATTGCATTAGGAAAGAGGGCTCCTCTTTTAAAAGTTTGAGCTTGGAGTCCTTCCTGATTCAAAGCAACTGAAAAGTAATGTGGTAGTATGCTGGTGAACTAAGCCTAAATAGCAAAAGACCCTTCAGGTAGAATGAAATGCCACTAAGAAGACGGGAAGTTGAGCTGAGTGCGGCAGAGATGTCAGATCCATTATTCACTAATTTGCTTCAGGCCAGCTGGAAGATTTGTGTTCCACTCTACTGCATTCAAAAATCATAGTGGTGAATGTTCTGCACAGTCCCCTAGCTGATTTAACAGAGCCATTGGAGAGATGTACCAGATGGTATCAGGCATTGGTAGTCATGTCTGACAGACCCCCATAATCACAGTTTATATTGATTGAAACCATGATGTCTGGAATTACACAAATTGCTTACATATTGGCTATACAACCTGGTGGGGGCCAACCCTAACTGCAGTCTTAAGCAGGTCAGTCACTGCAGAGGGGAAGCAGACTTAGGCACACACCTGTTTTAACAGATGACAGTGGACTTATAGGCATCTTCTTGCTCAGTCAGTAATACAGGCATTTCTCTTTCTGTCTTTCTTATTTTTGCCCCAGGGAAGAAATCCAGCTATCTTCAAAAGTGGCCTTTGTCTACTTGTTGTTTATGAAAGAGAAAAGTTTTCTGAGAAAAAAAGAACAGAAAATAAAAGATAGATTGGCTAAAATGTTACCTGGAATATCAACCTAAACCAGGCACTTTCATTGGTTTAAATGAACGCTGCCCCTGCTCATCCTTCCCATGGCAAGATCTGTATCCACAATATGCCATCTTTTCTCTGGCTATATTTACTGCCAAAAACCAGAGCTTATCTAAGTGCATACTGCAAGACACTAGAGGAAAGTTGAGGAAGAAATAAGAAAACAGAATGGAGGAAAGCTTTCTCATTCAGTGAGCTGGCTCACCTATTTAACCCAGGTTAGACCTAGATCCCTCTGTATTTCACCTCAAAAATACCCTCTTTGCTGATGTTACCTACAATGTCACAGTGTTTCTTAAAGACCTACGAGATCCTCATACTGCCTTCAGAACCCTTGTTTTTGGGTCAAACATATATTACATAGGTTAGACTTGTTCCATGATATGAGGCTACACCTTTAGTTCACCCATCCATACCCAAGCTCTGTTGTTACTGATTCCACATCGCTTCCACACAGTGCCTGCTTGACAACCTAAATAAGAAGAGCGCAGTCTCAGATCAGATCCAAGCAGAGAGGGAGAAGTTACCAGTCTTATTAGATCCTTTGTTGGCAGCTCCATAGAGAGCCCAAGGTTTTGATCACACATGGAGCATAAAATTCTTCCTTGCATACAGAGATAGCTCTTTCAAGTCAGGATAAAAGCACAATGGCCATTGTTGGAGAAGATTACATTGGCACTGCTGTGCTGTATCTGATGTAGCAACAGAGTTCTCCATTCAGTTTCTGCCATAAGTACACTTTGTAGAATAAGTAGACAATTGCTCTTGGATGGTTTTTGAACTGGTGAGCTGTACTAGCCTTTTTTTTTACTGTGGAGTAAAAACAACGTGCCCATGTTGATTGCTCTGGCACTAGTTCCCGCTTCCAGGTGTTCAGTTACTTACCAGGCAATGGTTGCTGAGGACAGTCGCATTAACTTTATTTTCTCCTGTGCTGCGATTCATACATTTCAGAATCAGCTTTAATGGCATATACATTCAGTGGGCCAAAAGGACATATTTGCTTTGCATCGATTTGAAAGGCTGTTCCAACAAATCTCAACTGTGCATTGTCCTTGACCTTGCAGCAATGAAGGGATTTATTGACCATTTCCCCCTTTCTCCTTCCCTGATCCTGCTAGGTTCTTGGCCTCCAATAATATCAGAAAAAAGTAAGGGAGCAGCTAGACTTTCCAGTGTCAAAGATCAAAGTCTTTGATTTCAGATGCCAATAGCAAAAGGTCAGAGGCTAAAACAACAAACTCTGCAATTGTAATTTATCCCTCTGTACTAACAGTGCTGCATATACACACCCCTGTCTGTGCCTCATTTCAAATCACTTAAGCTCCCACATAAGAGAAAAGCTAACCTTGGGTTGTATACAGCTGAAGTGCTATGACGTCAAAGAAGATACCGTAGCCTGGTAACGAGATACCAAATTGGCTAACTGTAATGAAGCTGTAAAATTAAATAATGTGCTATGCCCACCCTCCTGTGACCAAACAGGAACAGTACCACCCAAGTAAAAAATAACCCCCCTTTTTCTGAAACCTGAGCAAACAAAGAGAGCACAAGTGCCAACTCGTTAATTATTCATGCCTGGTGTGTAATAATTGGTTATCTTGCCAAGTATAACTTTGAAAGAACTTCCGCCCAAAGCAGAGAACTGTGTATACACTCAAGAAGAACAGTTTGTGCACAAATATTATCTCTCCGCCTCCAAATCTTTTTGGCGTACCCCCGTCTTGCTGGCCCATCTATCTCTGTCATTATCTTTCTTATCAAGAGCTCTCGGTAATCTGCAGACTGTAACGGCTTATGTGAATCACTTGGAATCTGTAACAAGCAACTCTCTTACCCACCCTGTAAATGCTGGGTAACATGATATCTGCATGCTGTAACTAAGTAATCAACTCCTCTGCCTACGCTGCACTACATCAGTAGCTAAGTAAAATAAACTTTCTGTATAACCAATATGCTTTAAATCATCTGACTCCTGCTCACCGTTAACACCCACCTGTCCGGTCATAAATCCCTCCTCGTGCCAAGCCGGTCGTGCCGACCCAGGCTCGCAAGTCAAGGGTGCACCGGCATTATGGTCGCGACGTCCAGTAGCATAAAAAGTGCATTTTATCAGGAACATACAGCAAGTGCATTTATAAGTAATATTAGTCAGCAGACAGATCTGCAGTGTGGATCTCTGAGGTATTTCAAGGTCAGAAGTCCTCCCAAGCCTAGTAGTCCATAGGGCTAGCATAATTAAGGTGCGTGGTTTCTGTAACAAATGGCACACAAGTAAAATAGTATGACTAACATCGCGTCCAGCCATCTTTGACTTTCCAGTTTGCGTGACCATCTACTCACTTATAGCTGGGTATGGCTCTGGTAAGCCTGAGGTGGGGCTCAAAGTCATGCTTGTGAAAGAGTAGTGCAGTGGTTCTCAACTCGGGAGCCAGGAGGTTCTTTTAAGGGTGCTGTGAGTGCATGTACTATTAGCGCTGCAAACACCCGCACGTGCTTCACAAGATAAGCCCAGAAATTTCAAGTAGGAATCCAGAGTCTCAAAAACTCAGTGTTGTCTTTCTGATTTCTTTGCAGCAAAAGAGTTGTTTTACTATTTCTCAGTAATCAGAAAACAAGTGTAAATCAAGAGCTGGCATTTTCTGAAAAGCAAAGAGCTGGTGTTTTCTGAGGAGTACCTTGAGTCTAAAAAGGTTGAAGACCACTCTAGCAGTGAGACCCTTTGCTGTTTTCCTACTTCACCCTTATTTGGAGCATCTAGCAGTTAGGAAGTCATCCGGGATAACATAGAGGAACAATATAATGGAAATCTTGCCACTGGTTTTGTACGATTGATTCCATTTCCTTATTTTAAAAAAAAAAGTTAGATGGTTAGAGTGGCCTGAAGCTCCAAACCCTCCTCTCCTCTCATTCTGCTTGCTTAGCTGCTCTGATGGATGCCCTGCAAATCTAGATTCCCCCCACCCCTTCTGGACAATTAACTGGATCTTTTTTTAATTTGTTCTCTTTATGGTAAATTTTCTTCCTGATTAAGAGTGTTCAACATGCTTCTATTTAGCTAATGACCAGAAATTGTGCTCTTTAAGATTTCTGTTGACCCCCCACTACTTTTTTCCTCATCAATTGCAGCTGTTCTGCCTAACCCTGACTTTAAAAGAGCCATAATCCTTATTTAATAGCAGTGATAAAATGGTTATACTTCATTAAATGTAGTCATCTTTTCATTTGTAATTCTGGCAAAGTCAAGCCTCTGTTTAGCAATGACCCTTACTTCATAAGCACCCTTGGGTAGGAACATTTCACATAATATCTTATAACATTTTGTATTTTATGACTATGGCATTCCAAATTCTGAGGTGTTTATTCCTCTCTCAGATGAAACTCCCATTTTCTTCAAAATGTGGAGACATTGAAAGATTTTTTTTTTTTGCTGTATCTCCAAAAATAGATGGAATTGCAATGACTACTCTATACCATCATTAATATATTAGTGCATAAAGGCAATATGAGCTGTGTTTAGGATGGGAGTTCAGGCGTCTTGGTTCTCTCTGAGTCTGTTACTGATTGCCTCTATGTGCAATAGCTTACATAAATGAACAAGATGCTATTACTGGCTTCATTGGCAATGTGAAGAGATGGTGAATTTTAATTCAATTTAAGATCTTTGAACTTCTCCAAAGGAAATACTATAGAGGCATGGCTGTGGTACATATATTGTCTATACGGATACCATTTCACTGTGTTGCGTAGTAAAACCAATGCTGTGACTATTCCTGTGTACAACTGATAGCAAATATGGTTTAGTTTCGGCATCTCTATCACTACTCATAAGCACCTTTGGAGAAAGAAATCAATATCCAGTTCTATCTGAAGGAGGCATATTTAGTTTCCTACAGAAAACTCATCCGTACAATATCACAAGCTCTCTTCCACTATCAGCTTGGTTAGTATTAAATAAAGTACACAGTTCAATTTATCCTACCAATATTGGACAGGCCACACTGTGGATAAGAGAGTAAAGCTGTCTGGGTATTGTTTGACAAAATGTGTTGGGTTTTTTTCATCAAAAAGATGCCAGTGTGTCAGAATTAAAACTTTTCACAGGTGGGCACCACTGTGTTTGACAAAATAATAGTTAGGAAGTTTTCTCAAGATGGGGTTTCACATGAGGTTTCTGTTTGCCTCAGAAAACCCAGTAGCCTAGTGATTAGGACACTCACCTGTGATGGTGGAGACAAGCATGCCTTCATCACTGGGCAGTTTCCAGTTCTGGGTTGGGGTATCTCATTTGCACACAAGCTTTTGTTCATGAAAATGTCAGGAGGTGCTGGTTTTGTTCCACAACAGACTGGAAACAAATGTTGAAATACTGACATTTTGGTAAATCAGAACTCTTGTGTTCTAGCCAGGCAGTATTCACACAGCGGGCTGTTTTTAAATGAGCTCGGTTGGGATTACTTCCATGTATATTGTAATAGAGATGCCATTGTTGCCATGCTGAATTGCTCTAAAAATTATTCTGTGGCTCAGAGGTTGCCCTTTGTGAAAGCAAAGTGAAAGAGCAAGGGCTCTTCCAGATGAGGAAAGAAAATCTGCATCATAATTGGAGATGTTCCTACAAGTGAAAATAATTGAATATTATAATTATCATCTCAAGGGATTCATAGCTGATTTGATGCCTTTTTACCCTAGGTCACTAGCTGATTTAGAGACGGTCATTACCAGAATATGACTCTTGGTGGCTAATGTGAAATGAATTGGTGGTCTCCACTCAGTCTTAATGGACAGGTGTCAAGGTAACAAAACGTATTTCCTTATTAGCAGTTCCATCAGAATAGCAACAGATTTTGTAATGAGATGCGACTCGAGTGCTGTCAATGTAATGGTGGAGGTTTGTCTTGCTGTTGTCTATTCTGGGACTGATCCCTGGGCAAGGAGAGCCTTTCAGTTTCCAGGGTTGCCAATCCCGCAACATTTTTGCACACTAACATTTTAATTGAATGTTAAAAGGAAGAAAAAGAACTACCCAGGGAGATTGGTTCTAGGCTGAACGTAACATCCCATGTCCTGCAGGTTAAGGGAAATAATCACCAGTTGTACGTTGCTTGAAAAGTAGGGGTGAACTTACTACAGGTTTAGAGCTGCAACATTTTATCCCCCTGGTAAATGAGAGGGAAAATGTTTTTAACCTACAGTTTGTTCTCCTTTCGCTGTTTGTCTGTGGGCTTTCAAATTGTTTGGATGCTCTCATTCTGGCTAGAGATGGAAAACTGACCTGAAAGCCAGCGGAGATGCCTCCTCTGAACACAACCAGGAAAAGAGCTCGGTGGTTTGTGAAGAGTAAGGTGGCCATTAGCACCGCCTGCCTCAGGAGCTGTGCCACTAAAACAAAGCAGCTGCTTTTCCATAATTGGACTCTGATCGTTCTGAGATCCAGCCCGGGGAACTTGGGTAGCTCACCTGCCTGGAGCCTTGGTACATTTTTATGCATCTCTTCTTTTTTTTTTTTTTTTTTGGGGCCTTTAGAAGCCAATCCTCCAGCACACTTTTTGAGCAATGTTAATTTTTGCATTGAGATAAAAAAGCTTTTCTAGGTTTCCCTTGAGGTTCAAACTGGAATTTACTTTTAATTGAATTAGCTGGATGTATGTAAATAGAAGTGCACACTTCACAAAAACCCAGATGAAAAATGTCGTTTCAGTAAGACTCAAGGCAGGCTTTGTACATTATCCTGGGGCAATCAGCTCAGTGCCAAACCTGTTTTTTTTCCCCCCTTTTCATCATGATGTCTGTCTTTTTTCCCTTCAGTCTTTCATTATTGGTACGCAATCCTGTTGAGAGAGATTTGTCCTGCTAGGGCATTTTTGTCTCAGATACACTGCGGCTCAGTCCCTTTTATGCAGCAGTTGGTCAATGGAGTCAGTGCTTCCAGGACAATCCTAAAGTACTGACATTCATGCTTAATGGAAGTTATGCAGCCACAGCACAACTTGTAATGGTGAATTGAAAAGGGTGGGCACTCAGAAGGAAAGGTGCTTTCATTTGCTGGGTCTCTGTGACGTGGGGACAAAGACAGCAGCCCAGGAGAAGGTAATAAACCTCCCACAGCTGTGACCAAGCAGTCAATTAGAAACAGCTGCTGTAAAGAACAGCCGCCCAGGCAGAGTGGGAGCAGCAGATGGAGATGCTGTGGGCTGTCCTGGAGATGCTTCAGAGGTAACATTTGAGATAAGCTTTGGAAACGGCAATGTGGTGTGACAACTGCCAAGGAGGGAGCTCAAAGGAGTGATGAGAGAGGGGATGGAACAGGTCTCAGTGGCATAACACAGGGACCCAGTGGGTCTTGCTTCCTATATCTTTCTCCCCTGTGGAATGGAAGGTGATGACCCTGCGGCTATAGAGATCCAGGGAGAATCATTCTTATATTGGGCACCGTCCCAGGGCTTGGCACTTGACCCCCTGGGCTTTCGGAGCGGTCCTAGAACATTTCATTAACTGGAGAGGGGCTGCATCTACATGGTATAATGCAGAGCCATGTGTGCGTTGCTGAGTTTGCTCTGAATGAACTTGTCTGGGCAAAGGAAGCAATGGGCATGTCTACATGAGAGGCTTAACTTCGCATTAGCATAGTTTCCTGCAAAGTAAGCATGTGTGTCTACACATGCACATACTTACTTCATAGTAAACCTCCTTAAAACTGAGTAAATTTACTACCTGCAAATGCAAGTGTCAAATTTACTCGGCATTAGGGAGGTTTACTGTGAAGTAAGTATGTGCATTGAGAGAAAAATCTGCCTCATTGAGAGAAAAATCTGCCCGGCTCTGCGAGAGCTCCCTGAGCCTGGGAGCTGCCTGCTACTGGGGCAGGGACTATGTCCACCTGTCTCGGCAGGAGGGAGCTTGAAGTCCCCTGCTCCAAGAGCACAACTGGGCATCAGGGACTGGGAGATCCTTATCTCCTAGCCCCTGCTGTGCCATTGTGATCAGGGAGTGGGGGGCTTGGGAGAACCTTATCTGCCAGGTCCACAACTTCAGGACAAGAGCTGGGAGAGCCATATCTGGGAGATCCCTTATCTGGAAGACAAGGGTCTCCCAATACTGGCCCCACAGTCTTGGAGCTGGTGTTGGGAGCTCCCTGCTGGCAAGGGCCGGGGAGCCTTTTTCCCACCCTGCGAGTGCAGAGCTTGGGGTGGGGAACAGGCTGGGGAGCTTGTTCCCCCACATCTCTGTGCTTGCAGAGCTGCGGGGCGACAAGCTCCCCAGCTTTTGCCAGCAGGGAGCTCCCAGTGCTGGCTCCACAGTCTCGGGGCCACTGTTGGGAGCTGCTTATCTCCCAGCCTGAGCTCTGCTATCATGGGACTCAGGCTGAGAGAACCCTATCTCCCAGCCCACGCCCCATGCCCCTGGGCTGGGAGATAATGATCTCCCAGCAGCAGTCCTGCAGTTGAGGAGCTGGTGCTGGAAGCTCCTTGCTGGGCAGGGCTGGGAAGCCTGTTCCAGTCCAGCACTGCAAGTGCAGAGCTGGGGAATAGGTGGGAAACAATCTCCCCATACTCTCCCCACCCCCCAGCTCTGTGCTTCCAGAGCTGGGCAGGGAACAAGTTCCCCATCGTCTGCCCCGCTTTCCCAAGTGTGAACAGTGTCCCCCTAGCCCAGCACCAGGGAGCTCCCAGCCCCCGCTCCCTGACTGCAGTCACAGGCAGGGAATGGGAGCTTGTTCCCAGCCCCTGTTCCACGATTGCAGAGCAGGGGCTGGGAACAGGCTGGCTGCTCTTTGCATGGAGACAGTTCCCTGCCTAGCTTGGAACTAGCTGGGACCTTCCCCTGACTGGGACATTTCCCAGCTAGTCTCAGGCTGCATGGGGCAGTCTGCATGTGCAGCCTGGAGCTGGCTGGGGTCTGTCCTGTTTTGGGCAGTCCCCAGCCAGCTCTTGGATGCACATCACATGCAGACTTCCCTACACAGCCCAGGACTGACCAGGAACTGTCCCAGTCAAGGGCAGGTCCCAGCCCCATGCTCCGATCAAGGCACAGGGCTTGGAAAGAGCTGCAGGGGTAAGGTAGATCCCAGCCCCTGCCCTGATATGCTGGTGGAGTAGCTAGCAGTGAAATAGCTGTTAGCTGCCCTACTAGAAGACTGGGACGGGGGCTGGGACCTGCCCTTCCCCTGCAGCTTTTTAAAAGCCCCATGCCCCTGATCAGGGACCCAGAGTCAGGAACTCCCTGCTGCCTGGGTAGGGGGGCATTGTCTCCAACCCAGCAGCTGGCAGCCCTCTGAGGCCAGAAGATAGCTGTCTCCTGGCCCAGCGCTCCCTGCCAGCCCCCGGACTAGCACCCGGGGAAGCTGCAGAGAACTGGGTGCAAATCTGCACCCTAAACCCTGTGTGTGTAGACATGTACCCAGAACCGTTTATTCTGCAGTAGGTTACTGCACAATAAATCTAGACTGAAGTAAATGCATGTGTAGATGCACCCAATTTAGCCTCATTACCATAGCGCTCTGCCCAGGTAAATATCCTCTGCTTCTCAGGAAGGCTAGTGAGCCTGGGCAGAAGGCTGTGCTATCACAGCTATGCTATGTTTGGCACCTGTGCTAGCTTGAGTATATCTTCATGGTGCTACACTGTTAACGAAAGGACTGCTATGTGAGATGGGGCCATGGAAGGAGACCTCATGGTGAATGAAGATTCATTCTCTTGTCAGTGTTGAGGATCTAGGCTAGTTGTTTGGGTTTCTATGAAACCACTGAAATTTTGTTGATGCAGGTCTGGAGGTTTGTGTGCCTCATTGAAAGGTGTAAATGCCACCCTAAGCTTGGACCCTGGCAGTTATCTCTGATATGCACACTCAGTGATAGCTCTGTGTTATGAGACTGCTGCATTTGCAAACAAAATGACTGTGTCTTGCTGTAAAAACCCTTGATCTTGCCAGAAAGGAACTTGCAATCAAATATTTTCTCCTATAGTTCAAGAGATCTTAGAACCAGCCCTGGAGCTCTGTAGTTACAATCATGTACTACAAATAACTCCAGGTTCAGGTTTATCGTAGCATTCAAGATTGCAAGAAAGAGAATATCATATGTAATTTGTGCCAGAATGAAAAATGTGTCCCACACTGACCCTTTTGGCTGAATTGGAAGCGGACTTGTTAGGCTTCAAAGGGATTTCTACGTAAGCTTTTCTAAGCAAGGGAGGCTGACGGTCAGCCTTACCTCTATCCCAGGGAAAATCCTAGAAAAAATTATCAAGGAACAGATCTGTGGGAGCCTGCTGGCTCATGTGATGCAGAGGGGTAACCAACATGGGTTTATAGCAGGCAGGTCCTGCCTGACTAACCTAGTTTCTTTTTACGACAAGGCCACCAAATGTTTAGATGCAGGAGTCAAGGTGGATGTTAGCTATCTGGACTTCAAGAAGGCCTTTGACACAGTATCCCATACTATCCTTATTAATAAACAAAGGAGATTTGCCTTGGATGATGATATGGTAGAATGGGTAGCAATGGGGACCCTGTGGTGGCATACAAATTCATAAGGGGAGAGCAACGTGAAGTGGGCGACGATCTGTTCACCAGGGCACCCCCTGGAACAACAAGGAACAATGGCCGTAAGCTACTGGAGAGCAGGTTTAGATTGGACACTAGAAAAAAGTTCTTCGCGGTCAGGGTTGTCGGATCTGGAATGGGCTTCCAAGGGAGGTGGTGCTCGCTCCATCCTTGGGGGTCTTCAAGAGGAGACTGGACAGGCACCTGGCTGGGATCGCATGGTCCCAGGTTTATTGACCCTTTTCTTGCCTGCCAGGGGCAGGGTGTCAGACTAGATGGCCCACTGAGGTCCCTTCCAACCCTGAAATCTATGAATCTGTGATGCAGGGGGCAGGGAAAGATTTTGAACTAAAAGTCCCTCAAGTGAAGTCTGTGACTTGAAAGTCTCTTAAGGAAAACTGTATCTAACAAAATGGATATGATTTTGGTTAGATCTCTCTGTGGATGCATTTCTTTCCCAATCCCTCTTGTTCACTTTGTGTTCCTCTAATCCCAAGGCTTGATACATTACTGCCTTTATTATTACTATGTGCAAGTCTGTAAAAGCCGGAGTGGAAGTGATGGAAGGAAAGTGTCTCACTTGAGAGGGGTATGTAGATATATATAGTTCCTCCCTTGTGAAACTCTGAAAAGAGAAATAGTATCAGGAGAAAAAGGGAGAGGAGACCCTGTCAATTAGAAGTAAAACTGAAAAAGTCTTTTCCTGGTTCTTTCATTTCAGATAGATTGTGCTCTGTGAACAGCTCAGCTAAAGGCTAAATCATATTACTTTGTACGTATTAACTGGAAATAAAGCAAGTCTCAGCAGACGCTTGAGCAGATGCCAAATGTCAAGTTTGATGGGAAATGCTTAATTGCTTCTTGCAAACCCTTTGTTTCTCTGCAAGTGCATCCCTTACAGTATAAAATATCCTCTCTCTTTCAAACATCAGTTCAGAACCTCAGGCTTGATGTTTCCTGTCCACCTGAAAAAAGGAGGAGCCTCCAATAGGGAACCTTGGCAGAAGTGGATTATGCCGGATACAATCTCCGTGGATATTTTTGCTCCCTTTGCTATAGCTATCTCTTCCTTCAGAATATTGTTCTCATTATTCATATTGTCTGCCCATCAGCCCTTCTCTCGTAAGATTATTCGCCCATTGTTCATCTCTGGCTATGTCCTCTGAATGCTCTCTATAATTTGCAGGACAGTTGTATAAGAATAGCAGCTGGAAGTAGAGCTGGTCAAGGAAGATTTCTCTTCTGTCCAGGATCTGTTCAAAACCAAGAAAGAAAGAAAAGCTGAAATAGCCAGGTGGCCTAGTTGTTAGAGAGCACTGGACTGGAACATCAGATGCTTATTCAGGTACCTGTTCAGGCTATTGGCTATTATGAAGAACGTTTCTGTTTCCCTTCCTCTCCACTCCCCCCGGCCTTGTTCCCTGTGACAGCCTTAAAAAGATCTTGTTGCAAAATGGAAACAGTTTGAGGTGTTTTTAAACATTGTATATGATGAGAAAATTGTTGCCTGCCCAGCTAAGTGAGGGTGTTGTGATGATGGGTCCACTTGCAGGGGTGGGATTTAAAGGGTCATTTAGTCTCTTTCCCAGAAAGAACAAAACACCAAGGGCCAGAAATTTCAGATGTGGCTTCTAATTCGGATATTCTAGTTGGGTGCAGTTCGTAGACAACGCAGGGGCCTTATGTTCAGAGATGGTAAGGACTTGCAGCTTTACTTAGAAGATCAAGTCTCTTCAAAAAAACCGTACAAGAACCAGGAGTAAGACTAAAGAGCTCCAGAGTCGTAGAACCTGTCCAAACAGTATTGTCTTGTTAGGCTGTAAGCTCCTAGCAGTATACAAGGGAATGTGGCCAGGATTTTAATTATTGTGGTTTCACCAGGGGAAAAAAAAAGGCCATCTATATAAATCTGAAACCCCAAGAGGAGCCAGCTGTCTGACTGAGGATTCATATTGAATATCTTCAGTGGTATGGACCCTAATTCGTGCCACAGTTGATTTATTTCCGTCTGCAGCAAGATGAGAGAAGGCATAGGCGTCCTCTGCAGTCTCTTAAAAAGATGTGCTTGTGTGCAAGTTGTGGAGCAAAATATAGACGTTACTCGGTGAAATGCATTCATATACTGGATGATCACAATGGTTCTTAAAGTCTGTGGGTATAATTTGGGCCTCACTGAAGTCACTGACCCTAGTGAAGCCAGGATTTCACCCTACGAAAAGTCTTCCAAAGAGCACTGCTTGCTGGTGAGAGGTTGTCAGCTCTGATTACATTAAAGACAGGTTATACTGGGAGGCCACATCTGCTGTATGATGTAACCTCCAGCCAATGGCCAGAGTGGAAATAGCAAGGGCCTCTTACAGTGGCTGAGGCAGAAGAGCCAGAAACAAAATAGTAAGCACCTTCAAGGAGCAGACTCAGGAAAGAGTTAAAATTCAGGCTGTGTGACCCACCCGCCCTTCCTTCTCTGGCTTTAACATCATGCCTATGCTAGTTGATGATGGTGTGGTAATGAACAGCCCTGCCGCCTGCCTTTTGTTCCGCTATGCAGAAGTCATCCATTTTCATCTTATGTGGCAATCATTGCAAATCAATAACTGAGGGAATGACAAAGAAAGTGCATCTCTTTGATTGTAAAGTTTCTGACTGCAGTGTTCTTCAAAAGGGAATAGATCCTGGGTATTTTTTCCCCTCAGTTTTGGGGGAAAGTAGGAATCAAGGAGCTTCTCTCTCGGCTGGTGACTGGAACTTTATAAATCCTAGGTCACTAACAAGTAACTTGCAGTAGCAGACGCAAACTTTTTTTTTCCCAAACCAATGTGCAGGTAAAATGAGATGCAAGAGGCACAGGCATGTAGGCTGGTGTGGGTTTCTGCTGCCTGTTGTGTTCAGGGCTATACATGAAGACATCTCAGCAGTAAGAGTTCATTTAGCAGCCCTTTCCACAGGGATCATCACGTTGCTGTGATGCTCCTGACCTATTAGGGTACGCAGAAGAATTCTCCCCTCATACTGCACCTAACAACTGAGATTGGGATATGTGAGCTGGTGCTCTCCCCTCCAGACTGATATTGAAATGGATCTTATTGGTTTGTGGGCACAATTGAAAGCTGATCTGTTCAAGCAATTTTCTTTTTCTTTTTTCTTTTGGATATATTCTTGATCATGCTTATTGGGACCTGATGAGTGCATTTGAATGCATGAGAGGTTTTGGGAAGGAATGAGAAAGGAGGTGATCCTCTTTGCGAGCAAATGAAGCTGATACATCTTCCTTAGTGATTTACTGATCGTGCTGAAGTTTACAGTTAGGCTCCTTGAACTGGCTCCTCTCTGTTGCTTGGAAGCCTGATGCTTATGCTCTGCTTTTTATGGTCTATTTTCAGATGACAGCCCTGTGCTGTCCTTTATGTGCTGTTTTACTCCCCACATGTGAGGGTGCCAGACACGGGGTGCTCTGGGACATTCCTGCAGGTGGAATTCAAGTGCTGGAGGGGAGGAAATGAATTGCCTCTTATTTCATTGAGCTGCATAATTGGGTATGGCAACACTGCAGTCACAGCTGGGGCTACAAGCAAGTAAAGATACCTGAGCTAGCATTAAAGCCACTAGCTTAGGATGCACGAGCAGCACAGAACTCAGTGTGGCCCAGTTCACCCTGCAGTACAGACATTAGCTATTGCCATGTCGTTACTGGGAAGAGCTGAAGAAACCAATACAGAAAAGCCTGGTCCAAGCAGAGTGGTTCTGCCAGAATAGCTACATTCACAGGTAGAGTATTAAAATGTCTTGTGGGAAAATGGTATAAGCTTTACCAGCCAAAGAACCAGCTGGCCAGTATGAGGTGTTTGTCAGTATAGCCTTAGCAGCAAAGCCTTTGCACTTTGGCATTACCCATACATCCTGATAGCCAGCTGTATGCATTCCACAGGGAAGATGCAATTAATGTCTGTTATGCTGGTTAAAGACCTTTCTATTAAATTGCTGACAAATCTGACTAAACAGAATTATTCATAAATAGTATTTACATTCTGTGGATCTTTCAGTTTTGTTGCATCTTTTTCCTCCTCTGCCCCCCAAATGTCTTGAACTATTCTTTTATGGTGCTTCACAATAATTGCTCAGATTCCTGATATCCCTGTTCTCCTTTAAGTTGTGCTCTTCTGGGCTGAATATGGGCTGGATTTCTTCTCCCAGCTACTTGACTTTATGATGAGGGAGGATTATGGTGCATCCTAAGTGAGGTAGTCCAAGCAAGGAACCCATTCCATAAGAATAAAATGACCACAGAAACCACCTCACCTCCAACTTCCAATAGGCACCAGGATGGCATTTGCAAACCAAAATGTTTCAACTTCCTATTTTTAACTGTAAAATGAAAAGTTTCCTGTTAGAGAGGGAGCATCTGGATTGTCATTGTATTATCAAGTAGTTTTTTTTTTTCTTCCAGTTCTAGCCAGCAGTCTGAATTTGTGAGTTAGGTCTGTGAGGCACTAGCAAAATTACTTGGAAAAGCTGGACTCCAGTGAAATAATGACATGCTGAAAATAAGAGCAGAAATGAATTAGCAGAGCAGCAGACTGACCCAAGGTTGCATTATAGTGTATGCTGCGCAGCAAAATGCAGCTGTGTAACTGGACCATGTGTAAACACAAGGCTGGGATAGGAACAGGAGGTCAATCTTGATTTGAGTTCAGAAATCTTACACATGACCTAACTTGTATTGCATAAATCATCATTGTCCTTAATGCACAAACAGCAACAGAAAAAGAGTCCTTTCCTTAAACTAAAAAGTGGAGCTAGTTAAAGAGATTATTATTGAGTTTTCTTATGAAGCAAGTTACTACGTAAAGGAGAACAGATTTAAAAGAACAAAAACGTTATTCTGGGCGCTAATGGGGTATATTGATTCATTCTCCTTTGCTGCTTCTCTCCCTCCCTCCATCTCTCTCCACAATGGTATTTCTTGTCCCATCCAAATACTGCTAGTTGCAGGCTGCAGGTTACATATATAGAGTGATAAATGAGATCCTTCGTTTCTTGGTTGTGCTCTCTCTTTTCTGATGCATGTTGCTCCTGGGTTTTCATATTGCTGTAAATTTCCAGATTTCCCGAGTTGTTGTTTTTTTTTAATTTTTCATTTGCAAGTTATCGCTCCCCAGCCCCCGCAGTTCTTTCTGTCAGTACATTGATTCACAGAGATTTCCCTTGAACACATAAGGTGACCCGACTCCAGAGGAATAAGGGGACAGATAAGAACTGATTCATGCAGTATCACAGCAGACAAGTGACTCTGAGCAGTGCTTTGGACACTTACAAAGCTTGACAGTTACTCTTCCACTTCACTGTGTATATATGGCAGGATACAAGCAGCCTGTAGCATTGCATGCACTGGGATGAAATCAGGGTAGAAAAAATGAACTGAAACCTAAAAAGGGGAAGAGGATGAAATAAACCTGTGTTTATCTACATTTTAATGGACTGTTCCTCACACTGATGCCTTCTTCTGGGTACCATGACTTGCAGACCTTTGTTTGAGGAAGACCTGTAACTTTCAAACGGTGTTGGCTGTAGCTCAATGTTCAGCTTTGCACTTGGGCTCTTCTTTCCCATTGGACCTGGATGTTTACAGCATTCATCTCATCTAGAAATAAACCCAGAGCATTCGCTTTGATGTTGTGAAGCCTGAATTAATGAAAGGACTGAATAACACTTGGAACCTCTTGGGGAGACGAGCAAGGGGAACCAGTTGGCCTAGATTTCATTGGAGTAACACTTGTTCAGTTTGAACACGCTCAGCAGAGACTTCTTAGCTTGGCTCGCTCCTCCCCCACATGGTTTCTGTTTGGACTGGACTGCACGTGAGCCAGCTGCCACAGAGCAAAAGAACATGCCCATGCCCAGTCTCTTGGAGAGCCGCTGTATGCAAATATGATCGCAGATGTGCTACAACTATCCAAAAACATCTCCGCTTTCTGCCTCAGGGGCTTCCTTCAGTCACTTCTCTGGAAATCGGGGGGGAAGTTGGTGGCACCAAATACAGGCTCTGATATTGGGGATGTTTCAGAGCATGGTGCCCATGCAGTGATGAGGGAGACTGGGACTTGCAGCTCAGGAAAATGAGGGCAGAGGACTAAAATGTGGAGAGGCTGGGATGAGGAAGCAAAGAGGGAGACTGAGATGGCTGAAGGGGCTGGGGCTGGGGCCGGGGCCGAGGCGGGGGCCAGAGCCAGGTCAAGCTTGCGGGAGGCAGGTGCACAAGTATCTGGTGTAGGTAATGGGACTGTCTACAGGTATTGTTGCGGAAGTTGCCAAAGAGGATGAAGGAATATAGGAGGATAGAGGCCTGTCTTCTGCCTCCAGAGTGGCTTTGGAAAATTGGATTAATTCTCTGCCTCTGCCACAAGGTTCCTGTGTAATGCTGGGAAATTGTTTGAAACCAAGTCTTTCACAGATGACCACTAAGCTTGTGTTCCTCGCTTTCTGGGAGCTCAAATGGAGTCTGATTTGCAGAAAGACTGGCCGCTGTGGACTGCAATGGGATTTTGTGGGAGTTGTGCTTTGCACATATAAAATGCCATGTGTAAAGATGCACACTCTGAAGAATCAGGTTGTGTGTGTGGCTTGAATTCGAGTGCCAACAATGAATGTGCCATTTTAATATCTTTTCTGTGGTGACCCTATCACCTCCTACAGTTGCAAAGATAAATTTATTAATGTTTGTGAAGGCTGCAGATGCTACAGAAATGAACACTATAGGAAAGGAGAAAAAAAAAGAGAAAATAAATATTTCTATATTTAGATCAGGCTTCGAATAATATGGAGTAAATAGGCACTGAGCTCAAGCCTAAATAATACGGATAAAACAAAATATTGAAAAGCTGTTCAACTAGGGAGTATCACCCAGCCTGTGCCCTGAGGAAAACTAATATGTGCTCATATAATTAGAGACTGTGTTGTAATCCCTCTGCACAAGGGAGCTGAATTAAAGTTTTCTGGGTGACTTAATTCTGCATATCTTAACTCTGCATTTGCAAAGTCAAGCTCTCGGTTTTCTTTTAATGTTTTTTTGGATGTAATCTCTCTATGCCCCAACCGGTCAGTACAATAGTAGTGAATGGTACTTTAAATGTTCTTAGGATACTTTCAATTAAAACTAGCAGGGCATAAAGCTGTGTATCTTTCCTCTTTGTCCCTTAGTGGATCTATTTACATATCAAACTTCTACACGTTGGAAGATTATTTCATGACCCAGTAGTGTTCTGCCCATGTTATACTATGGCCCTCTTCCACACCCAGTATGCTTATTCCTGGTAAGCTGGGTGTATGAATTTCACTAATTGTTCAGCTGAAACTCATGTGGATGGTCTTCTGATTCTTGCTGAGTGCTGTATTCTAGTGACGGCATTTCTCAGGTGCTGCTCCATATCTTGAAGGATAGGACCCTAAATGATTGGCATAATTTTAGCAGCTAGAAATGGCAGGAAAAGGACAGAAGAGTTTGAAATTTTTCTTCTTAAAGACTGGATTTTTTCATTATTATTATTTTTTTATTCCCTTACCATATAAAATTGCTCTAAGAGCTAGAACATTTTTCTCTGATAACTCTGATTACTTTCCATGACACTCTGAGACTCATTGCTATGGGAAATGATGTTGTTTTTTGCCTCATATTGGGTTTTTATTTTTTCATGCAAGATGCTCTCAGGAGTTGATTCCAAGGTGGCAGCAATCTTAAGGAGCAGAGCAGGCCTGAAATGAATGAATCAGTAAGTTGAGATTGTCCCCATGCAGGAATTGCTGAATCCTATCTGGCTTTCTTCATAATCATTATTTATTGAGGTAGAAATCCATTGTGATTACAATCTCCTTCAAGTGGTGCATTTTTAAATAGCAGTTCCCACCCCAAAAGTATCTGAAGGGGCTGACTAACACTTGTTTCCTTTTGACTCTTTAGTCTAATTTTGCTGCTACCAGAAGCTGGAACAGTCTCGTTTGCCTTTTTTTTTTTTTTTTCTCACTGCATCTTGTACAGCTTCTTCTGCTTGGGATTTGACCTATGACTTCTGAGGGCTGTTGAAAACTGCCTGAGAGGGCACTAGTTTGCTGGGCAAACAGCCAGTAATTCTGTTATTTTTAAGAAAAGGCAAGAAGCAGCTTTTGAAATTGTGGCCCCACTCCTTGGAGTAGGTCTTCCAAGCTCCTGTCAGAGCTGCAGAGTTTCTGCTCTTTATTTCCTGCCTTTTACCCCTCTTTTCCTGCATTGTGGTCCAATAAGGACTGGACAGCAGCTCCCTCGGGCTAGCCAGTGGCAAAAGGAGTTCATAGCTATATGATTTGGCTTTTACCTCTGTTCCTCCCACTCCCAAATTCTTGTTGCCCATCCAGCATCAGGCGTCAGCTAGAGAAACCATGAAGAAAGCCCTGGTTTCAGTACTTGAGTTGGGGAACTTTTCTTGCTGGCAATACCTAATTCTATATGGTATTATAATCATGACACAGTCATACTCCTGAGATAATACAAGCCCTTCTCTGTTCTTTGCACATCAAAATACTCCTGAGATGTAATTATCTCATGGCTACCATTCTCCCTGACAAGTCTTATTGCTTAAATATTGCAAGGCTGGAATAGCAATCTGTGCAGAAAACATTAAATATTCATCTCGTGATATACTTAGAGAAATAATCACTTTATAAGTATTGAGTAAGTAGTAATTTTCAGATCTTCCAATTTGATAGCTATGGAGACATTACAGGACTGGGGGATTTGTTGCTCTGTTGAAGCTCTGCCGTCTCTCCATCTTGATCTGAAAGGTTAATGTCATGAGGTGTTGTGAAAAAACACAAAAAAGTTTTATCTCATGGTTGTATCTTGGCTGGTAGTCTCTAGTCCATGTGAATGCTCCCCCCCATGCATCTTTGTAGAGGAGTTAGACCATCCTTTCATCTCTAGAGAGTAGCTCTCAATTATAAGGAAGCATAGGTCACTGGTGCAACAGGAGATGAATGAGTTTGTCTTGCTCGTACCAGCTCCTTGGCCGTTCTGAATGAATGTCTTGAAATCAAAAACAGGAATTGGTTTTAAAATTGTCTAAAGTGGGATCAAATCACTGAATATTCCCTCCCCTGGGAAAGGAGTTGGCCAAATGACTTTTGAGGATGAAGGTGAAGGCAAGAAGGGGGTGGCAAGCAGGAGCTGGTCTAGGAGCTATAGTTACTACTAGAGGGCCAGTGGGTGAAGACAGGCTTCTATCCTTGCTCTGGAGGGGAGGAATTTGACCCATGACTGCAACCTATGAGGCTGCTTTATCCATGTACAAAGAAAACATCCTGTCCTAAGATGAACTGAATCCCTTTCCAGTCATCTGGCTTTTTAGACAGCTGCCTCCGAGGAAAGCAGTGCATTCCCCTGTCTGACTTCTCACTGTTGTCTCCGTTTGCAGAGAACATATATGTGATGAGAAGGCGCCTACAGTCTGGTCAATATAAGGAAAATGTACCCCATTGTGATAAAAGTGATCAGGAATGGCTGCAGCTGACCATGGGCAGAGTATTTGTCCTGGATCCACCCCTGCAAGTTGACCCTTTGGTTGAGTAACTTTTCATGGGTGCTTGTGGGCCTGCTCCATGCTAGTATATAAGAGCTGTCAAGCTCATTTTGGAATTTGCCACTGTTCAGTACTTGTGGTCAATCAGTGTGTCACCGGCTGTAGCAGCAGGAAATACCCCTTCATTTTATTTTGAAATGAAGCAGTCACCTGCGCCTTTAACAGGAGAAAAAAGGAGGGAATTGGGACATCTTCAGTTGGTCTTCAATCCCGATTTTAATCGGTAGGAACAGTGCCACCGCTGATTTCATTAACAACCTGGAGGAGGAAAGATCTGAGAGTGTGTGTGCATGGCTGGTTATAGTAATTAAGAAATCATCAATGGAACTGTAAGAGGTGCCATTTGTGGATGCTTCTGGTTCTCTACTCCAGTGGAAGTGGTGAATAAAGCTGGAAAACTGCACTTTCCTCAATGACAAATTAAATCCTCCACACGTAACTGCCTGGAATTCAGCTGCCTGTGCTTCAGTCAGCAAGCTGAGCAGTTGAACTACTACTTGTGTTGGGGTTTTTTGAGGCTGGTAAGCAAGCCCTATGGAAAATATACCAAAGGGGGTAGGGAGGTTATTAACTGCCTATTAACTGTAGTAGCCATATGCCAATACCTGAACTGTCAAGTCAGCCCAGATCCACTGTGTATGAAACCCAGGAAAAAAATAATGCCATAGTGCATCAGACCAGGAAATTTGACATCATGTGACTTCAGCAGTGGCTAATAACTGATGCTTTAAAGAAAAGTGAAATACTTCTACAATGCACCTAGGTGTGGTGCCTGTACATGGGGCTTGGGGGGAGGGCAGCTACCTGGCAGCCTGGGGTTTGCTTTCCTGTGTTGCCTATAACAGTGTTGTGTTAGGCCTCAAGAACAAGTGGAGAGAGCCCCAGTTTTGTCATAAGCTGAGTGCACTTAAGCTGAGGGAATCCTTTTTTACTTGAATCAGTGCCAGATATTTGATTCACTCTGCCAGTCTTTCACTTTTCCCCCCTTGCTGTATATAGTACTTTGTTCTATGTTTAATTTTGTGTTTTCAGTAGAAGAAGGCCCCTGAATAAAAAGGCCTCTTGTCTTGCTGTAGTAGTTCACACTGAAGAACTCTTTCATGGGATCAAAAAAGCTTTATCACTCCAGTACATAGAGACTTACCTGTTTGCAGGAAAGCACCCCTCTAGTATCCACACTCCCAGACTTCCACTTCTTTTATTCCAAGGGAAATTCAATAAAAAGACTCCTCTTAAGTCTCTTACGTTCTTTATCCCTAAGAGAATGTGAAGCCAAGGAAAGGCTACACCCAGCAGGTTCACCATGTAATGCATTTGTTTTTAATTGCCTCATTAAGTCAAGTTATGCTGGCTTGTATTCCTCAGCCCAATGCAATCTGACATAATAGGATGTTGTCAGAAGTTCTGGGACAATTGGGAGTTTCATTTGACTGTGGATTTCTTTTTCATTGGAAATAGCTGAACTGATCATGTGAAGTGGTTATCTGCATTAGGAACAGTCTTGTCAGAAGAAAAGGCAGTGCCATTAATGTATTATGTCATGACCAGGCCACTCAATTTGCTTGTTGTTTCCAGTTTAAGTAATGTCTTGTTGGTAGAACAAGGAAAGAATAGGGAAGGTCTGTCGGGCAGAAATCCAACACTGGTTTGAAATTTCTGGGCCGGGAACCTTCAGTATCAAGTCGACATGGTGCATTTGCCACAATGTCTTTGTAAAGCTCATTTAAGACTATAGAGCAGCACTCAGGTGAGACGGTCGGATTACAACTGTCTCTATCCAGTGGAGAAGACCTCATGGGACTGAGAGGGCTTTGCAAGGCCAAAAGAAAGTGATGATTGTTTTCTGGGTAGAATCTGGCCCATGGTTACCAGACATGCTTTTTTTTTGCAAGGCTTCCAAGTCTTTGTGAGGAGACAGTGCATCTTTCGGTTGCTGTGGTATTATGACCCAGTAAATCCATGGCAGTCACTTTGCTGTGTAGGCAGCTGTATGGCCTAGCAGCCCATGCGGACTAGCCTTTTTATTCACAGCAGATCTTAACTTGTCTATAGCAGAATTTTCCTGTCGTGGGGACTCCTGAGAGGTTACTATTCGCCTCATTTACCCACTCCCACCATCTCCCCAGAGCCATGAATTAACAGGAATGAAGGCAGGAAATTGTCCTACTCAACAGAGAAACATAGTCTTATCTTGACTCTCTTTACTCAGCCAGCACCAATCTTTGGGGGGAAAAAGCAGCACCAACAGTAGCAGGCAAGCTGAGTCCTGTGGCTTCAATGCATAATGACTGCAGATCACAGGCCATAGGTTTGACTTTTTTTCTCTGGCACTTGGTTTGGCTATGTTTTCTGAGAAACAGCTATGGAAAGAGCCTCAGAGTTCATGCCCCTGCTGTAAGTTGTAGTTAGAAGAAAGATTTCTATACAGCAGAAGGGAAGAAAGAGTTCCTGCGTAGCCATCACTTGCTGTATTTGACAAAATAACTTCACCCAGCTCTGAATTACAGCCACATGTGGGATGTGGAATATCCCAGGGCATCAGCACTTGGCAGCTTAATTCAGGACTATGGGGAAAGGACTCAATGGAATGAGATTATAGCGAGCACAAATGGCCACAGGCTTAGCTGTCTCTCTTGTCTCTCCTCCTACAAATCAGAGAGACCCTTAGTTCCACAAATGGGACACTGGCTCATATATAGATGGCTGAGATAAAAGGACACCTTAAATGAACCATCCACATCTGCAACACTGTTTAAACCCTAATGAACTTAAAGTAGTCTCTGTCCAAGTATTAGGTAAGCTAGACCATGGGCATAAGAAATTTCACTGGTTCCTGGATACTATCAGACTAGGTATGTTAGCATGTCTGGTCCCATAGTCCTTGCCTCTTCTACATTCGATGGTCCCATTTGAGAGGACACCTCTTTTTTTATATATAAAAACGTAGGAAGAGAAATTATGTGGGAAATATGTACTGAGGACTTTTACGTGGCAGCTGCCCACCCTGATGCAGCCACCAGATGTGTTATCAAGGAAGTGGTGGAGAGGAGGTCTAATTCAACTTAATGCGCAAGCTCCCTGTTCATCTTCCCCTCTTGTTGGTCCTCTCCCTACTTCTCCCTTTCCTCTTTATTCTCTTTACCCACCTCTTCCTTTTAATTTCTATTCTGTTCTTCTTTGCTTTTTCATCCCAGTTATCCTACAGGTATCTGATTTCTTGTTGCTCTCAGCAACTTTTGATGCTTAACTTAAGCTGTCTACCTTTCCATCTCTCCTCCATGCTCTAGCTGATATCTCTGTTCTTTCTCTTGACTTAGCAGAAGCTCTTTCGGGTCATAGTATCTCTTATCTGCTTGTAAATGATGCTCTGGATGAGTGGTACACTGAACAAACAATGGTGGGGTTCTGTTGTGTGCCTGGCCTTGTATTCAGGGGAAGGTATTGACTTATGCCCAACTCAGTTTCCTATTTGCAAAGCTATGGTGGTCCGTTTTGGGAGGACTGAAGCCTACCGTTCATCTCTACCCGCTAGTCAAATTGGTGTTATAAATTATTCATGTGACGTTGCATGGACAGAGCCGTTAAGCCAGTTTTCGGTCCTGATGAAATCAGTTGGAATCTTGCCATGATAAAGAGTTGTTATAAGAAGAATAATTTGATTTGGGCTGTAGTATGATGAATTTCAGTAAGACTCTTAGCTTCACTTTACATTTGTGGCAGTCCCACATAGGTTAGTAGCAGTCTAAGTGAAATGTGTCAGGCAGTTTCTTGAGTGAAACACTGTTAGTGCCCAAGTGCTGAGTAACAGACTAGATGAGGGGTTGTCAACCAGGGGCTCGCATACCCCTCGGGGTACTTTGAAAGGTCCCAGGGGGAACGTAGAGTGGGTGGGGATGGAGCGCCATCACCCCCCACTCTTGCCTCACAGGAGCAGGGCCATGGCGTGGTGGGAGCAGGGCCGCACAGATGTTGTGCTGCCACCACTCCGTCACTTGCCATGCCCCCACCCCATGTCTGGCCGCTCCTCCCCATCCCTACTCCATGTCCAGTGCTCGCCTCCCTCCCTCCCCCACCCCCCTTACTAAAACGGGGGACACCAGGGGTACACTTATTAGAAAAGGTTGAAAACCCCTGGACTAGACAATATTGCTGGGTAGAGTGGCAAACTATAAACCCCAAAGAGCCCTATGGCATGAAATAATCTTGGTGAGGCAGGAGCAGGGTGGTATTAGAAGACCTGAAAAGGTAACCAAAATAGTGGGATAGATAGAATCAAAGCAGTGAATAACGTGAAAGCCATCTGTATATGGTGGAGACTATGCTAGGGCTTTGATCTCACCAATAGTAACGTCCTATATTTGAGGCATGGAGGTCTTTGGGTTGAATTAAGATGAGTGGAGTCTGGATGGACTGTGTGCACCTCCCAGGGGAGTCTAGCACTGAATTTAACCCAATATAAACAGTAGCATAAGTGATATATCTAGTACAAACTCATCAGAAAACAGGTGAATAGTATTCTGTGGGTGTGCAAAACAAGTATGAACAATATGCTCATATGGACAAAAGGGAACACAAGAAGCAATAAACAGTGTAGAAGATAAAGCACTTTCTCTCCCATGTGTTAACTTCACTTGTTGCCAGTTCTCCCAGGCATGAGCAAATGCAGCTGTTATTAAAGTTGATGGTTCTGTACAGTTTTATAAATGACAGTAAAAAGTGGGTTTGTGCTTTCACCCCCGCCAAATTGCATGGATAAAGATATTTGGCATGCGCTTCACCCGCATCCCTTTTTAACATTAAGAAACTAAATTCTCTTCATCTAAGAGCGTTAAATTACATTTTCTTGCTTTGCAGCATCAACTTTTTTTTTTCAGTATGAAAATCCTCTTGGTACCAAACCCACAGAGCAGTTTCTGAACAGCTGTAATAAGCTACTGAATTCATTTCCAAATGAACTATTAACATTAATAACTACATTGTGTCTTACAGCAGAGAGCTGGCTGTGTCCCAGCTGCAAGACAAGAGATTTGGGGGTCAGATGGCATGGTAATTAATAGGGAGTGGAGAACCCACTGGAAAATTTTTGGCACTGAAGCTCACATTCTTAACTCCCTCCTTAGCCAAAACAGGTGGGGACTGGGAAGGGTTGAGAGAAACTCGGGGACAGCCCTTTTGACGCAGTCACAGTTGAGTTATAAGCTGCGGAGGTGCTAAACTGCAGAGAACAAAAGTGATCTCTGGAACTGTTTTCCATCCTGACCTAGCTATGGTACTCCACTACCATACTACTCAAACATATCACAGTCTTCTATATTCATGCAGTACACCTCAGACATAGGGAAGTGTTATTCTCTTTTTTTCATATGAGAAACTATACCACAGACAGGCTAAAGGCTACATCCTGAAAGGTATTTAGGCACCTATTAGCCACTGAAATCAAGTGGCTTTCCCCAAATCACACAGGGAGTCTATATATGAGAGGAGGCTAGGGCACCACTTCTCTAGTCAACAGGAGCACAACTGCAGTCTCAAGCAGCTGTTTGCTGCAGCTGTGAATGTGCCCAGATATTTCATATGCCCTCATCTTTGCAGGAGTGCTGTTGGCACTGGATTTATGACACAGATACCTTGTTCCAGGTAGACCCAAACCCTCAGGCAGACCACGACCTTTCCATTTGATAACAGGCAAATTTTATTGGTACGCAGTGATAGCAGATAAGAATAATGCAGGCAAGGCAAACAAAATACTTCCCCACTCCCTGATTCTGTCTGTCACAGAGGGCAGGTACATCTGGCCAGTATATGAGCTTCACCCTGAGGCTCTTTCTTGAATGTTAGATACCATGGAGGTCAATGGCTGAGCCCCCCGACCTGAGTGGGGTGGGTGAGACGGGCTGGTGGTACAGGCTCTGTCTATGGTGGCCTCAGGTTCCTCTCTTGGGGACACTTTGCTGCTCTGAAATCCCTCCTTTTGTCTCCTTTTCCTCCTCTGACTCTTCATCTCTGGGCATTGTTGATTGGTTTTCCTGGGGTCATTATAAGGTGCTTGGAGATGTGATGAAAATTGGCATGTTTTGTGGTTTAATTGCATCATGGTGTACATGTGGGGGGGTGGGGAGGTTATGGTTTAAATGAGTTTGCTATATTGCAAATGAAACCACACCTGAATGTAATTTAGTTTGCAATGTAGCTATTTGTAACATAGCAGTCTTTTGACAGCTCGCTGTGGGAGAGGCGGGCTGAAGGCAGAGTGGTGAGGGGCCTGATCCTTTTTCTTTTTTTGCGATGTATGCCCATGTCTCCCATGGCTGGGGGGGCAAGCTGCCAATGGACCAAGTGACCCCTGAGCTGCGGGAGACCCTGGTCTTTCCTTCTACAGTGGGGTGCCCCAGCTTGGTCTCAAAGAATAGTTGGATCAGACTGGGTGCTACTTCCACTATGGAGGAAAAGTCTAGATCCCTACCTCCTCCCCCAGCTCGGGGCCCACCAGCAGCTCGCCCCCACAGATCAGGTGAAGTCTACCCATGTGAACTGCCACTGAGCCATGCAGTCCCTGAGATGCAGGGGGGGGTCTAGTCCTTCCCTCCATGGCAGTGGTGCCCCCCAGGACCAACTGGGCAGGTTGCTAGCTGTGCAGATGCTGCCCCAGGCCACAGGCAGCACCCGCTAGATCCAGCTCTTCCCTGAGCCCTCATGGGGAGCAGCACCTGGCAGGCTTCCAGAGTGTAGGACTGGGGAAAAGTTGTATTCAGCAGGTGCTGCCTGTGAGCTAGCACCTTGTCCTGGAGGCCTTGGGGGGTGCCACTGCTGCAGAGGTAAGGATCAGACCCTACCTCCCCCCTGCAGCTTCAGGTGCTGCACAGCCTGGCAGCAGCTTCTATGGGCAGGCTCCACTGGGACGGAGGAAAAAAAAAAAAGGCAGTGAGGCCTGTTCCTTCCCTTCCCACCCCCCCATAGAGCTTGCCCACCTCTCTCATGGCTGGGGGGCCTTGAAGTGAGAGGGGCCCCAGACCTTCCCTCCATGGCAGTGGCACCCCTGGGCAACACCCGCCCACTAGTAGCCCACCCAGGTGGCCCCGGGGGTGCCACCACTGCAGAGGGAAGGACCAGGGCCCCCTGAAGCTCAGGGGCTGCTCAGCTCACCAGCAGCTTGCCCCCAGCCATGGGAGACACAGTCAGGCTCCACAGAAAAGAAAAAAAAGAAGGACTAGGCCACTTGCCATAATAGTGATGGAAGTCCCTAAATTGAAATGGTGGGTTTTTAATTGTCACAGTTAAAAACCCACCATTTCAATTTAGGGACCAAACCCCCATCACATGTACAAGCGCTCATACTGTCCATGTTCTGTTCTATCTGCATACTCCTTTGTTTCCCAAACCCACTACATGCACATATCTTAATTTGGTTTACTAGTCCTCCTAATTTGTTCTGTCTGCCAAAGCCAGAAATCCAGCTGGGCACTGGATGGTGCAGAGTCGCTTAACTGTTTGGTTAAACTGTTTGCCTTATGGAACAGTGATACATGTCTTCAGTTTCCCAGCCTCTGTGTCTGCTGGCTTTAGACACAGTGGAGCTTAGAGAAAACTTTATCACAAACAAGCTTTTAGGAATCAATTAACGCTTGCCATTCCTCTGGACCATTGTTCTAATGCATATCTACTTTACCTACAAGCCAGTTCCCGAAAGCAAACCTCTAAATAGCATTTTCTAGCCATCAGGTGGGAGGCATAGATCTAACCCTGTGAAGTGTCTGGCTTCTGCTGTATTACAGGCTGTGGAAATGAAATGAAGAAATATTAGCATTTAACCATTTTGTGTCAATAAAATGAGCAAATGGAAACTACTTGTTTGGCAGTGTTTGTATCCAAAGCTTTCCTGAAACTCCTGTCCTCCCTAGGGGCTGCTCTAACATGTCCCTGGGGCTGTGACAGCCTGTGGGTAGCCCAGTATCTGGGAGATGTGTAAATGTCAGTTATCTTTAATTTACTTCTCCAGAACTGCATCTCTCATTCTGCCCTTGTGGCTTTGTATAAAATCATTTATAGCTATAGCCTGATGACCTTAAAAAATCAGTTTCCAGAGGTAATGCATAGGAAAGGAGCAGGAAATAGTGAGATGTGAATCAGATTTAATTTTTCTTCTAGACCAGACATCTGATGATTTGCATGATAAATGCAATTCAGGTGGCATCTTCCCTTCTGCCAACTAAACATCATTCTTAGTGTTCATAATCAACAGTCTAGCTACTTGACCTGTGTATAATGGTAGCAAGCCATGCAGTGAAGCTGTGCTATAATAGCTAGTCTTTATTCAGGAAAACATGGACAATTAACTGGATTTGTTCCAGCGCCACAAAATCCAAACTGGGTTCTCAACATTCCCTGTGTCTCAGTGTGTCTAATCTTGTGTTTCAATTTTGAACCCTTTTTTTAAAACCTGGAAACATGTGGGTTGTGATGGTCCTGAATTCCTCTGTCAAACATTGGTTCTTCCATCACAATGCTTTTGAAACTTGTGATTGCTCCTGTGATTGAGGTGGGCCTCTTGAGCAGGCAGCGGTTGGAAAGTCTAATCCTGATATTCTTCCTCTACATTTGGCTTGTTGTAGCTTTTCTTTTTTCAAACCCCAGCAATTACAAACTGGGTGGGTACAGATCCAAAACTGTTATAAGTGTTGCACAAGCCCAAGAAAATATCCAAAGGAAGCAAGTTAAAGGCCAAGGAAATTTGCAAAGAAACTGATGATATGTGTTGATCTGAAAGCAATGAAAAGCTTCTTGATACAGAGCCTGCTGCTTCCTTTCACAGTGTGGTTTGTAACACTAAATTAAGAATAGTTTCATCCCTACCTGAGATTTGGGTTGGGCAAATTATGAAACGCCCTACAGAGAGAGTAGTCAAGGCCCCACAGTGGGAATGAAGAGGTGTGTAGGTTTCCTGTACTGTGATAAGATTTAGGCTGTTCCTTATGGAGAGCAAATTCTACATGCTAGCTCTGCAATATAGAGCATATCCTGTCTCCCGTGTATACATTTTTTTTTTCTTGCTAAGCCTGCCTCTGGATATCCTTATTACAGCACTACGTGGGAGGGTAGGCAAGGAGTTGTCTGCCCTGTTGCCATGCTTACTTACTGTGGTCTTACTGTTGCTGTATTTTCCCCCCTCCCAAAAAAAAAAAAATTGTTCTGTTGGGGTTGGGTCGGGAATTGGTGCCTCAGAAGAGAAAAGATCTGTACCTCATTTCCCATCTCCAGCGTAAGTTAGCCAGACTTGCTACTTGCCACCCATGGTTTTCCTTATTTCAGAGACTTGAGGCTCCATATATAACTAATCTGTATATGACCTTCTTTCAGTATATGGGCACTGATTTCACTATCATGTCCTTCAAGACTGAATTGCATCTGCACAATGCTGGAGGTGCTTGGCCAGCCCAGCTTATTTCTCCTTGCAGTAAAATCTTGGAGAGATAACAGGGGAAGACTATCTCAAAGAGATGCCCTTCCCCTCAACATAGATGCAAGCTGTTGTGGCTTCCGTGCTGCTAAACCAACTAGGTCCCTACAGAGATACTGGAGGATCTTTCTTCATATCTTGCTTCCAAACCAGCTCTGGATAGCAAGACTCAGCTGGAGCTGTCCTGCCAGCCTCTTCTGTGGCAGGAGCTGTGCACCTAAATGCTGCACAGAAAATACACATCTGGCTAGAATGATCTTCCCCCCCCAGCCGCCTTCTTTCTTTTTTTTGACGATGCTTTTAGCAGCCCCTCTGGTCTGACCCTTCTCCAACATTTTCTGCCAACATGGACTCTTCAGAGTCTGAAGATGAAAAGATGCTGTATGGGGGTGGAGTGGGGAGAGAGGAAAGCTGAGCCCTTCTCCATCCTTGGATGACCTGAGTCCATAAGAGTTTCAAAGTGAGGGTAGTAGAGCAGCTAAACCAGCCTCTTCCTTTGAAACATGGGCCTTCCAGTATGAACCAGCAGTACTGCTAGTGAGAGAGAACATCCTTTCTGGAGTACAAGACAGTGCTTCTTTCAGGGGCATGATTTCAGAAGAGCTTGGGGAGGGGAGAATTATCTAGATTCAAGCAGAGTGGAAGATCATTTCCTCTGCAATGATAGTCATCAGCTTTCTGCTCTGTCAGGCAAGTAACTGCCCCACACGCTGCTGACTCACATAATCATCCTTGTGTCAAATGACAGAGAGCAGTGTTAAAGCAAAAATAGAACGGCTAAACTGAGACCAGTTTGAAACTCATGCAGTTTGTTTTTGGGGAGAGGGAACTTTTTGGATGCTGTATTTTACTCTACAAAATGTTGTGGTTGCCGAAGGAAAGTAACCCTTTACTACTAATAATACAATTCAAGATCTTATTTTTTCTAAACTTTAGAAAACTGTGCAGCACTGGTCTAAAGCTTTCAGTCTCTGCCTAAGAAATGGAGTGTATCCTTATTTAAGAACAAGCAGTGAAATGGAACCAGCGTAGCCTTACTGGTCAAGGCAAAATATATGAAGTCTTGCTGACTTGTGATTTGTATTGAAACTTCCAATACTTTTGTGGGCATGTGTTTTTAAATCCCCAGCTGCTGGAGTTAGGTGATTCCACAAGCTTCTGTTTTAAAGAAAAGCAAATTTCTAGCCCTGGTGATTATGGAGTAATGCTTGTAAACGAGGCCTGAGTCCTCAGAAGAAAGTTATCCTGCCCACGAAGTAGTTGGCCTTAAGATGACAGATAATTGCATACTGACACTAGAACATTCAGAGACGTCCAACGTGGATTGTTCTTTCTCCTACACTGTCTGGTTAGTTGGCTGTCTGACACTAGGGTCCACTGTACAAACATGGATTGAGAGTGGGTCCTTGCTCTCGTGGATGACTGGTGCAGTACAGACTTTAGGGAAGACGTGAAAGATATCATCAGTGACATGACGCATTTGTAAAACATGTGGCATGCAGAGAACACACAATAATCTGATACAAAGATGATATCCATATCCATGTGACATGCTTATGCTTGCAATTCTGCAAACACATCACTCTTTCATTGCAGATGCACACCAATAAAGCTTTATGTCACACGAAACCATTGTGCTTTCTTGTTACACATTATATGATTGCAGAACCAAAGCATCAGTTACAGCATCATAAGTGGACTGATCCTGACATGATGCAAGAGACTCTGAGATACCGTACAGTCCTAAATTCAAGCTTGATTTCAAAGCAAAAGTTGCAACTGCTGGCTTGGCCCCATGAATGGCAACATGAATTGATTATGTCATCTCTAACTAATGATACTAGAGACTAATAAAATGACTATTAGATTGGCTGGCATTATTAGTCCCATTACTAATTATGTCGACATGACAGTAGTATTAGTGCTAGTATTACCCATGAAAGTAAAGTGAAATTGTACTCATAAATCTTATTGATGAGGAATTGGATGATGGCTGTAGACCATCATAAAGGGAAAAAAGGAAAAAGAATAGAGAAGGTTTGGGGGTGTGAGTGGGAAGTGTTTGTTGAAAAAGGATAATATTTTGTTTCCATGCCTGAGAAGTTGGGTTTCAAGGTTGGATGATATTCAAACCAAATGTTTTCTGTTAACCTTCATGCATTCTTTTGGAATTGATTTAATGTTCAGCTATTTTCTACAAGCAGTCAAAATAACCCTCCCTTCGTGCATATTAAAGGCCTGTTAAGAGAGGGGATGGCCTGAGGATGGAGAAAGGGATTACATGCCATGACTCTTGAGTTTTGTTCATTACCCTGACCCTGATTTGCTTTTTGATTTAGGCAAATCACTTTACCTTTTAGAACCTCCATTCTTCCTTTTGTAAAGCCAGGGTGATCATTTTGCTGCGCTTATAGGGAAACTATGAGGAAATCTCAACACTGGTGGAGTGCTTTGAGATCCTCAGATAAGAGGCCGCATGAATGCAGACTAACGTTGTTTAAGACTAAAGTGGGACACAAGCTATGTGCCCCTCCTGGGGAACAGAGGCAGAAGGCAAGAATACCTGGTTTGTGAAAGCTATCTGGACTTGGGGCCCATCCCCTGAGGAAAATGCCTCATTAGGTTAGGTAGATGGAGACTGGCAGGGAAGGGCTGGTGACTAGGCTCCTTTCCACACCTCCCACCCAAAGGCTTTTGCAGCTGAGCCAGCACAAGAGCTGAGGGCTGGGTCCAGAGATAGATGCTGCTGTGGGCTACCAACTAATTATTACTTATTCTGGAGCAAAGAGGAAGCAGGGAAGAAATTGTGACTCATGGGTATATCTGTGAGTAGCGCTATTTTGTGGGCCTGCCAGCAGGGTGGTATAATTTATGCAACTCTCCATGCTCAGAGCTGCACCCAAAGTCACAATCTACCCTTAATCAGCAGGAAGCTCGGAGGAATACGGCACTTCAGTTGCATCCCACCGTGGTGCTGATTTGTTCCAATTTGTTGGTCATTGAGCTCAAGGGGTTAACCTGAGAGGGGACCCAGCTCAGGGAGTGGGCTGCACTTCACTTTGTGCTTGGCCCCCCCTCCATGTTTGAGGGGGAGGATTGCAGTTTGATCACCGCTGACGATAATAACTCTATTTATAATGCCTTAAACGAAGTGCATAATAATTTAATTTGTATGTCCATTAATACTATCTACTGCAGGATTTGTTCTTAATTATCTCACTATAAATGTAGTTTTAGGCATATTAATGGCCTTCAAATCCTGCTGCTTGGCAGAGCCATGTAAATCCAACTTGTGTGACTTGGGAAGGGAACATTTGTGTCTTGTTAACCTCTTCTTTCCTGAACCTGGCACATGCTTGCTATCCTTTACTAGTTCATTGCCTCTGATGTTATCCTCTATGAAACAATTTTCCTGCCCTTTAGACCTGGAAATTATTGGGAGACCATGAATTTTGTGTGGGTCAGTTTGATAGCTTTTTAAAAACCATGCCTTTTGTTTAGATTATTTCCAGCCTCTCTGTGAAGACAGGGGAAGGTGCATCTCTGGGAGACTCATGCAGTGATTCTCAAACAGGGTGCCACGGCACCATGGTGTGCTTTCAGATCCTTTCAGGGGTGCCATGGAGTTCCACACAATGTTATCACTGTTACATGTGCAAAGAGACTCTCAAGGTGAACCAAGAGACTTCAAATAGGAATTCATAGTATTGAAAATGTTCTGGCAGAAGGCAGGGTAGATTTGCACCTTTATGGACTAACTAAATCAGAGATGGATACCCTGAGCTTTCTTGAGCAGGGGGCTTACATTCTAACCTGTTGTGGTCTTTCTGCACTCTTTGCAATGGAAGAATTACTCTCTCCATTTTCTATAGTCAAAAAAATAAATGAAAACCAAGAGCTGGTGTTTTCTGAGGGGTGCCTTGAGTCTAAAAGGGATGACCGCCACTGCTCTAGTGCATAAATGACTGGCCTGGCTTTAAGAGTGGTTGATACCTGCCCCTCCCGTTGGCTTACCAGGCAACATGACTTGTTTTAGCTTCTCTGAAAATTGGACCACTAAACCCAGTATTAGATCAAGAACCTGCAGATGCAATGAGAGCAACCAACACTGCTTGTGATGTATCTAGAAATACAAGTCTCCTGGGGTCAGTGCATACAGAGCTATTTCCTACCTTCTCTCCAATTTTCCTGTGCTACAGTTTAAAAGTCTTTTTCATGGAGCAATAGTCTTCTGTGATTTAAATAGTTCTAAGAAGAGCATATTGGAAGTGATATAAAGCCTTGTGCTTTGGAGTAAGTGTCAATTGCTAAATAGCAGGGATTAGGGTAAGCCTTTCTTGATAGGACAGATAACCATGCAGCTGCATACATGACTTTTGTCTGCATTTAGTGCAGGTCAGTGGCAGGGACAGAGGACTGAAATTGATGGACCATTCACTTAGATCCAATATAAAAATGTTTCTGTTTGGTAAGGTGACTAGAACCATATGATGCCTTAACATATCGTCTATCGTTTATCATGGGAAGATGACACTGAGTCATATTTGCAGCTTGACAACTGATTACCTGTGTGGCCTTAGCAGAGTCACATCATCTCTGTGCCTCAGTTTTCATGTCTGAAAACTGGGGCCAATTGCACTTTCCCTCTTCTGAAAGGTTGTTTGAGAAGTTTGCGAGAAAGGTGCTATAGAAATGCAAGCAATTCTTCCTCTGAGGGAATTCAAAAACAGTTTCCTATGAAATGGACATATCATTAATATTTTCCATAGAGTCTGATATTGCTTGCATTCTGCATTAATTATTTCTATTTTTTTTTTAAATGAAGCTAGCATGTACATGTGTCTGTATGTGGGCTTTTAAGAGTCTCTGCTGCTTCTGAACTGAGCCTGAATGTTTTGCCTGAGGAATATTTGAAATCTGCCAGAATGTGTGTATAGCTGAAAGCAGAAATTGCAAACCTTATGAAAGAGCTGCTGCCCATATGAGTTTTCAGTTCTCCTAACTCATCGGGAAGGAGAAGGGTCTGCCCACACTTTCTGAGGGAACTGTGGACTGACTGCACCTACAGAAATTCTTTCCCATTCCCTTTTGGGTGGGAAGAAGCTTTTGGCGCACATACCAAGGACTCTTCCCTACCTCTGCAAGATCTGGATCCTTTGTGGTGATCCCTCCTTCAGGAGAAACTGCAGTGCTTAAGCCGTGGGAGTGAGGAAGAATTTGCAACCAGCTCTGTGGCTTTGTGACAAAAATGAATAAAGTTAACAAGGTCTTGAGGATCATTAAGAAGTCCTCAAGGAGACGGAGATGTAGAGAGGAGCTCAGGCTGGAGGAGGAAGTGGAAAGCTGGGAATTGTGTGACCCCAGTGGTTTATGCAGACTGCACCTCTGTGTTGGTGGTAAGAAAAATGCTCCTGATTTTTGTGATTGACTGGAGATCTGTGTCTGGTTCAAGTCCATCTCTGATGTCTTGGAAGACCCTCCTAAAGCGCCAAGGGCTTACATGCTCGAGGCTGTAGTTTTTAGGACAAAGAATGGGGAAGTAAGACCGACTCTCCTCCCATTTTTGCCATTGACTCTTTGCACAATCCTGTGCAGGTCATTTTAAACATCTGCAAAGTCGCTATAACGCTCCTTCTCTCTTACAGGATGCCAAGCAGCTGCACAAAACTCTCTTAGACCTTTGGTTGAAAAGTGTTGTAGTAGTACAAACTGTTTATGCCTTCAGGTTTCTATATAAAGAAAAATACATGTGGGGAAACAACATGAAATAAGAAAAAATGGGGATTGCCAATCCTCCCTGGGGTTTTTCTTGTTTGTTTGTTTGCTTGCAAAGTGCACCTACAACCAAGGGTACTTGACTGCCAGGTCCTTTTTAATCCATCTCATCCACCCTATAGGGTAGATGGATTTGTTCTCATTCTGGTCTCTTTCTCCAAAAAACCAGGCATTGGATACATGGAAACCATGGGCGGCTTATCTGTCCTTTCACCCATTGACCTGTTTTGCTGTCATCCAAAATTGTATTGAACTAATGTGCTGAGAAGAGGGGGATTCCAAAAGCTGGTGGACTTGGTTAATAAGTGTAGATTTTCTTTATTGCATTTAGAAAGTCTCAAAGGGATGTTAAGTACTTATGAAATGACAGTAGTGCCTAATATAGGTCTTTGGCCTTTACACTGTCCAATGATATCTATAGGTGTAGTTCTTCCAGTCATGGAGTCTGTTTCCATTTCTATTTTGTTATCTATCAGGCTACTTCTATGGCTCTATCATCTACATAGCAGAGCATCTCAACTGATATTGTTTTATGTGGTCCAGGTGAGGTTGGACAGCATTTCTTGCCTCCTTTTACAAATGATCAAAGCACAACGGTTATATAACTCTCCCAAGTTCATACAGACATTTGGAGACAAAGCAGGAAGATGAGCTCAAGTCTCCCAAATCCAAAGTGCGGTGCTTTGATAGGAAATCCTGACATCTCTCTTCCCCTTCCCACCCACCCTTTTTCATATGGGTTTCATTTGGCAGTTTAATAGGGTTTAGGTTAACTTTTTGTTCCTCAAAAGGATTTTAATTAAATTAAGCTGTGCTCTAGAATATGGAGGGTATGGTCTGCCCACTTGGTAAATTCCAGATAACATGTGGAGTGGCTGTCTCGACTATTTCCTAATGAGCCCTATGTGTAGAGTAGGTTCACGGATTTACGGGAAACCTTTTGGTGTGGTGCTTTGAACTGAGGCACAGGAAAGCCTTTCTCTGTGATCCTTTTTCGAACACTATTGCCATTCATAAGGTAATGCTGTGGTGGTTTTTCATGTTCTTTCTCCCCCCTCATGTGAGGTAGGCAGTGGCTCAAAGCATCACCCCGCTACCATCTAGATGATGGCAATGACAGGAATGAATTGTTGCAAAGACATCTGTTCAAGCAAAGGGTGGAGAGAAACAGAGCATCCTTCCAGTCCTGTTCTTTGAAGCTGGTTATTCCAGCCAATTGTATCTTGAAAATAAAATGTAAATGAATGCAATAATTTATTTCACAGCCTGGAGGCCTGGTGGTGTGAAAAGATAAGACAGCATTTCCATTGTTTGTATAATGGAGGTGCCTGTTTTGCGTCTGCTTCTGACTCCCTGATACCTTGCCAGCATTTAAATGTTGCCTTTTGTTATTAAAAAAAAATATATAAGGTAGTATAATATCTTTAACAGATTAGCATGCCATTTACATAACTGTCAGCTTTCAAGGCTCTTTGCATTCATATAGATTCTTTAGGAGTAGTGCACAGAAAGCAAAATTGTCACCAAATGGCTTGAGATTGCTAAGGAATAGTTTCATGGGAAGATAAAAGGCAAATTGCGATGAGACGGTAATTTGTTCAGTTCTATCAGGTCAGAAGGAAGAGCAGGGAGACCCTTGGATGTCTAAGAGCTGCTCTTTGATAGGCTGAAGAGGAGGAACAAACAGAGAGAAAAATAACAGTAAGACATGGCAGTGGCATTTGGATAATCTGTGATCTTATTTTTACTCTTTTAATTGGCCTGTCATTTTTCCATGTCTCGTGCATTTTCATAGGGATCTCTCTCTGCCCTTCATCTCCTCTCCCCCTTTTTTATTTTTTGTAGCTCCTGTGATTTCCCCACTGACACTCCCCATTTTATTTCTCCCCTCTTTTTTTCCATTTAAAAAAAAACTTGGCTAGCTTTGCAGTTTCTCTAAGCCGAAAGGCAGATCAAGCAAGAGACGAGCTGGCACTTGGAAGTATACTGGTTTTTTGGGAGAGTGTGGGGAGGAGGGCAAAACAGAAGTCCAGCATATGGGGGGAGGGAAGATTGTCCCTGACACAGAATTATTCCTATTTTCTGATACTTGTCGTCTTTTAACCAGATCTGGGTTCTACAACTGGATTTTGCAGTTTGGGAATCTATATTTGTTCTGAACTGAGTCACTCTATGCTTGTCAAATACTGTACTTGTGAAAATAGCCCCTACCTTCCAGACGTCTTGGAAATACCGGTGAGTTTGGTAGAACTTTAGAAGCTGAGGAATATTGCTCAGCCTTTCAGATCATCTCTGTAAAAATCTAAGTGATACCCAGCCAAGAGCAAGTCTCATCTGCCTCCCAAATGAAATCCCCAAGACACTTAATTAAAACTGAGCTGTCCTCATAAATCCCCTCTCATTGCTCCTTGTGTTTTGTTCATTCCTTTCCCATGGCTTTGAAGTGGGTGTTAACTGTTTGACAAGATGGGAGGACCCCGCAGAGACGGTCCATGTCTGATGGAATGGAAATAAAGAGACTCATGGTGATAGCTTGCGTTTTTATATTGGAACACACCTTTTGTCCCAGCCAAGATTCAAGTGCTTTATAAACTCTGGGTAGAAGTTTCAGTGGGGTTCAGTGCCTCAAAATGCAGCCATACATTCAAAAATCTCTCCTTTCATTGAAATACCTAAAAATCTAGCCATTTATTTTTTCAGAAGACCTGGCTTGACTGGATCCATGTTGGTGATTTGAGTTATTCAGAAGTCTTCTGGAGGTGTTGCTTGGAAGTCTCTAGGGCTGGATATTGTGACTCAGAGGGCAAGAGCAGATGAAAACCGGTTGCTCCAAACGAGCAGAGGGCCAGTGCAGACTGAGCACAAGTGTCCGATGGCTCCTGAAAAGAGACTGAGAAGCCACACACTCAGTATGAACTGAATTCCCACATGGACTGCAGGTATAGCCCCAAAGTGATAATGCTGCAGTGATCCCATGTGGAAGGAGGAAAAGGTATGGGTCACTCAAGGGAGGTCTGGCTTTGAGAGGTCTGTCCTTTACTACAGCTACTTGCATTGTGCAGCTATTTAGAAGGGGACATTCTCCTTCTCAGGGCAGCACACTTGCTGCTACAGCAGCAGAGATCGGCTCTCCCATTTCCTTTGCAAAATCTCAACCCCCTTCCTGATAGAAGCTTCTGCCTTGTCTGAGCTGATCTGTGCTTAAATCCAAGTCTCAGTCTAGACTAGATATTGGGGAAGGTGAGAAAAAAACCCATCTGTCTGGGTCTGATGAAATAGAGACCTAGACCTGATCGGCATCAGCCTGTCAGTCGCACAATGGCTACAATACCTTGCCCAGTGCTGATCAGAAGACGTGCTGGATGCGAACATGGCAGTACCCCTGATGTAGGACCTCCTTGTTGTCTGCATAGGTTTCCCCACTGGACCTTAGATGCCTTCAGTGACGTTTGCATTTATCTTGCTTTTAGGTTCTCATTCTAGCTGTTTGGCTTGTGACAGGCAATTTAATGTCCTGCCTGGTTCTCTTCTCAGTTTATACCTGAGATGTTTTGTTGTGCTGCAGTAGATCACTGGGAAACTGAAGATTTTGTTTCAAGCAATAAATCAAGACTTTAGAAGAAGAGATTAGTTCCTTTGTATATCTCTTACCTAAACATGTATGGTGCGGTATAATCCCCGGTTCCCCCTGTAGCATCACTAAGGAATGAAATAGTTCTTGTTTGGATAAAACAGTGACAATTTCTAAGTATATGATACCTTTTCACTGAAGAATCTCAGCATGCCTGCCCCACTTTATTGATGGAGAAACTGAGGCACAAAGAAGTTAAGTGGCTTTGCAGTCATGGGCCAAGTAAGTGGCAGAGTTGGGAACGGAAGACTGGAAAGGAGGTGTCCATGATGCTTTGTCCCAGGCTTCAACAACCAGATCACACTCCTAGTTTTGCTGCTTGGTTTTGTTCTGACCTTTGTCTCTTCCTGTGTGTAGTGGCCATGCCAGCTGGTGTCTGAAAATTACATGTGGTGGGGACAAGTTTGCCCGAGCAGGGAACTTCTTCCCACTCCAAATGGAGTCAAAATTGCTGACTTTGTCCTGCCTCTTTAGGAGCAGCTGGGAAGTGGAGATGGGTGGAAGTTTCTGTGACAGCTCACACACTCCGCTCCAGTCCACCAAACCTTAGCAAGTTCGTGAGTGCGATACTATAATACTGTAGGGAATGCAGCGGAGGTGTTGTTTGCACTGCCCTTGGTAGTTCTGGGAGCTGCAACTAGTGCAGCCAAGCAGTTGTGGAGAAGTTAAAGTGATAACAGCCAAGGGAAATCCTAGTAGCACTGTGGCAGCCAAGCAAGGTCCTGACAGTGAAGTAGAGATGCTGCTTGCCTAAGAAAGAAAGGGACTCTTGCATGGGATAGAAAAGGTATAGCCAAGACCACAGTGGCAGGAGTGTGGGAGAGGTGCACAGGGCCTGGACACAAACAACTGTGAAACTTTTGGCACCGAGGAAAATTTATAGGAGGCTGGAAAGGGTGGGTGACCCGCTGTCCAGGGGCAGCTACTCCAGGGCAAGCTGTTATGGTGCCGCACCATGAGACGATGGCAGAATTGGCTATAGCTTGTGTGCTCTGGGCAAACAGCTACTCTGGGATAGAAATGGACACATGACGCCTGCAGCAGTATAAGTTAAAGTGTATACGTGTATGCCTAATTTTTCTTTTTTTTTTTTTGTTTCCCTTGTTTATACCCATGTAGGGATGGATCAAATTGGTGCTGCATCTCCGAAAGCTGCACTACTTAAAAGCGCCTGGAGTGTCACGTGTATCAGCGTTCCCGTGCTGAAAACTGGCAGCGAGGCACTTTGAACTAAAGCTTGTCAAACAAGCTGTAATGCGCCCCACCACCATTTTTCAGCCTGGGGACACACGTGATGCTGGAGGCTGCTGGAGTGCAGGGATTTCCATGTTCCAGCAGATCTGAACAATAGAGTCTGCTCCAATGCGCTGGAATTACACAGCGGGCTCCCTGTACATGTATAGGAGCCCATAAAGAAGGGAAATGAGCCAAACCTTCAGTACAGAATCCATGTATATCCAGCATTGAACTTACCAAACATTAGATATTGTATTTATTTTTGAAGTTGTGTTTATTCTGAGTTTGTATTTTTGTGCTTATGTCACAAGATGTAAACTAATCTATTGAGCTTGAAAGATCTGCCTTTCAGGCTCACTGAGTGATTTCCCTTGTGGTGACTGTTGGAAGGAGAAAACTGTATTTTCTAAATAAATCGTGAACCTCTTTCAAAACCCCAAACATCTCTGTTCTCCCTCCTCGCTAACAGGGTCAGAGAACTGTATTATTTACAGCTCCTTGTGGGACTCCTGCTCCTACGTTCTGTCACGGTTTCAAAGAGAGAATTGCTGTCACATGCGGGAGATTGGAGGGCCAGCACAAACCAACAGCAGATGGTGGTATCTGCAGCCTCTAACAAAGAAAAAAAATACCATGGTACAAACAAAGCTTTTGATCAAACAAAATTGAGCCAGTGTAACAGGACAAATTGCACTGTGAAAATATTCTCTGTTTCAATATTTCCAGCGATTTAAACTCCCTCTTCATCAGGAATCCTGTATGGCGCGAGAAATTAATTAGCCGATAACATCCTCCTTAGAATCAAGACAAATGTTTTTATGTCTCTGCTGAAGGCTAATATTTGCTGAAAAGAGCAGGCTAATTCTTTAAAGCTCAGTATTTTTTTGCCTTGATAAATACGCCTCTCTCACTCTGTTAAAACTTCCAGAAGCAGACTCCATTTATTTTTCCTACCTTGATGCTATATGAAAGCAGGAGAGAAGTTTAAAACAGGTTTGTGGTTCTGTGCAGCCCCAAATTTTGAAACTGGTTGTGTCTGTGTCCAGAGCTACACCCAGCTTTAAAAAACAAAAGGATTGGGCGGCAATGCCTTTCATAGTCAGGTCTTTGGTTTGACTACTGACTGGGTTAATAATGATTTCTATCTGCTGGCTTCTGAATAGACGTTTATGAAATGGAACTGGTGCTCTAAGTCTGGTGCAGCTGGCACTAAATGGTGCGCTGTCATGGTCTCTCTAGGGAAGAAAAGGACTAAGTAGTCATGGTGAGGCTAAAACTAGGGATTACAGGACTGGATGCTATGGAAACTCCTAATCAAAGTTGACACAATTGCCACAACCTCTCACATCTAGAAGAGTCCTTGTAGGGCAGGATGGAAGATGGGACAAGGAGGCAACCTTGTTTTTGATTTATTACTTCGTGTACTACCAGGGGACTTAGGTCCCCACAGTTGTTGCTTCAGCCTCTCTTGCCAGCCAGCCTGAAATTCACTTGCAAAATAATAAAAATAAACCCAGATGATATCAAAGTGAGTTTGAATAGCTTCAAATCATATCCTTCCTGCAATCAATAAGGAATCCCATCAGTCCTGGTCCCCATTATTGACTCAAAAGTATTTTCCCTCCCCTGTTCTCCTGGTGACGGGACTTGTCCATTAACAAGGAAAAGCTAAGAGCGCAAAGTGCTGATTTCAGGACTTTTGACTCTAAAATGTTGCTCTTGTTTTTAGAAGTTAATGTAAAGTAATTTTAAAGACCAACTTTGCGGCTGTTCTGGAGGCTGGGCTAAGTCTGACATTATTAGTTATACAAGCTGAGTAAAACCATCACCATGTGCATGAAGTACAGGTGCACTTTTGGCTCACTGGGCACAAAAAGTGGCACACAAATCTAAAATGTCATAAAATGAAAGATGGGGACTAACTGAGGCTATGGTTGTCATTCAGGAGCAGGCATCAGCTGTTGTAGTCTTGTAGTGATAGAAGTGAGCAAAATCGTTACAGCTTTTCCATGAGGCAGGGTTAATGTTGCAATAGCTTTGCTATACTTTTTGATAGGGGCATAAAATGTTACGATTTATCTCTCATTTGATACCTGCGAGGCAAGGATTTTTGTGGCTTGTATCTTTTATTGGACCAACTGCTTGGTAGGGATAAATTTAAACAAGCTTATGGGTATCACAGTACCCTTCCTTGGGTCTCTGAGAGGGAAGCAGATGTAGCAGAGCTAAAAAGCAGACGGAACGAGGATTTGTGTGAAATCCCACATGTAAAAAAACCAAACAAAAAAGATATAAGAGCAATGTAGTAAACCGTGGTGAGTGGAAGAGTAGGATGGTTCAGGAGGATCTTCATTACCTGTGAAGTGCAGAGATTAGCAAGTATAAGTGGCCCATGATAGACCATGTCTATATTAAATAGTCTGTTGGCTCTTGGTGTCCAATAGACTGATAATTTTATGGTCCTAAGCTAATCTTACAAAGGTGTATTGTATATTTCCCTGGAGCATGAGGACTTGTTACATGTGTTACACCTAGAGATAAGTTGAAGGTGAATCTGTGGAACTGTGGATATTTCAAAGGGGGTCACTTTGCTCCTGGGGAAGTCGAAAGTAAAATTGCTATTGGTATCCATGGGCAGAGTTGGGCCCAAAAAGAACACTTTGCAAAAACCTACCCTGAAGTAAAATGTTGTTCTTTTTTAATTATGCCACTGTAGCATTACTCATCCTGTCCTTGATCAAGCCATCGGGTTTGGAAGCACAGCTATGAGCCTGCAGTTGACTGTGGGCACAATTTAATATTTCTCACTTGGCCAACCACCCAATATAACTTTAGGTGCTTGAGTTTTGGGACAAAGTAATGCGAATTGGGGCTCTGTTTTGTATCTACCACTGATTGTGCTAGAAACATCAGGCCTTGTGTATATGGAAGTCCTTTTAAAATAAAATGATTAGTTTTTCAGACAGGGAAGATGGTTTCATAGTTAAGACATTGAACTAGAAGAGGTTTCAGTTCTTGGCTCTACTATAGGTTGTGCATGTGAACTCTGGGCAAGTCACTTATAGGCAGATCCTTTCATGAAGTAAACTGGCTCAGCTCCCTTGGAGGTAATGGATTTGTCTTGTTCTGGGCAGTACAAAATGTGATTTATTCACAGATCCAGATTATTTAGCCTGATCTCCTGGGCAATAGGACAGTCACACTGCCACTAAGCTACCAAAGCCAAACCAACAGTTCAAGACTTCTCTGTGCCATGTGGGCCATGGGAAAGTTTGTCCAATATAATACAAGCCAATTTTCACCCCTTTAAACCAATAAACCTAATGTTTTGACTAAGGATGGATGATATTGGCTTTGTATGCTGATATACCAGGTCTCCAAGCAGACAGGCAAGCAGCTATCCTGAAGGAGCTGCTTACATTAAGTGCTATAGCAGCACCTGGCTGCTAGATGGGGTGGGGGGGCAAGCAACAGCCTGTGGCCGTGTCCAAACGAGCGTGGCTGTGCGGTATGGGGCACTGCAGACACATCTGCAGCACCGCCTACTGCACGTTCTGTTGTTATTCACGCTGCAAGGGAGTAGCGCGGAGTGGGGTTTTTGACCCCTGGAAAAATAAAGCAGAGTAGCGGCGGCAGTATGTGCTGCCCAAAGCTGGAGCCTGGCTGGCTGAAGCCATACTCCTCTGCCAGCCAGGCTCTGCACAGCAGAATCGCTGCTGCTGCTGCAGCCCCACAAGGCCCCCAGGACCCCCAGTGCTGCTGGGGCCACCCCAGTGCTGGCCCCAGCCTTCCTTACCGCACCCGGGATAACTTGCTGTGAGCCAGAGCGTGCATGGCACAGGCGTGCATGGCACAAGGTGTCCTACCATAAGCTGTCCCCGGGCAACCAAATGTCCATGCGGCCAGTTTGTCTTTAACTGATACCCAAGTATACCCCAGGTAAAGGAAACCATGAACTGCTGAATCTCTCCCAGCCCTAAAGCATATCATCCAGAAAAACATCCATCCTTGATTTCAAGTGATCAAAATATGGAGAGCCCTTCCCTTGGTAGGTTGTTTTAAAAGTTTATCCCTATCACTCTTTTAATTTTTGGAAAATTCATTTCAATGAAACACCTTTCTCCACCTGTGAAATCAGGGTAATACCTTCCCCCCTGCATTTGTTGCCTGTCTGGTCCATTAGAGCTGTAGGCTTTTTAATATGGGAACTGTCACTTGCTGTGTGTTTTTGTACAAGTCCTAGTAGAAGGAGTCTCTAAGACGGGGTGGGCAAAATGCAGCCCATGGCCCAGATCTGGCCCGCCAGGCCATTCTCTCCAGCCCGTGGGGTCCCTAAAAAATTGAGAAAATTAATATTTATCTGTCCCCAGCTGCCTGTCACGCAGCCCCCAATGGCTTGCCAAAACTCAGTAAGTTGCCCTCTGCCCCAAAATAATTGCCTGCCCCACCTAAGAACTACCAGAATACCAGTAAGAGGTACTGAAGGATGATGGTGATTTTAGTTTTGACTGGTCACTAAGAATTTCTGACTACGGCAATTGTTTTCTAACCATATAACTTGTCGGGGGGGTTTTATGGCTTAAAAGCCAAATGATATGCAACATGTACTTGTTAAATCAAACCTATCAATAGCACTTATATTCAATACCACCAATGAAATAAGTACATTATGCTACCTTATAAACACAATACTGACAGCCCTTAGTTATTTTAGAGTTGTGTGTCTGAACTGAAATGATCTAATTTCAAAGGCAAACATCTTGTGGCAGTGACGATTTCTTTCTTATTATCCTGTACAGAGCACTGGTGGTTCTCCATAAATAATAGTTAGACTTGTGTATTATCTTTTAACTAACAATCACAGTAAAACACTGCAGAGTGTGTTTGTAGTGGGTAATGAGGACTTGATTATGAGGTAAATGTAAATGTCTTTCAGCCTTTGGCCTACTAACTTGTCTCGGTGGGTTGTTGCTAACTAATTGCTTCATTAACGTAGCACTAAGGTGAAATGCAATAAGAAGTCTATTAGGGATAATACATGAAGAGGCAGCATGGCTGCAGACAGGAGCAGCATCTGCAGTCAGCATTAGCAATAGAAGGTTTCCTTTCTTCTTACTAAATTGGCAGTCAGCGCATAAGTGGCAGTCCCGCACATGGAGATAAGACTCTTTCAATTTCTTGCTTCAGGAGGTTCAGCTGTCTTCTTGGGAAGATTGATGCCTTGTCCATGGATTTGTGGATTGAGCAAACATACTGTACCGTTTAATTATTAAAGAAGAACAACTTCAGCATTTCCTCCTCTCTCCTGGCAAAATAAAATATGTTCTTAGACTGAATTCAGCCAGCAATGTTCTACCTACAAGGACACTTTCCTTACAATGCAGAACATATTCAGCAACACCCAGATTACTATTCTAGCAAAAATGCAGCTTTTCATGACCCATTTTCAACCTTTGCAAGAGTCTTCTATGACTGCAAGAGGGTGGTGGTGGCTTTTATTACTTGGAACTGTGGTAGCCCCAGAATGCTGTTGTGTTAGGAGCTGTACAGAACTGGATGTGAAGACAGCCCCTGTTCCAAAAAGCGTATGGTGTAAGTTTTATCAGTAATGCTCCAGTGCGCATGCTGCAGTCATCTCTGCAACCGAAGCAAAGACACGAAGTAACATCTCAGTGCACAAATATTTGCCTCAAACATCATTCCCTTGCCAGTTGCTAAAAGAATATTTATTTGCTGATGACAAAGACTAGATCTCAAATACTGATAGGGCACAATCTGGAATTTCAATAATGGTCCTGAGAGAGAAGTCTCCAAATGAGCCTGTGGGCTGAGCTAAATCTTAAGGAAAGTAGGGCTGGAAGAGACCTCATGGGGTCATCTAATCAAGGCCCCTGCTCAAGGGGACTCTTGTGGAGGTCTGCTCTCCATTTTCAATTACACAAGACCTCCCAGTGCAGCTGATCATATAGGCTTTATCTATCACTTGCATTTTGAAATCTTGGGAGGATGACTTGGAAGATGATAGTCTGCTTGATTACTGAATTTTAGTGTTAACTCATGTGCCCCTGGATATTTCTCCCTTGGCCTACTGCATGATCAGTGAAGACTTTTAGGTCTATGTGCATATCACTGAGTGTGTTTCTCATGAAGGTCTGGACCTGTGACTAGAAAAAGGTGAAAACCAGATGACTGGATCCAGTACTATAAATTGGGCCATTCTTCATGGAAGCCAGTCACTTCTGTCTTCCAGCCTAAAGGTTAGTGCAGCAATTCTCAACCAGGGTGCAGCGCGATCTTTTGAACGGTCCTGTGAGGGGTAACGAGATAAGTGAGGAATGAGGAGAAAAGCGGATAAACACAGGTTCAGGCCTCCGTGCATCCACCTCCAGGCCCCTCTGCAAGGAGGTAAGCAGATGCTCTTCCTTGTTCGGCTATCCCTTCGCCTCCTCCCCCCACTCGCGCTCGCCTGGCCCCTGCGTGACGAGATGAGCACTGTAATAAATAAATTAGCTTTTGAAATAGGGTGCGGCTCAGTTCCCAAAAGTTATAGAGGGCTGTTTTGAGCCTAAAAGACTGAGAATCACTGGTTTAGAGGATGGACTATTGGTATAACGTTCTTCCTTTTGATAGGAGCAAATGACCATATACAATCAACTGGCTGAAAGACTGCTGTGAAACTTTGTTTTCACTGTGACAGCAATGTCTGAAGCTGGCCAATGTAAAAAGCTATGCGGAGAGTATATGAAGCATTGTTTTGTTAAGCCTTGTGGGGGTGAGCAAAACAAGAGTAGCTTTTAAGATGGTTAGGAGGAAACTGCCTATTCAGTTCAATGTTTTTGTAGCAGACCCTTGCCGCCTTATATTAGTGTCATCAAAATTAAACCTAGTAATACAGGGACATCTTTATGCCTATTTCCCCACTGAAAACATTGAAATGGCACAGGGAATGAATTTTAGCCATGTAAATTAGAGCTGAGCAATTTATTTGTGAAGGCTAATTTAGCCCACGTTTCCTGTTGGGAATTATCTGCTAAAGGAGCATCGTTTCCATGAAATCGTTTGCTGTTCATACCGACTTGTTTACTGAGTTTCAATTGGTTGCACTTCTTAAACCCATTTAAAAGCAAAGTGTGTACACAGGTGTTACTCTAGGTATAATTTGTTTTCTGGAGTCTTGCTTACTGAGGATGATGATGCACGAGGAGGAAAAAGCCACTTTGATTTTGCAGGGCCGGTGGTCTGAAGAAAATTGTTTTGGGTAGGGAGCACATGTGGTACAGAATTCATCACGTAGCAATAAATTAGGAGCCTCTTGATATCGTGTGTCTAGGATCATTTCTCAGGGTGGACGGAGATAGTAAACTGCAAGCCAAATTGCTAGCTTTATGTTACTGCTTTTTTATAATGATACGATATACATATTTTCAGTATGGTTGTATGCAGGAGGAAGAATTTCAGGGAGAACATCGACATGTGAAATGAATGCAATGCAATAAACTGTGGTGCATAATGCTGCTCCGATCTGGCAAAGCATGTTGCAGAGGGGCTGGCTGGGACATGAGGGTGCTCTAGTGCAGGAGCTAGCCAGCAGGTAGCCCCTGCACCAAAGCGCCCTTGTGCCCCAGCCAGCCCTATCGGTGTCTACACATGCGTTGCTGCACAGTAAAAAAAACTCTGTCACAGGACATGACAGAGAAAATTAGTTTACTGTAATCTAATAGGGCCACACATGTAGACATCGAGACTTTACTGCAGAGCTAATTAGGCAGTTCCACAGTAAAAGTCTCATGTAGATGTGCCCAGGGTTGCCAACATACCGTTCAGTGATCTCCATCAGTCTATGAAGGTACATGAACTTTAAAGACTAGGACATACTGAATTTGCTTCAAAACATTATATTGGATTTGTTCTTTTCCTTATTGATCCGAGTTTCTTGTTTTTTTTCTGTCTCTGAGTTCCTTTCTAATGCCAATTTTTGATCAATATTATTGTTTGAACAGGCTCTAACAGATCTGCAAAACTCTCCTGTGAAGAATTGGCATCTCCATACCTCCCTGTTTTGTTTATTTGACTTTAAGATGTACTGTTAGATGACAACGTTTGAAAGATCTCCTTTAGTTTTTCACTTGCTAATCCATTTTACAAATTATTAAGGAACTGAGTTATACAGCCAAGTCTATCATGCTGGCAAAGTATTTTAACTATGTGCTTTGAAGATAATAACTGCTATATTACCAAAGTGATCCTAGCAACTTAAAAAGCATGCCATTAAAACACACCAGCTCATCTATTTTACTAGTAATATCTGAGATTGTTCAAATTAAAGGAATATTTAAAGTGTTATTGGTTGATCACCACTTCCCATTTGTGCACATTATTATGCACTGGTTGAATATTTATTTCATTTGGGAAATGAATGTTGATAAACCAGTCTGATCTATACGATTCGTAAAATGTCTGTTATCTTAGTATCCAAGCTATATTTGTTTTGTAACCTGTTTTTACTTTCTGCAAGCACTTCTTCAGGCAAACGATTAAATACAAATAAAGAGGGAAAAACCTCTGTATGTATTTCAAAAAAAAATTTGTTTAAAAGTCATTTTCAAAATTCAGTGCGTTTTTATAGATAGGTTCTATAACCTAGCAGATGTGCAGTAAAATGTGATATCTTCGAAACTAATAAAGAGTAAGTGAAAATAATCTGAACGTGTTCACAAAGGAGATATTGTCAGATTTATCCAAGTCATTAATTTAGTAATGTATTATTGCACCCATTTGTAGGAGGAATATCGCTTTTTGTTCTACTTTGAAATTGAATATGCGATTTTTATCAAATTATGTAAAATTCAATGTTTTATATTATTCATGGGAATAACAGCAGACTGTTGGGAAATTTCCAAAACCTGGATTAAATAAGCTTGTGCATTTACACAAAATTCAATCTGACTGACTTGATTTACTGTTTTGTGTTTCTCTTATTTCATTGAGGTATATTATTCAAATGGGATCCATTGCTAGGAAAAGGCTACCTTCTAAGGTTTCATTGTTTTACAGTTTATTGGTTTAGTAAATGACTATAAACCTGTTCACAACTGTGCAGCATTGTTTATGTATTTCTGGGTATTGAATATGTGTTAAACATACAGAATTTTTCAGTGTTCCTATTGTACTCTGTGAATGCATGTTGTTTCATTATCCCTTTGCGTTATATGGGATTAATGCTGTTGTTTGGTGGAGACATGTCCAATACCAGACATGATCAACTTAATAGATGTTTTGCCTTGGAAAATCCCTTTTGTATCCTCCTAGTTCTATCTGCAATGCTCTCTCCTTGTCTTGAACAGTTTCAGTGTTGTCAACACCCTTCTATTAGCTGAAAGGAGGGCTAGATAAATAGGCTTGACTATTTGAAATGCACTGATTTTTAGTAGTGAAAGAAGTGCCCTTCTTCCCTTTGCAACTGGAATTGTGTTAGGGAGGGGCATATAAATTGAGACATCTTGGTGGTTCCCTAGTTTGAAAAAGAAAGCTAAACAAGAGGTTCAGAAGTCTTCACCAGTGGATTCAGCATATTAATCTTCAGATTCCTTATCTATTGAGCATGCACATAATTGCTGGCCTAGCTGTATGCATCATCCCCACAAGGCAACTGAGCCTGCTTCAGCCTAGGGCCACAGGAGGACTTAACCTGTGCCCTTCCTCCCATCTGTTGAAGGTGGCTGGGGTAGGGACACTTACAGCAGGCACTAACTCCCTTGCTGGCATGCGGGCATCATAGGAGGGGAGGGGGAATCCAATCTGCTTTGAATGCAGTGCTGTGTGGAGTAGAGTAGGGAGAGGTGTCCTGGAGGTTATGTGATAGGGGTTGGGAGCTGGAGTGAGGGTAAGGGCAGAGATAAAGTGGTGCAGGAACAGTATTGAGCAGGTGATGATGGAGAAGTGGGGACAAGCAGAAGTTGGGGGTGTGGGAAGGTGCTGTGGAGATCATGTAAAGTCCCTGTGGTGGGGACATTCACCCCTAAGTGGAGGTGGGAATGTGTCTGATATCTGGTGTCAAGGGATTGCGAGGAGGGTCTCCCAATGCTCGGTTCAGGGCCATTGCACCTGAAATACCAGCTGTGGAGCCACAGAGATATTGGCAAAAGGGGCTGGAGCTCATGCAGTTGCAACAGACATGCCTCTGGAAAGGGAATGACTTCCATGACCTGATGAATAATTAAATTGGATAGTAATAACTAAGGAGGGGGACAGTGGATGTCTTTGTCTACAAGTATTTCAAAGCTGTGAACACCATTTTAGGCATATTAGGAACAGCAGGTGGGGAGGTGAATTAAGGAAAGGAAAAAAAATGACAGAGACAGTGAGGTCTGTTAGGCTGTAGAATAGTCTCCCAAGAAAAATCTGTCACTAGCAACATTACACACTAGATTGGCCAAAGTACTAGAAAATGCTCTTTAGGGAATCATCTTGCATTGCAGATGGAGGGCTGACTGGATGAGCTACTGGGGCTTTTTATCTCCTTGGTCAGGCTTCTTGCAAGCTGGTTGCAAAGACAAGACAGGAGTCTTTCAGGGCAAGTACTCAAGTCCAAAGGGGGGAAAAAAATGAATTGAAATCCTATTTTAGTGTAACTGGGGATAAAATGCCGACAAATTCTACTCACCAGGGCCAACATGTCCTACAAATAAAAATGGGAGAGAAACTTTGCACTTCAGAAAGTGGAGCACTTGAAACCACTTGCTGAGGGTTAAATAGCAGCTACAATGTTGGGGGCTTTTGAATGCTACAGAATCGCTTTTAAGAGCTCCTAGAGGCAAAACCTCAGCTGGTTTATTTGTGAAGTAGAAATGGATGTGAAAGAATTGTGAGGACAAATCCTGCCCCAGTAGTGGTCTATAAACCTGAATGAGCAGCGCAGCTACCAGAGCTTCTGTACTCTGGCCCAGTTTGTCAGCAGAGTACAGAAGGGGCTGAGGGCAAGGGAAGGTTTGTAGCTAATGGTCAGTGAATTTCCAGATTCACTGTCCAGAATCTCCATATAGGTGGGCAGTGCCCTGGACACAGCACTATGTAAGGAGACTACATTTAAAGCAAGGCTTAGACCACTCAATCAAAACTAGACTCCTGATGTGCCGGTACTTCAGATGCACAGCGAGCAAGTCCCTTCCTGAAGTGCTTCTAGTTTAAGTGGACCGGACAGATGATCAGCAGGAGTGAAACAAAGGGCCAGAAAGGTAAAGCAACTTGTTGCACTTAATGTAGCTTAATAGTGGAGCCAGGAAGAGACAGAGCTCATGCTTCCTGGTCCAGGGCCCCCTCCACAGAATTGCCTCTTGCTGTAGCTGCCACCAAATAACTGCCTACCTGCTTCAGATGCCATCTCTAACTTGGGATCCGTGCGTCCAATGCTTTGAGTCTCGTGTGCAGAGAATATGCTCATCCTTGAGATCTGTGTCTAGCAGCTTCTAGGTAGACTAATCTTTCATGTGTGAGTGCTTTTACATATATATACTTTTTATATAGATAAGAAATAGGCAGCAGTTTAAAGCATCCTTTATTTTTAAGGAAAAAAAAAAAGACAAACTAAAGAAGAATTTCTCTTGTACTGATACATAAAAATTGATCTTAAAAACAGAAAAGGTCGATTTTAGCTTTTGTAGCCCTGTAACTGGATCTGAACTTCCACTTGCCTCCTTTGAGGAAGATTGTGCTGTCCTGCCAACTCTGTCTGAAGTTCAAAGTAGTCTGCCTTTGGCCCTCTCCCTACTAGAAGACTTTTTGTGATTAAATTTTGCTTCAGTTTCATATTTATCCTTGAGGTTATGGCACCATTTGACTTTGAAAATTGCCAACTTCTTCGCACTTTCTGTTTCCACTCAGGTGCTGGATTTACATGCATTCATTTTCACATGAGCTCAAGTAATTGAGTGCAAGTCATTACCATGATTAAGAGACCACTTATAAAAAATCTGGCCTGGAAAGTGGATTGTTGAGTGTAAGGGTTTCAAGAAGGAAGCTTACAAAAGGTTATTGCACATATCCCACTGAACTGGACTACAGCCTTATAAAACATCTCTGACACTAGCCAGCATGTTTGGATAACATATGTGACTTAGATCTTTTCCACTGCACAAATCCAAAGCTGCATCTTTCGTTCCCCTTTTTATTTTATTTTTTTTGCGTAATAAATCTACTCAAATTGGTACTTTTGAATCCATGTATGTATACATGGTTTTTTTAGTTTTTGTCCCTCAAGTGCCTTCCTCTACCTGCCCAAGCTTAGACCTACTGAGCAAAAAGAGTTCCTTCCATGCAGTGAGGTTCTCACTAATACCCAGCTCCCACCTAGTTGTTCACAGTGATTTATCTGCAAAGAAACATGTATAGTTTGCCAAGGCCCAGCACCAGAGATCATTGTTCATTGCAGTATACTTGAGAATGAGGATCATGTTTGTAGTGAATGAACACAGCAAAAAGTTCCTCCTTGGTTCTTTGTTAACCGAGAAAAAAGCTAGCTCAATTAGCTCAGATCAGCTTTGCTAATCCCCCTTCCATCTACAAAAATACTCTTGCTCAGAGGCAAGGCTTTATGCTTCCACAGGGGAGAGTCTTTGTCATGAAACCATTGTCAGTAAAACGTATAGAGTCTCTTCTCTGTCTGTTTACTACTCTTGCCATCTGCACTTAATCCGTACCGGTAAATCTCACGGTTCCATTTTGCTTCTTGAGCAACTGAGTCATGGAGAAGTTAACAGTGACAGTCATGGATTTGTTAGAATTATGTGCTGTGAGCTGCTGAAATGCCCAGGGCCACTACCCAAAACTTGCTCCGCATTTTCCATTCACCAAAAGCCTTTGGGAATTCTACCCAAAACAAGCTTTGCATCCTCTATGACACTGAAATCCCTGGAGTCCTGCCTAAAGCCAGCCATACACTTTGCAGTACACTGAAATAATCCCTGGAGCTCCTTGTCCAAATTCTTTGCAGTGGCTTAAGGAAAAAAAAAAAAGTCTGCATTAGTTGCTAAAACACAGAATCTGATTCCCACCGCAGGATCGTAGCTTCACACCAGTGATGCTGTGTTTATATCTATTTTCACACAGGCTGCAGGCCAGGTCGTAGAACTGCACATCTCTCTTTTGAAGCGAGGAGTCCAAGTCAAGTGCAGCAGGCAGGTCTGCTGCAGCCAGATCCCGACACGGGACTCTCAAATGCTACAGCTTGGGTGGCTGGCGAGGAACAGTGGGTGCACTGCCCTGAGAAGAAAGGCAGAAACACTATTCTGGGCCACTGTCAAATTGGGAATCTGTCCTTTCCCTGCTCTCTGCAGAAACGTCTGCCCTCCACCAGAAATGAATCGCTTTCAGCCCTTGCGGGGGAGGGGGGAGGAGAAAGTCGATATATTTTTTATGGACCTGGACCAGGTTCACAGAAAATGGCAGTGGAAGAAAAAAATAATATACCTATATTAACTTGTCTCCTTGCCCTATGCAGGATTCATCCAACGGGCAGGCAGACAATTAAACCATTGCCATCTTCTGCCAGTGTTATCCATGTGATGAGAGCGGGGAGCAGCTTTACATCATGATTAGAGTTCACCTGGGATCCTGCTAACTCCTTAACAGCAGCACCCGTCTGTCCCGTTTGTCCCAGCTGAGCCCCTGTTCTCATCAGCTGCAGGCTGAAGCATGCTATCCCCCTAACCAAGGGGAGGTCACCAGTGGTTTTCACTAACACCAGCAGCTCCTTGGTGGGATTTTCACTATGTGGGACCACTGCCAACAGAACCCGGGGCTGCAACATCGTTTTATTTGCTGATGACCTGCCTCGCGCCTAGAAAATGAAAAGCATTGAATCTTCTTTGCTCTCTAGTAAGCGTGTAAGGATTATCTTCATGAAGAAACAGGCACATGCACGCACAGAAAGGAACAGAATATGTTGCTTTACAAATGAATATGTTAATGTACTACTGGATTCTCAGCATTTATGACCAGAGATCTGGATATAGGCTTATAAATATTGATTGGTGATTGCATGTCCAGCTAGACAGGATGACTGAGGGGGGAGAAGAAGCCCTTCCCCCCCCCCCCAAAAAAACCCCCCAAAAAAACAAAACACAAAACCTGGAAAGAGTGCAAAGGAAGGACTATGCCCCCATCTATTTCTGTTTCTCTTCTTTCTTCCCCCCCCCGCAACTTCCCCTCACTGTCTCTCTCCTTCTGCCACAACATGAAGCACAACTCCATTTCACAGTAATCATAAATTAATTTAGAGCCAGCAGCCCCTCGCACAGCGAGACAGAGGTGTTGAGGGAGACGCTGCACAGAGCCATGTGAGCGGAGCACTGGAGGCTGCAACCGGGAAGATGTTTGCTGTTTCGCTGAAGTGCCGGCTAGGGGTGGCGAGACGGAGGAATAAAGGTACAGCGGGGCTTGGGGAGCAGCTCACTCCTGGCTGAAAGAGAGCAGCAGCAGGCACCAGTTTGAATGTTTCCTTTACCTTAGTTGCTCAGGAGAGCAAATGATGCCTAGCCTGTGACTGATCTTCCCTATCAGGGTGGGCTGGGGGGGATGTTGTTTTACTTGCATGCCTGCCAGATATTTTCAGGGGTATTTTCATCTGGCTCTGGATTTATTTTATTTGTGGCACGGTGGTTATTGCAGTGAAGTAGAATTAGACGCGGCTTAGACCCTTACAAGAATTCCCCTTCTCCCCATGAGAGTTTGTCGCTTGTAGGGGCAGTTGTGTGTTTTCTGGGCTCTGCCATGTTGTTTATCAGTCTGATAGCTAATCCACTCCTGAAACGCAGGCTGGGAGGAGGGGGCCGAAGGGAAGGTGCTGAGGCAAAGACAGGTAAATAAAGTACAGGGAAAATCTCCTAGAAAATTTGGGCTAGGAGGAGCAAGTGAGATGATAAGGAAATCTTAGGCAAAGCTGTTTCCTGGCACCAGAGCGGTTCTCTTCCTACTACCCATGATATCCCAGTAGATAAATTAGCCAAGTTACATTTGCTGGGCAGGTGAATCCTCATGCTGATCGCGAGCCTTTTCACTTCCATCATGTTCAGTTGATTTCAGAACTTCGCTGCTGAAGCTCCCCGACCAGTGCAAAGTCCCTGCTTGCTCCTGTGCTTTGCAGCTGGCATCTGGCTCATTTTGGGATTGTGTCTTTGATTTTTTTTTAATGTCTAATATGTTAGCAGAGCCTGAAGCGTTGATTATGTGGCTGAGAGGCTTATATTTCACCCTCTGAGCCTTTGAGGTGATCAGAAATGACCTGCCGTTGATCAAAGTCTACTGCACATAAAGGAAAATTACCTGCATTTTTGCAGGGACCTTTAAAGAACAATAGCTTTTACAGACTCAGTATAACTTGGGTATTATTGATTTTTAGGCATCCTGGAAGAGGGAAACTCAGCTTTTTTTTTCTCATGTCGAAAGCACCGTATTTCCTGGCGCAGTTTCGATGCATCCCAGGCACTTGGAACTCCGTCAGGGCACCAAGCAGCTCTGAACTTTATAAGCAGGAGACAGGGCCTACAAATTATTTCAGGCAGGTCCATGAACCAGATCAGAGCAAAGCTAACCCCTATGTATGGCTTGTTCACTGAGTTAAAGGGGCTTGTCCACATAAAGGTAAAGGCCTCAGATCTTTAGCTTCTGTGTTCTGGGATGGTACCTGGTTTAGATCAGAGAAGCCTGAAGCCTGCTTTAATTAATGCTGGCTACTGCTGCTCTTGAGGATCTCTTACAATACCCAGGGATTGTCTGGATACATTGTTTCATCCTCTGGTACCTACCTACCAGATTTGGACTAACCGCCAGCTGCAAAAAGGGGAACGGCATGGGGCATTAGCCAGGTCTTACTCAAAACAGGGTCCTTTTACTCCAGATTTATTCTCCCATAGTCAGTTGTGATAGCTTTTGAGTCACCCGAGGCAGCTCTGAGGTTATTAAAAATGTATAAGTTATATTTTAATCCAGTGGTTTTTGTACAGTTTATACTTCTATGTATCTCAATATAACCAGCCTGGTCAGTTGTACTTTGTGCACCTGGTCAGTTTTGTATTCCTAGTCTCGCGCACTAGCCAAGGGTGGCCAACCTGTGGCATAACTGCCACAAGTGGCACTGGCAGTCTCTGTGTGCGGCACACAGCAGATCACGGCATGAAGCAGATAGCAGAGCAGAAGATAAGGCAGGGGAAAGGGTCAGATTGGCACTTGGTTAATTTGTGGCATGCCTGATAAAAAAGTTGGCCCCCAGCACACTAACCCAAAGCTACTTACTGTACGTGGAGTTCCAGCACTGCAGAAGGGATGTTTAGAAATCACTGGATCAAAGACATCCATTATGTCCTGTGTATTAGTGTGATGCCAGAGGAAAATTGGATCCCTTTGTTTTTGCATTTTCCTTCCATTAGTTCTCTCCCACCCCTTTATCAAGAAAAGCGTAAGTTTTGTTCCTAAATAATAAGTGAAAGTTGTCATGTGAGAATGAGCCCCGTCGATACAGTTTCTTTTTAGGTGTATTTCTAGGCATATTATGAACAACTCCTAATTACGGATAGCTGAACCAAAGTGTTCTGTATTAAGATTATAACTGAACCAATAGAAGTAAAAAGAAATGCAACTTTGACGTTGCCTGGCACAAATTTCCTTGCCTTTTGATTAAAATATTTGGAGTTGGTTTGAACTGCGTGCATTTCTAAGTGACATATTTAAATATAAGAATCACTAATGCAATTCTAAATTGTGCCGCTTTGATCAAGGATTAAATTGAGCTAGAATTGGCTTTCAGGGCTCAAGACTTTTAATGAATAGGCAGTAAATTTCTGTGTCCTCTCTTCTGTATATTGGGGATCCTGCTTTTTTTATGATACAAAATAATGCAATTAATAGAATAATAAAAGAAAGTTTAATCATCCAACCAAAACCAATGAATCATTAATGAGAAGCATCTGAAGACTAGTTATAGATATGCACTGTACTATGAGCTATGCTGTTTTTTCCAACCAAAAGTACTCTAGTTTTTGTATACTTCCTAACTCTCCATTGCATCCCAAGCCGACAAGAAACATCTGTCAGTTTGGCACAAAAAAGCAACCTCCCCAAACCAACAACTCAATCAGTCTGTGCTTTAAAGAACAAAGTCTCTGTAAAGAGGAAGACATACCAAATGTTTTCAGAAAAGAATGTGTAAGCAAGAGCAGTGAATATCCCACTTCAACCCCATCACATCTGTCTAATCCAGATGTTCACCTAACCCACCACTCTTCCTTGGTTGTTGTGCTGTAGTGACTGATCCACTCTGCCTGAGAGTCTGCTATTGCTGGTATCTTAGAAGTATTATTCCTTCAACTCAAATGGTAGAGGATTATGTTTTCACCATGGACTTCTGGGGCATAGTCCTCAGCAGTGACCCAGGTCAGATTCTGCAAAAATAAAACTGCATTGTATTGGGAGATGGGCTGGTAGAACCACCAACTGCACCTACCAGTAACTGTCACTTGCTTGCTTTAGACAGACAACCCTCTCTTCTTCCTGCTCAGCCGCCTTCTTCCTACTCTGCCTTCTTTCTGCTCAGCCGCTCTTTAACAGTGGAGCCCAGATCACAAAGAATCAAGATTCTTAGGTCGATCTGGTGTCAAAGCTGCTATATAGAAAACTGAAATCAAAATAATACACTTTTCTCATTAGTAGTGGTGGCTTTTCCCATTGCAACAGTAGTGATAGAGTATACTGTATCAGTGCTATTTCCCTATATCCCTCTGGCTGGCATCTCCATTGGACCTTGTTTGACATTCGGTCAACGCCTGTGCCTGACCAAAAGTCTGTGCTTTCTTGGTTTCCCTTAGCTGTTACTGTTCCCTTCAACACAAAAATGTTAGATTTGACATGGGTGTTACTGATGCCAACATTGTCCCTGAACATTTCCTTGAGAATAAGTAACGAGCCCCCATGATGCATTGTTTTATTTGTGATGTGATAATAAGCACAATGACAGTGTTATGCAGCTGGGTGTGGTTTTTTAAATCAGTATTGGTATTCTGTCACTGTAAAATTTTCTCACTGCAGAAGAACATGAAATAACCAGGATCTCGCCGTGATAAGGGACCAGCTGCAATACTACAAATGCCTGATTTGTCCTCTGCTGTTGTCTAGAATCAAATGCTTACACTTAATGTTTGAATTAATAGAGGCATCAAGATACCTAGGAAGTCAAAGATGTTTCCAAGGTTAGAAGCCCATTGTGCCAGCATGGTTAAGGCACATGCATCTATAACCAGGAACACACAAGGGAATATTGAAGCCATCATCACATCTGACAGTCAGAATAATCAGGTACAAATTTACAGTTGAATCATGTTTCACAGGGAGTCTGGGCACAGCAAATGGTTGAAACAAGTCATTCAAGTTGTAAGCTTGGGCCTTACCCATCCTTCCTCTTACCTACACTCTTTTTTAAGATGCTCATCACCTCTGATGATTTGGCCTCAAAACGTAGTGGAAGGTCTCTCCAAATCTGCTGTAGTTAATATGTATGAGATCTTTCCGACATCATAGCAAAGGCCAGAGGACATCTTTAAGTCAGTGAATGGGGCCAGTGAAAGCTCTGTAATCCAAGCCAGGAGTCAGTGAGCCAGGTAGCTGTCCTCTTTTGATTCAGCTCTTGTAAGCATGGCTATGCTTCAGCATTTTCAATACTTCATTAATAACTCATGGCCAGGTATGTTTTATTTATGTCTACTAATGAAGCCCATTTTTCAGACTGATGGAGTGGCATCCCAGGTGAATAGCACCTACTCTATACTCTCCACAGCTCCTTTTGCCTCATAGTCATTCCTTGCCTTCCTCTGGGCTGCAGTGGCGAAGAGGATATTACTTTATTAGGATGGTAATCATAAAAAGCACTATTGCAGAATGGAGCTGGGAGATTAATTCTTCCTGAAGTTAAATGGGAAGACATATGCAGGCTACTGCATTGAAATTTCCTTGGGCTACGTGGTGATGTGCATTGCAATGCCTAAGCAGCAGGGTATTATTGGTAACCCTTCAGACACCCCTGTACGGGTACCTGGATTTTGGGTCCATATGCTCAGGAATGAGTGAGTGTGCTATCCCTTAACTCCAGAGCCGGGAGGATGGCCGGACAGTGGGTCGGCTGTGACACCACTCCTTCCAGCACACCAGTCACTGAAGATGAGTCAGCTCAGTATAATTTGCTGCTAGCTCCTGCCAGCTTGGGGAGTAAAGGAAGAAACTGTGCATGGCTGTGGGGGGTATGTAGAGCAAAATGAAGGCTAGTGTAGCATACGCTAGCATACCTGCAGTAGCTTAATCAAAAGATAACCCTGAAGGGTCCCAGTATACATACTCATACTCTGGTTGCTAGCACACGCTAAAGCCCGGGCTGCTGCATCATTGCTATCATTACCTATGCTAGCTAGATTACCTGTGCTAGCTTCTCCTACTATCATACCTTCATTATATGTGGACATATCCTGTCAGGCATAACAGTATATGATTTATCTACACAGGGAAATTACATTGAGAAATAAATTAGGCTGCGAATCTACAGTGCAGTGATTTATTCCCCACTCACAACTCATGGGCTCTCTTAATGCTTGTTAAACCCTCATTTGCGTTACAAAGTTGTACAACATAGCTAGGAAATGACCATAGCTGATGTAGCTGTGCCAGCAAATTCCCCCCACACAGCTCTGTGGGCAACTTCAACTGGTCTAACTTCTACTTGCAGACGTGATGGGGACCAGTCTCCATAGCACTGCTGCTGTCATTAGAGCAGCAGCAGCGCCTGTAGAGTAGGCAGCAAAAAAGTGCCTCTGTGTACTCTAATGGCAGAAACACATGATAACATTACCATGAGATTAGCGAAGACAGGGATTTACAGTACATCAGTTATGACACAGTTCGTACTCTATGATAAGCGGAAGCAGGTCTGTGGTAACTTAGCTCTCTCACTGGGGACAAGCTGCTATGGGTTAGCTTTCATTTACTGTAGGTAGAAGAATGCATATAGGTGCACTGTAAATGCTTGCCTTTGTTCATAACCTCGCATAACTTGTTCGTATGCTCATGACTTCACAGTGTTTACAGAGGGGAGTAGCTAACATGCTGTACATCCATACCTTAGCTTGTTTTCTATTAAATTCCCTGTATTGACAGCCCCTGCCAGGGCTGTTTTTGCACTGCAACATATATACCACCCTAAGGGTGATGGAAACGCATGCAGAAAGCTAGCTCACATTGTTCTTGGGAATCGGAACATCTCTTAGGGGCCTCTGCCTGCCTCTTGAAAAAGCTGGCAAGTCTAAGTGTTTGGGTGGACAAAAATATAGGATTGTACATGCAAGCTGTATTTGGATATACAAATAGGGGCAAATATCCCTAATGCAAAATGAAAGGAAATGAAAATTGAGACCTCAAGTATTTAAACAGAATGCAGGTGCAGACTTCACTCCATAGCTGTTTGCCACATTTGTGTGCTGAAATTTGGCTTCAGGTGCATTTAGATGTGAAAATGGTTTGCATAAAGCAGCTTGTATCAGAAGCTGCTCATGTTATTTTAGAATCCATTTTTGAAAAAGTTGCTCTTTAACGTCTCCCACAGCAAGTTAGCCCAGAAAAGGGCAGTGTTCTCTTCACAGATAAATCTGAATGCAGTGCTAGATGTCTCATTTGATTAATGCAAAACCTATTCATCTTGGGAGCTCTGGGTTCAATGACTTCTGAGGTAAAAACGGAGCATTTGAATGGATTTTATGTTCTTTGTAAAACCACTACACCATTGGACCAAACTAAGGATTCTTATTTCAGGAAAGGCTCAGGACTAAATAGCTAGAGATGTCACTTGTCAAACCTAATGCTGCTGGCAGAGTTTTAGAAGACCCTGAGACTAGAATAGCAGTAGTCTACTTGCAGGTCAGGATTTGAGATGCCTTGGCAATGCTAACCTGGCAGAATATTTCAAAGTGTTTTCTCCTCCTCTTTTCACCTCTTTTCACAAAAAGGAAAAAAATCATCAGCTAAAGCTGGCATTCCAGCCTTACTTCTCTACGATTCGATGCCCAACAAGTTTCCTGGGAGGTTACCAAGAAAATATCCCTTACAGGTGAAGTCTTAGTTGTGTGTTGGCAATGTCACTCTATAAAGCTTCCCCAGTTGGCTGAGTAGGAAGTATTTTATTTCTTGGAAGTGAGTGGTATAAAAGGGGAGAAGTTTATTAAGAACAGATTTTTTCCATAAATATGCTATCTCTAGGGCTAGTGAGAGCTACAAAATGCCAGGGCAAACGTGGCATCCAATATAGATGATATACATATCTAGAACTGGGGTAATATCTAATCAAGAGGACTATGTCAGGAGCTGTCAGCTCCCTAAACCTCCTTCCATCTGACGTTCCTTCCCTGCTCAGCCTAACATTTCTGTTTTTTTTCTCTCTGACTGGGGGAGAGCTCAGGGTAGAGTTGTACTTAGAGGCTAACCAAAGTGTGCGTGTGTTTGTGTAATAGATATAGATATAGATGTGGGTGTATATGTATATGTGTGTGTATACACACACGTATACACACACACACACACACACACACGTATGTATGTATACATATGTATTTATAGCACAAGCTGGACTGAAGCTTACTTCACCAGATGCAGTGGAGATCAACATTCAGAGTGTTAAAACTATTTTGCTGATCAAGACTTAACCAGTTGAAACTGATGGCCTCACTAACCAGATGCAAGATGCTCTGCTTGTCCCTCATCTCTCCCTTCCTGGTTTGCTGATTTTCATTAAAATCAATGGGGTTTGGTCCTTCAGTGCCTACAGCATTCTTTGAATGGATGGGATGTGACCTTCAGAGGTTAGTGTGTTACAGGCAAGCAAGGTAGATAGTCAGATAAATACTATTCAGTTGTATGTAAAGTTTTGCAAGCTTAGTCAATCACCTGTTGGAGGCTAAAAAAACATGTACATCCATTTTCTCAGCATGAATTACATTTAATTAATAAAACATCATGCCTTGAATGTCTCAAGCTGTAGTGGTTACACTCACTAGACGTATGAACTATTAAAAACACCCAGACTGACACATTTCAGTAATATTGCCTGATAGAGACCTTTCAGTTTCACTTAAATAAAAAATAATAATAATTCCACGAAGTTTCTAGGTGCCAGAACCCCAAGGATCAACCTAGACATTCATTTAGGGGACAGTATTTAAATACATATCTTCTTTCTCTTTACAACCACAAGCCAAGCTTGTCTATTGCACATGGACTGCCAGGAACCTGATCATGTGTTACCTGTTAAAGCACTTGACCTGAAGAAAAATATTTTTTCAGTGACTAATGACTGTAGTACTGTGTCACTGATTGCACACTTTATATGCTGTTCCATATAACTTTGCCTCATTATCTTAAATCCATCAATAATATAGGAACCATCATTGAAGTCAAGGAAGTATCTTGATTTACTATTTCTTTGATATCTGTAGAACTTCTTATCAGTCTCTTTCCTTCCTCCTGTCCCTTCCTCCCTCCCTGTATCCGCTGCCCATACCCATCTCCCTCCCTCACTCAATCACACACACACCTTGGCATATTTTTTAAACAATATACCAAGTCACTTTTTTTTTTGCCAAATGTGACCAAAATGGTTCAGTGGTTCAAATATGGTTTATAAGCTTTATAGAGTGACATTGCCAAATATGTTATGTTGAAGCTGACCAAAGATACATGGTTTGACGTGGACGGATAGCATCCCAGAAACCATGAAAATGAGTATGCTTACTGTATGCTGATGGCTTGATAGTGGTATTACCATGTTACCAGAAGTGATGCTTCCATATCAAGAAACATATGCTTTAAAAATGTACACATATAGAGCACCATCAACACTTAAAGAACTCAGTGCAAAAAAGGCCACTCAGCACCTCACAGGATGAGGCCCTGGTAAAAAAAGGAAAATAATTTTTTACTTCTTGGCTACTTTAGTGGGCGCCTATAAGGGGGTGAAGAAGGCGCCGGGCTCAGGGGACCCTCGAGCCGACGTGACCCGGCGCGGCTCGCACGCTGCGGCTTATTGCGGGCGGTGGAAACTTACCTCCTGCAGAGACCCGGAAGCAGCAGGTGCCGGAGCGACTTGGACCGGCGTAAGAAGAGCATCAGAGCAGCACAGTGGCGCGGCGGATCCGGAAGCAGCAGGTGTTGGAGCCGATGCCGGTGGGAGTGCTCTCCAGCAGATCCGAGCCGTTTGGAGGTGCGGTCGGACCTTCTGGGGTTAGCAGGACTCCCCAGCAGGGCTCAAAACCCAGGGAAGCAGGCCCAGCAAGGCAGAAGAGAGCTAAACGCCGCGGGGAGCAGCAGGGACCCTGTACGGGCCAGAACCGTGGCGGATGGCAACAGGGTGGATGCCGGGGACGAAGGAGTCGCCGGTACATTTTTTCTTTTATCTTCGGGTGATGTGGGTAAAGCAGCCCGTTGCAGAGTAAACGGGGTGATTTCCCCACCCTTCGGCAGATGAGGTAGCACTGGGGCCAGCGGTTGAGATTTGAAGCCAGTGGTACACCCTAGGTGCCCTCAGCCATGATTTTCTTTCCGTTGACTTCACTGTGCTTTGTTTTGGTGCTATCCTGGAGCATCATAAGCAGATGACCGATCCAGTTGGACGGTCCTACCCAGTGGATCGGGCGAGGGTGTAGGGGTGGAGGAGCCCTCAGAACCCAGGGACCCCAGAGAAGTGGAGAGTCTCATTTTTGGACTATACGCCAAGCCAACTGGACTGGTACAGATCAACATCCAAGTCGTGGCAGGAGAGGCAGACGCGTACGTTTGTCCAAACCGGGGTGAGTCACTCTTTGTCTTCCCAGGAGCGGTCCCTAGTGGAGAGGTGGGGCCGGTGGCGGCCAAAGACGTACCTAGCCTCTCTCACAGTGCCTAATTCTTTATATGCATATTTTGCCTAAAAGAAGTACTAGAGTGTGTGTGTGTGTGTGTGTGTGAGAGCGCGCGCGCGCATGCGCGCCTATTAGGGCTGTGAGAAACAGCATAATTCCGATTCGATGGAACAGTGTTTCATTTCAAATTTAATTTCAAGTCTAAACAGCTGTTCTGTTCTGTTCTGTTCTGTCGAAACAGAAGGGCTGTTTTGACCCTGTTTCCAGTTTCACTGGAGATGGGGAGTCAGCCTGGCCGCACTGCTTCCCGGTCCCCTGCGCTACATCGAGCCTGGGGCAGCCCAGCTGGGCTGCTTCCTGGTCCCCCATGCTACATCTATCTAGCAATGTAACACAGGGGAGGGGGAAGCAGCCCAACTTGGCAGACTTCCGCCCCTGGTATGATGTAGTGGGGGGGATTGGGAAGCAGCTCAGCTGGGCTGCCTTGCTACCCCCTGCCAGATCTTACACTGGGGATGGGAAGTCAGCCCACCTGGACTGACTTCCCATGCCCAGCCTATGGTCAAAAAGTTTTGACCAGCTTCGTTTTCTTTCGAGGCTATTTCAAGGGCCTTTGTTTCATTCTGATTTTGCTGTTTTGACCTCAAAATTGGTCAAAACAGTGTCAGAACAAAATGGCCAGCAAAATTTCGCACAGCCCTAGTATGCATGTGCACACATGCCTAAGATTTTACTTATAATTGTTATTATATATATTGTATGTATATGCTCAATATTAAAATGCTTATTATATAAATTGAGTCTCTGGCAGATCTGACTAGGACTTTAACTTTAGGCAGGGGGAAATTCTGTGTGTAATAAAACCCTTTTTGCTTTTCCCAGGAAAATTCTAATTTTATAAAAGCTTTAGTCTGTCTGTCCATAATGTTTTATTCACACCTTGTCCATAGCGCCACCGTAACAGTGGGGATGGGCCGGAGCCAGAGGGTGAGGCCAGCACCACTGGCCTAGCCCCTCACTCTGCTCCTTGAAATCTGCTATTCATGCCTTGACCAAGTTGTGAAAATTCCTTTGTCTCACCATTGGCAGGGGTTATCGCGGGGCCGGCCCCTGGCACAGTTTTACAAGCCCTCGTGGTGCTCTTGTGTGGTGCCAGAAAACTGGAAAAAGGCCAATGTGGTCCCCATCTTCAAAAAAGGGAGGAGGGAGGACCCCGGCAACTATAGGCCTGTTAGTCTTACTTCAGTCCTGGGGAAGCTCTTTGAGAAAATTATTCAGGTCACATCTGTGAGGGGCAAGCAGGAGGAAGGATGCTCAAGGGCAACCAGCATGGGTTCATTAGGGGCGGGTCCTGTCAGACCAACCTGGTGGCCTTCTACGATCAGGTCACAAAATCATCGGATGCAGGTGTCGTGGTGGACATAGTCTTTCTGGACTTTCAGAAGGCCTTCGACACTGTCTCCCACCCCATCCTTAGTCCCCCAGTTTTTTTTAATGTGGCATCAACACCTACGCAGTCAGATGGGTCACTAACTGGCCCGAGGGCTGCACCCAGAGAGTGGTGGTGGATGGGTCATTTTCGACCTGGAGGGATGTGGGCAGTGGGGTCCCCCAGGGCTCGGTCCTCGGGCCCACACTGTTCAACATCTTCATCAGTGACTTGGACGAGGGGGTAAAAAGCACCCTGTTCAAATTCGCAGACGACGCTAAGATGTGGGGGGATGTGGGCACGCTAGAAGGGAGGGATAGGATACAGCTGGACCTGGATAGGTTACAGGGGTGGGCAAATGTGACTAGGATGGGATTCAGTACTGACAAGTGCAGGGTGATGCACCTGGGGAGGAAGAACCAGCACCATACCTACAGGTTGGGGAACTCCCTTCTCATCAGGGCAGAGGCAGAAAAGGATCTTGGAGTCATTATTGAGGTCAAAATGAACATGGGCTGGCAGTGTGCGGATGCAGTCAGGAAGGCCAACCACACCCTGTCATGCATCCACAGATGCATCTCGAGCAGGTCCAGGGAGGTGATCCTCCCCCTCTATGCGGCACTGGTCAGGCATCCAGTTCTGGGCGCTGCACTTCAGGAGGAATGTGGACAGCATGGAGAAGGTCCAGAGGAGGGCCACTAGCATGATCGGGGGCAGCAGGGCGGGCCCTATGAGGAGAGGCGATGGGGCCTGAACCTGGTCAGCCTCCAGAACAGAAGGCTGAGGGGGGACTTGGTGAACGTCTATAAACTTATCGGGGGGACCGGAAGGGTTTGGGTGAGTCCCTGTTCCCCTGAGCACCTCCCGGAGTAACAAGGAATAATGGCCACAAGTTGACTGAGAGTAGATTCAGACTAGACATCAGGAGACACTACTTCACTGTCAGGGTGGCTAGGAGCTGGAACCAGCTTCCAAGGGAAGTGGTGCTGGCTCCTACCCTGGGGGTCTTCAAAAGGAGGCTTGATAACTACCTTGCTGGGGTCATATGAGCTTAAATTAGTGGGTGTCCTATTAGCCCAGTCCTATTAGGAATGAATATTCCTGCCCAGGGCAGGGGGTTGGACTTGATGATCTTAAGGAAGCAATCCTTCGGGCACAGAGGGAGACAATCCCAATGTGGGAAAAAAGAGAGAAAGGAGCCAACAGGCTTCCTTGGCTGACCAGAGAAATCCAGAGCAGCCTAAGGGCAAAAAGGAGGGCATATAAGCAGTAGAAATAGGGAGAGATTACTAAAGAGGAGTATATCTCCTCAGCTTACAGATGTAGGGAGGCAGTTAGAAAGGCCAAAGCTACCATGGAGCTGAGGATGGCATCCCAAGTTAAGGATAACAAAAAATTGTTTTTCAGATACATAGAGAGTAAAAGGAAGGCCCAGGGCAGTATAGGACCACTACTGAATGGGCAAAAGCAATTGGTGACAGATAGTGGGGGACAAGGCTGAACTCCTCAACGAGTTCTTTGCCTCAGTGTTCCTAAATGAGGGGCAAGACAAGTCTCACAATGGGATTGTACAGAGACAACAGCTAGGCGCCAGACTACCAAGCGTTGACCCTGAGATGTTGCAGAGTCACTTGGAAAGACTGGATGCATTTAAGTCGGCAGGCCCAGATGAGCTCCATCCAAGGCCAATAAGGCACAGCCACTGGCAAGAATATTTGAGCACTCATGGTGCATGGGCCAGGTCCCAGAGGACTGGAAAAGGGCCAACGCGGTCCCTATTTTCAAGAAGGGGAGGAAGGAGGGTCCAGGCAGCTATAGGCCAGTCAGTCTCACCTCCATCTTTGATGAAGTCTTTGAAAAGATTATTAAGGCTCATATATGTGAGAGCCCAGCATGAAAAATTATGCCAAGGGAAAACTAGCACAGGTTCGTAGCAGGTAGATCATGCCTGACTAATCTAGTCTCTTTTTATGACCTGGTTACAAAACACCTGGATGCAGGAGTAGGGGTAGATATCGTTTACTTAGACTTCAGGAAGGCCTTCGATACAGTATCCCACCCCATACTGGTGAACAAGTTAAGAGGCTGTGACTTGGATGATTACACATTCCGGTGGGTGGCAAATTGGCTAGAGAGTCGTACCCAGAGAGTGGTGGTGAATGGGTCGGTATTGACCTGGAAGGACGTGGGCAATGGGGTCCCACCGGGCTTGGTCCTTGGACCGATACCCTTCAATGTCTTCATCAGTGACTTGGACAAGGGAGTGGATTGTACTCTGTACAAGTTTGCGGATGATACAAAACTGTGGGGAGAAGTGGATGCACCGGAGGGCAGGGAACAACTAGAGGCAGACCTGGACAGGGTGGACAAATGAGCAGAAAACAATAGAATGCAATTTAACAAGCAGAAATGCAATGTGCTGCACCTAGGGAGGAAAAGTGTCCAGCACACCTACTGCCTAGGAAATGACCTGCTCAGCAGCACAGGAGCGGAAAGGGATCTCCGAGTCCTAGTGGACTCCAAGATGAACATGAGTCATCAGCGTGATGAAGTCAACAGAAAAGCTAACGGCACCTTATCGTGCATCAGCAGATGCATGGCAAACAGAACCAAGGAGGTGATACTTCCCCTCTATCGGGTGCTGGTCAGGCCGCAGCTGGAGTACTGCATCCTGTTTTGGGCACCGCACTTCAAGAGGGATGTGGATAACCTGGAGAGGGTCCAGAGAAGGGCCGCTCATATGATTAAGGGCTTGCAGGCCAAGCCCTATGAGGAGAGACTAGGGCACCTGGGCCTCTTCAGCCTCTGCAAGAGAAGGTTGAGAGGTGACCTTGTGGCTGCCTATAAATTCGTGATGGGGTCCGAAGGGAATTGGTGAGGCTCTGCTCACCAAGGCACCCCTGGGAGTCACAAGAAATAATGGCCATAAGCTAACAGAGAGCAGATTTAGACTGGACATTAGGAAGAACTTCTTCACAGTTAGAGTGGCCAAAATCTGGAATGGGCTCCCAAAGGAGGTGGTGCTCTCCCCTACCCTGGGGGTCTTCAAGAGAAGGTTAGATAGGCATCTGGCTGGGGTCATCTGAACCCAACACACCTTCCTGCCTATGCAGGGGGTCGGCCTCGAAGATCTATTGAAGCCCCTTCCAACCCTAACATCTATGAATCTATGAACCTTGTATTAAGTAGGTCCTTAATCATTGATAATTTGGTATGTTTTACTGCCATTGTGGTAGATTGAGGCTTCCTATCCTATGCCGAGGTAAAATACACAAGGAGGAAGTGGATTTTCATTTATGGTTTCAAGGAGTTATGAGCATCAGTGGATATAATAAAATGCTTTTAATTATGAAAAAAAAAATTACCTTTACTGTTTCTATTAAGTGTCAGAGATAGGACAAGTCAATAGTATTAGATGAGACTCTAGCATTCAGCTGAAATGAACCTGTCTCTTAGAAAGACATTTAAGCTGATGGAAATCTGAATTTAATAATAAGGCTATGGCATAAGTACTGAGCTCTGTATTTTATCTTTTTATAATCTGGCAAGGGAGATGTGGCTGCAAGTTATAGGTACAAGCATAGAGTTGAACAAGTTCATTAACTCTAGTGTTAGGTTAAAATTAGGGGCATTTTCTAATAGGTTGCAATGCTGGCAGCACTGCCGTTACAAAAATTGACTAATAATAAGAGAGATTCTCTTACCTTTCTCTTCCTCTGCCAGATGCAATACATGGAATGCCTTACTAAAACTACTACTCTTTTCCCCCGCACTTTCTGTGGTGGGATCTGGAAACCACATAAGATACCTTGGGATTGGCAGTGGAAGGTAGAAATGATGAATTCAGACCCATTTCTCATTGAAATTGGTGCTGAAGCTCTCATTATATTCAATGAGAATTGGATCAGATTCCATATTACTCATTCAAATTCAGCCCCAATTAGAAATAGTTAAAGGGCCATTCTCAGTGTATCTATTTTAACCCCCCAACAGGCCTTTCTGGGTATGGAAGGCTCAATAAGTAATAACACCAATATATCTACCGCTTAGGGTAGAAGGAGGTTTGGGTAAGACGCGCAACTATGTTCTGCCAACCACAAATGTGATGTGTGGCTTGAGAACAGGACGGAGTGCTTTCAAGTCTGCAGATCCATCAGCCAAATCCTAAGACTTTCTCCAGCTTTACAAAGACGGTAGTTGAGCAAGAATTTTTTTTTCAGTTTCAGTTATTCACAGGAGGGAGAAAATTGCATAGCAGAAAGGGCACGGTACTTCCAAATTTGCAAAACTGCCCAGAAGAGATATAGCAACACGGGGGGGATATTTAACATAGCAAAAAAAATCCCAAATATGTCAATTTTGGCCAGCTCAAGGGGAAGTATGAAAGTGGTTGCTACAAAAAAGCTGCTGTTTACCATTTGAAAGTAATTAGCTTAACTTGCCACACGTGCAAAGCCCCAATACTGCTAATGACTGTCAATAACATATAATATCAGTGTTTTAATAATGCTGCTGTAATTATCATAACCTCCTGCTACCTATTTGTAATCAAGATTATAGGAAATACGTCTTTTTTAGAGGCACGTATGATACTTACAGAATTGCCCTTACCTGTATTAATATAAATAGCTTAAATTATTACAACTCAAATAACTTCCCAATCAAACCTACTTTGCATTGAAAATGTGGGATTTGTTTTTTTACACTTTTCTCAGTTTGGACAATGAAACTTCCCCATTCTGCTATGCCTCCTAGTTGACATGCAGTAGCACAGTTTAAGGCCCACTAAAAATCCACAGTTCATTCACCTGCTCCTGTACCAACATACATGCTTTCACCTGCTTGCTAGGGGTGTACAAAGTGGGCCCCATTTGATTCAGATTCGGCCCAAATCAGGGGCAGCGATTCAATTTGTTGATTCGGATCACTGTCCCTGATTCGATTTGGCTGAATCTGAATCTAAAGATTTGATACTAATTCAGAGAATCAGCAATTTGGCCATAGACACAGCTTTAAATGTTTTTCTACATACCTTGAGGCACCAACACGGCTTGTGAATGCTGCGGTGCTGGGGTGGGTAGAGTGTCCCACAGGAGTGCAGGGGACATGCTTGGTGGCAAACCCCCAAGTGGACCGGAAGTACTGTCCCCTGGCTTGGCAGTCGGCCATGGGGAACCCTGGGCACCACTCCTCAGACCCAGTAGGCACCGTTTGCTTAGCCGGTGGGGCGCAGGGGGGCCCCCTGCGTACTCCCAGTGGACCTGGAAGTGGACCAGAAGTGCTTCTGGTCCACTTCTGGGTCTGTTGCCGAGTGTGCTGGGGAGCCCCTCGCACTCCTGTGGGATGCTCCATGCGTCCCAGCATTGCAGCATTTATGAGCCGCCTGCTGCCTAGAGGTATGCAGAAAAAACATTTAAAGCTGTGTCCATGTCCAAATCGTCAAAAATTCCAAATCTCTCCAGATCAATTCAGAGGGGTCCAATTCAATTCCGAGAGATTAAAGGGTCCTCCGATTTTTGATTCGGATTCAGAGATTGGGCCACCAAATCAGGCTGAATCTCTGCTGAATCGAATTGGGTACCAAAGCTTCGCACAGCCCTACTGCTTACATTATTGCTCTGCTATCTACACTGGACAGATGGGGCAATGTGAAAGAAGAGGGGACACCTGATTTGACATTGGTTCTGGAGAGACACACAAGGCTATGGCAGAATACTTTAACCTTCTGGACATTTTATGGCCCACCTCAGAGTGGCCATTTTTAGACTACAGAACTTTAAAACCAACTTGAATTGGAAATTGCTGAACAACAAATTGTCTACACACTGGATTGTGTGAAGTATGGTTTAAACCAAGACTATGGATTCTTATCCCATTGCCAGCATTAGCTTTTAATAACTCCTATGCCCCTCAGTGGGTTACCTGCTTTGTTTTTATCTCACGTAAGCACTTTGCCTCTCCCAGCTGTGTCCCCTCCATTCTCCACTTCTCTACCCTTTGTATTCTAATCACTGCTTTCTATTTAGAAGCTCTGCTTCCTGCAGTCCCTTCTCAGCATCTGAAGAAGCAAGCTGCTGCTTATGAAAGCTTATGCATCTCTGATTTAGTCTATAACGTGCAAATCTACCCTGACTTCTGCCTTGAAAATTTCAAACTCAACCCTTTCTTGCAGGAAATAGGGTTGCATTTGAAACTAAAATTGTCCCATGGGAAACCACTGATTTCTTTTGTGCAATTACCCTTTGGCATATAATATAATGTATGTAAAGGGGCACATGAATTTCTGTGCCTGCTAGCTGTTTTGGTGCCCTCTGCTCCCTCATATGCCCGTTTCTCAATTTAAACCCACCACCTGAGCTGGACTTCAGTCTCTGCTGGTGCTGCCAACAAACATCATCACATTCTTTTCATTCTGGGAAAAGTTTTGCTCTTTTGGCTTTCTGTCACATTTAGAGCAAAACAAAATGTCAAAACACTGATATTTCCCCCAGGGCAGAAATTTTATTTTTCGATGAATTCTAATAATATTGCAGTCTTTGAGTTTTCCAACACTAGAGGCAAATATGTAATTTCAAAAGGAGGAGGAGAAGAAAAAAAGCTGCTTCCTTGGGGTGTTTTTTAGATTTAAAAAACCCCAAACCTTTCTCCTAATCAAATCAGATATTGGGATCTAAATTAATTGATGCCATTCCTTTAAATAAATGGTCTTCACATCAGTTCATGCTTCCTTGGCTTTGTCTGTCATCTTGTGTCATTGTCACAAAAGTTAAAATCTCATGCCTTGTATCTGAGCTTCAGCAGGTTGAGTGCTCTGTACTTAGGATTGCATTACAGACCTTAATACTGAACTTTCTTCCTCTTCTTGGTTTCACCCAGACCCTGAGGGTTATTTTAACCTAGTTTTTTGTGTGTGATTGCCTTCTCCCCCCTCCCTTTTTGCAGAATATAGTCAGATTAATTATATGAAGGCAGAGAATTCTGCAGGATTTTATAATGCAGGGCTGAATTACTGGTATAGATGGACTCCATTCCTTTTAAAAAAAAAAAAAAAAGATTGCTGCCCTTTTGTCCAAACCCCAGGATGTTTGTAATGATTTAAAGGATATTTGAAGGAAGAACCTTCATACAATGTATATTTTCAAAACATGGCTTGTTTTCAAGAGCTTTCAGTTTCTACAATTAGTCAGAAAAAAAAGGTTTTGTAACTCTGGGACAAAAAAAAATTTCTGTGATTGTCATCTTTAGTCATGACCTGTATCTATTCCAGCAACGTTGGGAAGTCCAGACTGTAACGGCCTATTGTTCTAGGTATTGTGCCATTACGTGGTAAGAGAGTGGAAGCCATCAAAAGTCAGTATGTGCTAATTATCTAGATCAGAGATGCTCGACCCTTGGAGCAGGGGCTCCCCACAGGCCTGAAGATTTGGCAGCATGGGAGTGAAGGGGCCCTGAGTACTAGATCAGGCATGCAGGGCCTGGGTAGCATGACAGGCCTACATGTTCAGGGCTTGGCCAATCCAGCGCAGGACCCAATTTGGGCACATAGACGGAAGTTACAATTTTCACCTTATCTGGCCACAGAAAGCAGGTAGGTCCAAGAAGACATGGGGCACGATACAGGCGCCTGGGGCCGGATCTAGGGATGTAGGGCCCAATCCAGGCACTGACCCCCACACAGGATCCAGCCTGTAGACTGGCTCCTGCCATTCATTTGGTCCATGAGGCCAAAAGATCTAGGTCTTTGTCAGGGCCAGATTAACGCATAGGCAAACTAAACACATGTCTAGGGTCCTGAGCTGCGTGGGGGCCTGGTCCTTCCCTCTGCAGTGGCGGTGCGAATGGCCCTGTCTGCCTCCCCTCACTTCCCTTCCTTTCTGCTGGCCTCACTGCCATAGCAGCTGCTTCCTAGCAGAGGCTCCAAGCCCTGCTCTCTGCAGGCGGCAATGCCAGGGTGGGCAGGAGGCTGGGTCTCCAGGGCCAATGAGTTTGTTTGCTTAGGACCCACGAAAGGGTTAAACCAGTTAGGGTCTGTGTACCATGCTGCACACCATGGAACTCGACATTTAACCGTGTGGTTAACAATGCATTTTCCATTGAACGTTTGGACGTCACTTCAACTCCCTGTGTAAAGTAACTGTTATCAGCTTCTTTCTTTTCCCTGAGGATCACAATATAATGGAGAACAAGTAATATTCTTTGTCAGTCCAAAGTTCCTAAATAATTCAGAACGCTCTCATTTCTTGTGACTTCTTTTTGTTGTTGTTGTTGCTTTCTTCTAATCTGCCTATTAAAATAGTTTGGGGACTCTAGGAGCCAATAGCTAGTGCAGCCCTGGGGGGCTAGTTGCTTAGGGTGGGGGACAACCTAAGCAACTAGCTTCAAGCCTACTTTCTCATTACCCAATTTAGAACTAGGAATTGAACTTCAGTCTCCCACATTCTGGGGCGCACCGTGCGTATGCGTGTCTCCATTTCTCTGCACAAAAAACCCTGCAGTTTTCACAGGACAGGAAACTTGTTTCCTGCTCAACTCTACTGCCAGTGCAAAAAGAAACACAGGCACAAGATGCAGATCCAGGAGTTGAGCCTCTTCTCACCAGTCACCCTTTCTATCTGAGCAGTTTCAGGACTGATACTCAAAATATCCAGTGTCTCTTTAGTGATTCTGATTAGAAAATGCAGTATGGGGCAAATTAGCAAACCTGTTAACTACTGTCCTCATATACCAAAATGACCACATAATTTAAAATCCCAGAATTATTGTCAGAACTGCTTTAAAAAAAATCACTCCAGAATGGTAAAGGATAGAAAAATAATTCCTGTCTGTTTCCTGTGATCTGAAGGTGATCATTGAGAGTATCCATAAAATTGAAGCAATTTCAGAATGCACGTAATTTAAATATCAATGTTATATTCATATTCCTTCTGTAAAGTGAGAGATGCTTCTGAGAACCGCTTATTTCTTATGCATTTTCTTTCTTTGAATTTCCTCATCTGCTTTCTGAATGAATTCCCTTCATGCCCTGAAAACATCTACTGCTTACCCTTGAGTTTTCCAGCAATGATAATGATAATAATAATAATAACAAAAAGCCAACTCTGACTTGAGAAATCCAGGTACTTATGTACTCTGCATTCTCATTCTTTCCAGACAGGAACAAAAAATAAAGGAGTGGTGTAAAATCCTTTCCTTGATTAATATTGACTCGTAGCCTAATGCTGCATAGACTGGTCAGAAGTTAAAAAAAACAATTCCAACTGCATGTTGAGAGAATAGCTAATTAAAATGATTGGAGAGTTTCAAATATTCTTATGAGGGCATTCATTGGAAAGTAGCTAAGGATCTGGGGTTTCGTCATGCTGAATAATTTGGGATTGTTAGAGCAGGCCTGCCTCTGTCTGTTTATATAAATGAGTTTGTTTTACTGGAAGTGTTACTGGCTTCAGGTCATAAGTATTGTAAAGAACATTTCAATAGATAAAGCTTTTGAAGTTCACAATGCTATCTACGACCTTTTGCCCTTAGGTCATGAGATCAAATCCACCCAAAAGTCAGGAGTGACAGAATAACGTTTCGATGTGAAGGCTGGTTGGTAGCGTATGTAAAGCACGTTGATTGTGGCAGTCCAGCGTCAGCAGGCAAGGCTAATGTACACACACGCAATGTATTGTTACACTATAGATTAAATTACGCTGTAGCTCAATGAGAAATTGGGGGTTACATCTGCTGTGGAGAAGCAGAGAGCCTAAGGCCAGGATTTTGAAGATGGATTTTGAAGCCAGGCACTAAAGCCATACACTTAGGCACTTCTGTACATTTTAAGTACCTCAGTATTTAGAAGGACTGAGCATTTTCAGATCTCATGGAGGTCAGTGGGAGCTACAACTCCTTTAAAAACCATGTGGCTCATCCTCAGTTTATGTATATTGTCATAGCTTCATTAAGTCAGTGGAGCTAAGCTAAATGCAGCCGAGGATCTGTCGTACAGCCACTTTTAATTTGGTGACTACTAGGGCTGTGCGAAGCTTCGGTCCCTGATTCGATTTGGCGGAGATTTGGCCACCCAATCAGGAGACCTTTTAATCTCGCTGAAATGAATCGGAACCTTTCAAATCGATTTAGAGAGATTTGGAAAGATTCACTGATTCGCACAGACACAGCTTTAAATGTTTTTTCTACATACCTCGACGGCCCAGGCGGCTCGTGAACGCTGTGGGGCTGGGGCGCACAGAGTGTCCCACGGGAGCGTGGGGGCTCCCTAGTGCTCTTGGCAGCAGACCTGGAAGTGGACCAGAAGCACTTCCAGTCCACTTCCAGATCCACTGGAGAGCATGCTGGGGGCCCCCCCTTGCACCCCTCCAGCGTGGTGACTGGTGCCTCCTGGGTCTGGGGGGGCATCCGGGATCCCGCTGTGGCTGATCACCCAGCCAGGGGAGGAGCCCCAGTGCACTCCCCGGAGAACCCAGAAGTGGACCAGAAGTGCTTCCAGTTCACTTCCGGGTTTGCTGCTGAGCATGTAGGGGGGGCTCCCCACTTTCCTATGGGTCGCTCCATCCACCCCGGCATCGCAGCATCCACGAACCATGCCTGCTACCTCGAGGTATGTAGAAAAAATATTTAAAGCTGTGTCTATGTCCGACTCGCTGATTCTCCAAGTCAGCATCTAATCTTCAGATTTGGTCGAATCAAAGCAGGGACAGTGAATTGAATCAACAAATCAAATCACTGTCCCCGATTTGAGTCGAATTCAAATCGAATACGGTCCATTTTGCACACCCCTAGTGACTACCTATTGATTTTTTTAGAGCTCTACTTTAGACACGTTTAAGGGTTTGAAAATGTTGCCTCTGCCTCCTGGGTTGTCAGTCCAACCCCTTTTGCTGACCTTTCACTGACACAAAATTGTCTTAAGAGAATTGTTGAAATCCTTTTGCAGCTGAAGGAAAAGTTCACTCTTCAGAAATAATCAGTCTTCAGAGGCAGTCCTGGGGAGGGCTTGTCCTTGTCCTTGTTTTGCTGCTATATATGGGTAGACCAAATCTGGATCCTGCATTCCAGCCTTCCTTTCCCCGTCCTGCACAGCTGGGTCTTTGGGGAGGGGGTCGGGGAGGAGGGCTATTGTAGGCCCCACCCCCCGACAGTACTTAGAACAACTTTGGGACCCAGATTGATTCCAGGATGGCCACTCTATACAGGAGAGAGGGTTGCCATGCTATGGGATTTGAGGAACAAATGGGGTAGAAAAGCAAAGATCCCCAGAAGACACCTCCCTAGGAAAAAGCCTCCTCATGTGATCTAATCCCTGCATTGTTTTGTCTGATCAGTTCCTGGAGGACACCACTGGTATGGATGCAGGCATCAGGAACTCTTTAGTATGCAGCATATTTGCAAACTACCAGATTTTCTGCCTCTTTTATATTGGCTCCAGGTAACATGAGAGCTCCGTTTTTTGCACATGCACCTTCCCTCAGCACAGAGGTATCGAATACTGGCTAGGTCTTACTGGGGCTGAAAGTTTCAGTTACCACTAGCACTTTGGGGACCAATTTAACCACACTGAACCTGTTTTGGTGCTTGATTCTGCAATTTCAAAAGACACACTGCAGGTACGTATCAGCTGAAGCCTTTGTACAGTGGCATTTTTCCACAGTGCCAGCTAAATGAATGCTTGTGAATGATACGTATACTTCCACTCCTTTCTAGACGCACACACATACATGCCTCAATTATCTAAATGAAATGGAGGACATGAAAGTAATTTGGAGAAGCGGGGGAGTTTTAAATGTAAATGCTATACCACAGGAGACATGACCTCATTCCAGATGAAAGGCGTTTTGTGTACAAAAATGCACAATATTCTGTTAATGCATCAGTGAAGTTCCGCAACAAGGAGTCACAAAAAAGGGAAATGGAAGAATAGAGTCGAATCTGCAGCCATAACTCACCCTTCTGCAACATGACTGCAACATGCAATAGGATCGTATCGTGACTCAAGAGCTACATAAATCTTATTTTCCCCAAAGTTAGAGGAACATAATGTCTGAAGTGATATGTGGCTGTGAATGGAAATACTAACAAGCAGTGCATGCACTCACTGAGGGTTGCATGCTTCTCCTTCACCACTTCTGTCCTACTTGATTTGAAAGGGCAGCCTTAATATTCCACGATCATAGATTTGTTTTGGATTTTAATCCGGGAAATGGAGACCACTGGGTTCAACCGAAGAAGGACATATAAATGAGCCGGAAATAGAGCATGGTCTCCTGACCTAAGCACCAGACTACCTTCCCCGCTTGCAACCTGAAAGTCTGTTGATCAGCGTTTGACAGGTAGACATAATCCTGCCAGAAGCTGACCTGAAACCTAAGCTGTGTGCCAAGGGTCTTATTTTCCAGCAATAGCATTCTTTGCTTCTGTGTCTTGTAGGGCAAGTTTCCATGCCCATCAGGCTTAGCCACACAAAGTGCACTTTCTCATTCCAGTTTGGGGAGAGGAAATGTCAAGGGAGTATGAGGTTAATGCAGGAAGTTTAGGGTTGCCGTAGCTCTGCATGTTGTCTGAGCTTATGACTTCATTTACTATTTAGCGCATATGTGATTGAAAGAAATTATGCTTGAGCAGCCTTAGGTTAACAACGTTACGGACCTTTCTTAATGTGCAAGCAGAGAAGACAGGGCCTCAGTTTACAGGAAAAGTTTCTGAAAGCACCTAAATGATTTGAGTACACAACTTCCTACGAGACTTGTGCTCTGAAGTCAGTGATGCTTTTGAAAATCCGGTCCTGGTAATTGGAAAAAAACATCACACGCTCCACTGTACTGAACTCCATCTATCCACCTCCGAAGGATAAAGATGCAAAAACCCCAAAACAAACTCATTCAGAGGAGCCTCTGAGTGGTCTGTGTGTACATATTTTTGTATTTACAAAGGTATGTAATACTGTGTTTCCACTTTTTTGTGTGCTGTTAAACAGGAGCTCCATTCCCCTTCAGACAGCAGCTGTTTTAGAGACGGATAAAGTTATCTCTGTCTATAGTCTGTCTATCCATTTGCCCTTGGGAATCCTTTGAGATAAAGGTGCTGTATAGAGAGATGATATTATTTGGAGATTTTTCCATTACTGACTGAGTGGAGCCCAACTGATCTTATTTTCCCTAGTAGGCATAGCCATATTATTATAGGATGGGAAAAACCTGACAGAAATAGGTCAAATACATGTAATAAGAATGTCTATAGATAAGAAACCATCAATCCACAGTGAGAAGGCAAGACAAGACGGCTAATTTATTGCTTAGATTTTTGACCAACGTTGTGGGCTCAGAAAATGAATTGTCCAGTTGAGTGACTTCATAGTGTTTATGTTGTAAATACCATTGTTGCACCAGGATTTGGGAATGTATGTGGTAACCACGTGTGCGCTGGTCTACGAGGAATGCACAATCATGATGAAAGTAATTCCCCATTTTTATCATGGGCTGAGTCAGTGGACGCATCTATGAGAGCGAAGGAAGGTGTTTTTCTTTCCTTTCTTCCTAACCATGGTGTCATCCCCATTGCTTGAGGGTTGGTTGGATTTTGCAATCCCTGCTTTTGCAATACCAGTGTTTTACCCTTGAGATTTTGCCCATTGTCCCGCTCTGTTTTGTCTCCCCCTAATGCTAATAATAGATGCTGGCCCAATAGGATGGAGCGATTGCTTTCAGTAGCATTGCTGGTTAGAGATTTTAAATCACCCTGGACTTTATTTATTTATTTGTGGCGTCGCCTCTTGACTCAGAGGAGAGTTATGAAAATGATCCTTGTCAGCATATTGACGAGGGTTCAGGGGCTCTTGCATCTTTCATGCAGTTTGATCCAGCTCGGCTTGTTAACACTCAGTTGCTTTTGTGATTAATTATTTAATCCTCTCCCTTGACACCAGGGTATAATAGCAACCCCCATTTCTGCTGAGATTCACAGTTCTTCCAGTTTTCCTGTGAGCCTTTCGTACCAGGTTGAAATGCAAAACGATGAGTTCTGTATCCAGGCTCTTAAAGAGACAGCGGATTCCTTTCCCCACTCCCCTCCCAACCCTTGTCTGGCCTGGTTTCGTTGCAATGCTCAGTGTGGTGATTGTGTTGGCTCACATAATCTCTCGTTTCTCCCAGGCAGCTGAAGGTGTCAATCAGCTGCGAGGAATGCACATAATAAAGTTTGCGGCAAGCGCTGGAGAGCACTGTTCCCAGGTCCTCTGTCAGTACCAATGTTCATTTCCAGCCTTTCACTGCTAGGTGGAGTTGCATGTGGCAGAGACATTAGATTTTGGCTGCCCTGACTCCAATTGCAGTCAGGATCACAGAGCAAAGGATAACTTGTCAGGGAAGAGACTTTATTCCACAAGTCGGATGTAGCAGCTCCCTTTTTCATATTCTGTTTCCGATGCGTTTTGAACAGTTTTCAGCATACATTTTTGTAACCTTTTCCTTGTAGCTTCTTCAGTGGCTTGGTTGGGGTTTTTTGAGGGCTTTTGTTTCGTTTATGTTTCGTACAGCGAGTTTGTCGGTCACTCTGTTGGAGCATGAGTTTACACATGTCAGAGCATATCCCAGTTATTAGACATTTATTGGGCATATCTTTTTAAAGAAGTAATTCTCCTTACTCTCTGCCCTCTGTTGTTCATCTTTCATCTTCCTTGTAGCCTGTGCATCATGTCTATCAAGACCATTGCTTCAAGAGAAAATCTGAATACCATTGTTAAAGATGCAGCTGTGTGGAAGTGAAAGCACAGTCTTGTAGCTACAACACAGGGTCTGGAAGTCAGGAAACCTGGTTCGGTTTCTACATTCTCTATGTGTTCATGGACAAGTCATTGCTCTCTGTATCCGTGACATGGAGAGAGTGCTCGTCTCCCTCTGACAGGCGTTGCAGGAGTTAATCTCCGAATGTCTGTAAAATGGCTGAAGTCTTAATCTGTCTGCTTATTAATATCCATAAATCACAGGGAAACTCATGTGATTAGAAAAGGAACTAGAGTGATTATTAGTCAAGAGAACATCATGACTGATGTTTTCACTGGAGATTAGCTGAGAGCACTGGAAGGTTTAGCAAAAGAACCGCCGTCCACAGAGACCTGTTCTGAGCATACATAGTAAAATACTTCTTCGCTCCCAGGCTCATCCCTTGAGAAGTTCAGCAGTAACTCAGCGCGAACCAAATAACAACCTTTAGATCTTGATCAGGAGCACTAAATTGTGAGGCCTTCCTCCTCCAAAAATTGTCTTTGTTTTTAAAACTTCCTCCGGGCTCTAGACCTGTTCATTCTCCCCAAGGCCCATGAGCACAATGGCTTCCCGTGGGTTATGATTTTGTATGAATAGCTCATTCCTGTCAGATCCATTGTAGATGCACTGCTTGACCTCCAGGTCTGTATTTCAGTGTAAATCTACGTAAAATCTTCATATCTGGGGGCTTTTAAGAAGACACAATGTGCCTAGGAGTATTCTGTACCCCCCGGGCCCTTCCCTCTGAGGCCAGTTTGCTGCTCTTTCTGAATGGATGAACACCTTTACAAAGTAAAAGACATGCACGCTGGATTTGATGGTGTTGGGAAGACTGTCCACTAGCTAAGCACAGTGGGAGGAGAAGCTGAGGCCAGCTCGAAGAAGGAATGAGAGACGACCGCAGTGGATGTAGAAGTTGGCGTCTGTGGCAGTGAGTCTTTTCAGCTGAATGCCACCTTTTCTGCTTCTCCTTACGAGCCTAATACCAACATGCCCCAAGTCATGCGGTAGTTCTTTGCTACTGAAAAAATAGTCAACTCAAACACTTCACTGTTTCAAAAGAATGTGGCCAGTTTGGGACTGAGCATTCAGGAAGGGTCGGGCATTCAGGACTCCTGGCAGGGACTGCAGTTACCAGTGCTTGGATTGTAGAGTCTGTGCTGTTTGCTATAAAAAAGGTGTAAAATAGGGTTTGTTTTCCTGTGATTTGGGACAGCCGTGCTTACTGGATGAACTGCACCTAAGCCCTCTTTTGGGCTCTCCATGTGTGTCCCCTTCTCCTTGCTAGGCCTTTAGTCTTCATCTGCTACTAGGGAGGGGTTCATGAAATTCTCCTACGCTCAGACAAGGTCCAGGGCTATGGTCTTTTGTTTAGCAACAGTGATTTACCTCGGCACGTCTGATTTATGTCCAGACCCTGCCGCTGTGTTCCCATTGGGGCGATGACAGTGGTAGCTAGTGACCAAACAGCCTCTTTAAAGCAAAATATTGTGCATTTCTAACCAAAGGCTTTCAGAGAAAATCTGTCTTAAAAAGAATGAGACACACATTTAGCTTTACTCTAGGCTTACCATTCCCTCTCTGTGTCAGCCTGCCTCTTTGACATCTTGACAGGTGATTTCCTCTCACTCCCCTATTGAGAAGTGTTTTTAGACTCTTTAGTGCTCTTTTAATTTCTAGGCTCCAAGATTTGTCAGAATAAGGCTTCCAACTCCTTACAGACTGAAGAGAGGCCTCTTGAAGAAGAAAAATCTCACCTCATTGTCTGTCACATACACTTGGATGTTTCTTGTCCAGGAAGCTTTTGTATTACACAGGCTGTGCTGAATTCATGTGTTAGAGACGCATGATAGGTACTTTGCTACTGCTACCCCAATATGTAATAAGTTCCCTGCACTCAGCAAGTCGTATCCAATATTCATAGAATTATTACATAGCGGTAATCAAAAAGTTACAGTATTACATATTGGTTCCAGGCCTGTAACGGGGATGCCCAGATAACTTGGTAGAATAAAGGCATGATCAATCAGCTAGTTAGTGCAAAGCCATAGAAGGAACGGCATGTTAATTCTGCTTTTTGCCCCTGTGTGCTATATTAAGGTTCCCTTCTGAGAGATGGGTGATGGTGTTTTTAATTTTTTTGTACCTTGTGATAACATGAAAGTGGCCTGACTCCTTCTGGGCTGGTGTGTCCCTGTCAAAGTAGGTGACTAAATTACACTTCTTGAGTTTTGGGTTTGTAAAATGAAATTGGAGTTTGGAGAAGTAACTATTTAAGTGGCTTTTTGGAGGGACTCTTTGTTTTTACTGCCTCTTAAAGTCATTGATATAATTGTAGGCTAACAATAGAAGTCACTGTTTTTTCCTACCTTGTTGCTCTATAAGCCCATCCCAAAATCTAAGAGGCTTTTTTTAAAGGTACTTAAACTTAAGTCTCAAGTTCTGGCTTTTCTCATGAATTGTCTTCACAGGTAACCCTGACTTAAAGTCCTGCTCTTGTGAGTTTCTTTGCATGAGGGAAGGAAGGATGGAGGGCAGCAGGGTAAGGACCCTGGATTTCAGAAAAGCAGACTTCGACTCTTTCGGGGAAGTCATGGGCAGGATCCCCTGGGAAGCCGGTCTGAGGGGGAGAGGAGTCCAGGAGAACTGGCTCTACTTGAAAGAAGCCTTACTGACTGTGCAGAAACAAACCATCCCAATGTGCAGGAAGATGAGCAAGTACGGCAGAAGATCAGCTTGGCTTAGCAGGGAACTCTTCAGTAAACTAAATCACAAAAAGAAAGCTTATAAGAAGCAGAAACTTGGACAAATAACTAGGGAAGAATATAAGAGCATTGCTTTACCATGCAGAGGTGAAGTCAGGAAGGCCAAAATGCAATTGGAGTTGCAGCTAGCAAGGGATGTGACAGGGAACAAGAAGGGTCGGTAGCAAGAGGAGGATCAGGGAAAGCGCGGGTCCTTTACTAAATGGGAGAGTCAACCTTGTGACAGAGGATGCAGAAAAGGCTGAAGTACTTAATGCCTTCTTCACCTCAGTCTTCACAGGCAAGGTCAGCTCCCAGACTCCTGCACCGGGCAGCACAGTTTGGGGAGGAGGTGAGCAGCGCTCAGTGGTGAAAGAACAGGTTAGGGAGTACTTAGAAAAGCTGGATGTTTACAAGTCCATGGGGCCAAATGAGATGCACCCGAGGGTGCTGAAGGAATTGGCTGATGTGACTGCAGAGCCGTGGGCCATCATCTTTGAAAACCCATGGCAATCAGGAGAGGTCCTGGATGATTGGAAAAGGGCAAACATAGTACCCATATTTAAGAAATGGAAAAAGAAGGATCCAAGGACCAGTCAGCCTCACCTCAGCCCCTGGAAAAAATCATGGGGCAGATCCTCAAGGAATCCATTTCTAAGCACTTGGAGGAGAAAAAGGTGATTAGGAACAATCAGCATGGATTTGGCAGGGGCATGTGATGCCTGACCAACCTGATTGCCTTATGTAACAAGGTGACTGGCTCTGTGGATGCAGGGAGATTGGTGGATGTGGTACACCTTGATTTTAGCAATGCTTCTGATACGGTCTCCTACAGCGTTCTCACAGGTGAGCTAAGAAAGTATGGGCTAGATGAATAGACTGTGAGGTGAACAGAAAGCTGGCTGGAGCGTTAGGCAGAGAGTAATAATCAATGGCTCCATATAAAGTTGGCAGCTGGTATCAAGTGCAGTACCTGAGGGGTCAGTACTGTGGCTGGTTTTGTTGAATGTCTTCATCAACAACCTGGAAGCTGGCATAGAGTGCACCCTCAGCAAGTTTGCAGAAGACAGCAAGTTGGGGGGAGTAGTACATATGCTGGAGGGTAGGGCTAGGATTCAGAGTGATCTAGACACATTGGAGGATTGGGCCAAAAGGAATCTGATGAGGTTCAACAAAGACAAGGGCAAAGTCCTGCACTTAGGATGGAACAATCCCCTGGACCGGGACAAACTGGGGGCTGACTGGCTAAGCAGCAGCTCTGCAGAAAAGGACCTGGGGATTACAGTGGGCAATAAGCTGAATATGAGCTAGCAGTGTCCTGTGTTGCCAAGAAGGCTGATGGCATACTGGGCTGCATTGGTAGGAGTGTTGCCAGCAGATCAAGGAAAGTGATTCTTCCCTTTTATTTGGTACTGATGAGGACACATCTGGAGTACTGTGTCAAGTTTTGGGTCTCCACTACAGAAAGGATGTGGACAAATTGGGGAGAGTCCAGTGTAGGGCAATAAAAACAGTGAGGGGGCTGGGGGACATGACTTATGAGGAAAGACTGATAAAACTGGGTGTATTTAGTCTAGAGAAGAGAAGACTGAGAGGGGATTTAATAGCAAACTTCAACTACTTGAAACAAGGTTCAAAAGAGGATGGAGCTGGACTGTTCCCAGTGGGGGCAGATGACAGAACAAGGAGCAATGGTCTCAGATTGCAGCAAGGGAAGTTTAGGTTAGATATTAGGAAGAATTTTCTTACTAGGAGGGTAGCAAAATGCTGGAACAGTTTTCTCAGAGAGGTGGTAGAAGCTCCACCCTTGGAGGTTTTCAAAACCCAGCTAGACAAAGTTTTTGGCTGGGATAATCTAGTTGGGGATAGTCCTGCTTTGAGCAGGGGTTTGGACTGGGTGACCTCCTGAGGTCCCTTCCAACCCTGACTTTCTATGGTTTTATGATTCTATGAGACCTGCAAATGGAGGTCCACACTGCAAATGGAGGTCCACACTGGTAGGTGCCTCTGCCCCAACAGAAGAGATTGTATCATTAGGTCTTCACTTCTAAATGCAGAACAGTTGTCACGGTACACGGAGGTCTCCACTCTGTGCAGTGAAGCGTACATTAACCCAGGAATGGTTTTATTGAATCAATGTTGATGGTGATACATGAGAGAGAGAGAGGGAGAATCTAGCTAGATTGTAGGGCTGTGCGAAATGGCACCGTTCTGTTTCGACTTGCGTTTCAACATTTCAATGGAATGGTGTTTCGTTTCGATTTGAAACCGCTGTTCCATTTCGTTTAGTCAAAACAGCGATGCTGTGTCAGCACTGTTTTCATGTGTTGCACGTTGGCTATAATGGGGAAGCTCGAAACAGCCTCTCTGATCTGGCAGGCAGATTGGAGGCCCGCAACCCCGGGAGAGCTGCAGGGGCTGTGCCAGTCCTCCTGGGGTTCCAGGACCCCAATCTGCCTGCCAGATGAGGAAGCAGCAGCAGGCAGCAGCACCCTTCTTCTCTCATTCAGCAGGCAGATCAGAAGCCGCAACCCCAGGAGGGCTGTGGGGACTGCGATTGGGCTCAGTTCCCTTCCCCAGCCCGATCGTTCAGGTCCCTGCACTGCAATCCATCAGGCTGGGGAACAGAACTCGGCCATGTTGTTTTGAAACGCCAAACATTTCAAAATGTTTTGACTGTTTTCACTTTGTTTTGAGGCTGTTTTGAAGTCCTTTGTTTTGTTTTGATTTCACTGTTTTGAGCTTGAAATGAGTCGAAAGAGTGTTGAAATGAAAAAAACCAGTAAAATTTTGTACAGCCCTACTAGATTCCAGCCTGAGTTTGCAGCCCTGGCAGATTCATTACCTCCCCAAGGATATCTTTTTACTTGCAAACTGGATAAGTCAGGGAGAGGCAATAAACTGGACCCCCCCCCCCATTCACATTTCAGAGCAGAGTTACACTTTGAGGTTTTAGATGCTGTTAATCAACATCCATGGTATAACTTACTGTGTTAAGAATAAGCTCATATGTAGATATTTGAAGGATCAGGACTTTACATAAATGTTTAACTTTACACCTACAGTCAGTCCCAGTGATGATTGTAGCAGTATTTGTGTGGAAAAATGCTCATGTGGACAAGCGTTCACAGGATGCAAAATGTCTGTGGATATTAGGCCTGTGCGAAGCGGCTAGCATTCGTTTCGGATTCGGCCAATTCAGGGGACAGTGATTTTGATTCGGTGATTCGAATCACTGTCTCAATTCAATTCAGCCAGATTTGATTCGGAGATTTGGCTGCTGCCGAATCTCTGAAACAGGTAGGCCAAGCCCATCCCCTACCCCTTTCCCAGCCCGGCAATGGCTGCCCCAGCTCCTGGCACTTGTTAAAAAAAAAAAAAAAGCGCCAGCTCACTGGGTACTGCCAGGTGGGGGGCGATCTCTGCTGTCCCCCACTTCCCCACAGTGCATGGGGGGCTCTGCCACAAGCCCCCAGAAGCCCTGATGGCCGCTGCAGCA
>NW_017728917.1:16103425-16109420 GCF_001723895.1 Crocodylus porosus
GGGGGGCTGGCAGGGGTCCCCCCCATGGTCTCCTCCCCCAACCCCTCCCTTCATCCCTAGAACTTACCAGCTCAAAGTCTGGGGGCTGCCCAGGCACTGCCTGAATCATGAAAGCTCTCCGAATCTTTGAAAAAGATTCAGAGAGCTTTGAATTGATCCAGACCTTTAAATTTGGTCCCCTGTTTTGATTCAGAGATTTGGCCACTGTATAGGGCCAAATCTCCTCTGAATCGAATCGCCACCTGAAGCTTCGCACAGGCCTAGTGGATATGACTAGCCTGATCCACTCTTTTTTTCCTTAAAGAAAACGGGAGAGAAAATACAGCTCTCTAACAGAAGAACATGTAAACTAATGCCAGGTTTAAAATACACATTATGTCTAACTTCTTGGTAAAGCTCTACTTAGAAAACTGTTAAAGCTCCCAAATTATCATCTGAATAAATATTTTACTGCATTTTAATTTGCTGTGTTATGTTGTACAGTGCCCTGAGCACCTTCACTTCATAAATAAAATTATTATTATTATTATGTTGAGAAACGTTGCAATATGAAAATTAATACTTAGATGCTCAGGGACTTATAAAAATTTCAACAGTTTTTCTAATCTAGTGATAGATGTTCATAAATGCACAGATATTTCAGCTATTAGGCATTATAGGTCAACAGTCTGCGGAGGGAAATTTTATAGAAAATAGCTTCTCTTGTTAAACGACTATGGCATTCGGAGGTAACTGCCTCAAACACTCTAGTCACACTACATGGTAGTAAAGCACAAATATTTTAACATTCACATACGACAGCGTCCTCCCATGGTAACTCCCTGATCACTGTGTTAGCATTAGAAAACTGCAGCATTTTTGTAAAAGCATTTTAAAATCTAGAGAAATATCAGAACTGACTGGGGCAATTATTCTTGACAAGCATGGCATCAAGCCCACTGACTTGTCTTGGGGCTGTAGCCTGCTTAGCTTCTTGCAGAGCTGATATGTTGAACATAGACACAAAGGTGTCTGTCTGTGAGCCTGTGTGTGGAAGGAATCCCCCTCCGAGTTCTGCATCACCTTTTCTCCCAGCATAGGACACACGGTGAGAGGACAGAAAGAGCGTGTGGCAAGAGCATCTGTGTAGGAAGCTGTACAAATCTGCTGAATAGCCTCTCCGTGTTGTGATTTATCCTGTGTTCAGCTTCCCAAAGAGAAGCTGCATGTACATACACCACACATTTGAGACACTGGAAAAAATTGCACATAGAGAAAGGTTTGTGACAAGAATACCTACAGGTTTGTAACTTGTCTATGTAACACAATACACTGGAATTAATTGGCACGTGTAAAATACTGCTTCTGCTGCAGAGTTGGGGTGGCTCAGATGAGCGTCTTGGACCCTGCACTGTTAACAGCAATTCTCTTTTAGGTCACATGGGTCAGGCGAATGCTTTTCCAGTATGAGGACCAGCATATAGCTGTGGTGGAATTCCAGCTGGTCCCATTGTGCGATGTAGCAACAGCTGTGCAATCCTCAGCGGCCCCCAATTTGTCAGGGTATCGGGCTCTGGGCAGTTTGCTCCATCTCTGGAGCCCAGTCCTTGCTCCAGACATTCCCAACTAAGTGCACAGGCATCTGGAGTAAGCCTGCCCTTCTAATAAGGGGCTTGATGCTGACACGTGAAATCTAGTTTGACGGACAAGTTGCCAGCTGGATGCTACCTGACCTTTTCCCACCCACCCTCTCTGGAAGAAGTCTTGTGGCAGCTGGGAGGCCTCCCCAGAAGCAGATAAATAGGCCTGCAGTATTTCAACCTCATGCTGTTCCCCAAGAAAGAGTTAATTATAGTCTTTTCCCTCTTGCTCAAAGGTGGCTGGGTATTATCATCAGAGCTGTAATTATTCATGCTAATTGCTTATTTGGAAAGGGAGAGAGAATGAGAGAGAGAAGCCCCAGCCTCCTCCTCTGTGATCAGCAGATCAGACCAGGTGCACTTCATTAAGGCTGGACTGAGTAGCTCTAGGGGGTGGAAGAAGTCTGATGATTTTGGAGTAGCTGTAACCCAGTGGCTGAAGGTCTCAGGTCTGGCTAATGCTGCTACCTCCTCTGGGACAGAAAAAAAAGAACATGCACTTTTTGCAAACCTTGCTCCGACGGAGGGCACTCCGAGGTAATTGAACGCTTGGTGGGAGTTGTTATTTGTTCAGTGGCTTAACTAGACCCCCCTTATGTGAGACTTGGGTGGGTTTTTGGAGGCTAGTCCAAGGTTTGTATTTAAATTGTCCTGCTGATGCCTGCTGGAGGTGTTTGTGCCTAGTACAGTATTAGGTGACTGATGCTGTGTTAAATTGCTGGGAACTTCTATGCTCTTTTGACTGCCTGGGTAAAGGCCTGCTGTTCCAGTTAATTGGTGGGAGGGGTACAGTGTATGTTGTCTCTGCTGGGCGGTGCTGGTGTCCATCTTGTGGGCTTTTAGGTGTGTGGTAACAAGCCCTTTTTCTTGCAAAGATCTTTCTTATAAACAGAATCCAGGGTAGTGTGCAAACAGAGGCAGGTTTTATTTATTAATGATTAAGGGGGTATTTGCTTGTGAAGAATTGTTGATTAGCCCCTTGAAGGCACCAGTGTAGTAAAAGGTTATGTGTTGCCCAAGATGTAAATCAGTTGGAAGAAGCTTTTCCAGCACGTAGAAATTTGTCAGGGCAATTGTAAGCTGTCCTTTCCAAACATGCCTAGACCTGCTCTTGAGACAACAATTGCGGCATAAACTTCCTACTAGTGAGCATGAAGGCACACATTGACTTTTTCTAAAGTGACTGTCCTCTTAATTGTCCCTGGGGATTGAGCCAGAGCTAATGCATGAGCCTCTGTGGATTGAGCGGCAGGACTAAGTCCCCTGGTTGGCAGCTGTGGCAGATTGCTGCACTTGGTGGCTCGGGCGCATAGGCGGCTGTGTTTGCATGCCGAGCGAGCTGTGCTACTAAAATACTTGGCAGTCGGCACATTCCAATTCATGAACCACTTTAACAACTGCTCCGTGCGTTCGGTGTGCTCCCTGTGCCTTTGGCAATACAGTTGTCACTTTATGGAGAGGTAGAAGAACGGCCTTGAGGATCGGACCTTATAGCTGTTAAGTCCTAAACTTGCAGCGAATTGCAAGATGCCTTAATAGAATTTCCCACCCATAACAAAATCTTCCATATAGATCTTTCTTCCACCTCCTTCCAAGATGCTACACACATCAATTTTTAGGAGCAGAACAAAGTGAAAGCGTGTTCTCCTCTCTTGAGACTTCAAATTATTACGCTCATTGCTTTAATGTCCGAGTTCTGGAGTGAGTGGCCATAATTAGTTTTAATGTACTGTATAATCTCTTCATCTGGATGTTTTGTTACTTACTTCAGTTATATGCACACATTGTCTTTCTAGCAGACACAGATTTATGTGCTGTGAGGTAGGGGCCAGCAGAAGCTGCTTCTGAGACCCTAGTTTGCTCCTGCAACCTGAGCAGGTGGCCGTGGGAGAAGTAAAAGAATTACAAGGAAGTGGAGCAGGGGGCTTGCAAGTACAGCAGAAACCCGGATCCAGTGTGGGGCAGCACCGCATTCTCTAATTAGCCTTCCTCTCAGGTACTGGCCATTTATCTTTGAACATCCTAGATGAAGCATAGCTTACCGTGAGTCCTACCAGGGTGCCTAACAAGTGCATGTATGTCCAATTGTGGAAGGTTCTCTGTTTTCCCGAGTGCTGTGGCGCTGGCCTGAATCTGGATAATGGTATTTGTTCACTGCGTAGCTCTAAAACAGTCTGTAGAGTTCAGTTCTTGGAGGAAGCTTCACTCTGAGCAAAACAAGCTTGCTCAGGAAGGAGCTGTGTGCACTCAACCTGTGCCGTACCTAGACTCCTGGAGGCCCCGGACAAACTTTTAGAATCAGGCCCCCCTCCGCTACTGTAGCCTCTCTTTTTTTTTTTTTTGCAGCAGTCTTTATCACATCCGTGGCACTGAGGTCTTTAAATACTTAATTCTCAATTGATAACATTGCCAGTGCCACAAACTATTTGCTAATGAAACAGTTTTTTTTGCAATTGTAACTCCCCGCCCCCATTTTTGGGTCCCCTTTCTGTCCAGACCCTGGGTAGCCACCCAGTTTGCCCATACCTGTGTCCGGGTCTGCTCTCAGCTGGAAACTGAGAAAGGACAGCTGCTTCATTCTGGCAACTGGGTCCTACAGTGGGATGGCTGGGTACAGTGGCGAAAGGGGTTCTGTCTAAGTAATCCGGTAGTTGTCCGGCACGCAGGCCCGGGTTCTCAGAGGCATCTAGCTGCTGAATTCACATTTATTCCAGGGGTCCTTTTTTGTCCTCGTCAAACATTTGTAAGATCTAGCCAGCTTTCTGGGGAGCAGGTGACTGCTGCTCTTCTACAGAGTTTCCTAACGCGCGGGTTGTAACACACAGCTCCTGAATTCGGCTCTGCTAGTAAAGAACACTGTTCCGTTCCCTGATGACTTGCATGCCGCTTCAGCAAGGTCCCATTGTGCTGGAGGAACACCTGACTGCTTACTCAAACCTTTGCTGCTTCTCTGGGGCTGGGCTTTTGTGTGGAGCAATTACATTGACTTATGAATTTATCTCCTGCCAGAACCGGCCACAGAGCCAAAGTTGCATAGCTGAGCTCTTCACCCTCATTTAGTACATTTCTCATGTGATAGAGCCCTTGAAAGTGCTCTGCAGCTCTGTCCTTACAGAAGAGTACAGCTGCAGGGCTCTTTAAAAGTACCCAATTGTGCAACAACCTGAACTTTCACATGAGGGTTCAGATGAAGGCACTCCAAAGTGGAGGCAGCCCTGGAGGGCCCGTACATCAGCCAAGATGGCAGCTGTTGTGCATCTCATGCTGTGCCCAATGAGCACCTTCATTAATGTCTACCAGTGCAAACTGGGAGTAGCCCACCCCCACCCCCATTGCTATCTTCAGATGGGGAGGGAGATTTCCAGGTCCACCCATCTGACCCTCTAGCACAGGCTGAGCAAACCCGAGACCGAGTTCCCTTCCCTCTTTTCCCCCCCTTCCACCCTGAAGACAGCACAGGAGCTGGGGGCAGGAAGGTGGGGCTAGGGGAGAGTGGCTGCAGACACATAGCTGCTCCAAACCGGAGCTCAATCCTTCAACCCCCCTGGACTCAACAGTGAACATCTTCTGGGTCAGGGGGTACGCTGTAACTCATGGCAATTCCTGCGAAGCGTCATGAGTTACAGTGGGGAGCTGCGCATCTGTCAGCACCCTTAGTGTCAATCATTGCGTCTCTGCAGCATGTAAAATGTCTGCTAGAATCAGGATTTCTCCTGTTAGATGCAGCAGAAGTAGGAACAAATTGTTTTGTTTCTCTGCAGCATTATGTATTGCCTGTTGTCTGAAGGAGAATATTGGTCCAGCTGTCCCACTGCAGAAGAAAACCCTATTGTAAGCTAGACAGACCTAATTGTACCAGCTCTTTAATCTAGATATGACCCATTAGAGAGAAGCTATGAGTGCTCTTGTATAGCAAATGATGTGCAAAACCCAACCAAAATGCTATAAAGTGCCAGGATTCTGGTATGTGGGCATAAGAGAAATGGGACGGGGAGAGGGGCAGTTCTGTTCTCAAGTGCTGTCTATACGCCTTATTTAGTTCCATGCCCCAAAGAGCAGCTACTCTTGCAGTCTCCAAAAATCACCCAAGTTTCCATGTATCTTGCTTTGGCTGAGGTTAAAGGGTAAAGGGATTTGGGTAGGTGGAAGGAAGACTGTCTTACCTTGTCTGTAAGGGAGCTGAAAAATAATTTCATAGATGTTGGGGCTGGAAGGGACCTCGGAAGTTCATCGGGTCCAGCCCTCTGCCCAAAGGGCAGGAAGCCAGCTGGGGTCATAGGATCTCAGCAAGATAAGCATCCAATGTACTCTTGAAGGTGTTCAATGTAGGTGCTTGAACCACCTCCGATGGCAGGCTGTTCCAGACCTTGGGGGCT
>NW_017728917.1:16110365-16119920 GCF_001723895.1 Crocodylus porosus
TGATGCTCGAAGCTAGTTGGAGTTCAGTTGCAGCCTTGGCTTTCCTGGTTTGCTCCCTGCAGGACCGGACCAGAGCAGAATAATCCTCCTTGGAGGTGAATCCCATCCTCCATCCTTTGTAGGCCTTTCTTGTTAGCCTCAGGAGGTCTGCTAGGTCCCTGGAGAGCCAGCGGGGCTGCTGTGCCCTCTTGCTGCCTTTCCTGTGAGATGGAATAGACTTACCTTGTGCATTGAGGATCACTCCCTTGAGGAGCAACCACTCTCTCTTCTTGAAGGTCCCTCTCCTGGGGTTATGGTCCCTTAGGGCCTCACTGACAAGCCTCCTGAGCTTGTTAAAATCGGCTTTCCTGAAGTCAAGGACTTCCATGTTGCTGACTGACTTCCCAGCTTTACGGCGAATGGTGAAGTTGATCAGCTCATGGTCGCTGTCGCCCAGCTTCCTATTGATCACTAGGTCACTGATTAGGTCATCCCCTGTAGCCAGTACCAGGTCGAGCAATGCTTTACCTCTCATTGGCCCATAGACTTCTTGAGTCAGGTAGAGGTCATCCACGCACGAGAGAAAGCTTTGCGACCACTCAGTTTTTGCTGCGTGATCCTCCTAAGAGATGTCCAGGTAATTGAAGTCACCCATGACAACCATGGTCCTGGAGCATGTGGCCTCAGCCAGTTCCCAGGCGAACTCCTGGTCAAGCTCTTGGCTTTGGGTGGGAGGTCTGTAGTAGCCTCCCACCGTTGTCCCCTGTGCCGTGTTCCTCATGGATTTTAACCCAGAGGGTCTCCAGTCGTCCACCCTGGTCGCCAAGATCAGCTTGCAGGGACATGTAGCTTTCCTTAACGTATATAGCTACACCCCCCGCCCCTTTTTTCTCCTCAATATCTCCTGTCCAGGGTATAGTTGTCTATACTCGTGGTCCAGTCATGGGTGGAGTCCCACCAGGTCTTTGTTATCCCTGTGACATCATAATTATTTGCACTGAGCAGGAGGATGAGGTCCTCCTGCGTATTCCCCAAGCTGCTGGCATTTGTGTACAGGCAGGCAAGTGTCCCCTTGGGGGCTCTTGCCTTGCCCACAGATTGTACCAGGGCTGGGGCAGGGGTGGGCTGCCTTAAGTGCCTTGGCCTGCTGGCTTTGCAAAGGTTGCTCAGCGGGCCAGCAGTGGCAGTAGTCCCCCATCCCCCAACAGGCTTAGTTTAAAGCCTGGTGGAGCAGGTCAGCCAGTCTGGCTGAGAAGAGCCTCCTCCCCAGCGGAGAGAGGTGCAGGCCATCTCTTCCCAGCAGCTCACTTCCTCTCTCGCCAAAGAGTGGGCTGTAGTCATGGAAGTCAAAGCCTCCCCTATGATACCAGTGCCGCAGTCTTTGGTTCACTACCTGGATTCTCCTCTCCCTCCTCAGCCGAGACTGGGAGGATCGACGAGAACACCACCTGTGCCCCCAGACCCTTTAGCTGCACTCCCAAATCCCTGTAGCCCCTCATGACCTGGCTGGGAGTGCTCTGAGCTGTGTCATTGGTGCCCACATGAATAAGGAGCATAAGTCTGTGAGCTGGAGGAGCTTAGGGATCCTCTCCACAATGTCCCAGATGTGGGGCCCCGGGTAGGAGAAGACTTCTTGGGCTAAGGGGTCGGGGCGGCAGATTGCCCCCTCAGTCCCCCTCAGGATGGAGTTTCCTACAACAAACACCTTACATTTTGTCTTGGGGAGAGCAGGGGCGGTAGCTGCAGTTGAGCCTGTGTTGCCTGCGGGAGCTGGCAACTCAGCAGGCTCTGCTGGAGCAGCAAGAGGTGTGTACCTGTTGCTAAGCTCCGGCAGGGCAGGGGCCTTGGTGCGGTGAGCCTTAGGGCCCTTGACCAGCTTGATCCATGCCACTGAGCGGACAGAGCGGGAGATCCCGGAGTCCTCCTTTGTCCTGGAGGGAGACCATGGTCTACCCTCCGGCTCCTGGGGGAGAAGGGCCTGGCAGTAGGAATCGATCTCCTGCTCGCAGTCCCTGATGGCACGCAGTCTCTGGACTGTGGCCTGGAGCTCCTCCAGCTGCTACACCAGAGACCCCAAAAAGGAGCAGACCCCACAAGGGGAGGTGGCCATGCTCCCGGGCCCCAGAGCCTGAAAAAACGACAGGAAGCCCCCACAGCCGAGACCCAGGGGCTCCATCTGCGTGGAGCCTGGGACCATGGGCTCCATCGGGATGGCCTTCTCTGAGGTGCTGGGAGGGCAGCAGAGCCCGAGGGGACCCTCGGGGTGCAGCGCATGCCCATCCATGTCATGGCTCTAGTAGGTTGGCTACGACTGAGACTGTCTACCCTGGGGGGCTTGCAGGCAGGACCTCAGGCCCTCCTGCATGAACTCCACGCTAACTCACGCGCCGGCAGATAACCGTGCCTGTTTGCGCAGCATGTTCGCATGGCTCCCTGGGGGGCCGGGTGAAGTAGGGGCCTGGGCAGGGTGAGACCTGGCCCCGCTCCACTCAGTCGCCTTCTCCCACTCACTAAGGAGTTAACCCCCTCCCACCATGGGCTCTGCTTACCTCCAGCTGGGCTGGGGGTCGGCGGGGGGCTCCATGGCTGCTGGGGGGTCTCTGCCAAGTGAGGTTTGGTTAGTGCCTCTATTCTAATCGGTTGTAGAGCGACGAGCAGGATACAGCACATACCCTGTGTTGCTTGACAGTTCCCAGTGAGGTTGTACTTGTTAGTTTGTTCGAGGACTCCATTTTGTCTCCTCTGAGCATATATTAACCAACTACTTCACTTCCCTGTCATTGCACTGGCAAGCTGTAGGGTGTCCTCAGTGTTTCGAGTGTTGTTCCTTGTAGTTGTGGGTAAGGGTTCAACATGGCCATTCTGGGGGCTCCGTTGGTTAATGCTTGCCTGTGATTTGTAGGGGACTAGATTTGATAGCTCAGGAGGCTACTTCCAGTCCTCTTTATTTCTATGTTAGAAATGCCAAACTAATTATAGAAACAGCTGATGCTGAAGGAATTAATTTCTCTGCTCTTGGTTTTCTGGGTGACTTTGCTAGGGCTACTTGTGATTTGATGCACATTAAGTCCAGAACAGGGATGGGGAAAGGACTTTCAACTCTTTAGCAGGAAATGGGATTTTAGTTAAACAGCCCTGCTTGCTCTGTTTAGAGAACTACTGTTACTACCGTACAGTAGAAGTGAGATTAGCAGCCGTTGCTTCCTCATGGATCATAGGAAAGTTGGTCTGGAAAGGACCTCACAAGGTCATCTAGACCAACCCCCTGCTCAAGGCAGGATCACCCTTGGCTAAACCGTCCCAGCTAAGTGTCCAACCTGCTCTTGAAAATTTCCAAGGGTGCAGATTGCACAGCTTCTCTGGGTACCCTGTTCCAATGCTTGACCACCCTCATAGTCGGAAAGTTCCTCCTAATCTCCCAGTTTACATTTCCTCTGCTACAGTTTGAGTCCATTGCTTCTTGTCCTGTCCCCTATAGCCACAGAGAAAAGCCCATCCCCATTGTGCCCCGAATCGCCCTTCAGGTATTTGAAGACTGTTACATAATCCCCCTCAGGTTTAAATGGGTGTAAATATGTTTCATTACATACTGATTAAAGGTTCCAGGATGGGTTATATTCTTGTGGAAAACCTACTCAACAGTATTGGCAGTGATGGCATTAACTTCAATACCTTTCCTCAATCCTGCCCTAAAAAAGTCAAAGTGACAGGTAATGCCATTCAGTGACCTAATCGATACTTGTTTTCTCTGGGGCTAGTCTGTGTCCTCTGCATTTAAGAACTAGTTGGTACCCAGCACACCAACCAGTGTGCTGAATACCTTTTGGATGACAATATGGTCAACATGTCAAAGTGACTGAATGCCTGGTACACGTTGCCAGGCACTCAGTCACTTTGACATGTATGACAACACTTTAGTATTGTAAACATTTGGGGCGTAACAAACCTGTAGCATGCCTGGCGTGGGGAGAATCCCAGCTCTACAGAGCAGAACCAGGTAAGGAACTCGGGAGCCCTGACATCAATGTCTTTTCACTTTCCAGTCTACCTCCTCTAAGCCACTATTGACTAGGATAGTTTAAAAGGCTATGGGCACTTTGATCTTAAGGACTCTTCCTTAAATGCCGGTCAGACTTTCCATTGATTGCTGTGGGAGAGAGGTTTTGATGGAGCAAGATGGAGTATTTTGAGATCTGTAGGAAGTAGTAACCAGTCAGAAGAAGGAACCATAATCGGTGATTAGAAGCTTTGGGAAAAGCTACCTCTCCAGGCTATGCTACATGTTCCGGCTGTTTGGACAGTGTTATGATTTGCCTCCTTTTTCCTGACAAAAGTCATTAATTAGAGTGCTACAACAGTCAACACTTATTGGGTTTGACAGACCTAAGGCTATGCTAATTTATAAAGTTGCTTGCTAATTAATGAAGTTGCTTGGTGTGCTCTTTTTCCCCCCTCTGTGTTTCCTGAAGGGGCCAAGACAGCTGTCAGGCAGCTATTTGAAAGTGAATTCAAACCAATAAATATAGGGTTAGGGAGGGAAAGGTGACTTGCAATTTGAGGGCTCTAAAAAAGGAAAGTTCTGTGCAAAATTAATCCCTGTCACAAAAAATGCCCAGGCTTTAGCTATCGAAACAATAGAGTGGAGGAAAGAGGTGTGCTAGCCAATAGCCAAATCAATCTTGCAGGAGAGTGCATGTAAATAAGAATTAAAAAGAAATGGTGTTCTTCTCTTGTTCTTAGTTAAGATCCTGAAATTGAGTTCAGTGGGCAGGCTCCCATGGACTTAACAGAGCTTTGGACCAGGCCCAAATTGCTTAAGATAGAGACTTAACTTTGGCTGTGAAACTTCAGGGAGCTAATTTATAGAGAGCTTTTGAATGCTGCAGACTCAGTGTCTGCCTTGGAGAAGTACTCTCTCAGCAGCAAGCTTCCCATGTGGATACGTTTCTCTGTCTCTGTGGCCACATTGTGAAGAATAGCTGTCAAATTTATGGCCCTTGAGACTGCCTCATTGGTTCAGATATAGAGGAGAGGGTGATAATGCTCCACTCCATGTTGCCAATTATTAAAAGATGCAATTGCTGTAGATTGGTGTGGTATTAATCTCTCCCATCAGATACAAAGGGATTTGGTTTGCTAGTCCTGTTTACTTCTGTGTAATTCTATTCCCCTGCTGCTAAACACAAGAGGTCCCTCAGTCAAAGTTGCAAGTTATCTCAATTGCTGTTTTTTCCCTGCCCTCTCCTGGAAGCCTCAACTCCTGGAGTCATGTCAACTCACTCTCATCTGAGATTCTTAATGTAATTTTCTAGCCTTGTGACTTTGGAGACAGCCTTGAAAACATGATTTCAGCATGCACTAAACACTCAAAAATCAAAAGAAAGATGAGGAATACCACTTACTGTCATTTTCCATCCAAATCTCATCACACCTCAAGTCAATTCTGTGATTTTCGATGATGTCCTAGGAGCGTGGTTTTTTTCCCCCACCTTTTAAAGGGTTGGTGTTGTTGCTGAATATATTCTGAGAGGTCTGATTCTTGCTAATGACTGGGTTTTTCTTGTGTGTTCCTTCTTGAATAACATTGTCCAGTGGCTGCTTTGAACTGGTAGGGCAAAATATTTGCTGCCTCCGTGTCTATACAATTGCACATAATGTGCAGTGCAGTAGAACCCCTTGTACTTAGCATAGTCGAGAAATACTGGAACCTAATATACCATACACCATATGCAGAGAGTCGGTGCAAATCTCTTCTATAGTATAGTTAGCCATTTTAAACGAGATTCTATAAATTGATTCTCTCTCAACTGAAGGGCCTTACTGCTCCCTAGTGGATCCTTGTGTATTGCAAGTGAATTCAGGCTTGTGGAAAAATGCAGCAATACTTAAATTCTTTCATACATCACTAGACCAGAGTCTTTAATATTGCACTGATTTGCCCAGGGATGTGAATAAATGAAGAAAGGTAAAGCTAAGTTCCATGCATTGTCTTAAGGGGAAAATGTCTTGCAGATGATGAAATGGGTTTTTAATTTCTTTGTTCTTCAGCCAGCTGTTGTCCTTAACTGTTCAGAAATGGTTTAAGATAGGATTTGGGTTTTTAAAAATGGATAGTTATGCTTCCTATAATACGTGAATAGAAGATACCGCTCTTCTGGGGTGGAGGAGGAAAGTTAGTGCACATGAGTGAGCATCCTGTTTGGGTTTATAAAACACAGAGGTAGCATAAAGCTGCCAGTCTTCAGTGTTTGAGTAAAGTGAGATTCTGCTCATTTTTAAATGAGCAGTAAGTTTGCGCTCTCTCAGGTGCCACTTACACCCTATGAGGTATAGTTACTTCAAGCAGAAAGGACTAGGGAATCTCTCTTAATGTGTGTGCCCATCAAAACAATTGGTTGATCTGAGACACAGGAATTGTTTCACCTCAACTGTCCATAGTACGTGACATCGCATCAGTCAAATACTGCAGTTCAACTTCTGCATGTTTGAAGCTATGGGTAAAAGAAGATCTCTTAGCTGATCTAGGCGGGGGGTCCTCTGGGGTCTTCCACTGTAGATGCTTGGAACTTAGTAGGTTGAATCCAAGGACCAAAATAATAATAACCTCAATACCTAACCATGTGGGACCATGAAGCTAAAGAAGCAGTCTTGTGATTTAGAAGAACTTTGTGCAATAACAAGTATAATAGGAGATGGGCAACTACTCTTCAGTTAACAGAATAGGGTGGTCTCTTAATGCACTGCTGCTGCAAAGTAAGAGACTAGTAAGTGTTTCTAGTCTGACTTGCAAACTGAAGTTGGGTGGAGAGATCGAAGCCTTCACTTATGAGACAATGATATCTTGACCTTGGAAAGGAGATGGGCATGAGACTACCAATTGCTTTGCTGGCAGGTAGAAAGCAACAGGACGGCAAAACCTCTTATTTTCTTACTAGCTGTCCTCGTGAACTCATTGACACATTAATAGTTGTTGTCTGGTAACCTCTTTATTAGCTTGTCTGTTATAGCTAATATTCATGTAGTCTTAAAGGGAAAAGGCCATCCTTTATCTGAAGGATTCAGAACTTGTGGTAGAGGTCATTAGACAACTAGATGTTTGCAAAAAAAAGTCTTTGTTTGCAAGCTTTTGGGATCCTTTTTAAAGGTTTCCAATAGGTCAGAGAGTTTGGAGGCTGCTAGTGGCTGACTGACATTTGGATCATTTATCATCTTTCCAGCTCAGTGACAGCAATGTTAGTGGACTTTTTTTCTTTGAAGCCTTTTTGTATCACAAGAGGGCAGAGTTGTCATATGGTTTTCACATTCTCATGGACCTGCCAACTGTTAATTGAAGCAGGCTATAGCCTTGGCATTGATCGCAGCAGGACCAGCAGCAGCCACTGTGTTGTTGACAGAAATGTGACTCCATCGTTTGGACCATGGGTTGCAGTGCTGATATTGTCAGGGGGTAAAATTAAATAAATAAAGGTAAAATGTCTTCTGTGACCAAAGAACGTTCTTGGTAACTTTGAAAGGTCGGCTGCGTAGCCATGGAATCCCTCTGGGCGCTTGGCTATGGGGATGTCGCTGCAGCCTCATATTAATGTTGATGTCAGATGTGAAAACATAAATTGCTACCTCATTAACAGCTGAAGGAGGGCTCCAATGGTACAGTTAATGTTATGCATTGGTAGGTTTACCACAACATTTTGTCCTTGACCAGATGAGTGGCATAAATAAAAACCAAACTCAATTTAAAATAGCAGAGGTGCTCTCGCTGATGAATATGTTCATTAGCAGAAGCCTGTTGGATTAACAGCAGTAGGGCGTTCTGAATAGTTCCGGGTCAGAGAACGTTGTCTGGCCTGTTGCGTGCAAAGAGAAGGGGCAAACAAAAGGGCTTTGGGACGATCAGCCCTTGCCAACTTGTTTTGCTTCTGCAAACGTGGTATATTGTCATGTTGTCTGCGTAGTCTGTATGTCAGTTTTAGCTTTGGCTCCAGCTTGCTGCTCCTCCTTTTCCCCACCCCTCTCGCACCCAAATTTCAGTAAAGGGGGATTGACTGAACTTGTTCCGGGGCTAGTTTTAGCATCCTACTTAATATACTTAAATATCTTTGCAACAAACTGTCCTCTGAGGAAGGCAGGCACCCAGAGATCTTCAACCAGAAAACCAAGCTTCTGACTTACAAAAGAGGCAGCATGGTTTAGGAGACAAGGCGCTGGCTTGGGACTTCGCTACCTGGGTATGACTCCTGGCTCTGCCACTGACGTGCTCAGTGAACTTTGGCAAGTCGCGCCTTGTTGCAGATTTTCCATGGACTTTGCATAATGTTTTAGGAGGGAAAGGGCAATGAAGTATTGTCTCGGTGTGGCAGCAGGATGTCTAGCACAATGGACTCCGATGTCCATTGTCATTTCTAAATACTGATATAATCCTGTATGTCAGGATGGATAAAATGTTTGCTGCTTAGTTTGTTTGTTTGTTTGTCCACAGTCCTTAACATTGTTACAATGCAACATAGCTCAGTACTTGTGAATCCCACGTTGGGGATGTGATGCAGAACACCTCTTTTTTTTATTTCGTTAAGACCTTGTCTGAGCTCACAATTTAGGCAGAATAACTTCTTAGTGTTGCCACTGCAATCCTATCACAGCGATACTAATACTAGTATGATATAGTTTATTCCTGTATAAGACTGGGGTTAAATTAGGTAAGTAGAAGGCACCTCACATTGCTATAATTGTATCCATTACATTGCCCATTCTTTCCACGAATGAAAAAAATGCCTCCAGTTGATCTAGCAGAAAAACTTTGTGGAAATGACTGCAAGTGCTCTGTGTGTCTAAAGTACTGTTTTCCTGCCAGAGTGTCTGGATGGGCCTGGATAAATGGAACTTCTGTTTGAAAGCTGATCCTTCATATCAAGCTTAATCATGCTTTGGTATATGCAAATTGTGTAGGGCTGGTTTCTGTCAAGTCTGCTAAGTACTATGCCACAGGAGTTAAAAAGGCAGAACCTGATTCTGCAAAGGGAATGCTAAAAAGGGATGGGCTTTTCCATGGTATGTCTTCCTTCTTGCACCTTAAAGCAAAGGATTTTAATGCAGGTTTGAACTTGTTATACCTGTAGCATTGTAAGAGGGTACTTTGCAATCACGTTAATGTAATAAAGTGTCCTATGCCCCAGAGAACACTGGAAACCAGCCCCAGTTGGACTCGTTGGATGCTAAGACAGTTTGCTGTTGCTTTACCTTAGCTTGTTTGCAGAGATTAAGATATCTACTTTTAGGGTCTGCTAAAGGGAAGCTCATATTGCTGAACAAGTGGGATCTATTTTTTTCTTCAAGTTTAAAGACGCTCATTCTAGTCCAAATTCTCCAGGAGTCATATATTTTTATATGCTAGACATTATCTGTGGTGTGTGTTGGTTTTTGTAGGATGGCTGGCAAAAATCCCACTTTTACTCAGTGCCAGAGCAAGGAAGTTTGGCACTTGGGCAAAACCCGCAATGGCAGCCCACCCTTATCCTGTGCACATGACCCCCACTTACCTGGGAGTACACACAGAGGCAGAAGCTGCCCTCCCCCATCCCC
>NW_017728917.1:16120020-16121502 GCF_001723895.1 Crocodylus porosus
GCTGCTCATGGCTCCGTCCTGCACCCTGACCTGGCTGGGCAGCGCCTGTTGGCGCCCCTTTGCTTTGGCATCCATTGTGGTCACCCTGCTCGTCCCTGCCTTGCTACGGTACTGCTCTTACCTGTGTCTTCAGGGCATCGATATGTACAGTACTACAGGTACATCACAGTGGAATGGGGTAGGTCATATAGAAGAAATGCTTGCTCTTTATTGCTGAAGTTCTCTAAACACAGATGCTCATTAAGAAGTTTTCTGAAAGCTGCTTCTGGGACCTTATTTCTCCTCTGTATGTGTTTCTCTGCTGTGGTCTCTTTTCTCAGTGTGATGAATTCTGGCAACATGCTTCTCCAGTTCTCTAGTTACTCAGTTAAACCAGTGAAAGGCCAGTTTTTGACTTGTATAACTTGGTCTGTGTTGAGAAAGTTCCACCATACACAACAAACCCATGTTGGTTGTTGTAGCTCAACACCTACTCTGGACTCCGTTGGGTGACTTGGATCAAGTTGTAATACCAAAGCAAACATCTATAGTTGATGATATGCCAAGATATGCCAAGAGTTGCAATACTGCTGTGACCAAGCTAGCATGGAAAAACACGGGGATATCATCTTTCATTTACTAACTACTCTGAGCTGTTAACTTTATCATAGCCTTTGAGTTCTGTGTACAATATTCTGCCCGAAGTATCTAAATGCTATGGTGACTGCCATTTTAAATGTCACGCTTCTAAGCACTTACCAGCTGAGATGCATAAAGTTGAGAGACTACCAACAAATGAACCCTTGTGCAAAAGAGGAATGGGAAGCTACATGCATTGCCATTCCAGAGGTCTTGTTAAAATGTTTTCAATTAAGAGCAGCTCCATGGATTCCAGTTTTATTCCTGCTCTTACGGGATAACTGTACTTGCATGTGTACTGGGTGGGTATAATGGGTACTGTTGGTTATTGAGACTTTTTATGCTAGGACCTGGACAGACACACAAGGAAGAAAATCCCTGCCCCACAAATCTTGCAACTTTGAATAGACTTAGTTGAGAAGGCAGAAACTAGGCATGGGTGAAGGAACTACCTACAAGTTATGCAACAGGTTGTTCATAGAGGAAGGAATAGAGCTGTGGTCTTTTGCCCCCAGGTTTGGGGCCTTAGTCACTAGGTTGTGCTGTCTCTCCAGTTTTGGGGTTGATTTTTTTTTCCCCTACTGAAATTCATTGTTTTCAACTTAATTTTTTAACTGAGCACAGAGAGACCAGCAAGTGACAGCCATGGATCAAGAGTCAGCAGGAGGGAAGGAGAATACAACAGCAGAAACTTGAGAGTAACAAAGGGTCCCTCCCCATCCTGCCTGGGTCTTCCTCCTCCCGGAGAGGGGTTCCCATCCCCTGGAAGGATCCCCAAGGCCACCACGGACAGTCTGTCTCATCCACCTGGGGGAGGGACTCGGCATCCCACCTCCAGGCTGCTGACCTCTGACACCTAAGAGA
>NW_017728917.1:16121792-16132081 GCF_001723895.1 Crocodylus porosus
TGTGGTGTCTGGGCAAAGTGAGGAGCTCAGTGATAAGGGGAGGGATACCACAGACTGTCTAAGTAATACGCCTGTGTAGAAAAAGGGAGGGCCATGCAAGGAGGGATCTTTAGGTTCTATTGAACTAGACCAATTGTAATCTTACCATTTGCTAATACTGAGCATCCAAGCTGGGCATGAAGCATTGTGAACAGACAGTGTACTTGGTAGCATTGCTCTTGCTCCTGGGCATGTAAAACAAGCCATATCATTTAAGTCCATTGAGCAGGTACCCTGGCTGTGGTAATGATCATTACCACATAGTTAAGGTGCAAGAGACATCCTAAGAAAGTGTGATGGAATAACCTTTCCACAGAGGAGTTTCTTTCCGCTTACCTCTGTGTCCCAGGTTGATGTGGAGAGGAAAAATGGGAGCGTCATGTCTTGGAACATGAGGATTTCTGTCTAGTTTCATTGTGCATCCATACAAACATTTAATCATTTTTTTTTTTTTTTTTTTTTTTTTTTTTTTTTTTTTTTTTTTTTATAAATTTCTCCAAGTCTTGGACTTGATGCTACTTTGAGATGATAAATCCTAGTGGTTACCCATGTGTTTACAGCCTTTATAGATTTTTATTTAAAATTTAGTTGCTCTTTGACTGCCTCTTTTTCAATTTTGGAGCATGCTCATGTTTTCAGACCAAAAAAAGTAGCTTGGGCGCATCCATCTTTTTGCTGCCTCACTTTCTCTCACCAGTCTGCTAGAACTGTTGTCAGGTTTGGCCTGGGGCCCTTGAAGATGTGCTGTTTGTTTAAACCTACACACAATATCTTAACAATCGTTCTCCACTGTATTATTTCCTACCTCCCCCTGCCACCACCCTCAATAGAAACTTCGACTCATTAAGCAAGTTATAATCTTACAAAACAAAGCTTTTTTGCCATTAAAATTTTACTTTGCAATCATCCCCATAATGGCAGTTTAAGGGCAAAATTTATTTCGTGCAAAACTATCGTTGTCGTTCAGTGCAAAGTCATAATTGCAAGCAGCATGGTTTAAATAATGACATGTGACCTTCACTGGACCTTTTCTGGTCCAGCTGATGGCATGAAAGCCCGTCAATGGGAAATTGATTCACTTTACAAAAACTAGCCTGAGCAAAGTGAAATAACCCAGCATCCTCAACACCCTCTACAACAACAGTAAAAGCTCTGATGTGAAGCCTTATCCTCGCTGCAGTCCAAATGACACTAGTTAACTAATTGTGGTTCAGTTCCTACACTGGAGAGGGTTTAGCACTTCTATACCATTTTTAGTAAGACTTGCAGATAGTCACGCTAAAACTAATCAACCTGTCACTTAGTCTCTAGTATGTCTATGTTAATCGGTGTAATACATACACTAACATTCAGACTCTTCTTTTAATGATATAGCACTGGCTGGATCTTGCTATTAACCTTTCTGCCTTGCTGTAATTATGGTACTCGGTTTCTGATCAGTCAGCCCCATGCATTAGAAAGGAAGAACAGTGGGGTCACAAGTAAGGAGGAATATGCTGGAGACTGTGAACGTGTTGTAACAGGCAGAATAAGGACAGAAAGACTGATGGGCAGTTTTGAGAATGTTATGAAGTCCCATTGAAATTTTACAGGACTTGGAAGCCTTAGCCCCTTAGGAACGTCTTGTAAACTTATCATTTTACATAAACCTGATGATGGAATGGGAGCCTTTATAACAAGGAAATATTAATGTGACGCTATCGGCCAAGGAAAATTTATGACTCTGCCACTGCTTTCGGGCCGTGTTTGTGTAACTGATAATTGTACTTTTAATCCTCTTTCCTCAAACCTTGCCATTTTCATGAAGATAGAAGTTCTCGAAGTGTTTGCTTTTTTACTACACTTGTCAGCAGTTCAAATATTATCCGGCTCTCTGCCTGTAAGACCTGGTAATTAACCCCTCTTTGACATTTATGATGGGAGGATTCAATTGACAAATTCAGCCAGAGTAACACTCCTTGCAGGATACCAAGGGCTATGCTTCTGGTCTAGATGATCACAAAAAATCCCTGGAACCACTGGCCAGGCAGGAGTTCCCAGATGCGGTGCTGCTGTTTGCTGTGGATAGTCAGGGATAGCAAATAGTCGTTGCCACCTGGACTCAAAATGAAATGCTTGGTTTTATACATTATAGGCCAAGGATGCAGATTCTGCTTGTGTTCTTACGTGTGTACAGTATGTACTGAACAAGGCCCTATTATATGATCACTGGCTTTTATCTCCATGTTTCAGTATAAAAGCCCAATCTAGAGCAGAATAAAGATCCCAGCGGTGCCACAAAGGAGACCATATGACACACATTATGCTACACTAATATAACACAACAGCACTTTGCATGTCGTGGTGGTAGAGGTGTCCTTATGATGCGGTTTTACAGAGATCCAGTGTGGCAGGAGTAGGTGCAGTGATTTTTCTGGGAAAAAGAGAGAACAACTAGGGTTCTGTCTTGATGGTGAGGAGGAGAGCATGTATTCAGTTGGATTATTTTAGTCTGATTGAAAAGCACCATGAAGATGCAAGCTAACACCTGTGAAGTTGCTTCAGTCTATAGTTTCCCCTAGGCAAGAGCAGCTTTTGTTGTACTCATTACAGGAAAGCTATGTTTCTTCTTTGCCATGGGGTATACTAGAATCAATTCTGACATTAAACAAGAAGATTAACTAATAAGTGTAAAATAGGAATTAATCCTGCATCTGAGAACAGGGGATGTAACCAGTCTTTTCCATATCTAGATCTTGATCCTTCAGGACTACGGCATTTGAAACCGTCTTGAAACCTCTGACTTGAGTTCTTCCAAAGCTGAGGTTTGTTGTGGTCAGATCTGGGCTAATTCTGTCCACTCCCATCTTTGAAGAAGATTGTGGTTCTCTCTATAGCACTGTGATCCACATCTTTGCCACGTTTTTCTAGCAATGATCTGGAACTACAGTGAACATTATGGCTTGTTACAGATGTAAAATAATAAAACAAAATGGTGCTTTAGGGTAAACTCAGCGCACCCCCATGCTGAGCCCGGTGCACACCCAGAAGAAGCATTGCATTAGTTTGACCTGGCTTGCCCAACATCTGTGTAGACTGGGCACTTTAGGAGGGCTTTTTTGGGCACTTTTTATCTAACAGCTGATTGAATCACCTGTTAGATAAAAGCACCAAAAAGCCCTGCTGAAGCGCACGATTTATACAGATGCTGGGGAGCCAGTTTGAATTAACATGCTGCCTCTTCTGGTAAAAGTGTGGGGTTTTTTGTGCTGTTTTGTTTTGTTTTTTCATGTCTTTCAACAGCCTAAATGTGATCAAATATCCAAGTTGCTATATCAGATGAGGTTTAGAAGTAATTCGCGGGTTCACAGAAGTTTGGGGGTGGAAGGGACCTTGTGAGTTCCTAATTCTGAAACGGCCCTGTCAATAGAGATTTTGTTTTTCCCAGAGCACTGGGTTGGAAGAGGACTGGACGTGAAAATACACTGTGGCCCAGAACTTTAATTTGTGTGTGACCGGCAGCCTCCGAGTCACTGGTTGGCAGGGGTGGCCAGCACTGTGGAAGTACATAAAGGTAGCAACCATGCTGGGGCCTCTTTGTTGATGCACTGTCAATCCAAAATCCTGATTTGACTCGCAAGGGAGATTCTGCCAATTAAATGAGTTGCTTTAACTCCCGGTCATCTGTTAAGTGGACCAGTCTCTCTCTTAACCGAACTATGAGAGCTCTATTGTCTTGTAATTGGCACAGCTTCCTTTCAAAGTCAAACGGTATACTTACATTATATCCTTGAACCATAAGCGCTGTCACATTACAGCAGGCCATCATTTGAGGTGGTCTAAACCAGTGATTTTTCTAACTAGGGTATATGTACTCTTGGAGGGGGGACCTTGTGCTTTGCCAAGGAGCACATGCCTAGATTTCAACAATGGCAATAGAGCTCTGACTGTGAGTGATGGCATTACTCTGCACTGATGTTGTCGATGAGCAGTGAATATAGACAGAGAGGCATTAGGTGTAGGGTGCGTAAGCAGCAACATTTTGCAAGCGAAGGGGTACATAACCAAAAAAAAAATTGGAAACTGCTAGTCTAAACTAACAAATTCATTGCCACCTAAGCCTTCACAGTTGTCCCTATGCTGCACAACAAGAAGCTTCAGAAGATCATGGCAACAGCAGGACCAGTACTTTGATTCTCCTCCACAGACCTGGGCTTCTTCCACTTGAACAACAAAAACAATCTTCTAGCTGTGTGAGGCCTCAGATGCTATCCAGGAGGGTGGAAGTCTTGTACATATGTGCCAGCCATTGCAAAATTTAAATAACCACCCTTACTTTCCTAAATCTACCTTATGTTCCTCTTGCACTGCTGGAGCAGAACAAAGTCCCGTCAGAAGGATTGAGTACAGGCTCTCAAGACCTCTTTCCACTCTGCAGTCAAATACGTTTGTAATTAAAGCCTATCAAATGTGACAGACCATCCTAATTTTTCTGGTAGACCCTGAAATTAGACCCTTCTTCCAAAGAGGCAGACCCACCCTCAATATCCCAAGATTCCCTTGGCGCCAGGCAGCATCCTACTGCATTTGGTGAAAGGATGCAGTGCAATGCTGCCTGGCACTGAGCAAATGTGGCTATGATGCTTCCAGTTCAGGAGGGAGCTGTATCAGTCCTCTTCTTTTGTTTCTCTCACCTGTAGTTGGCTCCAGGCTATGATGGGACTACGAATTTTGTTAATGATCCAGTGCAGTTATTGCTGAGCACTATGATTTGTTAATGATGACTGTGCACTTGATGCTGATGAGGGATGGGGTTGAGAATGGAAGACAGTTACATTTCCAGCAATTCCAGAGGGTCAGTTTGGTTCTTTTCCCAGAATGATGTACCATTTATGCATAGCTAGAAATCTTTTGAGGCCCCATCCTTACCAGTTTGGTGTGGTTCACATCCACTTTAAGTGGGGTTTTTTTTTTTTCCTTTTTAGCTCCCAAGGTTTGAATCGGATTCAGAGGTTCCTATTTAAAAATCTCACCAAAACTGCTAGTGCCTTGTGGGTTGCTGATCAGTGCATGAAGATTGTAGTTGGAAGGAAAAGTTTTCCTGTTGTGTGAATTTTTTTTTTCAAGATTTAGGAAACTGTCCTGCTCCATCCATATCAGGATGAAGCTAAAGATTTTATGGGTGCAAGTGTTGCCTCTTCGTTAAAAGAGAAGACCAGTCCCAGGAAAGGCAGATTGGTCAAGTCAGGGCTGGTGGTTGAGACGTACACTAGGGACACGGGAGCCCCAGGAGGTTTGAACATTGGTTTCTTAAAACCCATGAGTGCCCTTGATTGCTAGTATATTGGCTCTTTGGGATGGGCTTTTGTTCACTCTGGTTGGATCCAGAATGTCTATTGCGGATCCAAGAAACCTTTCCAGTTCATTGGAACTGGTATGTTTCCATTAAAAATTTGGAAGGGGTGGTTTTTTGTTTTTGTTTTCATAAATGTGACACATTTCAATGGGGGAAAACACTATTTTTGTTGACGGATCCCCCAACCAGATTAGTGCCATCTGAGCCATAAGCGCTCAGAACTGTTGCCTGTATTACAAAAATGCCATTTAGAGGGAGTTGGAGTAGAGGAGATTCCTGTGAGATCTCTCCTTCTGTGCTGTCATGAGCACATGCAGGAATTAGGAGCTTATCACTGGCTGAAGACAACCCAGCCTGGTTCAGAAGTGCTCGGCTTTTTTAGAGGATTACTTTGGTTTCTAATGGCTCACAGGGACGGCATTTACTCTGTGTTCTGTTTCAGCACCACTATGCCATATGAATCATTTTAAAGCTCCTGCTTCGTTCCCCAAACTCACACTTGTTAGGAGAGCAAATGTAGATTTGCACACATGTAGATTTGCGCTGTGGATCCATGCTAGGGGGAAGTCTGAAGGAGCCAGTTAGCGCCCAGTCAGACTTTGTGCAACTTGCCCAAGTTCAGATTGTCAGGCTTGTAAATGCTATCCTGAGTTCAGAGCTTGTCCTGAAACCTAAGGCCAGTCGGGTTTCTTGTGTATGGTGGCCTTAATGATGGCAATTGAACTCTGCTCTCCAGTCCATCTTGGCACATCGTCAGTTGAAGTACAAGGCCTGCCTTGGAGCCCTCATATACTCACTCATCTGTAATAAATCTCAATTGTTCCTAAATTAACCTAAATACAGATTGTGAGGGGGTGTTTTTCTTCTTTCTAAACCCATCTCTTTTTTTTTTTTTTTTTAAAAGAAAGAAAGAAAAAAACCCAACCCTGCACAGCAATTTTTAAATGGCAGCGTGATGGGAACCCATAGAAAATGACTCTGCAATTAGTAAATCTCTCCTATTGTGACAGCTCTATTATTAAACTGTCATAAATGCAAGGCTATTAATCCACTGTCTCCTCAGTTCCCACACTTCTCTCTCTTAGCCCACCCCTTGCACCATCAGACATTAGATTATAAACTGCCTTCCAGCCACGTTCTCACAGGAGAGAATATGGGGGGGAAGGAGGTGATATTTTTTTTGAGAAGCTGAAATGCATAAAGCCAAGGAAAAGAGCAGAGACCTCCCATGAGCTGTTAGATGTCTCTTGGTTTTGCTTTGAGGTTTTAGCTCCCTCTCTGAAATAGGAGGAAGCACCATCCAGTTGCCTGATCACTGAAGCCAAATTAAGTTTTGCCTGTGAGGAGGCTGTTTGGTAGCAGCAGAGATAGTACAGAAAGGGAAGGATCACAAATTGGTTTCGTGCCTTAAGCCTTAGTAAGGAACAGATGGAAAAATGCTGAGTTCTTGATGATACAATATGAGCGTAGCTGCCTAACTTTTGTTGGCTTGATGCAAAATGCAATATCCTCCCTATGCCCAGGGCTCTAAATATGGGTGGTACCATGGGGGACAGGGTGGGGTTGAAACATGTAGAATCACGACCATGAATGCAAATAAACCCTTTGATTTTTAACCCCATGAGGTGCCTCATGTGCAGGTGTGCTCTGTTTTGGCAGCCCTGACTAAGATGGGCTAATGCTATCTGCATCAGCAGAATGTTTTACATAGCCCAAGGGAAGGAAAATGGGATGAGAAATGAAAGGGGTGGAGGCACGAGGAGGAATCATTTAAAGCACAATAAACTTCAGACGATACAAATTTGTCTTGGGTAATTTTGGTCCTAGCATGATTTACGTGTCTGTCTGGCTTGTCATGGCACGCACAATGGACATTGGTCAGTACTAGGCCCTACTTGTCAGGAACAAGGTAGTTTGTGCTCTTTGCCATTTTTATGCATTTTGCATGATCTGGGGAGTTTTCTGGCCTGGGTTATGCAGCTCAGATTAAATGAGCGTGAATGGTTCCTTCTGGTCCCTAAATCCCTGAACTGGTGAATCTTCACAATTGTACATTCAAACACATTTCAGCATTAAGACCTGGAGAAGTAACTCAATGTTTGAAATGCCTCTGTGGAGCCCTTTTTGGCCCAAAGTTAAGGTGTTCTGCAAACACGTAGGAGCTGCTGAATCTTTCTCCAGCAAAAGAATATAAGGACAGTCTTGAAGTGGTTTACCTCTAAAGCTGGATAAAAGCAGGAAAGGCAAAGTAACATATATAAGTGCCTGTCTACAGCAGGAAGATATTGCAAAATAACATAGGTGTGAATTTTTATAGCATGTTGGGTATTAGCTTCCTAGTGAAGACTCATTTCTTGCTAAGACTACTTTTTACAGTGCAGCTTAATCCACTTCTAAAGCAGACTCAGATAAACAATACTCAGGCATGGATTTTGGGGAATAAGATTTCCCACCAAGGGAGCTAGAGCACAATGGCTATTCTGCGCCAGAAGTCAAAGATCAAAACAATGTTAATCAAAATTGCTCTAGATATCAAAACTTTTATTTTCTCCAAATCTGTTTGTTCATTCACTCAGCGCAGACTTCATCTTCAACCAAATCTGTTCTGTTTTTAGTGAGAAAGCAGTTGAGATGCTGGATATTTTCTTTCTCTTATAGTGGCTATGGACAAAGAAACTGACTTTGGAGGTAATACTCATGTTTGAGGCCCTCTATGTATGGAGAAGCGAGACCCGAGCTCTAGATATGAATATTGGAAAGGTGCAGGAGCGGGCAGGCGAGTGAGAAGAGCAGATAAAAAGCTCTAGAAAAATTAAAGGAACATCTCCAAATCATCTGTTAAGTGAGGGCAGTGAATGCTTTTCTTGATCAATTTGAGATGGAACCTGCTGATCAGTATGTGTTATGTGTCTATGCAGATTGCAACTTTGGCCAAATCTGCAGAGACACTGTTGGCTTAGAAAATGGTATTTAAAGGTTTGCTTTTTTGGAATTAGCTTGTAAGTGTATGTATATGGATTAGAATACTTCAGGATCGGCAGCAGGGATCAACTGATTTCTGAGAGTCTGGGTCATACAGTCACACAGTTTCTCCAGCCTTGGAAGCAGACAGACTGTCTAACACAAGAAGGCCAACAAGGACATAGAGTCTGGAAACAGCGTGGAAAACAGAGGGCGTATGTACTATACTGCCCATAACACCAGCTTACAAGGCCCCGGAGCAGGGAGGTCTGGGTCCCGGTTTTGGGGGAACAGACCAAATTAAGAGAGAGCCTGGAAAGACCAACTTAGCATGTGTGCATGTGATGGGCTTGCAATGTGTTGACGCCACAGTACGTGGACGTATGAGGACCACCCAGTGATAGCCATGGATGAGGAGCCTTCAGGAGGGAAGGAGACTACAAAAGCAGAGACTTGAGAGTAACAAAGGGTCCCTATTCCTGCCCCCCTGAGGCCACCATGGACAGAGGGCACACCACCAGCCCATCTCATCTGCCCCACTGGAGGGGGAGGGGTCGATGTGGGCCTCAGCATCCCACCTCCAGGCCACTGACATGCTGATATGTGACATCTAAGAAAGAGCCTCAGAATGAAGACTGCATCCTGGCTGGATGTACTTTAACTCCGATGACAGTAAACTTCAGATGATACAAATTGCCTAGGATTTAGTAGATGTATAGAATTGCTTGATTGTATTGCTTTTTTCTGTTATCACTGTTTATCAATAAATTTGCCCATTGTTGAATGGAGAGGTCATGGTTGGTCTGAGGTTGAGCCAACAACGCATGCTGTTCATTCCAGGAGTTCCTCTTTCAATTCCTTGTCGGCTGATGGGGTAGTCATCCCAAGAGCTCAGCCCAGGGGATAGACTTGATTTGGTATGTAATGAAATGCTTGTTGCTTCCATGTGAAATGGGAGGTCAGTGGGAGGTTGCGATATTGAAGCTGATGATGATCCATACCCAACTCAGCAAAGTTTACTACCAGCAGGATCAGCTATGATAGCTTTTCTCACTGGAGCAGAGGTGCACTCTTATCTCCAAAATGAAATACGAAGCTCTGTTTGTTTCTAGCTACTCCTCTAGATGTTGCTGGTGTCTGCTTCCACCAAGTAATCATCCTACATCAGTTCAATAAATTTCCTACTGCACCCTAAGCCTAGAGCAGAGTTGCAGCTTTGCAACTCTATGGCCGTATCCATGATAATAAACACATCTGCTACTTTGTGGGGATTTTCAAGGAATTCTGCAAGGCTGCTTGGAGACTGTGGGCAGACCTGTCCTTTTTTTCAGTGATCCTCTATCATTTTATCCTTTTATTCAAAATGTTTTCCCACTTCTTGATGTGGAAGGCATGGTGGTGCTGGCTGGAGTACATGCTTGCAAAAGCTTGGGGAGCCAAGATGATTTATTTGTTTATAGTATCACAGCCACTATAGCTCAGATGAAACCCCCGTTCCCTCTGGTTGGCTGAGTGAATGCACAACTCTGTTCCAGGGACCTGGGGGACACGATATAGGAGATCTCTGGTGGGTGGAAAGGCTGAGACAGAGGATGAGTATAAGAGTGGGGGAAGGCAAAACTACCCAGATAGGTGACCTGTGAAGAGTCCTTCAGAACAAAGTGCTGTCACTCCCACCCCCTTTCTCAGCTGCTTAGGAAGGCAGGGCTGGCATAAATCAGCTATGCTGTGTAAACACTTAGATTACATTTGCATTATGTTGCTATGGTAACTTCACTGGAAGCCCTGGGTAAATACACAAAAATCATCTTGCTGCTCTGGGAACATCTGATGCTTCTAACCTGGAGAAAATCTGGTTAAAGGAATCTGCTGTGTGTCTGGCAAGTCTTGTGACTTGCTTTCCTCATCCCATGAATAAATGGGATTAGTGCTTGGGACACCTTGCTCTCTTACA
>NW_017728917.1:16132196-16142431 GCF_001723895.1 Crocodylus porosus
CCAAGAATGCTTGTGGCAGAAATGTGTACCATTTCTATGGCGTGTGTAACCACTGCTGCTTCGATACCGCATGGGAAAAGGATGCAATCCTTTAGGCAGTCATGAACTCTAACTCAGTGCCATAGCAAGGGGCGGGGCACCGAAACGAGGGGGTACCAACAGGCGCTTCCCAGCTGGGGCTGGGCACAGGATGGGGGGGGAGGCATGGGGATGGAGGAAGGGGACCCCCACCGCTATGTGGCTTCCTGGGCAAGCATGGGGGGGAGGACATGGGCACCCTGGATCCGTGCATGGGGTGAGGGCAGGCTGCCGCTGTAGGCACCAAACTTCGTTGCTACGGCACTGCTCTAACTAGAGTTTTTAAGAAGGACTTGGCATTGTTCCAGCTGAAATGCCTAAAAATGCTGTGTGGTCTCAGAACTCCTGAGTTCGGAGAAAGCAGAAGAGCTTGTCACCAAGTTTTCCAGCTGAGACAGGAAGTGATTTTTTTTTTTTTCCAGAAGCTTAAAGACCTAGTAGAAGGTGGTATGGGAAAGGCTAAGTATCTAAAATCCTTAGGGAGTTGATATGTAAAGGGAGTGAAGGTTCAAGGGTATAATGTTTTTCAGGAATTGGAAGAAAGTATCTTGCATAAATATGAAATATTTACTCCCTAGGTTAGAACCTAGTTTGTTTTCCCCTGAGTAATACAGTGCATCTCCATTTTGCAGATGACTCTCAAAACAGATGTGGAGTCCTCCACGCTGTATGATCTAGATTATGCATACTAATGCCATTGTGGTATAATAGACCACATTTTTTTAAGGATTTGTGCCCAATTTAGACTCTCTAAATGCTCAAAATACAGCATTTACTGACCTTGTGAACATGTGCAAAATACAGATGGCTGTGCAGTGGTTTCATGCGCCTAAGTTTGGTGTAAAAGGTCCACCTGCTCTTTAGTTTGATCCTTCTGAAAATGCTTATCTAAATGATCCTACAATGATTTAACATTTTAGGCTAGGGACAGACATTACACACAAACCAATTTAAGTGATCCGAAACTAGTTTAAACCTGTAATAGAATAGACATTCAGCGCACACAAACCAGTTTCAGAATGGCTGAAACTGGTTTCAGACAAATCTGGTCGAATGTAATAGCAGATTTAACTGATTGAGCTCAAACCAGGTTATACGTCTGTCCCAGACGCTTCCTGATTTAAGTTAAACCAGAGTCCTCCAGCATACTCTCTGGGCTCGGCTGTGCTCTCTGTTTTAGAGCAGGGCTGGTCCTGCCCCTCTGCTCTCTAGCCCAAGCAGGGACGCGACATGGTGAGACACAAGCCGGCATGGTCCCGTTAAGGCAAAGTGGACAGGGAGGGGGTTAATTCTTCCTTCCTCCCCAACTGCAGTTGGTGTCTGCCTGTTTGCCAGGGAGAAGAGGGGAGGGGGCTGCGGACCCCGGGGCTGGCAGACCCTGGCTGCAGGGGAGAAGGGATGGAGGGAATGAAGGGATGAATGAACCCTTTTCCCTACCCCCTTCGCCTTAACGGGGCCATGCTGGGGCGCTGTTCTGTGCTGGGAGGGACTCTGCTCCCTTCTCCCCCTCCCCCTGCCGCTGTGGGAGGGGGTGCTCTGTGAGCCTGCCCCCATGGGGGCTCTGTTCAGTGCTGGGGGGGGACACACTTCCCCATCCTCCCCCTCCCCTTACAGCTGCGAGGTGGGGGGTCTGTTGCCCCGCAGCAACTGGAGAGAGGGGGAAGAGTTTCCTTCCGGGGCCAGGCCACACTGTGCCAGGATTGCTCCCAGCTGTCAGGGAGCAGGCAGCTCTCCCCTCCTCCTCCTCCTCCTCCTCCTCCATCACCACAGCAGTCTGGCCACCATTCTTCTTCCCCCACCCTCCAAACCCTGCAGGCCAAGGTTGGGGTTTAAACCCCTCCTCAGTCATACTCAGGCCTGCCTAGCCCTGGCCACATTCCCCACCCCCCACCTCCAAGTTCAGCTTCCCTGTGGCTTCTGGCCTGAGCCAGTGCCTGCATTTCTGGAATGAAAAGGGAATGTCTATCCACTTGCAAACTGCATCGATTTCTGCAGGTTAGGCTAACTGGAAAGACTGAATCAATTCAGGCTTGGGCTTTTTGAATGTCTGTCCCTAGCCTTAGACACAAGTCTAAATGATTTAACAGAAATACCAGTTTTAGTAGAGTTGGTATTCTTCAGAAAATCAATAGTTAGAGAGACAAAGAGGGGTATTTATGGGCAAGGATATCTTTATGAGGAAAGGAGAAGATTTCTGTTGAGACCTGGAGTTACAGAGAAGGCCATGGTACAACCATGTGAAGGATTAAGGGTAAGTTAACAAAAGCTTTGTCATCCAGTGGGTAAACTGGAACAAGTTCAAGGAAATACCTTTTAAAATGAACCCCTTCTTTAGGAAAAGCTAGTATGTGATGTTCCATCTTTTAAGGGAAGTTTCATCCAAAGGGTTGGTGTTGAGTTTGACTGCTCATCTGAACCACTTCAGTCTGTAAAATGTGACCAAGAATTTTGAAACAGATTGCTTTTTCCATCACTCCTATCCATGATCAAGCCAAAAACATTGCAAGAATAGTTATCTTCGTGGCTTTTGAAAATTTTAGAACTTGGTGGGAAAGGAGACCGTTTCTGTTTTAAACTTGCTGTTACTTGTTGTATACAAGCGCCTCTATGGGAAACTGATACTAGGCCCCACGATAGAGCCTAGACAGAGAAAAGGCTGGGTCTCAGTATGGGAATAGGCAGTGTTTTGGGGAGTCCAAATGTTTTTTATCAGAGCTGGTTGAGAAACTCCCTTCTCCCCCAAAATGTCTATATTATTAAGAGTAATCATTTAGGGTGTTGCAGAAACATGTAGGTATAAAACTTCCAACCATCTGTAGACTCTGCCGAATTGATGGTTGGGAGACCTTGTGAAAGAAGGGTCCCTTTTCAATAAGTTATTCTTAAAGTAATGAAGGTTTTTTAATGCGTCTGTGATTACGTTGCAGATGCCATTTTAGGAAACATAACTGTTGCTACCAAAAAAAAAAAAAGAAGAAAGAAATCTAAATGTGTACACTTGGCACCAATAGTATTAAAAAAAACTACAAGAGCCATTAATTTCAATTGAAAAATATGGGAAAATGTACTGTAATTACCAAAGTTAATTATGCCTGGGACACTATCTGTTTAGTGCTCAATCCTCTCCAGAAAAGTGTGCTAATAATCTCCGTGTGCACCTGAAATCTTATAAGGAAATATTAATATTCCCATCCTACCCACACTTCCCACCCAGAGCTTAGTGTTCGCTTGTTAGTTCAGCACATCTGTAAGCTTTGTTAGTCTGTATATTAATTGTGATCAAGGCACTTCCAGTCAGCCATCATCCATAAACAGTGAAACCTCATCATTCTTACTCTGATTCTGCATACCCTAGTGACAAATTAATAACAGAATGAGGTCCTGTGTCACTGACACTGCATTAGTCTTTCATACTACATCATGGTAGATAAATATTTTTAATCTATTGTGTTTTGCAATGCATCATCTTTGAGGGGTGTTTTAAAAAATGTCAACTTTGTCCACAATTCTACAGCCGACTTATGGTCACCTGTGTAGCATAGCAGTTATTTCAGCTGTAGGTCTAGGAGACTTGAGACTCAGAACCTATTAGCTAAGTACAGACAATCAAAAAGCCCGAGGTTGAATCGATTCAGTCTTTGCAAGTTAGTCTAAAATGCACAGATTAAGCTGAGAAACAATTGGACAGACATTCACTTAGGCCAGAAGCCAGGGGGTGCTAGAGCATGGCTTTCTGGCATGTAGCCAGCATGGACTGTGTGTTCACTTCCTCTTCCCACTGCCCCCAAGGTATCTGGGATTTGCAGTCCATAATCACAGGAGCAAGACTCTGCAGGGTTACTCATCACCAGGGATCCTGGTTTTCTCTGATTAAAAAAATCCTCAATTTTCAGATTTAAAAAAGTATCCCAAAATCCACATTTTTCTGTGATTTTAAATGAAATACCACTAATTTACATGGTGTTTACTTTTTTAATTTGAAAACTGTATCGGAGAAAACCAGGATCTCTGCTTACCACTTCCTCTTCCTGCTTCCAGGTACCTCTGGGATTTGTAGTCCACAGTCACAGTCAGCACTAAGTAAGCCGGCAGGGCAGGGCAGGGCAGGGCAGGTCTGGACTTGGGGGGAAGGTGAGTTTAACCTCCCTCCCTGGCCCCAGACCTCAGACCCCAGCTAGGGTTTGCCTGGGGAAGGGGGCAGGGGGCAGTGAGCCAGCCCTCACTGCTCCAGCCAGGGAGCAGAGGGGTGGGGCCAGCCCTGCTTTCTGGAGCACACAGCACAGCCCAGTCCAGGGCTGGAAAGCATGCTGGGATGCTGGGGGACTGTGATTTAACCTGAACCAGGAAGGGGTCTGGGACAGAAGTTTCATAAACCAGTTTGACCTAAAGCAGTTAAGTCTAATATACTACATTCAGCCAGGTTTATCTCAAACCAATTTCAGCCATTTTTAAATTGTTTTATACGCACTGAACTTCTACTTTGTTACAGGTTTGAAGCAGTTTCTGTTCACTTAAACCAACTTACATGTAACTTCTGTCCCTAGCCCTTAAGACTTATCTATATCACTGCAGCAGAGAGTCCTGGCACTGTGGGCTTCAGCATGCCTTGCTTACCAGACTCCACAAGTACAATCCAGACCCAGATGTGGTTCTCCAAGTGACTGTATCCTCTCTTGCTCTAACTTTTTCCTTTCTGCAAAATGGGATTAATGCTACTTTTCTAGGTACCCCAGTCAGAGTTTTGAATTTGCAAGAAAACCTCACAACATCTGTGTCTCTTACCTTGATTGTGTGCTGTTGTCTGGAGGAGTAATTCACATTAATGTGTTTGGACTATGACAAGTTTTTGCTCACCAAGTATATGAGCTCTGATATGGTTTACATATGACCTTCACAGCATGACATCTTATGCAGAGAAAGCCCTACCAATCCACTGAGTATGAAATAAGAGATAAAACTTAGACGTGGGGACAGGAGCCACTTGGAAGTCATGACAGAGAGCACAGGAAAGGAGATGTAAGGAAATTGCTGTCATGTACATGCTCTAAGCTTTGGAGCACAGCAGCCTTTGCAAAAATGTGCACAGGTGGAAAGTTGAGAACTGGGTGCATTGGCATGCAAATACCCAAAAAGCATATCTAAAGTGCCAATGTTGTTATGTATGACCAAGGCATAAATGCTCAGGCATTTCTGAAAAAACATGAAGCTACTGAGCTAAGAGGGCTTTTTCAAAGTATCCTCCTGTCTTTTTGAGAGAACAACATCAGCTAAACTTATGTAAGGTCATACATAAGTGTGTGATATGAATGCCTTTCATCTTTGCTAACTCAAGTGTTTTGTTTTTATACTGTGGAAGGAGAGGGAGGGATATTCTAGCAACAGCCAGGGACATTTCTCTCTCCAGATGCTTTGATAAGTTTTCAAATGGATGAGGCATGACACTTAACCAAGCCGCAAAGGGTTTTTTTCCCCTTCATTTGAATGTAACATTTCCTCTTTCTAGCTGACAGCTTGATATAAGGTCACAATAGGTTTGGGCCAGAGTGGCTATTTGTTTCAGGCAGCTGTTTAAAAGAGATGATTAGCTCCAATTTAGTTATTTTTCCTTCTAGATATAGAACTACTTTGAGCTCCTGAGAATGCTCTCTCTGACGTCTACCACGCAGTGCTGCGCATCTTCTGCCAGCAGTTTGCAGTCTAACCAAGGACTCTTTGCTCCTTTTCTCTGAGAATAATTGCACATTCTTTTATGGGGGTTATCTGCAGTAAGTTAAAGTACACGAAACTTTCCTTGCCGGGTTTCAATATCCAGTAGGATCTGGGTCATTTGTATCCATGTGGTTCACAATCCACCTAATTTTCAGTGGACTGGTGAGTCAAGAATGAGCTGTTTAAATGAAGCTTCTTCTCCTTTCAGTAGTTCCACATAGTTGTTTGTGGTGGATGTATATGTGCCCCGATGTATATGTGCCAACTTCCACCTTTTGCAAGCGTTAACGGAACCTAAACTTGTGAGTTATCCACGTACTACTGTATTTCATCAATCTATTTGTAATGTGGGGGGTACTGGTTAAACCAATAGATAATAAAGCATATTTTGGGGGCGGTGCGGAAGGAGCTAGTTTTTGCACAGGGCCTTACCCTCTCTGTGTTGGTATGCAATTTTTTTTTTTTAGTATATTCATGAAAAATGCAGTTGTGGCAAGTACAAAGTGAGTTGGTCCTGTACCAGGAGCTGGACACTTCTCATTTCTTACTGCAATTCTTCCCAATTGTCTTATTCCCTCTGCCACTGCACTAGCACAGGGCATCACTTTCAGTTCCAGTCCCACCAGTCTGAGGTGGGAGGGCATTTCTGCAAAGTGACATTTAATACAACCTGTTTGAGTGATTGTTGTAGAAGAGAAGCAGCTCCTGCCACCACGCTGTGGCTTGACTAGCTGGTGCCACAGGGGGTGAGTGTTCATTTGCTGGTGGCCCTCTTCAAATTTTATAACTGTGTCAACCTCAGAACCCAAATTTGGGACCAAAGATGGTCTCTGGCTCCCTTTCCCATCTACATATTCACTTGGCTGACACCTTCATCCCCTTAGGCTAGGGACAGACATTCAGAAAGCCTGAGCCCAAATTGATTCGATTTCAGGTTAGTTTAACCTGGCTAGGTTAAATCACTTTGTAACTGTACAGATGTCCCAGACAGGTAGGCACATGCCTGCAGTGGTTTGGACTAGAAGCTGGGGGGCGCTAGAGTAGCCCTCCCTTCCCTTGCACAGAACTGATCTGAGGGGGACCATGCTTGGGGACCATGCTCAGGTCCCAGCAGGACACTCTGATTAGCCCAGCAGGGAATTGATAACAGTTTTTATCACCCTCTAACTCAGTGTTTATAACCACATTAAGAAAACAACAGACGAACATTACCAGCTACCTGTTGATTCTGCCTGTTGATTCAGCATGGACGGTAGCCAGCATGTGGCCTGCTAGCTAATATACAGATACCTCTGCAAGGCAGAGGGGAGGGGGGAATTCCTGCTTAGTAGGGAGTGGTGCAGGGGAGATGGGAAGCAAACAGCTCTTCTTAAACAGTTTTTCCAAGGAAGGACATTAAGCTACCTATGATTAGCTCCAAAAAGCCTGTCTGCCTTGGTCATCTCCCACAGCATGCACTATAGCCAGCATGTGGTCTGCTAGCTAATGCGGAGGTGTCTGCGTAAGGCATAGAGGAGGGAGAATAATCCCTGCTTAGCAGGGAGAAGCCAGGCAGACGCTGCTTTGCCTGCAAGTCTTTGACAAGCTGCAGCCAGGGAGGGGTGGGGCCAGCCCTGCTGTGGAGGAGAGAGCCCTGCCCAGCCCAGCCCAGAGAACATGCAGGGATGCTGGGGGTATCTGGTTCATCTTAAACTAGCAAGGGGTCTGGGACAGATGTTGCATAAACTGGTTTGAGCCAAATCAGTTGAGTCTGGTACAACATTCAACCAGGTTTATCTCAGCCCAGTTTCAGCCCTTCTCAAATTGGTTTATGTGCACTGAACACCTGTTCTGTTACAGATTTAAACCAGTTTCTGATCACTTAAACTGGTTTATGTGTAATGTCTGTCCCTAGCCTTTGTATCTGGCATTTTCTAAAAAGTCTACTCAGCTCTAACGGGTGTCTTGTTGTGTTCAGGGGGGAGCAACGCTGCCTTGTGTCCACCATTATCCCCTTTCTCTTTTTCAGTCCTGAAAAAGGGAATATATAGTGGTGACTTGGCCTTCTTTCCTGCATTGGTCCTTTGAGGCCACTGTAACCTCCGTCTTTTCATTGCAGGAAGGGTCTCACAGTTCGTGAAGAGAAATTGGTGATTTGGCAGGTTCCCGCTGGTCCCAGTCCTGCTTGTTTACATGACATGTACCCAAAGCCCCGTTTCCTGGGACACAGCAGACATCAGACAACTGGAGTTTCTTTGCTCCCACTTCTAAGCCTCTTTCTGCCAATTCTCTCTGCTCAGAAGCTCTTTGCTTCTTGGGGTCATGATACCAGGATTTCCCTGGCTTTGGCAGCCTTTCTCCTCTTATGTGCACATGTGGTGCATCTGTCTTGTCCATCCCACAGACTGACACTGTCAAATCAATCCCCTGCCCTTGCATTTACATTCCACCCACTGCAAAACCCCACTGCCCATATATTTCAAACTGCCCAACCCCAGAAGTGGCTGTATTTCCATGCCACTAATCCACCCCCATGTAGCAGCCTCAGTGGCTTTTCCCCCGCCTTCCTACCTCAGGCCAGGCTGCATCTCAGATTCATGAGTGGCGTTACACGTCGGCTTTTATTTATTTATTTAGGGGTAGCTGAATGAAGCATTGAATAGTTCCCTCGTTCAGCCTGTGCGGAAAGCAAAGGTGCGTGGTGTGTTATGTCCACCAACTCGGACCACAGCAGCCAGGGGCGATCACAATGGAGTTGATGGAGGCTTTTTTCTTTGATAGAACCATTTCCTTTCATGCCTATCCCTGGACAATGCCAGCTACAGCTGAAGAGAAGAAAGGAGACTGGGCAGTGTATGCCTCCTCCCACAAGATTTACTCTTCCCAGGGCCTTTTTAATAAGCTAACACCATGTGTCCGTCTCATCAGCACCTCCCATCAGAGGATTTATTGTTCCCTTCGTATTAGGATGGTTGCAATTTCCTTGCAGAGACTCTGCTTTATGCGCACGCGAGGGATTCCATTATGCTACTGCACATCATCGGGAGCATCTGTGGCAGCGCGGACGTTTGGATTACAGCAGGCTAAGGCTGCGCATCTGTTGCCCTCCACCCCCATTTGCCAAACACAGTAGAAATCCCCAAGAAAAGCGAGAGAGCAATTAGCTTGTAAACCCTTCATGAACCCACTGAAAGATTAGTCATTTTCAATTAAAGCTTTTCAGCTGGAAAGATAATGGCCTAAAATTTCCAGATTCTTTTTAATACTATTATTGACCGCATGGTTTTTATTCCTAGCAGTTTACATTCTTCTAACTAGCTACCCTGGGATGATTAGGGCTGAATTACTCTCCACCCCGCTCCTCTCTTTTCCCCTTTCTCTGGAAAACAAATGCAGGGCGACTCACTGGACCATGTTCTGGGCTATTACGACTCATGCAAATTCATTGCCACCATTCGCACTGCACATCAGCAATAAGGACCCAAATAGATTATAGGTTCCCATCTACTGTACCCAGCCAGAAAATGGTGAATTTAGATGGGTTTATGTGCTGTTTATTACTCTGTCTTAAAAGTGCTCTGCTGAGGGTTTGGAGGGGCATGCTATTGTACAAGCTCACATTCAAACAAACCCCTGCAGTGCCCACATGGGGCTCCAAGCATGGTTTTAGCTATGTTTATGTGCTTTTTTTCCCCCAGCTGTGAGGCATGCATGTGAATTGCAGCAGCAACCCCTGGTGCCCCCGCTGCTAAAGCTGCAAGCACATGCTTCCACCACTACTGATTTTCTTCCCCAGTTCCCCTGGCCAGAGGCATCGCCAGCAAAAAGTGGTGGCGCGGATGGCAGCAACAGCTGAAGTAGTGGCAGTGGCTGTAGTGGGGGTGAGAAACAGCAGGGAGGATAACAGTGGCTAAAGTACATAGAGTAGGGTTACCATACATCTGGGTTTTCCTGGGCATGTCCTCTTTTTAGATCCTCCCATCTCGGTCCAGGCAGTTTTATAAAATGCTATCAAATGTCTGGGATTTTCTTCTGCTCCCAGCTTGTCCCAGCAAGGAGCTACTTGGGGTTGGGGACAGGGTGATTGGACATGCACACGGGGCCAGCATGTAGTCAGGCACAGGGTGGGAGCAGTTTGGCGGCTGGATACTTACTTGCGGAGGGGATGTGTGCATGTATATGGTGGGGGGGCAGGTCCGGAGCTGTAACAGGGCAGGGGAAACACATGCCCCAGGCACTTACCCCTTCCAGCAGGGGAAAGGGGCAGGGAGGCCCTTCTGGGGTTAGGAGGGAGCTGTGTGGCTGTCCCACTAGCACTGGAGCTGGTGGCTGTAATTACAGAGGCAGGGCTTGGGGGACCAGCAGACTGCGGGTCGGGAGTGAGGGGCTCCGGCAGGGCCGCGGGGCTGTGGCTTTGGAGTGAAGGGCACGGAGGAAGGCTGGGGGGAGCTGTGGCTTGGGGTGAGGGA
>NW_017728917.1:16142531-16145815 GCF_001723895.1 Crocodylus porosus
CATATGCTCACCCTCCCCCTGCACAACAGGTGTCCTCTTTTTTGGAACTGGAAATATGGTAACCCTAACATAAAGCATGAAAGTGCCCAGCTTTCCCATGGTGGGATGTAAACCCAGAAGGTTTTGGGGAATACTGGCTTATAGGATCAGAGCTTAATATTTTTTCAGTCATTATTTTTAGCCATCAAATACCATTTTTAATACATAAAGGAGCCAAATCCAAACTACATCCTGGTTCCCCTGATTCCCCCAAGGCCCTGTGCTTCAGGTCCTGTGGCCCCAAAACCTGTGGCCTTGGCTCATCTCCTGAGTCGTACATACCCGTACACACCCAGTGTGTGTGCACGTTTAACTTCCTAGGAAATGCTTCAAGAGCTATAGGGACTTTGGTATAGGAAAAAATGTTCTGATGTATCTTCATGAATCATGGCTTGGCTCTAAAATATTTGCTTGGCTGGATTTGCATAGATTTGAGCCAGTAGCAAGTTCTCATAAATAACTAACCAGGGATGGAAATTTCAGATTCTCTTTAAAAAATCACTTGGAATTAGCACACATGAAAGGGATTGGGTTGACAGCCCTGAAGACTGATTGCACTTGTGTCTGTATCCCTGAGACAGAGCACAGACAACAGAAGAGGAAGCTTTCCGCAAGCCCAGCAAGCATAGGCTGCCTCCCAGAGAGAACGAACGTGGAGTTATAACAGGATGGGGTGGGCAAAGTCTGGTCCACAGGCCGGATCAGGCCTGCAGCGGACTCTCTTTCCCAGCAGCTTCTTCTGGCTGCCACCGCCAGCCCCAGCCCCGCTGCCCGGGCGCGCCGGCCTGTCCACCCCACACCCGCTGCCAGGGTCGGGATCCACGCAGGCAGGACATGCAGCCAGACAACTGGAATGGGGCCATGACTGGGAGCATGATACCAGGGCCAGTTATACCCTGGTATCTGGGCAAGTTAGGGCCGGGTCAGAGCTGCAATCCGCTGCCCGCACACCCCTGTAACAAGGACGGGTTTCGTGGGCAGAGCCGTGCAGATCGCAGCTCTGCCACAGCCCCATGCTATCGCCACCCCAAGATCCTGGCCGCACTCAGCTGCACACCCTGCCCACATGGCTCCTGCCTGGCTGGTCTCCATTGAGACCCCAGGAACCGCGCAAGCAGGGGCTTCTGGGAAACGGACTCCAGCCACTGGCCGGATCTGCCATTTTGCTCACCCCTGGTTAGATTCACGTGTCCATTGGAAAGCCTGGGTCCTGCCTGCTGAATGGGGTGCTGTGTTCTTGGCAGCATGCTTTTGAGTCAAATCAACATTTGTTTTACTCTGAAGAGTTTTGCCAGAGATGCCAGTGCCCTGTTTGTAGGCAGCAAGTTCTTAAGGGCATGCTGATGCATCTTATTCCATAAACGATATCTAGTTTCACATGGGGACAGATGGAGAAAGGGGGAAGATAGAGAAAATGACCCTTGACCAGAACGGAATGAAAAGATTGAGCTTTTTGACCATTTGATTGCATGAGACAAATAAAAGAACCATGATGATACAATCAATGCAAATGCGCTCATTGAAGCATGGCAAGTAGCTTTGATCAGTTTACCTCTAGATTTTTTAACACCAGGCTTTGCACCCCTATCTCCATTGCACCAAGCCATCATTCCCATACTAGCCACAGAAATAGCAAACATTATATTCTTCAGTGCCTTGGCTCGGATGATACTTCAGAAAGGATCACTTTCTTCTAGCACTGAAATGCAGCAATGCTTGTGGTAGAATATATCAGCTGTTTATATAGCTTTGCTATGCGCTATTTAATTAAGGGGAGAACGGGAAGAAAGCTTAAAAGTGTATGGAAAAATCACACGGCATTGTTAGGAGTACCTAAAATAGAGTCAGGAGCATTTGGGCCTTCAGGTATCTTATGGTTAGGATTTGAATCATTATTGCGCTCACATAACAGACAGCACTGCCAGCATCAAATCATGTGGCATCATTGATTTTTTTTTTTTTTCTTTCTTGATTATGTTTGATACAAAAACTGACCAAGTCTCACCTAGTTGTGCAGTCCTTTCAGAGGAGGGAAAGCAATGCCTATACTAAGTGTAAACTGATGTGTAATGGTTGCTTAAGCTGCTTTGTGTAAGAAATATTGCTTTTCTCCTACTGAGCTTTTGCCAGCCTTATTATCATACATACACTTGTTCCTTCTTCCTGAAGCTCTTTTGCAAAACTTTGCAATCAGCATTCCCCCCATCCCCCCCTTTTTTTTTGTATGTTGAAATGTTTATTAAAAACAAGCCCTGAAAAAATATTTTACATCTGAACTAGTTAATATAGCACCTTGGAGAGAAGGTGTCTGGTGAACCAAAGTACAAATAAAGCCTCATTAAGCAGAAAGTCAATAATTCTGCTGAATACCCTGGCAATTAAATTTCATCTTTATTCGTATGCAGGTCAGGAAGGTTTGGAAGGAGACTAGGAAAGCAAAGCATCCTGGCTTAATGCTATGCAAATTAATGTTAACATGGCGTTTCATTTCTCGTTAATGCATTGTTACACTCTTACTCATTGGGAAGAAACTATGTGACACCTAATAAGACCGATGACCTACTCTCTTATTTTCTCCATTTGGTTTAGGAATGTGTTTGTTTGAAGATAGTGGAACCAAGAGAAATCTTACGTTTGGAAGATATGGGGTTTTTATTATGTAAATCCAAAGGAGGGCTGAACTTGGACTCTGCCTAATGATGATACTTGTCCAGAAAACTAATAAACTATGTGTGGGTGTGAGTGTAGGGCTGTGCCTAAACTATTGTTTTCTACTGGATGTAATTAAACTGTCTCTACTTGGGTCACAGGCACAGTGCTGCACATAGCTAAAGGAGATGCTACTTGGCTCGAGTAGCAGGGACTTGTGCTCCTTCAAAAGGAGGGTTTTCTGTTGCAGCTTTTAAGTCCCAAATTCCAATGGTGTTCAACACAGGGGACCAGTGTGAGATTTCAGGGGCCACAATGCTGCTACATAGCCAGGACAGGAGAATTTAAAGCTTCCCTCCAAGGGGAAATGCCAATATTTTGACTTTATCCCCAAACTGGGATAAAAGTTCATGGAGCAAAAGTTCTAAAAAGCTTCAGCTTGGAACTGTCAAAATGAAGTGCTTTGACATTTTCAATCAAAATGAAACCCGCTGCTTCCTTTGTGACATGTCCCAGGTTACTTCATTTTGAATCAGTTTGACATTAAATAGTGTTTTCCAGCAGCACGCTGACTTTTGGGACCTGTAATTTAGAAG
>NW_017728917.1:16146275-16183898 GCF_001723895.1 Crocodylus porosus
GCTCAGGCTTGTCCGCGCCTGGCCCCTCTGCAAGGAGGTAAGCATTGTAATATATTAATTAGCTTTTAAAACAGGGTGCTACTCAATTCACAAAAGTTATGGAGGGGTGTCTCAAGTCTAATGAGAGATGCATTGAACCCCAAAAGGTTGAGCACCACTAGACTATGCAAATGATCCTGTTTTTTATGAATGAATAACAGCCCCAATGTAGCGCTTTCCCCATCAGCTTGTTCTTTGTGGGTAGCTGCAGTCAAGGTTTATTATCTTTACTGCTGACAGCTCAAACAGGTCACAGATGGGAGGCTGAACAGGAATTTTGGCTTCATACAAACAGATCTAATTCCAGCAGAACTGAGTGAGTGTCAGATGACCCTGTTACAGTAATTCGGTTGACTCCTCAGGCTGTAATAAAAGCCAAATGATATGAAATAGCCCCACTCAAAGAGGAGGTGCATGCAAGTTACAGTTGGCGGAGCCAAGAGGGGAGACTACTTGAATAAAAGGTGTCAAGCTGTCAGCTGTCCAGGGGTTCAGCCCTCAAATTTCCCTTATTTTAGAGATGTCTGTGCTGAGCTGTTTTCCTCACTCCAATAAATGTACTTTGTGTGTGAGGTCTTTCTTCTTCTAAATCATCCTTCTGAAGTGGGGCAGGGGACCCAATAATGATTCACTGTTCATACAGACTCTGCAGTGTCCTTATACTTAGTGCAGAGCTAACTAAAAGAGGATGTAACCCTTATTTAAGAAGGTGCCAGTTAACCCTTGTTTCAAAGCAGTAATGAAATGAAAGCTTGGGCACTGAGAAATAAACCACCCAGAAACAAATGGGCTCTTCCCCACTGAAAATAGGGGACGGCAGAATGGCGAATTGTACCTAGCATGGGGTATGAGATTCCGTCTTTGCAATACACGTAATATACTGGACAGTGTTCAGTTGCTTTGACACAGAGTGCTTTTGAACATGAAGAAAACTTGCATTATTTTCACTTAAAGCAAGCACAGACACCGGGCGTGGAAGAACAGAATGCAGAAAAAGGCTACAGGAAACAATCTTGAAAAGAAAAGATATTTAAATGAGTAGCTCAGACACCCCGCACACTCACTCCTCCCCATGGGCAGATCTAGACTTTTGAAAAGAGGGTTGCAGATGGTGAGGTGTATCCTCATGTATAAAACAGCACATTTTTCTTCAGGTAAAACAAAAACCCCAAAAGCTGTACTAATATGCTAGGAGCCTAGGGCTTCATTATTCAGCTTAAGATGGAAGCAGAGACTAATGTAACTTCATTGGCATGAGTTAAAAACAATCTGCAGGATTGTGAAATAGGACCTTCCTTGCTAGGAGCAGCTAACAGACAGCAGAATTGCAGATTGGTGGAACATCAAAACCATTAAAAAGAAAAGAAGGTCATTAACACCTGTGAAGTGAAGAGTTTAGAATCCAGGCCCATCCACACTAAGCCTACATAGATTTTAAGTGAATCCATTAATAATTGTTTTAATCATGCACCGTGATGGCAAGATGCACAAGAACAATATTTATATATTTGGGGCCTAGGTTTTGTATGGCTTTTTTTTTTTACCTTATTTCCAATATGAATGATTTGCTGCAAGGTCGGACACTGCTTGCCTACCGTGAGTTGGGGCCCACCCAAATTTCCTAGCTCTACCACCCCCTTATCATACACTTTATTTTTCATCTGTCTCATAGCAAGGCTTTTAATCTCTACGTTCTCTAGCATTTGCATGCTTATACTCATGAACACCGCGTGCCCCCGGAGGCTGGGGGGTCACCGCGACCGCCCGCAGGCGGCAGCACAGAATAGGCATGGTAGCGGCGAGCGAGGAGCTCCTGCAAGCAGTCGCGGTGGTGTCGGGGGCGAGGGGGTGGCAACACCAACCAGCTGTTGGCGACTACCCACAGACGCCGCCAGCAGTGTTGGCGGTGCGGTGGTGGGGTGGTGAGTAGTGACCGCCCGAGGGTGCCTCTGGCATCGTCAGCAGCGGTTTTTGCAGGGGGTGCACGGACAAGCTCAGGGGGTGCATGTGCACCCATGTGCACCCCCTACACATTGCCAGTGCTTATACTGATCTCTCTCTCTCTGTCTGCAGAGTTGTTTCAGCTTGGGCACTAGGAAGCTGATCTCATCTACGGCCTGAGGCCTTTTTTTCTGCCAAATACATCAGCATAAAAGGCCTGTAAAATGCCCATAAAGTCTCACTAAGAAAACCATTGATGAGGGGAGCCTTATATCTTCCCTGGCAGGCACTGAGCCAGTTCCATCTATTCTTCCTACTATTAGCAAAAGTACAAAATTTTGCTACTGAAAACCAGCGAAAGTGAGTGATTCTGTCCGTCCTGTCTCACCTATTACTCTGTGTTCTGTGTAAATTAAAGTGTCGCCCAAACTTCTGACTCATTCTATACTTTGTGAGTGGGGTTTTCAATAAGTTTTCTATTGAAGCCATGGGGAGTTTTGTATTGACTTTAAGCAGAAAGCATTTAGGTGAAGGCCAAGTGTTTGTGAGCGTCTTACCCTGGCAGTCTGCTTGGGGATTGGTGTTGGATCACAAATCTCTTGCTGAAGTGGAACCTGGATATTTTATTCCCTTCCATTGGGCACTTTCAGTAGCTATCTCCATTTCAACTTCTCCTTTATAAAGAGAAAGCTGAGGTACACTTTTACTGGGACCAAAGCCTGACTCTGCTAACAGGAGTCCAGTGTCAGCTCTTCAGGTCCATTTGCAATGTCCCAGGAACAAAAGCACATGTATTTCACTGCAGCTTACTTCTATTGTGTTGTTCCTCCTTTTACAGTACTACCCAGAAGCTCGATTAAGCTACACGCTGGCAAATGCACTAGCACCCACTGGCCACATCCACATGAGGTGCTGACTGCACAGTTGTTGCTGTGCAATCATTTAATACTTGCATACACAAGTTAATAAATGACTGTGCAGTACTGCACAGTATCACCAGTTACCATCCATGCACAGCTTCTTGGTGACACCGACTACGCAGTAGCGCTGTGTCACGTTTTGTGCCGTGCGATGCTGTTGCGTAGTAGTAACTAGCTACTGCATGGTCAGCGTCTCATGTAAATGCGGCCACTCAGTAGTTTCCACCAGCGTTCTTCCCTCCAAACTGCAGCGTGCACGGCCTCACAGGTGTGCAAGTACACCTGGCACCGCAGCATAAGCGCGCCTGGGGGGCCACACATGCCACACAGCTTAGAGGGAATGCTGGTTTCTACTGCTGTCCAATGACAGAAACCCAAGAGCTCAGTGTAAACAGTGGAGTCCCCATTGGGTATCTCTATGAACAATCAGAAATTACACAACCCAGCCTCTGCTGAATCCCATGTGTACCCTGAATAATTACCTCTGACACACTGTACCAAATGCAGTTTGCACACCAGAGCAGCTAGTAAATCCACAGGGTGTCCTTTAGCAAGGGTTATCTGTTGTCGTAGAAGAAAAGCTTTAAATAAAGGGTTTAAAAACTGCAGATGTTTCCTGGAACCAGTGCCTTCCCACTGTGTTCTAATCCTGGGGGGAGATGGGTTTAAGAGATCTAGAGTGTGATCAGATTTGGAGCCTATTCTTTATAGTTATTGATCCTTGACTTAAGTAATCACCCATTATTCAAATAAAAAGATATTACTGGAGAAGTTGTTCCTGTAACTGAAGATGAAAGCATCCAGAAACCCCGAGAGAGGGGCTTTCAGATTATTTTAAAACTGGTGGTGATATGGTCCTCCACGCAGGTTTTGCTGTGTCTGCAACTCTATTACAAGAGTTATCTCCTATAATTTGTGATCCTTGGCTCATCTTTGAAACAAACATTTTGCCAAGTTTTATGAAATTGTCTGACAGATTGTGCTGCAATGCAAAGACCCCAAGGGCTTTTATTCCCCTCTGATACAGGGACATGCATGGGTAGGGGAATTAGAATAAAAAGCATCATGAACAAAAGCGCCTCTCTGTCTTGCCTATTTTATGACCCCTGATCTTTGTTTAAAGGGACACCATCAACTTGAATTGTATTTTCTGCCTTTCAAATGTTGTGCCCACTACTATTAAAACTAGCTGTTAGTAATTTTTCTGTTATATTCCCTTCCCTCCCCACCCCCTGCATTTGACCATTTCATACCATCCTGCCCCATTTCTTATGTTAGTTATCAGGTGCATTTCCTGTCTTATTCACTAACCTGATGACTTCCTGCTTGCATACTATTCTGGATGGGGTTCTCAGGCATGTTCTTCTCCATGTTTTGCAGAAGTAGACATAAGAAGCTGTGAGGCATAGCATATGTGAAGACAGGGGAGGAAAAGGGTTGAAAGATGAGTCTCAGCATGTGGATAAGCAGTGCCCTTTGATCACCCAAAAAAGTGTTTCTAAGCTTCAGCTGGGAAGCAGGAAAAAAAACAACATAAAAAACCCCTAAAATGCATTAAAAATATAAAGGTATTGTGCAATTAAGATATGCGGCTAAAAATACGATCTATTTTATTGGTTCACGTCATTTTGAAAGTCTCTTTACAAACCTTTAAACCAGCCATTTTCTCTCCTTCGTTTATCTTGACCTGCTAGCAAAGTTTACACATCGGTCTCATGCCAGGAGGAAAGGATCAAGCCAACACAAATTCAGTGTTATGGCTTGAATGAAGAGGAAGTAGGGGAGGGTAGGCTGACGTTGATGGTTGTAAGCCAATTCCATCATGAGTGTAGTGGTGTTCATCCCAGACTGAATTTTATCTCATTTGGGTGTAAGCATATCATGTATATTTTAGCAATGGAAATCGGGTGCCTATGTATGCATACCATTTAGGTAACAGAAAAGAAATTTCTGTCTCAGTTTTGGAGTGTGGTAAGCAACCCTGGTGAAATTCACAGTGGACACCAATTGTGGGTAGACTATGACTAGTGACTTTTTTTAAAAGCGAAAAAAACCTCAGATACTCTAATTTAGTTTTTGTGGGTTGAATAAGCGTCTGTTACCTTAAAGTGCATTCCAGCCCGATTCTGGATGAAATGCATAATCCTAGAACTTCGACTAGCTGGTGTCAGATGCAAGGGCCACTGCAGCTCCCTCTTCTCCTATTAGTCCCTTGGAGGCATCCTATGTTCGCTGGCCTCTTTCCCCCTACCCGCAGATGCAGCCATTGCTATTGGGCAGTGACAGATGGGGATCTCATGGTGGTTTTCTTTCTGAAATGGTTAAGCAGAACAAATGTGCAGCTGGAGTTTTATTCTGCTCTAATGATAAAGGAAATAGATGAGGGTCTTGAAAACCCCTTCAAAAATAGTCTCCGTCTTGGTGCTATAAGATCTTGTGCATGTGTGTGAACCAAGGGCCCTAATTGCCTCTTGGATGGGTCAATTTATCTTGCAGTGTCCATTATTGATAATAAATTAGCTTTTAAAGCTGGCTGGTGGAATTTGCTCTTAATGGATAGAGCGATCAAGGAGTTCTTGTTCTCCCGCTCTATGTTTAAATTACTTGGATACAAGACTTCTGTAAAAATCTGGGCTTTTTCTTCTCCGTGTAAGAAACTGAATTAAGTGCACTGCACTTTTTGCCCTAAATGCCCCAAATTCTGGATTTGTTTACTGTAGGGACAAGCCCTCTAGGAAGCCTAGGTCTGACTTTTAGAGTTGAAGGTGCTTATTAATAAATAAGTGTTGTGTCACAGCAAAGTGGAGCAAATACGGTAGGTTGTGGCTAGATGAGAGAGTGAACCAGCTGACCTCTTCTTAATAAACTAGAGAGTGATGTGTAAAGCTTCCATTCCCATAAAGGCAGCATGAGGGTTGCAGTCTTATCGAAGCTGTTTTATCTACTCTGTCACCGTAGAAGAGATAACAAAAAGCGGTGTTTCCACTTCATGCTCCCAGCTGGGACTGTAGAGGCACAGACTGTGATTGCAGAAATGAAGAGGAGGGGAGAAGGAAATTATATCTTCACTGAAACACAGAATAAAATTGAAAGTCCTTGAGCTTTTTCTTCTAAACCAATGGTGGCCAAATTGCGGCTTGCAAGCTGCATGAGGCTCGCCAGCACGGTTTTTGCAGCTCTCCGGGACTTCTTTGCTGAAGCTGTACCTACTTCTCCCTGAGGCAGGGCTGATTACGGTACCAGGGGGTGGGGAGCAGTGGTCACCTCCACTCCAGGTTGCTCAGCGCTGCCCGTTCCCCACCGTTCTCCGGCTTTGGTGGAGGACCAGATGTAGCTCCCAGGGTGAGTAACTGTGGCCAGCCCTGTTCTAAGTCATCCCTAACCCAAAGCAACATGGATTGTTGCAAAGGTATTCATACATGGTTAGAACTTCTGTGTTTTCCTTTTGCCATTTTTTCTGGCTAGTCATTCATTGAATAGCAGCAATTCAGCTGCCTTTACTAGTGTTTCCTGGGAATTGCTGCTATGAAGTGGCATAAGAGTCTTTTTATATTCTTACAAGCATACTGAATGGTCCAAAAGAGACCATTAAAATACTCTGATGTAATGTCCCATGGTGTGTTGGATCATTTACTATGGGCTTCTGCATTCTGTTAAACAAGTATTGTCTCTGGATGGGACACTGAACTTCAATTCAGCCGGACCCTGTCCATCACTTTCTGAATGACCCATTCTTTCCCCAGCCTGGTGGTTTGTATAAAGTACATCCTGTAAATGTACAGTGCCAAGCTAATCTAGGTCCTGCTAAACTTGTACTGTCTCCCTTGTCTTAAGTTTTTGCGAGCTTTAAATGTAACTAAAGGGTGCACTGGTAAAGGATGCCACTTTGTAGAGGAGGAGGAAAGACCATGAGAAATGACATAAGCCAGACTTTGGTGTGCATCTGTCTGTCTGTATACACCTGATCTAATATTCTTTGCATATCTGAAACTCCCACAGGAATTGGAAATTTTGGGGGGCAAAGAATTCTGGACTGGGCTTACGTTTTTCTCCTGTGAAAGGGGTTTTTTTCTGTTTGGGGGTTTTTTAATTTCTATTAGTCCTAGGTGACTGACTTCCATTTAGCTAAAGGATTCCAACGGGCACCAAGCAGCAGCAAGAACCAGTCAATTTTTAAGTGAGGTCTTTTAGCACATATTTGAAAGCAGGAGTGTTGTTGGACAGCTATTAATTCATGGCGTTCAATCACAACATTAATGTCAAGAGGTGAAAGAGGATGGATAGATTGTTGCCTCAAGCCAAATCTCTGCTTACTGATGAACTGGTTTACCCTGCCACAGTTCAGATTGATGCCTCTTTCTAATGTTTTATGGTAACTGTATATTTTTTGTGTCACACTGTATCATTTTGGCTGTCTGATGTGTCCTCATGTGCACAGTCCACCTTTCCCCTCCCCACCTCATCATGAGAGATTCAAGCTGTTGACTTCACCTGGAAAAATATTGCTACCAGAAATTTCAAGCAAGCATAGTGCTTTTGTGCTTTGGCTAGTATCCATAAGTCAGACCTCCTCACTCTGTCATTTTCCTCCTTTCCCCACATCCTCTCATGACTGCCTTTTTTATTTTAACGATGGCACCTTTTAAACATATCATTGTGCTTACACCTTTAACAAAAATAAAAAGCTATGAACTGTAGATAGTGATGTCTTTTTTTGCTAGCAGAACAGTACATAATCCTCAAATTAGAGGTTTCTGATTGCATTTGTTCCCTAAGAAGAAAATCTCCAAGTGAAGCCAATGTAATTTTTAAGATTCAATTTCTCCTCTGCAGAAACATTAATAGCAGTGCGAAAAGATTTCTAATTACAAATTTTGACTCAATTACTAATTAAGTCTATTGTCAGACAGAACTACTCTTTTTTTTTTACAAACAAATCATGGACTAAAATATCTCTCCCACGAGTGTGTTTGTTTTACTAATTTTATCTATTGTGTGTAAGTCATCTGAGCCTGAAACAGTTGAGTTCAAATGGAGGCAAAGATATTACTGCACTTCTATCTTAGCAGAAAGCTTAGGCCTCCTCTGAAATGCAGGTGTCGTCACTCAATTATCAAACCCCGAAAGGTCTTGTACTTTGGCCAGTCTACATAAAGTTTTGTTAGGGAAACTTTTGTTGTCTGTATGCTGTTACCAGCAAAATCCATAATGTAGCTGCAGTTATGCTTGTCCTTTTCACCATTATAGCTTATTAAATTTCTGGAATGGCTAGAAATAATACCTGTAGAGGTTCTCAGTGGTGGATATAAACAATGTCTACAATAAGAGAATTTACTTGTACAGTTCAACTAGTAAAGCTTTTCTAGTGTAAATAGACTCTGGGCGGGATATGGAATGGAAGCGGTTCTAAGTTCACAGCACAATCCTTCAGTGTTGCCAAAAGTGACTTGCTGTGATCCTTCACCTTTGTTGCATGCTGTTGCAGAGAAAGGCAGCATCAAACTGGGACTTATAAACAGAAATGCTGTATATCAACATCCTTGCACTCTTGCTCAGCAGTGGTTAGACCTCAGCTAGAGTACTGGGTCCAGTTCTTGGGCACCACACTTCATTGTGCTCTCAGAGAGACTCCAAAAGAAAGCAACAAAAATCATCAGAGTAAAAAATCATAGGACAGGTGGGTTTGCATCATCTCAGAAAGAAAGGAATTGAGGAGAGACCTGACAGCAGTCTTCAAATATGTAAAAGGTACCGCAAAGGGGAAAGTAAGAAAGTGTTTTCCATGTCCATTGAGCATAGAGCAAGGCATAGTTGGCTTAAATGTAGCAAGGGTGATTTAGGTTAGATGTTAGGAAGAGCTAACTGTAAAGATAGTTAAACACTGGAACTCCACCCCACTGTGGTATGGAATCTCCATCACCAAAGTCTTTATACAGTAGGTTAGACAACTGTCTGTCAAGGTTAGTTTGGGGGTATTTGATCCTGTGTTCAGGCAAATGGACAGGTTGGAGTGGACCCTAAGACTAGGGACAGAAGTTACACACACATAAACCAGTTTAAGTGATCAGAAAGTGGTTTAAACATGCAACAGAACAGAAGTTCAGTGTACATAAACCAGTTTCAAAATGGCTGAAACTGGCTTAAGATAAACCTGGTTGAATGTAGTATCAGACTTAACTGATTTGGGTCAAACCAGTATGTGAAATTTCTGTCCCAGGCCATGTCCTGGTTCAAGTTAAATCAGAGTCTCCCAGCATGCTTTGCAGCCCTGGGCTGGGCTGTGCTGTCTGCTCCAGTGGAGAAGGGTTGGTGGGGGGAAGCAGGGACTGCCCGCACTAGACAAAGCCCAGTTGGAGTCTGAGGCCGGGAAGGGGGGTTAAACTTTCCTTCTCCTGAGTACAGAGCTGCCCTGCCCTGCCCTGCTAAAACTTTGCTGCTGGCTGCAACTGTAAGCTACAAATCCCAGAGGCACCTGAAAGCAGGAAAAGAAACTGATGAGCAACCCTGCAGAGTCCTGTTGTTGTGATTCGGGACTGCAAATCCCAGAGACCTCAGGGGCAGCAGGAAGAGGAAGTGAACACACAGCCCATTCTGGCTGTGCCAAAGAGCCGTGCTCTAGCACACCCTGGCTTCTGACCTAAGCCACTGCAGGCATGTGGATGCATTTCATGCATCAAAAGTGAACGCCTGTCCAGTTGTTCTCAGTTTTAATCTGTGCATCTTAGACTAACCTGCAAAGACTGAATTGATTCAGCCTCAGGCTTTTTGACTGTCTGTACTTAGGCTGTCTTTTTCTGTTTTTTCTGTAGCAGAGTATGTGGTTTTAGTTTTATAGCAAAGTAAACATTGGGTTGGTATGATGACTCTCTAGTCCAATAACCTCTGTCCTGTAAAGAGCAGTACCAGATGCTGCAGTGTAACACATGCAGCAGCCTATGCCAGGAAACCAAATTAGCTGGGGATCAGTTGATCATGCTTGTACCGATACTTTGGTCTCCTACAAATACCTCATTCCTTTTGTGCTTTCCTAGTTTCTGGTGTGTATCCAAGGTGTGAGCAAAATACAGAATTCTTAGGATTTGTCCCATCTATTTTAAAAACAAAGCAAAAAATGTCTCCTGCTCATTCTCTTCTCCACAGAGTTAAACTGAGTAAGAGAAGCATGCAGTGATTGCTAGTCTGCCTTTCCAAGAAGGGGTTAAACTGAGTTTTCAGAAAATGCTGTAGGCAGGACACGAGACTGCAGCTTATTACTCCCTTACACTCTGTATGTGTGCATGTGTTTGGGAGGGAGTATAATGCTTTGACAGCAGCTTGACATTGCCTTGAAAGGTGCTGGAAGCTCTACAAGCATTTGCCAAAGGGGGTGGGGGAGAGGAAAGCGTGTCAAGCAATACTGCAGTCACAGCCCGTTCTCCTGCTTGGAAAGGCTGCTGCAACTTGGAGATTTCCATCAGGCTTAGCTGCCCTCCAACTTTGCAACTGGGGATTGTGCAGAGAAAGGACTCGGAGGCACAGTAGGGAACCCCCCACTGCAGCTGGAGTGTCGCAAGCTGCTCGCTTTTCTTTTTTTCTTTTTCATGAATTCCCATGTCAAGGAACAAAAGGGCAAATAAGCTGCCTGAACGGGATGATGGCTGCACTCCAATGTGGTACAAGTTGGAGTATCACTGGGAATGAAGTGCCTGCTTCATATTTGCTGCATCTGCCAGAGAGTCAGGGTTTAAGTTGCCACTGCTCCTTAACCAGCTGCTCCTTTTAATCATTACATTTACAACTTTTGCCCCGCGTTGCCTGCTGGCTGGTCAGTCTGGCAGATCTGATGCTGGATTTTTAAGAACAGCTAAAGATCTTGTAGCCTCGGGCATTCTCTCATTTTCAAACCAGAGCAGATCTTGAGAATCTGGTTTCTCAAATATCTGAGTGTGTCATTTATTATTATTTTTTAAAGGCAGTGCAGCATTTTGGGATCGTCGCAGAGTGGTGTCAATTGGACTTATTTTCCTTTTAAGTGGAGGAGCACAGAGTGCTTTGTAACCCTGCTCTGTTGTGGGAGACAGCCTGAAAGTGAGCTGGCTGTAAAGTGATTCCAGTGCAGCCAGGGGAGAGAGAGAAAGGAGCTGGTATTGCAATTAGCTGAATGCTTTGATAGATAATAGCCGACATGCTTTGTGGACTGAAAAAGGATTTACAGTCAGACTTTGGTGAGTGAGCCTGTATTTTCCCCTCTATTAGTGTACTTCCTTTTTTACTCTTCATTGTTTTCAGTTTTCTTTCTTTTGGTCACTATAAATCCAAGTAGCATGTTTGTGTGCTAAGCTCACGCGTGTGTTCAAATCCAAACCTTGGTGTCTATGCTATGTTTGAATTGCTTTTGTAAAATGTGCCTTTACTCCCATGGAAAGAATTTCCACTGGAGAGCCCCCTTCATAATGCTTTGCCTCTCCTCTTTCACCTTATAGCTGCCTGCAGGCAGCGTGGTGGAGGGTCTGCTTGCAAGTCACCCAAAATACTACAGAAGACCTTCTAATGTTTCCTGAAAGCTTACGTGCACCTTTTTTCGAAAGTCTGTTTTGAAGATCAGTGTATAAAAAGGCTGACTAGTCGGTGGGAGTGGGGGGAAGCTTGGGGGTGCGCGTGGATGTGTTCTAGGAAACAAATCGGCTAAACGCTGCTAGACTTCTGACATTGTTCCCCAGCACAAGTTTAATCCACTATTACATGGTATACCACAAAGGTCTTGGCTCGCACTAGAAAACAGCCAGCATGACAAGAAGGTAGACTGTGTGGAGATGCAGGACTGAGCTCTAAACTATGAATGTGGATCAGACACAGTTTCTTTATTCCCAGTATTCCTGTGTGCTGAGAAAAGGTTTAAGGGCACCTTTGAGGGAGGTTATGGACACAAAAAGCCTGCCACAGGCCCTTTTAGGACAAATGGTATTAGAAATATAACCAGAGTAAAATATGAGAGCCCTCTTTGGCTGTTGCGTGCTACAGTTCTGCTTATTGCAGCTTTCACTTGGAGCATATACTGCAGGAAGTTTGCTTTCCTATTTGATGGAAGCTCCCTTCTCTGAAAAGAAAGAGATCACAGTGGTTTCTGAATCAATTGACATGGCTTGAAGCTGATTAGTGGAATATGCTTTGTCCTTCACCTTGCCCTGCCAGTGCCTGAGCAAACCAGACCCAGGGGGAGAGAGTCCAAAAATGTGCGATCTCCAACCAATCTGAACCAGATACTTGAACTGGCTCTTCCTAATGGGAAAAACAAGTCAGTATAGCTTGTTTAAGCAATGTTTAATTAATGACGGAGATGTTTGCTTAGGCACAGATGTCTACCTTATTGTGCTGGTACAGTTTTTCAAGTGGACTGAGGTGTCTCGTGCAGCAGGGAGCTTCTGAGCGGGTGATCTAATGCTGCAAGAATGTAGGCATTCAGAGAAAAGATTTCAAAAGACAACTTGGCAGGACCCCCATTGGCTCTCGGAGCTGGTAACGAGGTACAGGGCATGCTACCTCTGTTCCTGATTGTGATCTAGTGATCTGCAGAGACTGCCCATGGGGGAGTACTGCGTCCAGTTCTGGGCGCCGCACTTCAAGAAGGATGTGGAGAAGCTTGAGAGAGTCCAGAGAAGAGCCACTTGTGTGATTAGAGGCCTGAAGAACAAGCCATATGAGGAGAGGCTGAGTGGGATACGGGACTCTTCAGCTTAGAAAAGAGATGACTTTGGGGGGGATTTGGTGGCAGCTTACAAATATATCGGGGTGTGCATCAGACGCTAGGCAAACAACCCTTCACTGAAGCGCCCCAGGGGAAAACCAGAAGCAATGGTCATAAACTCCTAGAAGAAGGTTTCAGATGGGATATAAGGAAACATTTCTTCACAGTTCGTGTGACCAGACTCTGGAATAGACTCCCAGCGGTGGTGGTGCAGGCATCTACCCTGGAGATCTTCCAAAGGAGACTGAACGCACATCTTGCTGGGGTTATTTGACCCCAGCAGTCTTTCCTGCCCAGAGCAGCGGGGCTGGACACGAAGATCTCATGAGGTTCCTTCCAGCCCTAAACTTCTGTGAGTGTTGTGTAGGATACAAGAAAAGTTGCCTGTGAGGAACTCAATTGAGTCGCCTATGACAGTTGGCACTAATGCACTAACTGCTGGTGCAACGTGACATCACATTGTGGGAAGTGAATGTTAGATCCTTGTTTCTTAAACAATGGAATAGTACTGCCTGCACTAAAAACCAGACTCTGTTAGACAAAGCTGCAAGGGGCTAATCAACCTGTGTGTAGCCCTGCCATCTTTATACGGAGGCAGTATATCACAGAGCGTGGGTTCCCGAAGTTTTCTTAACTGAGAAATAAAAATTAAACTTCTATCATGCTCAGCAAGTTTCTTCCGGGTTGCACCTAGCAGCACACCGTGGCTGGGTGTCTTGGATCAACCTTAGACTTGGAGGAAGCATCTCTTTCATGATTCCCTAGAAAATTATGGCTTTCTTTTGCTATGACTAAATTAACTGTCAGCAGAGGAGAAGTGGGACTGTCTTGTTGCCTACATTTCTTTCTTCCAGCCTTTTTAGCTACCCTACTTAAGCCTGAGTAGCACGTGGAGGATTTTTATGTCTCCACACTATTTTAATGATAAATTAGATATGGTAGTTAACATAACTTTTTGGTCATTCAAATGTGTTTTTAATAAGATTTTCCCCTATTAAAAATATTTTTAATTTGACTTTCTGACAAATTCCTTGTCCTTATGTGGAGGGCATCTAAGAAGAAAACACATGTCTTTATATATCCAGTTTTTAAAGTGACTTGACTTGACATTATAAAGCCAATGAGCAAACCTCAATGACAGGTGGTTCGGTCTGGACCACATGAGTTTCCAGAACTCTCAGGCCAACCCTCCTGTCTGCTCCCTGGTTATTTTAGAAAGGGTCTCAGTAGGTTGTTTTCATGTAATGGTATTTTTCTTGAAAATGCTATTCTAGTCAGGACCAGGAAATGCATAGCAGCACAGGAACCAAACCCACCTTCAAGAGGAAGGTTTAGGGTTGCTTATTTATCAGAACCAACTCACCATCTCCTCCCCCATCACATCAAAGAAGCATAATGGACTATTTCCAAGGTTCCGTCATTTAGGAGGTGTAAGATGGGAGAGAAAAGCCGTAGCTATTTGCACCATACACAGCCAGTAGCCTAATGCATCACCAGTTTGTTCTGCTTTTAGTTTTGATGAGGAAAAGGAAGTGATCAGAAAGCCTGCAGGGTCCTGCTGCTGTGTTTCTGGACTGCAAGTCCCATAGCAGAATTGGCATGACAGAAGGAGAATAAGCTTTAATGCCAGTCAGAATTCCTAGCTACAACCTGATTGCAGACTTGACCAGTAAGAGAGGAGATCCAACTTAGGAAAGCCTCATTAGGACTGTTTGCAACACTGGCAATTAGATAAAATCTTGTGTGGACATGGTAATTTACTGAGGAATGATGTAGAGAAGAAAATCTAGAAGGCATGATGCTTGTTAGTGTGTCTGTCTCCATTCTTTCTGTCATTGGAGATCCTATTTGTAGTACTGGTGAAAAGTATTGGGTTGATGTCCTTCATACTAAAATCCTCCACATACAGGAATGATGGCAACCTTCCCATCCTTTCACAATTTCCAAACAGTCAGCTTCAGTCCCCATCTGTAGGGATGTCTGCGGCAGTGTTGGCCATCAAGACTGTTTTTCTAATAAGTCTTTGACTTCCCTGCTTGAGTTGCCAACCCTGGTTCCCCAGAGGTGGTGGATTTTCATATGGAAACTTTGAGATGACCAAGTTGCTGCATGCACTAAACAACCAGCAGGTAGCAATGACTCTGGGGTCTCTTCTAGCTCATGCCAAGCATTCATCATGAGCTCTGCATTCTGTTAGAAATCTCCTAAATTATTTGGACCCTAATCCTCTTTTTCCCCCTGCATGTTATCTTGTAGTTCATGACTAACTTTACAGCTGTGTAACAACAGAGTGCTGCATTGAATATATAAAATCAGCCATGAAAAACAAGGTTGTTTAGGACCATTAAACAGGAAACCTCTGATCCTTTGCAACTAAGAAACTGGTGGCTCTAATGTAAAATACGTTGTAACATTCTCTGGGTTTTATGAGATGTCCGTAAGGGGACATGAGGAAATTCTTATAGTTTCTAGACGGAGTAATTTTATCTTGCTTGATTTTTTTTTCACAGTGGTATTATTGAATGTAGCTCCTATTCTTTTGATATCCCTCAAGCTTCTTAAAATGCAGGTTGGTTTTGCATAAGTGACAGAAGAGAAAGATGAGATGCAAAACTCTTTCATTTAAGAGATTACAGACATCTTCACCACGTCATTTGGGGTTCTATGCTAAGCAAGGTGGTCTTTTATTTGGGATTTTCTGGACCCAAAAGAAGAGGTTTTGCTTTGCCAAATGTCAGCCATTCATTGTAGACAAGCTCATTCCTGTTAGCATATAAAGTGGAATTGAGTTATAGCTTTGTTGCAGAGATGGCGCATTTCAGTTCGAAATTGCTGTTTATCGTACAAAATATGCACAGCAATTAGATTCCTTTCCCACCCTTTACCACAGGCTTTCCAGATAGGTTGGCCTAGTTTTCTTCCTTTCTCCTCCTTTACTTAATGTACATAGCGGGCCCTGGTAAACTTTTGGAGCTCAGCCCTGTTCCAAGTCCGCTGGGAGAGGGACACTGTCCCTGTATCAGGATCATTATAGTTAGAATTCCCTTAGCACTCTTTAGCATTACTAGTGGCAGCATTATGTTGTTGGAATGCCAGCAACACATATCCAGGGTCCAATTTCTACATCCCAAAGTTCACTTTCCTGTCCAGGCAGTAAAATAAATGTTTTACCTACAAATGGAATAGGTGCACTGTGGTATTCTTTTGACTAAGACATCTGAGGAAATCCATTACTATGTACTACTCTCTGTTAGGCCAGAAGGAGCCAGTTAATTTGGTAGTAAAGGAGCCAGTGATGGCTGCAATGCAAAAAATCACTTAGTAGTTAAGGCCCTGCTCTGTAAATGCTTCAGCAGATGCATAAAGTATTTAAATTATCCCATTGGTTTATATGTCAGATTAAGTCTTTATAGTTTGGAGATCCCTAGGCTTCCTAATTTGTGTGTCTCTGCCCAGGGCAGTGGTTCAGTTGCTCAGGAGCAGACTGTTCATGTAGGACGTTGAGAAATCCTGGTTGTATACCGAGAACCACCTCTTGAAGATACCTGACCTGAAGACACTTGACAGTCTGATTCTGATTAGTATGTTCTTTTATTATTCCCTTCCTGATAGTAAAATAGCATTTTTATGAATTATTCTGAATGTTCTTAACTTCCTAATTAATAACTTGTGATTTTGAATTCACTTTGATAACTTTAGAGACATAATAAAAATAATACAGGAGTGAAATACCCTTTCTTTCTGTTCCCATCAACTACTACCTCCAATTTTTTTATTATTATTTTAATCAGAATCTTTATTTTTTTTGGCCATGTGTTTTTTGTTCAAGGATCTGGTAATTATATGCTTGGGGATGAAGGCTTTTGAAAAGCATCTTTCCCAGCAATTTTCAGCTGGAGATGTGGATAAAAATATCTCCCCAGTTTTTATCAGAAATGTTTTCAGTAATGTGCAGTGAGGAGCTGTGCCTTCACTCAATTCATCCTGGAATAATTTGCTTCACAGGGAAATTCGTTTCCTAGATGCTGTAGATGCCAACATAGTTGGCAGCTGCAGGATTTTGCAAAAAGAGACCAGAAATGAAAATTGCTGTGAAACAAATTGTGCCTACACCTGGAAACCATGAAAGGATAGGATATAATTTTTTTTTTCATAAATCACTGTTAATTTGCTTTGCATATCCCTTCCCAAAATGGCCTCACAAAAGCTATTTAGCATCATCAAGATGTGAGGAGATGATCCCACTTAATCATGCCTTGCAACAGATCTGCTTCTTATTGTGCAAGTTCATGAAATGATGCAAGAAAGGTGAAACGAATTGTTATTTTCTGCACAGTAGGGACTGTGGCTTCCCACCTTAAATTAATAATTGTTACCATCTCTAGAAATCCAAATGAGACTGTCAGTTAAGAGCCATTTTGGTGAGGGAAATACTGGAGTTAAGGTCAGACTGCATAGGGACAGAAAAAAGTAAGTTAAAAGATTCCTAGCCCAGAGGGGAGCAGTACATTGTACCACAGGGTACTGGGAGTGAAAAACTGTCATTATATTAGATTTTTTGGATCTCATTGATGATCATGGGCTGAGATAGGTGGCTGTGCCCTTCCACTAGTAACAATTCATAGAGACCTCTCCACCCTTCTAGCGTTCTAGGAACACAGAGGTGGAAGGGACCACCTGAGCCAGTGAGTCCAGTCCTCTTCATTTGCAGGTGATCGTTAACCAAAAAAATCTCCAAAATCTCCACTTACAGCCCTCTCCCCCAACACAAGGAACAATACCCGAAACACTGAGAAGGACACTGCTAATGCCCTGCCGCTGCAACAACATTGGCAAGACCTTGATTTCTGTGTGACCACTGCTGGATAGCTCTTGCTTCAGGTCTGGTTGCTTTTAAGGGCTAGGAAGAAATTCCTTCTCCATTCTGAAAATATTACAAGTTTCTGACTTTTCTTATCTTTTTCTAAGGTGTTGGACATTGGCCCCAGCTAGATGTGGGAACTTGGCTGGATGCACTGAACCTCTGAAGGATAATTTTAAAACCTCTCAAATGTCTCTCTGGTGGCTCTTGCTCATACACTCAGAGTGAAACCAGTTGCCAAATCCAGGGTCAAGAAGGATTTTTTCCTCAGGTCAGACTGACATGAATATTGCCTTTCTCAGTAGGGTGAGGCATGGCCCTCTTGCCAGGATAATTTGAGCATATTTTATCCTGACTAATGTTCTGCCATTGCAGTAGCAAGGCTGTGGTTGTGGCCTTGTGTCTCCTGCTCTTTACTGGTTGATACTTCGGTAGGTATTTTTTACAGGGTATCTCAGGGATCACGGTGTATGAGAGGGACGGGAGTAGACGTTCATATGGACTTTTTGGGTTCCCTGCCCATGCAAAGTGCGGGAGATGCCTACCCAGTCCCATAGTCCATCCAGGGAACCAATGTGTCGGGGAGTTTCCTCTGCTTCCAAGTAATGCATTTGCAAAGCCAACATCTGGGAAAATGTACTAAGGAAGACACGTGACAGGAGAACTCTTGCCTTCTATTTAATGTAAATCCCATGTTAATCTTGTGATCCATCACTTTCCAAGCCACTCTGGCCAATTAACCGAATGAGTGTTTAAAAGTAACCTCTCAAGCTGCAGGCACCAGCCAGTTCTGTCTTCCTGCACTTAAGCTCCCCTTTCTCTACATTGAAGTGGTCCTGCTGAGTATGTCTATCACTGTCATCAGGGCCATAGCATCAAGGCATTCACTGTAGGGCTCTGACTGCTGCCAGGGTTTGCAAACTAAGCAGCTGCAGTAATGGATGGGGGAGGGAATGGGAAGGAATTAGACTGAGTGAATTATTTTTGAATAAAATCCCTCTCCTAACTTGCCTCTGCGATCTTCCCTTAACATTCAAGTGTGCTGGGCAGAGGGATCCGGCCAATTCACTGAAGGGGCAATAAGTGCTGTCCTCAGAAATTGTGGAAGCCAAGCTTTTCCAAAGTCTGCAAGCTCAGGTATTTGCCACACCAGCTTTCTCTCCTTTTAAGTGTCACTTTATCATTCAGCACCTGCCTGTAGCAGTACCACAAACCATAATAGGCAATTAGCTCGTAGCAGATTTGTGTGACGTTGCATTTCATGAGCAAACAATCATGTGTTTAATCATTAAATGGATCTGCTGTATCTAATGTTCATGGGGGCTGTTCTCTCCCCCTCCTCCTTGCTCTCGGGTTACACCAGTGAAATCAATGGAACTGCACCAGTGTAAAATCAGCGGGAGTGAAGCATTTGACAGCAGATCTAGGTTTACTATAGATGGAGGGATGCAAAGTCCCACAGGTCCTTAGCAGTGATAGCTCTCTGATGCCCTCAGAGCCCATTGAAAAGCTGGGATAATGTGAGCAAAGGAAACTTTTAGTGGCTCTCTCTTTTTCTGTTTGGGAGATGCTCTATATACGTGTGCCTACATAACCCCACATCACTGCGATTTGTCTTCATAGCTCTGCCCCATATGGGTATCAAGAGTCTGGGGAGGATTTACGCAGCCTTTCCTAGGATGTTTTGAATTTTGGATGTAATTGAGCCATTTAATATTAGAAGTCAGTTACCTGCGCATACTATACTAGACAAACATGCATCTATTATACACTTGATGGAACTCAGTGTTTTTAATTTTTATTAACGTGTAAGTATCTTGTTGAATCGAAATTAAGTACATTTTTGGGATCCATCATCTGGAGCATTACACTTAATGGTGTGTGTTGTAGAATATCGTGGGACTTTCCTGTCTTCAAAACTCTGGCAGCTAAATTTCCCTTGAATTCATCCCCAGCCATTACCTTGTCGAAGTCCATAAGCCCCCCCAAACCCGTCATTTCAGAAACAAATAAGGTATTTTCAAAAGCACCAGACCAAAAAGGCATCAAAGAAAGTTTCTCGAAGTCTTCATTTTCAGTAGGTAAGGAGCTGGTGCAGCTGAGTGAGGATGTTTCTGTATGAAGAAGCAGCTAATCTGACCGGTTCAGTGAAGGTTTGGTGGCACACGTGCAACAAAATAACACTCACCCTTATTCTGTACTAGGGCTGCGTGAAGTGTTCTCCAGAAGGAGTTTGTTTTAGATGGATCTGGCTGGAGCCATATACAAAAAAAAATGTTTTTGGAGGGACCTGGACAGTCTCTGTCACATGGAAGAAAGACTGCTCTCTGCCTTCTTCCTGTGGGCACCTTTCTGAACCAGATTGCCCCTGCTTCAGATCCTTCTCCCCCGTCAGGCCACAAGTAGGGCCACAGGGCTCTTGCTGATCCTAAAAAAAAACTTTACAGCAGTGCTTCTCAACCTTTCTGGATTTAAGACACCTCTTCGTAACTCCCTTTAATTTAGCACTGTGCCAGCTGAGAACCACTGCCTCAGCTGATCTCAGTGGTTTTCAGTGACAGTGATACTGCCATAGCCAGGTGAAAGCCCCCCTGTTGGCCGGACTTTTCCAGGAGGAGCCTGGCAGGTTGGACCAGGGTGGGCTGCAGCCAGAACAGGTGTGCCTGGCAGCTTTAGACAACTGGGCTGGGTCCAAGGCACCCAGGGCAGTGCCACCTGGCCACCTTTGCTGCAACACTGTGGAGACCTGCAGCACCGTGGTTGAGAACCCCTGTCATAGTACGTGGGAGACGAGCTGTCAGCAAGTTAGTAGTGGTATGAAAACAAGGAGTGCTTCCAGCAGGTTTATCTGGTTTGCTATTTTTTGATGGGTAGTATAGGGGGGGATATTGGTAGAAACAAAGGGGCTATCGCATAAGCTTCATGCTTGCCTTATGGATGTCTTGGCTGAGGTTTCTTAGTTTCATTTTTTCCAGAAGAAGTGGAAAAGCTGGGTTTCCTCCAGCCTGCATTTTGTGCAGTGGAAGCTGCAGATTTAAAACAGAGAAAATCTCAAAAGAAAACTTGACCAACATGGTGCCTGAGTCCCACAAATTGCAGTATTTCGGTGCAAAGCCATAAGCCTGTCTACGTTTGCTGCAAGGGTCCCAAACAATAGGGCGCTGCTTTAAATAGCATGCCCGGACTCTAACCAGAATGCTTTGATTTGCTTGGTTGGGAGTATTTTTTGCAGGCCTTACTTGGGGCTGGATTCATCATTGCCTCTGATTGCTTTACCTTACCGTGGCAATACAAAGCTACTAAGTCCAGAGCAGTGAGTCAATTATGCTAGGCTTACCGCTCCCTGGTATCATGGGATGTAAGCAACTAGAGCATATTGGCGACTCTAAGCCTGTTGTGAGCTCAGAAGGCCACATTCCTGTCCTGTACAGTGCTGAGCAAAATCATGCACATGTCACACAAATGTAAGCTTTGAAACTCAGCTTGCATTTCATTTTTCTGTGCCTTTTAAAATCTAGCATTCCCAGATGCTTTTAATTCCACGTGGCACACCCCTTCATTTTAGGGTGGCCACTTGTTTGAGTGTTCTTCACTTGCTCAACAAGAAGCGTATTCCATCTATCAAACAGCTCCTGGGAATCCTGTTGATGCAGCATGAAGATGAAAGGATCCCAGATATATCCACGGACCATTGCATAATGGATAGTTTCTATGCCAAAGTCTAAAATCTACGTATGTTCAGAACAGGCGTGAAGCAGTAACATCTGCATATATTCCTACGCAGAGGCTTTTACCACATGAATGAATAATCCATCTCCCACGATTCAGTATTTACTTAACACTGAGAATTAAATCTTAGTAAGATTTACTAGAGCTTCAGAGACAAGTTAGAAGCAGACCTAAACAGAGCACAAGAACTTTTTACCTTTGAAGTTAATACCTTTCTGCAACCTCTTCCCCATTTCTCACCTCCTGCTGGCTTTTAAGCTCATGGCATCAAAATCCAGTCTAAAGCTTATTTAAAGCACCTGAATTTCAACCTATTGCATTAAATTTCTTCCGTGTGATGCAAGTTACAGTATCAAGTGACTGTCTTTCCAGGCACATGTAATCTTAATATTTCCCAAGCCTTTTTGTTTGTAATTGGAGTGAAGTGTAAAGCTGGGGATTGCTCTATTCTCATCTAGCCTATGAACCAATTTTAACATAGCTAAATACAGATCAAAGCAGTGGGTACTGCAGTAGGTTGTCAGCCTGCAGAGAGACCTTTTCTGCAGGGAATGGTAAATCCCCCAGTTTGGCTTGGTTTTGTTTTCCACTATTGTCATTTCCTCTCCGTCCACAAATAGCATCCTTCTGCCTGCTTCTGCCTTCTGCCAGTTGCTCAAAAATCCTTCCAGTAACATTGTCCACATGGGCACTAATACTTGTGCACCTGGCTTTATGTGTACCAAGACGACCCTACCCAACAATAGCCCAAGTGCTGTGATTTTTCATTACTGAAGACAGTCTAGCTGTGCTGATAAGATCAGTCCAATAACAAGTGGTGTCTCGGGCTGCTTTGATATCCGCTTCTCATCATTCATTTGATTTTTCTTTTTCATCCCAGGGCTGATGGCATTCATTATTTTAAAAGTTTTTATACATATCTGTTCTCTCATTTCCCTCCTCCCCCAGTCCCTCACCCACACTTTTATTAAATGGCTTTGCATTTAAGTGCAATTTCTGTTTCTCGTTTGTCACGTATTTTTCCTCTTAGCATTGAGATTGTGTCAGATGACTCAGGGCCCAGCATGAATCTTAAACTCCATGGACCTGACCCAATCTGATCTCTGATTTCAGTCTACATTTCGTTTTCAGAATGTTTGTCTCCAGCCTACTTGCTCTCTTAATTTTGGGGTAAACCCAGTGTTTTGAAAAGTGCTGTAAGGCTGCACTAAGCCAGGCATAGCATAGTCAGTGGTAATATAACCTTCCACACTAGAGCTCTGCTGTATCGTTGGATTTTTCTGGAGTTTATGCCATAAGGTATATCAAACTGTTTTGTTGCCGCACAGTGTTTGTTAATGGGTAAGGGGTGAGGAGAGGCCAATGGGAGAACTGGGGTGAAAGTCACTAAAGTATGCTGTTTTTACCTTCCTCCTTATCTGAAAGTTACTATTTCTAACACTCCATGAATTCAGGTTTTCCTGAGATTGGTTTACCACACTTGGTTAAACCCCAGATAGCATGCAGTAAATTTAGCACAGGAACTAAAACTTTATGTATGCTCTTGGGAACACTTATATTATGTGGGTAGCATGCTCACTCTGAGACATACTATAGGAGTAAAACAAGAAAACTGTATTATGATTTGAATGTCCGTCTTAAAAATAAATTACCAAGCTGCAAGTGTATATTGTTTGCTGTAAATGTCTCAACTTTCCTCTCCCCAGAATTCTGTAACTCTTCTCTCAGCACTTGCCACTGCTTTATATATGAGAATGAAAGATGGGCTTAATTCAGCTTTCTCCAACCCTCCCCTGCAGCTGTACTCAGCTTGATGAAGTTACTTAGGTGTACTTCAGATCCAAATTGGGTCTTCAGCATAGTTTTAGGTATCTACTGAATGCACCTTGTTGCTGATGTTGTTTCATGCCCTACATCTTTCTTTTCCTTTTTTTTTTTTTTTTTTTGAGGGGGGGGCGACCACCGTATGTGTATGTGAGTGAGTGCATGTTCTAGTTTTCCAGAAGTACTTTGTCAGAAGAATAGCAGAGAGCTTTAGGTACCACTTCAGTGTGTTCTCTAATGATTGGCAACACCAGACAGATGTTAAAGCAACTACTAATTGGAGCACAAATTTATGAATATACATATTTTGAATTATGAATATACATATTTTAATTGAAACTGGCGGCAGGTTTTTTGTTCCGTCACGTTTTCAACTAGCACCACTAAGAATGCCTTTCTTGTGCTCATAGCTCATTTTTCAAATAAGCCATGAGGTTGCTGGAAGGGGCTGTTATAACCTAGTCATAGTTCCTACTCAGTATAGCCCAAAGACTGTAGCCTAGTTATTTCTGAATCAAGCACATAACTTTTGGTTGAGCTCAAGTCTGTCTTTTACCAAGCAGGTCATGTCAAGTATGGTTTAACGATTCCAACTACCAGAGTGTCCGTCAGTGGTCCAAAGTGTATGTACCCTCCTGGGGAGAAAAAAAATCTCCCATTTCCAACAGGATGTTGGCTTTCAACCACAGGATCTCATTAGGTTTTATTTTTTCCTGCAATGAGAAATCTGCATACTACCAGAAATCTCTCTTCCATTTGTGAGCTGGAATCACCACCTGCTAATCTTTTCTTCAACAAACTAAATAGATTAAGCGTTTTAAATGAATCTCTATGTGTCCTGTTTTCCAAGACTGCTAACATGGATAATAAGCTGGGGAATTCAGAGGCAGTTGCTTTATTTTTTTTAATTGATTGATCTGAGAGGACATAAGACAATAGGTGGCTTTTAATAAATAGAGCCTTATACAACCCACGCATGGACTGAAAGTGAGATCACAAAATAGATGAAAGAATATATTGCTGGTAGTCCTGTGGCACTTGCATCTCCATTTCACAAGCTGAGTACTGTGTCGCAGTGTCCACCCATCACCCATTACAAGCATTGCCTGCCACAGTGCCACACAATCCAGCTCTTTGCCACTCACTGTTTCATTTGCATTCCCACAATTTGAAGGTATCCTGCAGCAGCATCCTGATTATAATTAGTGATAATTTTCCTAGAGCTGATATGGTGTGAGGTAGAGGAGATCAAAAGGGTTTGGGGGGGTTATTTTGGTTGTTTTTTCCACAATATGACCTATTTTTAAAAAATGACACTTTTCAGACAGTTGTCATCAACACATTTTTTTTCAAACTGAAAATAATACTGAAATGTCTGTCCAGCTAGAAGTGAACATTTTTCATTTGCTGAAAATCTCATTTTTGGTAAACCATTTCTAAAAAGCAATTTATTTTTTTAAATCACTTTCACCAAAACATGGCTTTATCTCCAGTCCTCTGAATCAAAAACAACGTTGACATTTTTCATGAAAACTTCTTTTTATTTTTCAAGTAACTCTAGTGTGAGGCATTTTAGGCATGTAAGATGTAAAGCCTCCAAAGCATGAGACCCAGTCACCTGAAGGATCCAGTCTGCAGTAAAGTTCACGTATGTAATCTCATTCAATCTGAAAGCCTCATAAGAACCATTGTTATTTAAATTCATTTTTAAGAAATATTAACACTACCAAGGTTAGCATTTGCCATTTCCAAAACACAAACACCCTCCCACTCCCTTCAAACCAAAAACATTTGGATCCAGTGCCCCATTTCTGATTTATCTCCATATTCAAGACAAATTTTCAATTGAATAAAAAGAAGTATATTCACTTGCTTTTTGAGAATTTCACTGATAATAGGCCTGGTTGTACCTAGAGAAGCATTCCTCCTGTGAAACACTTGTAGATGTTATTGGTCATTTCTTACCATATTATGGTCTCTCAGTTGGATAACTTTCTTGAAGAACCTGTCTTAAAATGTAACTTACTGATTTTCCTATCTTCTTAATTTGAAATGCAGTTATCTTCTGATAACGTAGCCAGTATATCAGTAATATTTCATTGTCTAGTTTATTGTTGGATTCTGCCCATTACAGTCTGCACTGCTTAATAAGAGAAATTGCCAGATTGACTGGAAAATGTAACTGTAATAACATTACTTTATGTACTTGAAGTATGAGAAAATACTAATCTTGTGGTGTTTGCTTCTGCACTATCCTTTTTTTCTTGTGCACAGCCTATTGCTTATAATTTCTGTATATAAATGGAGAGAAAATTGTGGTTTTCACTTACTGTCCCCCAACCCACTGTCAGAAATACTGGTTTGGAGAGTTTTCTGAAAATATGAGAAGGGGAGATTGTGTGTGTGTGTGTGTGTGTGTGTGTGTGTGTGTGTGTGTGTGTGTGTGTGTGTGTGTGTGTGTGTGTGTGACTTGTTTAATACTATAAATTCACAGACTTCGAGAGTAAATTGTAAGTTCTACACAGGGAAGGAGTTTTACATGCACACTCTGAGGGAGAGGAGTGTGCTTTTTTGTTTTATTACTTGTCTAATTACAATGAACAGTGAATATTTTGGAGAAAGGATGTTTCTGATTAGAAATCCAGCATGCCTCAATCTAGGTGTGAGAGTTCTTAATAAATACGTTTTGGGACCCCACAAGAGCCAGGGAACAGTTGTGCTTGCATTCCTGACACACACATGTACATGCAAACACAGATATACACTCAAGCAGGAAAAAAAAAAATCCCTGTTGAAAAGAACCAAAATGGTTATAAGTTCAACTTAGTAAAATTAGTTGTGGTCGGTTTTTGAATGATATCTTTTTCTCCCTTTTAGTATAACTTGAGTAAAAATTAATAACTATTTCTAGAGGCGTCATAATACATTCCATCAGATGCACTGATTAGATAAAGAACATTTGTCTAGTGTGTCCAAAGGAATAACCGATAAGCAGAAATGCATTTCTGGATGATTATGACTTGTTCCAGTACTTGGGTGGTTTTAAACCATGGGGCTAATGGTAGAATTACTCCAAATTCTCAAGTCGTATCTTCTGTTTTTCCTTTCCCTGCCCCATCCTTTTCCTTCTTATGGAATACAATGTCTGCAGAAGAAATATAAGGGTAGCATCAGACCCATGCATCTGGAGCCTGATCCAACACCCAGTGCCATAGCAATGAAGTTTGGTGCCCAGAGTAAAGCCTGCAGTGGCAGCCCACCCTTGCTCCACACACAGATCCGGGGGACACCCCCCCCATGCTTGCTCAGGAGTGCATGCGGTGTCTGGAGCCACTTTCCCCCCATTCCCGGACCCCCCAAATGAGCTGCTCGTGGTTCCATCCCATGCCCCACCCCAGCTGGGCAGCACCTGTTGGCACTCCTTCACTTTGGCACCAAGGACGGTCATCCCACTAGGCTCCGCCCCCTCCACCTTGCCACGGTACTGCTAGCACCCATTGGCCACTAGTTTTATATGCCTGTGAAAGGCCCTGCCCCTCAGAATCTAACTCAGAAGGCCTAGTGCTATATAGATAATAATTTCCAAAGTTATAGCCTCCTACCTGATTTAAAATGGCTGCTTTGTGTACTATCCAGGGAAATGTTCTTTAATAGTCCACTTTCCTTCCTTCATATTTCTTCACTGAAAACAAAAGTATGTAGTTTGTAGGTGAACAATAGATAATTATGTCTTTTATAGACTTATTTCCTATGACTAACACAGCTAGTGGCTTTGAAATGTTCATGCCTCAGTGGGGCTTATAGGCAAATGGATAAAAGCATTAGAAGGAGGAAGGGGGAAAATTAAACGTGTGCTATATGTTTTGAGGAAGGGGAATGAAGAAGAAACATACTGTCCTTCTGGAATGCATAGGGGCTCTTAGACTATAACTCTCAGTCTCAGATGCATAGGAGGGTGATTGTTCAAATAGATGAAGATACTAGCAGCAACTCAGGAGTTTTTCTGTATTTGAAAGAGGAGAAGTCATTGCACCATGGTCTTTGAGGGGTGGCTGACTGGAGACTTTGACAACTGTCCTCTGTAGCGTGGTTATGTAGGAACAAAAGGAGGGCCCTACAGGCAAAAAGGTCGTGTTTCTGTTCTGAAGAGTGGCAAAAATGGCAAATGTTTGAGAAGTCCTGTTTGGACCATGTTCTATTTGTTGTATGTTGTGATTTATTTGGCAATGTATAGGTCTCTCCTTTTTGCTAGGACTGTTAGAGTTTGTTTAGTTTTCAGAAGTTTCAGAGGGTAGAAGGGCCGACTAGGCTTAAGTGGTTCCTGGTCACAGGAGGCTGGGTGTTGAGAAAGGATACTCAGGGTATGGACTGTTTGAACAGACAGAAATAGGAAGGGGCCATCAAATATAAGCAAGGTGCTCCTAGATTTGGTTCTGGCCAAAGGGGACAATCTAGTGAGCAACCTGAGGATTGAAGGGAAACTGGGAGACACTGACCATGAAATAATCATTTTCTCCATCCACCATAAGTTGAAATAAATCAGCCAGTAGGGTAGAAATCCATGATTTGAAGAAAGCTGATTTCCACAAACTCAGGAGGTTGTTTGGTGAGGCCCAGGACCACAGTCTGATGAAGAAGGGAGTACAAGAGGAGTGCTAAGTCCTTAAGGAAACAATCTTAAGAGACCAAAGAAAGTCCATTCCCTTTCAGAAGAAAGGCAGCAAAAGAGCTGGCAGACCCCCTTGGCTCAACAGGGACGTCATGGACCTCCTGAAATTAAAACAAGAAGTCTACAAGGGGTGGAAATCAGGTATAACTACCAAAGCAGAGTATTCAGCAACAGCCCACACTTGTAGGGAGCAGATCAGGGCAGCAGAAGCACAAACTGAACACAGATTGGCAACTGCAATCAAGGACAACAAAAAGTCAGTTTTTAGATATGTAGGAAGTTGAAAAAAGAACATGGGAAGCATAGAGCTCCTGATGAATGAAATGGGACAGCTGATAACTGACACTCGGGACAAAACCGAACTCCTAAATGAATATTTCACATCAGTATTCCACCAGTCGAAGGATGTTAGCCTGCTTGACAGGATACAGGATCATCACGGTGGGGGTGACCACACTCCCCCGGTTGACATAGATCTTGTGGGGAAGCACCTACAAAGGCTAAATATCTACAAGTCAGCAGGGCAAGATGAATTACACCTGAGATGGCTAAAAGAACTGGCCGATGTCATTGTGCGACTGATGGCAGGGTTATTTGAAGACTCATGGCACTCAGGAGAGGTCCCAGAAGACTGGAAAAAGGCTGGTGTGGTATTTATCCTTAAGAAAGGGACAAGGGAGGACCCAGAAAACTACAGGCCAATCAATTTGACTTCAATCCCTGGTAAAATGCTGGAGAGAATTATCAAAGAATCCCTTACACAGGCTAACTGATGGGCAGTATTTGGAAGGATAGCCAACATGGCTTTGTTACAGGCAGCTTATGCTAGACCAACCTCATTTCCTTCTACGATCATGTAGCTCACCACCTGGATAAGGAAAATGAGGTTGATGTCATATACTTGGACTTAAAAAAGGTCTTTGACCTTGTCTCCCATGATGTCCTCGTGGTTAAATTTGGAGAATGTGGCCTCGACTACTTTACAGTCTGGTGGCTAGGCAACTGGCTTTGTGGTAGGACCCAAAGGATATTGATTGATGGAACAAAGTCATCACAATGGAAGGTGACCAGAGGCATCCTTCAGGGATCAGTACTCAGACCAGTGCTCTTCAACATGTTCATCAACAATTTGGATTCAGGTATTATAAGCAAACTGGCAAAGTTCATTGACAACATCAAACTTTGGAGGAGCATGGTCAAACTCAAAGACAGGCTGGCAATACAGGTCAAACCGGACAGGCTCGTGAAGTGGATGGACCTCAACCTGATGTCGTTTAACACAGAGAAATGTAAAGTGCTCCATCTGGGGAGAAATAATCCACAACACACTTACAGTCTCGGCAGTGCTATGCTTGCCAGCACCGTAACTGAACGAGACTTGGGTTTCATGATTGACAACAAAATGAACATGAGCCACCAATGTGATGCCATAGCTGGCAGAGCTAATCAAACACTGGCGTGCATCTACCGATGCAGGGCAGAGGATGTCATCCTTCCGCTCTATTCAACCTTGGTGAGACTGCAGCTGGAGTTCTGCATCCAGTTCTGGGCGCTACACTTTAAGAAGTATGTGGAGAACTTCGATAGAGTCCAAAGGAGGGCCACGTTCATGATTAAAGGCCTAGAGAACAGGTCATACAAGGAGAGGCTGAAAGACTTGGGCCTGTTCAGCCTGGAGAAAAAAAGACTCAGAGGGGACTTGGTGGCACCCTATAAGTAAGTACATCAAGGGCGTACATCAGGGCTTGGAGAAGCATCTATTCACCAAGGGCACCTTGGGGAGGACAAGAAATAATGAGCACAAAGTGATTGAAGATCGCTTCACGCTAGACAGAAGGAAAAACTTCTTTACAAGTTGAGTGCCAAGGGTCTGGAACAGGCTCCCCCCAGAGATGGTACAACCAACTACCCTGGCAATCTTCAAAAAGTGTTTTGATGCCCATCTTGCTGGGGTCATCTAATCCCAGAAGTCTTTCCTGCCCACATACAGGGGGGCTGGACCTGATGATCTGTAAGGTCGCTTCCAGGCCCTAACAATTATGAAACTATGAATATAGAAAACAGCCTGGCTATGTACTGAATGGTGTTGCTTATCTGGTCCAGAGAAGATTAAACCCCTTTAGAGGTGGTCTCAGGATTGTTCTGGAGTCCCCTTGTAAGAGCCACTGATTCAAGCCCCGTTGCTAATTTTTTGCGGAGTTGGTGGGGGAGATTTTCCTCAGCCTCTGGAGTTGCCCCTGTCTGGGTTCTGCTGGATCTCTTCTGCCGGAGGTAATCAAAGCGGAATAGGGAGGTTCTCTTAGGCAGACATCTGGCACTGGTATGGACACCGCTGGAACGCTGTGTCCCGTTCTCATGCCAACAGTTCAAAAAGGCTGTTGAAAAAATTGGATTGGGCTCAAAGAAAAGCCAAGAAAGTGATTAGAGAGTTGGATAGCATGAATTGAGGAACGAGATTGATTCAGATTATTAAAGAGAAGGTTATGGGGTGATCTGATCAGTCTATAAACACCTCCAGAGGGAACAGAAATGTGATCATAGAGGGCTTTTCAATCTAGCCAACACAATTATAACATCAGTGACTGAAAACTAAAACTAAACATACTTGGACAGTAAATTAAGTTAAAACTTTTTAGTTTTGTAGCAATTTACCCAGGGTTAGGGTGGATTCTGCCTTGCTAAAATCTTTTTAAACTCAAGACCTGGATGTATGGCAAAAAAAAAAAAAGCAATTCAAACTGATTTTAATTTTTTTAGGAGACCCTGCTGAATAGTGGAGAGTAGGTCGGACCAGATGATCAGCAATCTATTCTGACCTTGTCATCCTGGGATCTACTCATTTCTAGGCTTCAAAAACACTCGTGAAGACCAAATGCTTTGAGACTCTCTTGCAGTGCACCAAATGTTAGTTTAAATATTTTCCAGACGTTTTCCTAGGGAAGGGTAGCTCTGGAGCTTTCCTAAAGACAGACAGACACACACCCTGCTGCAAACTCTATATAAATTGAACTTTGGAACATGTTCATATCTTCAGCATTTATCTCAGCAGCTAAGTAGTAGGCTTTTCAGCAGCACCATTTAGTATAAGATACTGCCTCCTTATTCAGCTGTATTCATATAACATTTGTGCTAATTGCCTGAGCCCTCACTTATCTTCTCTCCAAGCTCCTGAATACTTAGGACAAAGAGGTTTATCACAGGCTAAAGGGGGCAATTTTGACCTTGTGTTAAAATATTGGCAGTCTGTCATTGACCTTCCTCTGCATCGGTCAGTGAATATAATAGTCATTCAACTTAGAAATAACTTTGTGCATTTCAGCTTGAGCAGTTCCAATTGATCGGATGGCATATGAAAAAGTCTTTCTGATGCAAAGGAGGGGAAGAAAAACTCTTTCAAGACCCTATTTAGATCTGAATGTCTTCCAGTGGGAGAAGCATGCTGATAAAGTCAGCTCTGAAAGTGTAGGTACTACCATGATGTCCTAGAAAGTGCAATTTGTGCTGTTAACCTATTCTGGAGATTGTGATAACCCAACATAATTCCAAATGCCTCCAGCCTGTCTCCTGGAGAATAAAAATGCAAAACAATTTTTTTTTTAAAAAAAATGATCTTAAAGTTTAAGTTTTCTTGTGCAATAAACAAAATTGTGTTGCAGTAGCCCAAAGTTTTTCATTTAAAACTTCTGCAGGAGGCTGGGATATTTTGTGTAAGAACGTTATATATGCATTGTGTTTTATTTTTAGGTATGGCAAAACCATAAACTCTAATTAAACTTCTGTAATTTTCCAGAAACAAGAACTTGGAACCACTCAAGCAAAACCAAGTTATAAGAAACATGGCAGAAATTCAATAGGCTGAAGGAATGGATTTATGGGATCAGTAAAAGAACTGAATGTACAGATTTAGTTTAACTAATGGGATGTTTGTACATGGACATATCTTTGAAGGGTGCAAAGAGGAGAGGACTTTTTTTAAGTGGCCCAAAGGGCTATGAATAGATATTATTTCATGGCAGGGAAATACGCCTGTTGATCTCTGAGGCTTTTGAACCAGACCTTTGGGGTTGCTCTTGAGGTGCTGACACCACTGCCTAGCAGACTGGCCTCTTTGGACGCCTTTGTTTTGATGTACTTCACTGTATACGTGCATCTTTTGTCTCCTGCCCAACATTGTCTGTTCTCTGGGGAAGAGACTACTTCATTGTTCTGTTTGTACAGAGTTTATCAAAATGGACCAGTGGTCTTTGCATTAAGTTCCTAGGTGCTATCGATGGGTGCATATAACACACCACATTTTTCTCCAGGTAAAACAAAACTAGAAGCTTTACTAATATGCTAGGGGCCTAGGGCTATGTTATGCAGCTTAAGCTCAAAGCAAAAACGAATACAACTTTATTAGAATCTGTATGAATTGGCTGTATCCTATATTATGTATAAAATACAACAAACTAGGCAAAAATAATCAAAAGATGTTTCTTTTGCCCTGTTGTGATTAGAATGAAACATAAGTCTCTTTCAGCCTTCTCGAGCATCTTCACAGGGCATTCAGTACTTCGCTGAAATGTATTTCCACACCTGAGTTGAAGTTCACTTGAGTTAATGTTTCCATACTTGAATTAATGTTTTTAGCTAGAGTTAAAAACTGTTTACAGGGCTGTGAAATAGGAGCTACATTAAGAAGACCAGCTCACAGACACCAGAATTGTAAACTAAAGGCTAGCTTCATTAGTGAAATATCAGGATCATTAGAAAGGAGAGGGTCATTAACACCCTGAATGAAGAGTTTAGAAGGAATAAGGTAAATTATGAAGTGACTCCCTCACTGCTGCCACGACCAGTTTGTTGGCTGTAAACTTTGAGTGGACCAGGAATCAAAGTAGGAAAGGGGCATCCACTGCATCCCCTTCTGGATCTGCCGTTAGTGCTATGGTAATACAAGCAATAGGTCCCCAAAATGGTGAGCTGCGAGTCTGGTCACTGTAACTTTGAAAGTGTGGTGGACAAAGTGCCAGTGCACTTACTGTATGGTCGTGATTCTTGATTACGTTAGATTTGTTAGATTCAAGGCATCCCTTATTAAACGCAAGGCATCCCTTGGAAAAGGCCAGCTCTTAGCTTTCACTCATTCTGACAACAGAAAAGAGCAAGTCTTCTGGTGCGGAGAACTTAACAAGATTACTGTGGGTCAGAATGTTTTTGACACTATGGACTCCTATTTGAAACCCCTGGATTTATTTTGTGAATTATGTAGGCATTTGTATACCTCACTACTAATATTGAGCAACACCGCACCGCACCCTTAAAAGGCTTTCGTGTCACACTATAGTGTGTAATCCTGCACTGACTCCCAGAGATGATAAAAATGGTGACATTATTTCACAATTCACTTTACTGGCCGTATCACAATTTACCATGGTGTTAGTTAGAGCCAGAAATGTAAAGGTAGACAATTTTAGAAATTCCAGCCACTCATCCATCTGTGCCTGCAGGCATCTGAAGCCATATCTACAAGGTGAACTTACCATGATCATCAAGCATGCTGCACCACTGCAGGTAGGGTACCACCTAAGCAGGAGGCATTGTAGTTGTGGTATGGGTGGGCTTGTGGGCATCACAGCCTAACACAGTACCTTTACCATATAGATGTGGCCTAACACCTTTTAAATATCTGTCTCCTAGGAACTAGTATATAAGGACTTACGGTTTTTGAATGATCACTGACACCTGGCCACAAGAGTTACCTATTGAGCACCCACTCACATACATCCCAACTTATATATATACAAGTATATCTCTGAGCTGCAGATTAACACATCTTTAGGTTTTAAAAATAACTCTTAAAATTGGATCAAATCATATTCACTCTTAGCAGCTTAGCAGCTCCTATTTAGCAAAAAAAAAAAGCCAAACCAACCAACCAAACAAAAAACCCCCCCTCTTCCCTTCCAGCAAAAGGCACCAATTTGCAATGTGTGTTACCACACAGTTTACAGTCTTTAACACCATTTTAGTGTTCATTTCTCTAAACAAACATGCAATTATTCTTCAAGAAAACAGCTGCCTCCAACTGTCCTTTATTCCATTAAGCAAATGGAAACTTTAAACTCCCCTTTCCCCCTACAGCATTAATGCACTTTCTCTACAGGAGTTGTTTTACACTAATTCTAGGACATTAACAATTTACAGTAAGTAAATTTACCTGCTACTAAATTCAGTTTTGTTTCTTGGGCTTCTTTAAAAGGCGTTTTCAGTTAACAATGTAACACAACTTTTCCAAATTAACAGGAGTTTTCTTTGTTATTTCACAGTTAACAAACCTCTAAATTAGTGCTCTTCCAGAATAAGCTTCCTTTACCTTAACTCTGGTTTATCCAAAAACTTAGTGTAAGACAACAGGTTGCTGGGGGAAGTGGTAATTGATTTCACTGAAGATAGGATTTATCCAAGAACTTCTAGCTCCTTTGCTAGCCTTGGCTGTTGTCTTATCAAAGCTGGGCTTTATGCTGGAATAGAGAGAGAATGGGGTGCTCAGTGATTTTAGTACCAGTTAATCCTTTTTTTTTTATCATCCATAAATCTTATTATGGCATTGAGTGCAATAGGACTACTGAGAATTTTGCCAAATCTGATGGTGACTGAGTCAGCTGGCAGTGTGAGATGTGAATGCTTTATGTGTTGGTGGGGTTTAGAGACGATGGACTTTTTTCTTTTTGGGCAGGGCTAATGAAAAAGGCTTCTTTTCAAAATGAGAGTATTGGTTCTTTTGAAAATGTCCTTCTCTCTTTTTAACCAACCAACTGTAGTCGTGTGGCTCGTTTTTTGTTTACAATTAGAAAATTTCTGCAAAGTATCGAAAACAAAACCAAAAACAGCTCTCCCACACACGCTTCATTTGAAATGTTTCCCAAGAAAAGCCTACCATTTTTAGAACAGCCAAAATTGTTTGAGAGAAAACATCAATTTTTTTTTTCAGAAAGTCAAATGACTCCTATTTATGTGCAGATCTTTTTGGACAAGCAATAGTTTCTTTAGGGATCTTCACAATTTTTCATTTGCTTAAGATGCGGATTAAATTAAGGTTGGGCAAGGTAATAGAAAATGTCCTGTAGAGTGTGATGGACTGCATCGTCTGCGCCTGTATGTTTCAACTTGTTATGGTACTCACTGTTGTAGTATCTGAGCATTTTATAATCTTTAATATCCTTGGTCAGACAATACCACCTGTGCAGAAGGCAGGACTGGATTAACGCCTAGGGCCCTAAGTGAAGAAGGGGCCCAGTTGTGCGTATTATGCATATTATAATTATTGAGTGAAAAAAGTCATATAAATATACAGCATTAAGTAGGTGCCCAAGAGTTTGTTTGCCTAGGGCCCACTAAAGGGTTAATCCAGCCTGGTGGTAGGGAAGTATAATACAGGTGAGGTGCAGAGATGCAAAGTGATTTTTTTTTAAGTAATTTGTCCAGGTGTGATGCAGAGTAAAGAACTGAACAGGGTTTCTTGCAGCTGAAGCCAGTACCCTACCTGGTCTTCTCCAATACATAACTTTTGTGTTTCATATTGTGTAGCATAATCATTATCAACCTAGTTGTGGAGTGTGAGTATGGGTGTGAGTGTGCATCTGCTCAAGTAAGTGATGAGAGATTTAAATCACTCCCTGACTCTTATCCTTTGAAAAGGGTTAGAGATGGTCTGCTGCTGGTATGCAGCTCTCAGAATGATAAACCATTGAACTTGAAGACAGAGGCCAGCAAGGAGGCCTTCAGAAGGCAGCTCCATTTTTGCCCTATGCACTAGATCATTAGATTGGCTCCCTGTTCTTTGGATTTGTAATTGTTATCCTCAGGCAACATATTGCAAAGTAAAACACCCTTGGCTGATATGCTGAAGAAGCAGAGAGGAGACATACTGGGTAGTTAGAGAGCAGGTGGCGGTACATTTTTATTGCATCCTTGACATTTTTGCAAGTGTTAAGGTAACAAATGGTGTTTGTACAGTAAGTGATTCAGTTCTGGTACTGTATTTCCAAGAATTGTTAATAGAGTAATGGGTGTTCCAGGCAACCATAAGCTGCCCTCCTTTGCAACAACCTGGCAACACTTAGGCAAGGGACTTTCCACAGAAGCCTCCTGCAATATTTTCTGCCCATTTATAAGAGGGAGTAGAGGAGGAGGGGTAGTAGACTAGGTTTCCTCAGCAGTAAATTATCTGGAAGATGCAGAAGAGCAGTATTTCCATTCCGTGGGAAAGTACGGACTTCAGTTAAGAAGGAGGAGACACTGAACAATTTAACTGTACTGCCTATTTTGACTTGCTGCTCCATTGGACTCTCTGCCATTCACAGCTGTTCTCCACAGGGCTTTTTTGGAAGACGGTTCATTTTCCAATGAGATTTTAAGACACCTGCTTGGAGGGGAATGAACTCCTGTGTTCTGTGCAATACGTTCTTTCAATTATTGTCTTTCCTAAATGGGCTCTTGCTGTTTGGGGTTCATGCTTATCTGTTGACATGACTGCTGTAGAGTAGTTTGGTCTCTGTTGCTGTAGAAGATAGTGAGGAGAAGTGGGAATAACCGCCATAAGTGTCAGATACTCTGTCCCCACAGACACTGGAGATGGTTATCTACAGACTTGAATAGTTACTGACCTACCTGCTCCCCTTAACTCTCTCTTTTGAGGGACCGGGAAGGGGAACACTTTTTGAACTGTATGCACTACATTTTTGACATCTGCAGCATACCCAAGTTCACAACAAGAGATCCTCTTTACCCGGGATGAGTTTTTTCTTGCCCACTCAGTCTCTGGACTCTCTGCCACCGATGAGCTGTGATGAATTCTGAAGGAGAAGTTGATGTTTAAGTTCTTGTACAATATTACTGTATAGTCACTAAAAACAACCAAAACTACCAGTTTCTTTCACACAGGCCACCTCTTTTTTCATGGGATATCTGTTTGTCCCTCTTATGGACATTTGAAATAGTGACTTGCATTTCATATCAGAAGGGCACTTCACTCTTTCTTCACCAGCCTGCAAGTTGTCTCACCAAATCTAATGGAACAGTGTGCCTGCTGAAACCAGTGGGTCTATATAAACACCCTGCTGAACGAAGGCTGGACGATGTGACGAGGTTAAATGAGGCTGAGGTTAATGAATAGATTTCATTTTTTTTCATCTCCAGACAAACAAATGTAGTGCCTCTTGTCAAGGAAAAGATTAAATTTGAGTCAGCTGTCCATAACTTCTAAACAATGTTAAGTTTTTGTGTTCCCATTGCACATCTCTAGATGTTCAGTTGGGTTCCTGAGTGTTTCTATTGTGTGTTTTTTTTTCCCCTTAAAACTCCAGCTCTGGAATTCATTTGACTGCTTTGAGAATTCCTGCTTTTTTCTTAATCAAAGTTTCTAGGCTGCTTGCCTGTATTGGCGGGGAGGGTGGAATTTAAGCAGGTCAACTAGAAACTTTCATTAAGAAGTACGAATTCTCAAAGTAGATGAAGTAGCAGACCTCCACAAGGAAATCTCCGTCCTTGGAGTTTTTTTAAGACCCAGCTAGACAAGGCCTTGGCTTGCATGACGTGGTTGGGGTTGGTGTTGTTTTGAGTACAGGGTTGGACTAGATGACCTACTGAGGTTCCTTCCAGTCCTCATTTCTCTGATTCTAAATACTTCAATGTATTATTTGGTTTTCTTTTTAAGAGTGGTTATATTTAAAATAAATTTAATAACTGTCTAGAACAAGGGCAAGAACTTATGAATTTTGTACCATTATAGTTAGCCACATGGTACAATGATACAGTGCTGTCTGGCCAATGAACCGATTCTCCTCTTTGCTGGGGTCTCCTAGAAATATGTTTTTGTGTAAGCAGATAGAAACAAGACTAGAGATTTCTGGGCTCTCAGCATTAGAACTTTACA
>NW_017728917.1:16183998-16249120 GCF_001723895.1 Crocodylus porosus
GTATAACAACTCCATTAAAACCACTTTGATTGGCAGAGCAGGAAATCAGCTGAAAATGAACAAAGAGCTGCTCGGCAGGGAATCTAACACAAGTGAATGCCAATTCACACTTCGACAGGCAGCCTGTGACAGCTTCCCTGACTGTTCAAACATTTTAGCCAGATAATGAGCAAAAGCCAAACAGTTTTAGCATAATCAGCCGTGTTTGGAAAGAAGAAGTGGAAGAGAAAGGGGAACCTTTGTGCTAATTATTTGCCAGCTGATCCAACTGGCAATGGAATAACAAGGGAATTCATTGACCAGCATCCCTGTTGTATGTCTAATTATAAGCAGTGAATGCAACTACCTTGCTCTTAGCTGTTACGGAGGCTGCTTATTAATGGGAGGGCAATACGGTTACCATGCGTTACTTTCTAAAGTGGTTTGTCAACAGGTATAGCACTTTTTGGAGTGGGGAGAATAATTGTTACTGATGTGAAATTTCATATCGTTATCTATTGGGGTTACCACAGGGAAATTCAGTAGAGAAGCACTCTGGTGGCTGACTAGTCTGCAGTGGCGTATTGATGAGAAACAGATGGCTAGCTGCCTTACTTTGCTAGCAGATTATTGAGCTGGCTTCAGATTGTCTTTTGTGGTTTCCCAGTAATATAGGGCTCCCATTTGCTGTGTGGTATGTTGCCTTCAGTGCGGCACCTTGTGTTATAGCAGGCAATAATGTCTCTCATTTAGAGGAAAAAAATGGTTTCCTTTCCTCTTTACAAGTTCATAATCCAAGTGGCTCAATGCCATCCTAAACTAATCAGTAGCCACAAAACCCAAGTGTGCCGTTTCTTAATGGCACAATCTGGATCTCTTGTGGTCCAAGAATGGCAGAGCTTTGATGAGCTAACTGTATCAACAGCAATTGCTGGAGCAGAAATGCTGCCTGAGAAGCCATCTGCATACTCACTGTAGGACAAGGTTAGTTTGATGGCTTGATAGCACCAGAAAAGGGAAATATCTCAAGCCTTACACATCACTCTCATTAGGTGTTTTCATCAGAAGGCAGAGTGCTCATAGGGTCAAAGCAGCATTCTCTTCTTTCACTGTGTTCTGGGTTAGTAAACTTCTGGCTAATGTACACGCTGCGAATGCATGAACCTCTTGTCTTCTTCCCACGTACTTAGGCACTGCTGCTGGGAGGAAAGGAGGGGGCTGTGAGAAACTTTTCCAGCTGCTCAGCATACTCGCTCCCTGAAGCACTCAGGAAATGGAGGGGAAGAAAAGGCACAAAGAATCTGAGATTCATGCCAGTCAGTGGTGTGAAGCTCTCACCCTGCACCAGTATCAGTATGGTAAAGACTGGCTTGGACCCTGACTGATTTAGGGGGTGGGTAAACAAGAGGAGTTGGAACCCTACTTCTGCTGTTAGTTTGCTTCCACTGGAGAGAACAGATGCCATGTGGGAAGAGACGCTGTAGGGCTCAGAAGGCATGTACTCCTGCAGAGGTCACAACAGGCCTAGCCTGAGCTCAGGTATGAGAGCCCTGTGTGTAAAGTGGCCTGGCTGCATGGCCAATACAAGTTGACAGTGCCCAGATTAGTGACCAAGGGACTGAAATCCAAAGGGGCAGTTTGGACTTGCATCACAGTTCGAGGTCCGTTGTGAGAAGCTGAATTCCCTTCATTAGTTGTCTCTTCTCATTGTGTTCTGTGAGTCGGTGAGTAGAAGTATGAAACGACTTGCCAGAGACAAGCCCTTGCTGACCTCTGGCTTAGATTACCGCAGTGCCAGGCCTTTGGCTGCCTTTGGCTTCATCATCAAGGACCTACTGATAAGGAGACGCTGGACAATTTTACTTCTTAAAACTAGGTTGCTGAAGCTGAACTGCCACTAATAAATTAAACTATGTCAGGAGTTGTAAAGCCCAGCCATAGCTCTGTCCCCTGCCTCTGATCACTTCGGGGAGCATTTTTGCTATAAATGCAAATTAACTTTGAAGCATTTTGCTCTTAGAATTGGGGCCATGCTATGCAAGCTCTTATCAGAAATCAATGGCTTGGCCTCATGCTTGTTTTAATTATCTACACAAGTGCAGCCTGTTTCAATGTCAGTATAAACAGCATGAGCCGTGCTGCCAGATCTTTTAAAAGGGGATGTAACTGTCAGCCCGGTATTATTCAGCAGAGATATTACCTGTTTCATTCATTCCTTTTTTTGAAAGGAACTGCCTCACTCTATTTTGCAGCACTCATCATTACAACACAGGCTAATGGCAAATTTATAGATTGACCAAGGGGGCAGGTTGACCTCAGGTCTAGTTCTGAGACAGAGAGAAATCTTTTGGCCATCAGAAATCTTCCTTTCAATGTTCATAGGCAAACCTCAAAATTATTATAATTTTTTTAAGGGATTCTCCTTGATAGGCAGACATTGCACTTAAAAATTCAAGAATTCCCTTTTATTGCAAAGGTTTGGCATGGATCAGGTAAGAAGTTCATAGACTTACATTTATAGAAGTTAATTCTACTGTTGTCTTTACTCGTTTGGAGCAAAATTTTAAAATTCTTAATTGGACCAAAGATCTTCCACAATTTACATGGACAATCTCTACACATATCCATGGCTTTCAGTATGCTAAAAGTAAAACTAGACAAAGATTTCAGGCTCAAATTTTTTGTTCAAATACAACCCCCCCACACCCCCCCCCACCCTCAACAAAACCAAACCCCAAATACTGTAGACTGAGGCCAACCTAAGCATTTCCACAAATCCATGTCAGTGGTGGCAAACTGTTTCACATGGAAAAGATCTGAAATTATATTTTGAAAAAATGGAAGTTTCATTTCATTTAGCTATTTTCAAAATTTTTTTTTTTAAGTTTTATTGTAAATTCTATTATAGTCTCAGTGAACTTCAATAGTATTAAGAAAATTAAGTGTCTCAGATGAAATGTTTTGGGTCAAATGCATCACTTTGTTCAACCAAAGCAACATTTTTTTTTATTTTGGGACAGCCAGTGAACTGAAAAATCTATTAGTTCTGCTCTCAGTAAAATCTCATCATTTTTTCTTGAGCTTAAATGGAGTGGGTTGTTCTCGGTGTTCTTTGTCCTTAGTGAATCAAAACACTTATTGTATCTGACTCATACATAATTTATGGGGAGGGAAGGGAAGATTTTTCAGGTAACTTTTATTTAAACCAAATTGGCAATTTTTGAAATCTTCACAGCTAATGAAGCCAAGAGTTCGAAGGCACTCCAGGAATACAGTGATTGGGAATCAGGTTTACATGATACTGATTTCATAGTTTCTAAAAATTATTGATCTACAATATTCAACTTTTCTGAAGGGCCTCTGAGCAGGCTTTCTACATGAGTGACAGTGAAATCAGTAGGAGCATTTAGTCATTTAAAATGTGGCAGATGCCTGAGACCTTAATCCCTAGACTAGTGGTTCTCAACTTTTTTAACTCAAGGCAACCCCCACAATTAGACTTAAAGCACCACTTGTTTCATAGTTTTCATAGTTTCTAGGGTTGGAAGGGACCTGAGCAGATCATCGAGTCCAACCCCCTGCCATGGCAGGAAAGAGTACTGGGGTCAAACGACCCCAGCAAGGTGTACATCTAGCCTCCTCTTAAAGACCCCCAGGGTAGGAGCCAGGATGTTGTAAAATCCTGACTATAGAAAAAGTCCTTGACTATAGAAAAATAATAGAACAATTCTCAAATAACTGAGGAAGATCACAACATTGAATTTCTAGTCGAAGACTCTGGGTTGTTATTGTGAATTGTATTCATACATCTAACAGTGCTAACATTGCATGGCACCCAGGGGCACCTTTGAAAGGATCTTAAGGCACTCCAGGGTGCCTTAGCATCCTAGCTGAGAATCACTGCCCTAGACTTTTGAGCCATATTTCAGGTTGATTCTTCCTCTCAGCCTAGTCTTGCTTCCCTATATGGTTTAAGACTTATGCTAACTAAAGGATGCTGCAGGATTTAGACCATCCTAATGACCTGTATTTGAGAAAGCTGCTAGTAAAGCTTTCTCTGTAGTTGGAGTAGAGATACCAGATTAATGTATATCAGTTTCCAACAATTGCACTGCGTGCTTAACCAGTTCTGAAGATGTCATGATTGGTGATTTGGTTATATTTGAGGAAAGGTGGAAGGGGTGATTCTGGGATTTCCCCTTCAGCACCCTAACCATCTCCTCTCCCTCACTCCACCGTCAGTCTTTGTATTTAAGCCAGTATTGGGCCACGGTCTTTTTCATAGCGTTCTTTTCTATTACTGCCTTTTTAAAAAGTCTCTTAAGAAAAGGTGCTTTCTGTACTGTAACTGAAGCTGCAGCAAAGAAATTTGACTTTGAAATAATAGGATCTATAAGAATGAGCAATTTAATTCAAGTATGGTGATTTAGTACCCTGTTAGTGTCCTGACGTATTACTCCATTTCCAAAGACGGTAAGTTTCTTCACAAGCATAATGACAGGCTTAAAACTTGTGAGACTAATGTTACGGCTTTTCCTCATCTCAGCTGTTCCACATAATTACAGAAGTAAGGGAATTTGCTCTCTTTCTTAGAGGATTAGTTCCCAGAGAAATAAATCAGATAATATTATCACATCACTTTCTTCTTGTTTCTTTCTCCCCACCTCTACAGGACAGTGTTGCAAACTTAAATAGGGATTAAATTCTTTTTCACCTCATGCCAGTGACTGGCTTGGTACAGTCTATAGAAATGTTGATTGATGAGTTTTTAAAAGTAGCTGTGGCTTTCAATATAATCTTAGCATTTGTTTTTCTTTTCTTTCACTGTTAGATGATGGGCCTTACTCAAAGGGCAGCAAGGACTCGAGTGGAATGGAAGCAGCCTTGGTCTCCAGAAGGCAAAGCATTCCAGGTAAATGAAATTACTAGTTCTTGTTCCCACTCTCTTGCACGTATCCTCGCCCACTGTTGGTGTATCAAAAATCAAAGAGCAACAGAGTGCAGAAGAAATAAGTATTGGTAGTCTTGGCATGGGTGGGATGTAGCAGGTAGTTAGTGTACAGTTATATTCTGATTTGTAGTGGTTAAAATGTCCTGAATGCTAAACAGAGAAATGGAGAGAACTAGTCATTGCTCTGAATAGCTTAAAACCTGGAAAGAAAGAAAGAAAGAAAGAAAGAAAGGGAAAAAAGATAAAGGCTGGAGGAAGGAAGAGCTACCATATACAAAAGGGTGAATCATAGAATCATAGAAAATGAGGATTGGAAGGGACCTCAGGACATCCCTCTGCTCAAAGCAGGACCATCCCCCACTAGATCATCCCAGCCAGGGCTTTGGTGAGCCAGTCCTTAAAAACCTCCAAGGATGGAGATTCAACTGTCTCTCTAGGTTACCTGTTCCAGTGCTTCACCACTCCCCTAACGAGAGAGTTTTTCCTAATATCCAACCTAAACTTCCCTTGCTGCAACTTGAGACCATTGCTCCTTGTTCTGTCATCTGCCACCACCGAGAGCAGTCCAGCTCCATCATCTTCCAAACCACCCTTCAGATAAGGTGCCTCATAAGTGCACAGTAGAGGGGAATCATTATTTTCTTTGATCTGCTGGCAGTGTTCCTACAAATGCAGCCCAGCATGCTGTTAACCACCCTGACAACAGGGGCACACTGTTGGCTCATATCCAGTTCATTACCCATTGTAACATCCATGCTCTTTTCTACAGAATTGCTGCTTAACCAGTTGGTCCCAAGCCTATACTCGTGCATAGGATTCTTTTTTCCTATGTGCTGGACTTTGCACTTGTCCTTATTGAACCTCATGAGATTTCTTCTGGTCCAGTCCTTCAATTTGTCTAGGTCACGCTGAATCCTAGCCCTACTTTCCAGTGTATCTACTACTTCCCTCAACTTGGTGACATCCACAAACTTGCTGAGGGTGCACACCAGCCCATCTTCTAGATAGTTAATGAAGATATTGAACAAAACTGGCCACAGGACCAACCCCTGCGGTACTCCACTTGATACCTGCTGCCGACTAGTCACTGAGCCATTGATCACTACGTGATCAGCCCGACGATGCAGCTGATTTGTATCCACCTTACAGTCTATTCATCTAACCCGTACTTCCTTAGCTTGCTTGCAAGAATGCTGTGGGAGACCATGTGAAAACCCTTGCTAAAGTCAAGGTAGATCACCATCCACTGCTATCCCTGTATCCACAGAGCCAGTCATCTCATCATAGAAGGCAATCAGATTTGTCAGGCATAACTTGCTCTGGATAAATCCATGCTGACTGTGCCTGATCACTTTTTTCTCCACTAAGTGCTTAGAAATGGATTCTTTGAGGACCTGCTCCATGATTTTGTCTGGGAACTGAGATGAAGCTTTCTTTTCTGTTGTTTCCCAGATCATCCTTCTTCACTTTCTTAAGGATAGGTACTGTATTTGCCCTTTTTTCAGATGTGGGGGACCTCCCCCAGTCGCTGTGAATTTTCAAAGATGATGGCCAGTGGCTCTGCAGTCACATCAGCCAATTTCCTCAGCACCCTCACATGCATCCCATCCAGCCCCATGAACTTTGAAGTCAAATTTTTCTAAGTAGTCCCTAACCTGTTCTTTTACCACTTTGGCTGCTCACCTTCTCCCCAGACTGTGCTGCCTGGTACAGTAGTTATGTTATCTTATATACATAACTACCTTCACCTGTCTCTGTCCATGGTAATTTTAGTTCTCTTAGCTGCTGCTATTAACCATTTACTTGGTGTTTAGCACTTGCCTATTTTGTCCAGTAACTGAGGTTATTGTCTTCGAAAACCTTCCCCTTCCACTCATCTCTCTTCCTGCTCTACTAGCTTTCCCATGAGTAGCATGACTCCTCTCACTTCGCTCAGCTACTTCTAAGGGTCTTCTTCCACATGAATAATCAAAAATAACCACTCACTCTGTTCAAGGCACAGAACTCAGTGAAAAGAAGTTGTGGTGTAGGGCCAGTTCTGAATAGGCAAGTATGTGTCTTACAAGGTGTAGACAGAAGTTATTTTTGTTGTGTGGCTGTCCCCTTGAAAGCGCTCTATAGCCATTCCCAAACAGGAGTACACAGGGGGGCTTCAATCCACCAGCCTCCAGTCCAGCGCTTGTTGGGCAAAGCCCAACCTGAGCTCTCTCCCTTTCCTTCTCTCCCCTTCCCATTGTGCAGAGAGCACTGGACTGGGAGGGAGGGAGTAGGGCTAGGGGAGAGAAACTGCACGTCTGCAGCTCCTCAGTTGGATTGCTTCCAAATTGAAGCTTGATCCCCCAACCCAACAGCGAACATCTGTTGAGCCAAGAGGGTCAGACTAACTCCTAGTGCTTTCTGTAAAGCACTATGAGTTAAACTAGAGAGCTGCACATCTACAAGTGCCTACAATTGACACCCTTTAAATAAGACAGCTAGAAGCTGGAGATACGAATGAGCCTCAAACTTGAGAAAATTTCACTTTTAAAATTGGGCCAACCATGGGGCCCAAGCCCACTAAAAATTTCCTATACATAGCTGATAAATTGAAACAAATTTTAAAAAATATATGAGAAAACATTGATATATCAACTTTTTTATTTCCACAGATTCCAAACAGACCCATTTGTGTTTGCTTATAAATTTCTCATGACACTTTTTACATCGAATTTTTAAATTGTAACCATAATCAAAATGCAGCTTGACATATTGGCTTCAGTAAATGTTTTTTAAACACTTGGGTTTTCAGTAATGGAAAGTATCAGGAATGGCTTCAGTTGGGAATGCAATGTGGTGCAAAAAAAATCAAGAAAAATTTAGGAAAGGCTTGAAAAACTGGAAAAATATTTAACCAGAATTAGCTTCTTGAGGACTCATGCTAACAAACACAGTTAAACAGAGTTGACTTGGACTATTATGTATGATGTCGTCTTGATTGGTAGCTTTGTAGTTTTCAGTAAAAATTCATGTTAGCATTGATTTGCTTGTTGAATTTAGGCTGAAATTGAAGAATCATTTTGGCCAGAACTAAAAACAAAATGCAAGAAAAAACCCTGAGTAGGAAGTGAATGTTATACTTCAGTTTTCCATTTCAAATTTGTCTGCTTAAAAAATTAGGTAAATGTATTTTGGAAAAACCAGCACAAATACTAGCAGCTTTCTTTTGCTGAGATGGAACCAAGAAACTTCAGACAAATAAAAATATGTTACAATTTTTCTTTCTTTCTTTCCCTCTCCTTATTTAACCACTGAATTGAAAAAATCTGCACAGCCCTTGTTCTGAACAGTATCCATTAGGCTTCACAATGACTAGACACAAAATTAAACATGACAATGCCTGATTATGTCAAGTACTAAGCTGTTTGACATTGGGTTAATTACCATGACTCCTCAGTTATGTTCCAGCATGACATAATTGTTTCTAGTGTAATCCAGTCCTTAGAGATCCAAGCAGGTGAAGGAAAAAGGGAGAAGTTTTCACTATTAGTGCTAGTCCCAGAGATCTTCTGTAGCCCGTGGTTGTGATCCATTGCCTTTGAGCAGTGTCAGATGGAATATTTGGGATGACAAACACGCTTCCTGACAAAGAATGGTATCTGAAGACTTACACCCAGCTGTTCAAGTAGGAGTAGTAGGGAGAAAAAGACATTGGATTTGGGTATTTTGGGGAGAGTGGGAAATGGACAAATATCTACCCCTGCTCTGCTGCCTTTGCATCACTCAAGGCATCTGGGTCACATTGGCATCAGGAAACAGAGCAGCTGGGGATCCTCAGCTCATGGCCTCTCTGGGGCACTAGGGTAGGAGGGTGTATGCTCAGAGTTTCCTGTAGTTTTACGCATCCGGTCTGTTGGAACAGACCGTGGTCTAATCCATAAATCATCCTGGAAACTAAACTGTTATCTTTCCGTCCCCAGTATACAGGGAGAAAAAAATATTTGAAAATCTTGTAAATATACCAAAACACTGACCCTAAAGGAGCCTTACTAGGGGTGAGGAGGTAGTTAATGTGCCAAGCCCAGCCAATCACTGGTTTCTTTGCGATCAATAAAACATAAAGGCGCCAACTGCAATGTGTTTTGTAATGGGTCGTGATTGAAATCCCAGACTAATTTCATATAAGCTACTGGTCAGCTGTTTCATTCCAGGGGTTTTGGGGTGGATGTTGAGCTGTTTGCCAATAAACAATATAGCTGACTTGCCTTTTCTTAAGGGTCTTGGAATGAAAGAGGCCCCCCGTAGCCAGCTCATTTATGCTTGGGGTGCATGTGCATGTGTGGGTGAGAGAGATTTGCAGGAGTGTGGATTGGTGTTGGTCAGCGACTGCCATTGCTTACCTTGAAATAAAGACAAGTGATTCTCTGTGGTCATTTTAAGTGGCAAGTTTCTCCTTGAACCTGGAAGATGGATAATTGGACTATGGGAGTCCTCATTTTAAACACTTGTCAAGGACCCAAATTAAGCCCTATTGAACAGCTAATAATCTCCCCTTACGGTACCATCTGTGTTGATCAGTCATCTCTTCGGTTGAAAGCAGATTTGTGAGATAGTGCCGGATGGCACTCCATTTAGAACAGCAGGGAACAGCGAGGAAGTCTTTGGCAGTTACTGCAATCTTGGATCAGTGAATCGAAAACAAAGTTACTGTACTGGGCATGAATCAAATGTGTTTGCATTTAAAGAGCAGGAGCATTGTGGACATGACACGTTACAATGCGTCATCCCTGCCATGTTAAATGGAGGCACAGCAGTGATTGAACACCTTCCAAACCAGCCCCAGCTTACAAAGAGGTCCCCGACTCGCATTAATCAAGTGCAGAGACCCCTTGTGGGGATATGCTTTACAAAGCAGCAGCATGTAGAGTGACTTACGGCAAGGTGCAATTTCTTGTATTACTGTGGCACTGTGCAAACAGCAAAGTGCCAGTCGGATTTTGCAGGGCAATTGTTTGATGCTTTGTGGTGCCAAAGGACAAAGTCTAATTTTTGAATGAAGTGGGAGAGGGGAGCTCCCAAACCCTGCAAATGAAAAGAGCTACTGTAGTAATAAATTATTTAAGAGACGCCTTGTTGCCATGCCTGGAAAGTGCAAACACTATAAATGTTCCCTCTCTGTGGAGAAAATCTGATTTGAGACAGAGGCATTAGTCTATCCTGATAAACTCACTCTTGACTGTTCACTGTAAAGCTGCAAGATTTTTAACTTGTGTCCTCTGAAGTCCAGATCTAGAGTAGTGCATTGCAGATGGCCATCAATGCCTATATCGCGCGGAAGATTTTGTTCTTTAAAATCTGCATGAACATTTAGTCACTCAGAAACTGGAGACCAACAACTCAAAATGTAGGCAGGTTCTGTGCAAATGTGCTACACGAAGCTCTGTTAGGGCCCCAAAATACTTTGAGTTGCTACCCTGCTTTTCTAGTCCTAGCCTGCCTCTGGCTATGGACAAACACCAGGGGCTACTTGTTAAGCAAACTTTCTGTTGCTTGCAGCTCAGCTGAACTTTGAATCCTGGTGTCAGAGATGACTGGTGAATGCATTGCCCTAGCTCTTCCCCTCAACCAGTGCTGACTGCTTCCAAATCCCACCCCCCATGACCTTTGTCTTCCAACCACTTCCAGTTTTTCCATTCAGAAATACAAACCACTCGCTTGCTTTAAAAGGTGAAAAGATTGGTTTAACCTGATAATTGGCACCAATCTAGTGATTATTTGTTTTGCTGATGGAGGAAGGGCAGTATCACTTAACAGTTGCAAAGAAATGAGAATGTGCTCATAAAATAACAGGATGATAAGGGATTTAAGTACCACAGAACTGATCCTGTTGTAAATATTTATAACCAGCTTGTCTTGCAATGGATGTAAGCAGGCATGTCTTACCAGTGACTGTCTTTTTGACTCCAGTTGGGTATTTTATGGGAAATAAGAAAACATCATGACTTAAATGGGAAAGCTGAGGTAGAGCAGAAAAAGCTCATCTCCCTAGCAGCATGTCTGGATGCCATCGTGCCGATAAAATCTGATTCTTTTCCGTTTTGTACTCCGCATTTTTTTATGTCACTTGTTTGGGCTTTGTCTAAATCCTGCTCCTTTTTCCTCCACGAGGTTCTGAGATCCACCCTGTTCTGTCTCTTGAGGTGGCTAAAGTGTTAGTCTAGGCCCACAACAGCTCCATCGTAATTACTGTCACCCCTCAATGTCCAGCCCTGCTAACATATGTGCGCTCCCCCTTGCTGATCTAGACAATTTAGCTGCTGAAGCAGTTTTCCTGGGTCATTGCTTTGGCCACAGCATCAGATGCGAATCCTTCCTCTGGGCCCCTCTGCTTCACTTTGTCAAGCATCATCTTGTCCTTTTCATCCATGCCTTTCACAACTCTGTCTCCCTAAGAGTCTACTCTTGTCTGTTATGTCTGCTTATTCTGCTCCACCTGCAAATGTGTCAGTCTTTTTTGCAAACCTCCCCACAGTATCTTCTGTCCTTACGCACAGACCAGTCTTCCTCAACTGATATTGAAGGTCCCCTCCTTCAAATCCATCCATGGATCTTTTTCTATTTCAAGGTCTTTAAGAAAGCAGCTGATTTAATGATGCACCTATGGGCAGGTAGGGTGACCTGATGCAATATTTTTAAGAATTATGTAGAAAAGCAATTGAATATGTACTTTTTAATAGTATCCCACTTCCATCTCTCTCTGTCACTTGTCCCCTTACAACGTCAACTCTTTGCAGTGGGGAGTGGCATAAGTGAATCCTGACTGATCACGGCTTCTGAGCGCAAGTCTAGTCTAGATTGTTAGTGATGGTGTTGCTCAGGGTGCACCTTGCCCAAGGAGTAGCTACAAATACCTGTCATGATCCCAAATACATAGCAGTGATGTGGAAGAAGTTATACTTTTGTTTGAGTTTCTGTGAAAAGGGATGTTGCTTCAGAAGTTAAAAGTGGGAAATGGGAGTACTATCTTGAAGGAAACAAACCCTTCTCCCATCCTCATTTTTCCTCTCCCTCCAGTGTTCACTGTCTTATTTTTTCCCTTTATCCATCATGCTCCTGATACCTCATTCTCAGCTCTGTTCATTTTAAAGGAAACAAAGCTGTGCATAAGCCCAGCTCCTCTGACTCAAATACTCATAGGGATATAGCACTTCATTGGCTTGACCAAACCATCCGTTCCACTGAGACACTCATGGTGATGGTGTTGGCTTGATTTCTTTTCCAATATTTCTCTTCAGAGGAATTCAGAGGAGTTACCATTGTGGAGCTGATTAAGAAGGAAGGAAGCACCCTCGGGTTAACCATATCAGGGGGCACGGACAAAGATGGAAAGCCAAGAGTCTCCAATCTGAGGCCAGGAGGATTGGCAGCAAGGTGAGAACTCTGCTTGGAGAGCGTGGCATATGGACATGGAAAGAAGTAGCTTTGGATAATGGCTAATGAGTTAGCTTGGGGCTTGAACGATGCTACAGAATGTAACATTTTATTCTAGCGAGTAGAGTTTGTTCCATTGTGAGCTATTTCCTATGCAGTGAGCATGAACCAGCAGTTTGAGAGCACATTTTGGAATGGTTTAATGAGAATGGTTTGGAGGGTTTCTTTTGATCCAGCCAGTTATAAAGGTAAGTGGCTCTACACAATTGGAGTGGTTTTTTTCATGATTGCACCTACATAGTTGAATACATCCTGGCTGCATAGTGGTTTAAATCTTGAACCAGTTTGACAGCTGAATGTGGGTTTGACCCTAAGACTTAACACTATCGATATTGGATCAACTAGGAGAGTGGGTGAGAGACAAAAGGGTGAAGGAGAAGAGAAGAGGAAAATTTGAACATTTTTTGTAGAGAGCAGGCAGGGAAAAACCCAGAATTTGTCTTGCTAGTTGCAGTTTTTATTCAGATGATGTACTTGATATCTGCCTCTGGCTTGCCTGTGAAAGTTTTCACAAAGGTGAGTGGCATGGAGAGAGGTTGTGAACACCTCTTTTTCAGTTGTTCTTATTTGTCTGAATCTGAATGCTTGCCACTTAGAAAATTCAGTAGACTGGCAGGTTTACCATCCCTCAGCCACAGGTGGGTCATTTTTATATTCCGTTGGATAAAACGGCTAATCCATCTTTGATGGGGTGTTCAGAACACTGTCCTGTAGCAAAAGGTGCACCAGACCATCCAGAGAGAACATAATGGAGAAGACTTTTTTGTTACCATTCGTTTCTTTACAGAAGCGACCAGCTAAACGTTGGAGACTATATCAAGTCAGTGAATGGTATCAACCTGACTAAACTGAGACATGATGAGATTATAAGCCTGCTTAAAAATGTCGGGGAAAGGGTGGTACTAGAAGTGGAGTATGAACTACCCCCAGCTGGTGGGTGCCTCTCATTTCTTTCTTTTTGTGTTTGACTATCTGTTCCGGGATGCATATGAGTTTTGTTTATTGTTCTGGCCTTCATCACCCAAATGTTTAATGGGGCACATCCCATTTTCATCTGTCTGTGAAACTTTGGTGGAAGTGCTGTTCTTCAAGTTCAGTTAGAGCTCTCCTCTTCCAGCATAATGGGTACCCGTTTGTGCGCACTAGCTGGAGACCGCTGATTAGATTTCTGTTGCTTTACTGTGACTTGACAGTAAATCCTGACCTGAATCCCAATGCCACCTTATTGGGGCTGTAGTACAAAGTATTATTAAAAATCTTAAGTATGCATTGCCAGACCTCTGCTTTTTCTGTTCAAACTGTGTGTAATGTTTTGGGCACTATGCTTTTTGCATAGGTGGGCTGAGAAAATGTACTTTCTCTAGTTATTAGATGAGCTACTTCATCTACAACGAAGATTGTCTTCTCATGTTTTGGAGAGTTTTGGCTGAACTTTTCTCAAAAAAATGCAAATGGGGGGAAAAAAGTGTGGGAGGAGGGGCACTTTCAGAGCATCTGTTCCTTAAGGGTTTTCCACCATACGAATGGTGCTCAGCATACACATACTCCCATCTGCCCAATGCAACCAAACCAAAGAAAAAATATTCAACAACAATTCAACCTAAACCAAGAGGTGGGAATATAGTCTGTGTAATATATTTAGCTTAAACACAACTGATTTCTCCCTAGGATCAGTTTAAAACATTTGCTTAACCTTCTTGAAGTAAAAAAAAATATATATTGAGGGAAAAGCCCAACTTTATACACTGAGGATTTTAGATTTCCTTATTCTTTAAAGTCCATCTCTGACTTAATATTTTTTTAAATAAATTTGAATTTAGCTCATATTTATGAGAGAGGCCGCTGGCTTTTGATTGACACTAATCACATTAAAAGTGTTTGAGAAATGGCAGGGTTTCATTTGAATGTCAAAGTATTAATCAAGTCGAATTGGAGGAAATATAGACTACATGTAGCTGTAGCTTAATGTTATTTCCAAGAGTTAAGGGAAGAAAAAGTTTATGTTTATTCATCTTTCTCTTTTTTTCTTGTGTAGCACCAGAAAGCAGCTCTGGCATTATTCCAAAGACTATAGAGGTGTCTCTGTACAAGGAAGGCAACAGTTTTGGCTTTGTTCTAAGAGGTCAGTAACTCCTGTGATGATATTGATAAAGACCGGGTAAACAAAATGCTGGTGTGAGCACATTTGAAAGCAGAGTGGAGGGAGGAAAGAGATAAGAGAAAATGAGAGTTGAAAACCTTGGATGAGAAACAGAACTGTGACCTAATGTATGTACTAAGCAACCTTCAAGGACTGCTGGCTGGCTCACTATCCAGAGCAGACTTGCTTGCAAGCTGTGTCAGCTCTTACATAAAAACTGTCTCCGGTCCTCCATCACCCACAATGAGAGAGTAAGGACTTGCAGATCCAAGGACTGCAGTTACTCATGACTTTCCTGGTTTGGTCATAGGGGGAGCCCATGAAGACTGGCACAAATCCAGGCCATTGGTACTCACGTATGTGAGGCCAGGTGGCCCAGCAGACAGGTAATACTCTTTTTTTTTTTTAACGTCCTTCAACAGTGGCATTTAACAAAATGTTCACACAGCTCTGATTAAGCAAATTTCAGATATAATATCCACTGGCCCTTCTTGCCTGCATCTCCAAAGGACTTAATTATAGCTTTCAACGTAAAGTCTTTTGGGAGAAGACACCTGTGAAGTTATGAGTCCTGTACCAATATGTGCATGAGATGGCTAGCTTGATAAACCTTGGAGCCAGGTAGGGAATTTTCTATTATGCTTAGAAGTTCCTCTTCCAGAAACAATTGCTTAATTAATTGAATGCAGATCTCTCAAGGGCCAGCATTGTTAGGCTAGAAGGTCACACATTAAGGGGTCTGAGGCAAAATCTTTAATCTCAAACTACTAATTAAAAGTGACGGGCCTCAGACTATAAATATCCTAAATGACTGTCTGGGGAAGTACTCAAATCATGTTTAATCAAGATTTTTACAGAATTTTGCTTGTGGCTCCCTGCAGGGAGGGGTCCTTGAAAATTGGGGACAGGCTGCTGAGCGTCGATGGGATTCCCCTTCATAGCGTGACTCACGCTGACGCACTGAATATCCTGCGTCAGTGCAGCCAGGAGGCGCTCTTCCAGATTGAGTACGACGTCACCATCATGGGTAAGGATCACTCAACTGGGGGTGGAAAAGGCAGTTCTGGGCTGGAACTTCTCTGGGTGCTTGCAAAGTGGTGTCAGACAAAGCTCTTGGGTCAGAGGCAATGTCTTTTATTAGACCAACCAAATAACAGGGGAAAAAATGTCATTTTTTTGCAGGCTTTCAGGTTCAAACATCTGACCTCACGCTGAGGAAAATTCAAAGATTGTAAAAGTTCTCCTAGGCAGTAAAGGGGGAGGTACAGGGTGGAAGTGTGTGTGCTCTTATTTGTGACAGCTGCGTGAACTGGTTTAGAGGATGCCAACTATGAAGGTATTAAGAAAAAGCAAAATCTGACTTGTGATTGGAAAAGCTCAAAGAAGGTTGAGATGATTAGATAGTTAAAACCCCATTGATTCTGATGGCACTAGGGGTCCATTTTAAGAGGTGATATTGCTAGCTAGGCAAGGTTACAAGGACAGGACACACAAGAGGCTGGAGACGAAGGGGTGCAGAACAGGGTTGTGTGCTTCTTGGGAAGACAGCCAAGGCCTGTAGTAAGTGTATAGGGGGCAGATGAGTTGATTTCAACAAAAAGTTGGACACAGGCATACATTTTTTTTGGTGCTAGATTTTGAACATGCCTTGTTTGGGGACGTTGACTTTCAGAGATCTATATACAAGTCTGCTTCTACTGGGAGCGTACCATTTAAACTAGAATTGTTTCAAGGGAACTCTCAACTAGACAGAAAAAAAGTTAGCGGAGGGCAGAGTATTTCTAAAGCAATTTCAACACAAAAGTATTGGTACATTTTTGATCTGCAAACCAGAGGTGGGGAGGTTATTAGCTGCTGTATAGCAGTTTAGAGCAGACTTTGGACTGCCTAGCTGTTGCTGCAGGGAGCAGAGTTAATGAGTTTAAGTTTACCACACGGTCCGAAGCTGTGTTAGCTATGGAAACTCACTGAGCTGTTTCTGAGACTCCGATGCCATGTACCAGTCTCCAGACGGGTTTCCACCACCACTGGAGCCACAAGCTGGACCAGCTATTTCTGGAGCCTTTTCTGCCAAGCCCACAACCCAGGCCAGCACATCTGAGCTCAGGAGCCAGGGAAAGAGGAGGTCTAATGAGATTGGATCGCTTTCTGATTTGCCAGCAAGTTAAGAAATCGAAGGAGTCTGTGGTCCGGAGAGCACTAATGATTTTTTCAAGGAGAAAGGGAGTAAAGGAGAAAGGGCTTAAAAGTTGTGCTCCTACCCCCACTGTGCAGTATTTTGGGAGCTTTGTATAGTGAGTTTGGCCATGTAAGAAGATGACTGCAGAATAATTTGTTCCTGACATAGATGAACACAATTTCAGTCAACAAAGGCTTCAGGGATTTACTTTTTTCCCCTTGAAACATCTTTTCCACCCAGCTGTGTTTCTCTCCCTTCCAACACAATGTCCACACAAATAAGTTGAAGGTCCCGCTCTGGCTGGTGTGGTTAAGGTGCAATGGTTTCTGTCCCAGCAGCATGCAATGGAGTGAATGGACTAGCGGTCACATCTGACCCCTGTGAGTCCCAAGCCAGGAGTAGGTTACACCTAAGACAAAACGTGGGGTTCTTTTGGCTTGAACTCACAACCTTGGGCCTGGAGCATGATGCTTTAAGCGTTGCTGTGCCTGCACAAACATATACAGTCTACAGTCTCTTCTTGCAAGGGTTTCAGGACTGGAAGAGAGAGATTCAGATAACAAGGCATCGGCAGAGCTGAGTGAAAGAAGCTTGCACACTCATTACCTGCACTCTGCGTGGCTTGCCATGTTACAGTAGCCATCTCTCCTCGGCATAATAATTGTTCATCTACATCGTAACAATCCTGAGCCCTGTGCTCTGTTTCTTCAGTGTTATGGCTAGCTAATGTGTGGCTTTCTGAATACAAGTAGTTCCAGAAATAGCAATAGGGATGATCCACTTCAGTGGCCAGCTGTCGTAATTAGACAAATTTCTGAGCAGACGCAAACAATTAATGCTGGGCGAGAAGTGGGTTTTTTTAAGTTTTGTATTAGGCCTGGCTCATCTTCAGTGACTTTACACCTCAAATGTTGGGCTGTAAGAGGTAGTGAATAACCTTTGATATTGTAGGTCCATTCCCAGTTTAATCCTGTATTCTTGTGTCGTGGCCACTACTGGATGCTTAAAGGAAATCTGTAAAGGACAGTTCTTCCATAGAGGAAGTTTTTTACCTATCTCATCAGTGAGAAGTCTTAATTATCTTGCCCTGCTCCCCCGCTTTTTTTTTTGTTCATTTGGAAATGTGCAAAAATGTGACTTTTAATCCCATCACAGTCTGACGTGGACAGTTTTGCCAGCCTTCCACTAACACTGGAGGTGGGAGATGGCATGACACACCTAATAGTTAAACCTCTTTGCATGTAAATATGATCTAACCACCTCTTCACATCTAAACCTTTCTGTTTACTCCTGATCAACCCTGGACATGATCCTTAATATGAGATAATGCCCGTTATTAAGCAAAGAACAGGCCATGGCTCTACATTACCATCCATCAAGTCACTTCTGAGTGGACTGAGTCTTTGAGATGGAGCAAAGAAGCAACCGTCCCCTCTGCATTCGAGGAACAGGAGAGTCCTCTCGCTGGAGATGCACGTTTATAAATGCCGTACTGAAATGCTTCTGTCCATAGAGCTGGCAGCACGCAGCCCTGGTTTGGCAGGTACTTACAAGATGGAGCGAATCCAAAGTTACATATGCTTAAAAAGGGGAGCACAATGGCTTTGCCGTGACTTCTATTTTCCCTAATATGATTTTTATGGATGCTTGGCTTTTTATAATGTGCCCATCACATACGCAGATCATCCTCAGGTTCATGGGAGATTAAATCATCTTCATTCCTTCTGAATTCACTCTTGTATTCAGGTACACAGACCTCCCGGGGCCCCTGGTGGCAGAGTTGTCACGGTAATAATTAGTACAGATTGTGTCTTCCATCTGAGGAAATGAAAACTCCTTATAAGTGTTTGATTAAAGTAAATGTCTCCATGCTTCATAGAGGTGCCTACATTGCTCCATTTTACAGCTGGGGAAACCTGAGGAACAGAGCAGTGATTTGCACAGCAGGAGTGTGAGGAGGAAACCAGGGTTTCCATGGTGAAATCAGGCACTTTTAACTGTGCTTTCATGGTCTGTAAACTGGTCTTTTACTAATCAACTTGGCTGACATGTTCAAGGCCCACTTAGGAATTAAGCTGAGCTCCCAACAGATGAATAGGCATTGGGTGTCTAGGTCCCATAGGCAACTGAAAAGTTCTGCCCTCTTATTTAATGTAACATTTAATTAATAATGTGCTTAGCAAACATCAGCTTTTCTATGCCACATAGGCCCTTCTAAAGACAGTGGCCAGCATTTGAACAGAGACTGTGTAAACAGTGCTTAATTATTGGATTTGCCATGGCATGGGGCATTGGGCTTGAAGGCTTTTAGGCTTGACTTGCTGTTTGGGGAAGCTACTTGCTGGAGATGATGAATGGGTTACAAGGTGGGCTGCAGTTCCAGCCTCCTTTCCCTTTCCTTGGCTGCCTACCAGCCTATTGATTTTAGCTGGAGACTACAGTTCTGCATGGCTCTCTTGCTGAGGAAGCAGAGGGATTGTGATGTCCCACAGCATTAAATGAACTGCTGACTGCTCGACAGTAGCTGAGTAGCGGCAGAGTATCTGGCCTGAAAGGGTGGCATAGGAAACCATAAGCCTACGTAAGCAAACTCTTGTAGCCAAAAGGATTTACAGCTGATTGATAATGTCTGAAAGCAGGAAGCTCTGACACTGAGGTGCATTTGTGGCAGGAGAAATGGGTTTCCACCCTTTCCACTCTTTAGGGTAACAACTGAAAACATGTGGCTGCCAACCCATCTATCCATAAAACTGCTGAAAAACTGGGAGGGAACCAAGAAAGCTCCATATAAAACAGAAGGAAAACTGGAGCATCTCTTGAAGGTGCGATTGAGAAAATGATCTTCAAAAAGCAGCTGAAAAAACCCAGGCCTGTGGGTTTGGGTTAGGTGACAAATTTTCCTCCTGCTTATACAACATTAAAATCAGGGTATTGGCCTTCATGGAGAGCATGCTGAGTCTACAGTATCTGTGAGCAGATTTTAACAAAAGGCCTGATGTATTGATGCATTTGCACAGGATCTAGACAGTCTTCTCTTGTCTGCGTTGAGACCTTACAGCATTCTCATCCACAGAGAACTAGATCCACGTGACAGAGAAATAGATTTATTATAATTCCGCCCCGCGCCCTGAAAACCCCCAAACTGTCTTCCCTCTCTGGAGTAGGGAATTGAAAGACTTGTTTTAGTCCCTTCTTTGCTGCCCACTGACCAATCGTACACCTGGAAAAGTTGCTTGGAATCTGTGCCTCAGTCTTAATATCTGCAAAATGGGGGTAATGATATCTCAGCCCCAGATCTGTTGACAAGTGCAATTCGTTGTCTATAAAGCAGTTTCCACTTGCTATACTGAAGTCAGTCTAATCATGCAAAGTGCCATTGATCGTGCCAAAAATTGGTTCTTGCATTCCAGGACCAAATCCTATACACATTATAAAACTCACTGTGTGGCCTTGGTCCCTGGTCCATTAACTCAGCAGTAACAGATGTGTGGTTCTTGGCAAATGCGGAACATGTTGAGACGATCTCTTGCCCGAGTGCCGAGCCTCCAAACAGTTGATTAAAACTCTGTTGGCTTGTGGGATGGGATCTTACAATGAGTTGAGCCTTGCTCTATCTGCAGTGAACTAAGCATGCTTCCCAATTCCTGATCTCTCGTGTTTTATCTGTGCAATGGTACTCCCTGAAATACACAGGTGGCTAATTTTGGGGCTCCTTTACTATCACCTGCTGGTGCCATCCTTCTTTCCATGTTAGATGAGGATGCCCAATGCATAATAAGATTTCTCCAGGGTTGAAGCAGACAGCAGAAATTGAATCAACAGTGTGAGCAATCTGTGGTGCCTGCTGGGTTCTCTCAACATCTTTTTTTTTTTTTAATGAGTTTTGGATTTAATAACCCAATGCTAATCACTGCTTGTTAATTTGGCTCTATTCCTGGTTCCTGACCTTAGTTTTGAGAGAAGTCCTCCTCAACCCAGTTATATAACATTGAACGGCTGGTCTTTCTTTGGGTTACGCATTTAAAAAATGCACAAAGAATGATCCTTCTTCAAAAAAAAAAAATCCGTGTTCCTATTTTCCAGGTTAGAATAGGAGCCAACCAAAGAAGGCAGTTTCTTCGGCAAGAAACTACAAAGGCAGCTCGGTCACTAGGAACCACATGCACTTTACTGTGGGGTTGACTAATTTACTCTGCTGTAAAGTGTCACCATCTACACATGCACCCATATTAGAGCACACTAAATTCAGTCTGCTATAGGATAGTACTGTTGGGTACAGTACTGTCCTATGGCAGAGTAATATATAGCACCACAACGCACATGTAGATGGTGACGGGAGCTGGCTGGAGCATAAGGGAGCACAGTGCCGGGGCCACCTTCCACCTAGCCCTACACTTTAGCTCCCTTGTGCTCCAGTTAGCCTCTCCGTTGCCCAGTGCCACCCCCCAGAGCCTGGGGCTGATCCCCCAGGTCCTCTACTGCTCTGCCCTGGCTCAACATGCTGCTATCCCACCCAGGAGAAATAAACTCTGGTGTGAGCTGTGCTAGAGCTTATTTCTTCACTCTAATTGCATGTGTAGTGCACCCGCAGATTGCATGTCTGCACTGCCCCAGGAATACTGTCATAAAACGCACCCCATCCGCTGGCTCCCACTACTTGTGTGCCAATCCTGCAGATGAGGCAAGGTAGCTGTCTGGCAGCAGCACTGAGGTTGTGCTTGAGGCTGCTCTAAGGCAGCCTGTTTCAGGTAGTGCATTCTGGTGTACACCCAGAGCAGGCGTGGAGCAGCAGCAAGTGGGCTGGATGCATTTCACAGCAGCACTTCCCTGAGTGACAAAGATGGGCAGAAGTATTTTGTGTGATTGCTTTCCTCCCAGACTGCAGCAGCAAGTGCAAGCCTGCTGGCTTTCTGCCTCAGGACATTGATTCCAAAACCAGTTCTCTAGTTTGCAGTTGGGAAAATCCCTCAGCCTACATCACTTAGCCCTGACCTGCTATGTGCCTTGGGTAGTCTCTCCATTACTTGCAGCTGTCTTCTTTCACAGAAGAGGCCTTAATAGCACCTCCTGTTAAGCCTAAAAGAGAACTCAGCATATCTGTTGAGGTTAACTAGGTCTGTAATTGTCTTTGCATCGAAGTCTTGCCTGATGAGAGCCCTTAGCAATTCTCAGCATAATGTTTATTAAATGCTGGTTTAGCTGGAACCTTGTTCAAACACAGACGTTACCCCTGTGCCTAGCCTGGGTAAAAGGGCACTGTAACCTGACTGACCTCAAAATAGGACCTGACTGAGCACTTGGCAAAAGCCGAGATGAAGGAAACTTCTGTTCCCCGGACTGTTTGCAGAGGGGTGATGTCTTGAAGGAAGAATGTAAAAGCACCTGGAATTACACTGTGGAGCCAGACGTCCAAGATCTGCATCTGTGCATCTTCCTGTGAGCCAGAGTGAGATGTTTATATAATGATGCAGCCAGATAACGTCAGCATTTGTGTGTCGAGTCACCGTGTGCACCCTGTGGAAGAGTGGAGCCTTGCCCCCAGTGATCTGGGGCCTCGGTGGCACAGAAGGCAGGACTTCTAGGAGCCAATTCTGTTAGTTGCTTTGGAAGCAGGTGTGTGGATAACGCTGCCAATCTCCATGTATCGCTGAGTGGGGAGGGCAGCGGCTCTGGCATGCTGCCTGTGGACCTGTGCAAGGAAGATAAAGTTTTATCTGCTTCATAAATCCTGCTTGTTTATGATGGCCTTGGGTATGTGGGGAGTAAATGTGGCACTTGTGGCAGGGGGTACTTTTATCTTGGCAAACAGGTTTCCAGATTTTTTTTCCTTTCCTCTTCTTGAAAGGGTTTATTGGTATGATGGGAGTTCATATATATTCTCTGTATACTCCTGAAAGTGTGTGTCTGCGCAGGCCTCTGTTACCCAGTGCATTTTCTTCTATTCTGACTAAATGCATTTGCAAACAAGAAATGGAAGGAACAGTAGGTAGCTAGGTAGGTGTGTGCCTTCATTCCCACTTTAGAGATGGGTAATAGAGGCAGAAAAGGTAAGTGATTTGTCAAAGGCCAGAAAGGAAGTGCGCTAGAGCCATGATAATCAAGTGTCTTTGTTTTCCAATCATTTGGGCAGATTACATACCTTTCTTTGAATACCCTGTAATGTGGGTTTTTCCCTGGGGCTTTTTGTGCCATTCTAGGAAGAGGTTCCCAACCTCGGGTCATGACCCAAATGAGGGTCATGGGAACAATGCCAGCAGTGCCGCATACAAAGGATGAGCTGTGCCACATGCCAGGAGCTCCCCTGCCCCCAGGCCGCCGCTGTACTCTGCTCCCAGCAGCAGGTCACGGCAAAAAAAGGTTGGGAATCACTGATTTAATATGATATCTTTTCCCCCTTCTAATACTGTCTAGCCTTCTAAGATGTAAAAAGGTGGTTGTGATTTGTTTTTAATGTTATTCATAATATATAGCCTTATAGTATGGCCAGGCCTGATCTTTCTTCTGAATCATAGCAAAAGGTTGGCAGACGGTGGCTTCCGCCTGTGTTGTGTAGATGGAAAGACTGAAATGAAAATGTCCTAAAACACTATTATTGTTTTTCAGATACTGTAGCTAATGCTTCCGGTCCTTTGCTAGTGGAAATAGCCAAGACTCCAGGGTCTACACTGGGGATCACTCTGACAACAAGCACACACCGAAATAAGCAGGTCATAGTCATCGACAAGATCAAGCCAGCCAGTGTGGTGGACAGGTGCGAAGCTAAGCAGGATAGCAGGGCTGCATATCTTTCCTTTTCCATTGTTTATTTTGTTCCTTTCTTGGTTATATTAAAGTTTCCTCCATTTGAAATAGTGAAGTCCCCAGACCTTGTAAAATGTTAACAAGCTAAAAATGTCTGGGTCATTGTCCATCAGGAATGAATTTGAGTTTATGTGTATAAGAGCTGAACACAAACCTAAAGCCCAGATCTGAACGCTTTCAAGCCTTGAGGTGCTGAACATCTAGTTCCAAAGTCCCTAACGGGTAAGTCGTACAAAAATGTAGGAAACTTGGTGGCTTTTGATCTGGCTGTACTTGAACCAAGCCTGACTGTCTCAGTTTGAGTTTTTGGCTTCATGTCACCAAACACTCATGCTGGAAATCAAAGGGGAAGAATGGAAAACTGGGAGGCAAATATTCAGAAGAATCAGAATTGCCGAACTTTGCACAGCTCTCCAGCCATGTGTGTCACACATGTGCATATACAAGTAATAGCTTATATGTTGTTTCTCTGCAGATGTGGAGCCCTGCATGTTGGCGACCACATCCTCTCCATCGATGGCACCAGCACAGAGCACTGTTCCTTATTAGAGGCAACTCAGCTCTTAGCTGCCACTTCAGAAAATGTCAAGTTAGAGATACTGCCCGTACACCAGAGCAGACTTCCCCTGAAGCCTCCAGAAACAGGTATGTCCTTATAAAAAAAGAATCAAGCAAGGTTGATTGTCCTGAAAGCTAATGTGATATCTGCTCCATGGTTTTATTAGCTTTCAAATGCTGATCTGTGGGGAGAAAAATAGACATTGCACTGAAATACCTAAGACTGGGTGATATTCTTTAGGGAAATAAATAGTCGAAAACCAGCACTAAACAAGAATGCATTGTTCAGAAACATGGAAACCTATACAAGATGGCCTCCTTTGAGGCCTCAAAAGTAAAATACTGTATTCCTTATTTATCAGTCTCTTTGTGCTCATGTAGTTTTCCTATGGTCAACCTTCATTTTGTTGTGACTGCTTATACCTTTCAATGGATGCTCATAGATGGAGAAATCTAGCAGGAAGCTGGCCTGGTGAGGAAACAAATCACAGCCTATGAGCAGTGTGCTTCCAGGTCGGCATTGGCCTAACCGTTGCTTGATTGTGTGCCCACCATGCCAGAACAAATGATGATGGCAGAAACATCCATAAGAGGAATGTTCTCCAAAGAAATATTGGGGTAAAATCCTGGTTTCAGTGACATTGTGGACAGAACTTCTATTGATTTCAAAGGAGCCAGGATTTCCCTCTGGACAGTAGTGGTGGTGGTGGTGTTTTAGTCTTTCCTTCTGTGTGGAGACAGCTGGGAGTAGGATCCTCACTTAAACTTAAATGCAAGGCCATTGCCATTACATTTGAAGGAGTTGGTCTGCTGTTCTGATGTAAACTGTTTTACAGTTGTCTTTCTGGGAATTGTATGGACACTGACAGACATTCAGACCCCTGATGTAACTCATGGTGTTTTCCATAAAGCACCATGAGGTAGCGTGCCTACCGCTCCCCCCCAAGCCAACAGACATTTGCCTGCCGGGTGGGTGGTGTGGGGGGCATTGAGCCTGCCAAGGAGCCCATCTTCAGATCCAAGGAGCCACCCCAGCTCCCCCCTTCCAGCTCTGGGGCTGTCGTCAGCGGGGTGGGGTGCAAGGCGGCAGCAGTGGGCTGCTCCTCTCGTGAGCCGGTAGTTTGCCTGGCCTGAGCTGGGGGAGATGAATTGAAGCCTCTTTGCCTCACCAGCCTGGCCCAGCTCCCTCTAGTGCCGCAGCTGGGGAGCGGTTTGGGGGGGGCCACAAGGTGGCTCTGACCCAACACTCCTCCCGCCCCTCCCCCACTTCAGTTTAGGGTGAACGGAGCAACTCACTGCTGCTGGTTTGCCCCTCCCTCCCTGATGACAGCCCCAGGGGCAGGGTGGAGCAGGGCTGAGCTGCATAAGCCTAGCCCCAGTGGCATGAAAAATTAATCCTAGGGTTAATACAAGTTCCCTAAGGTGCACTGAAATAGAGCGCCTTCATCTGATACTTCATTTGAGGAGGGTTAATTTTTCACACAATTGGACACTTTAAAAGTGCTGTGCAGCTGTGCATGTGTGTCATGGCATGGCCGTAGGGTGCTTGCCAGGGCCTGACTGCGTGACAATGTAACTTCTGTCTGCACCCTATAGGTCATGACTGGTGCTAGCATTTCTTTGGTGCTCGGGATTAAATAGCGTGACTTTCCATACCAGTCCACCAGCCCATCACAGCAGAGCAATGTCAGCTATTTCTCCCAAAACACATATTTTTGCTAATGTTGTCATGCAGTAGCCCTAGGCAAAACTTGGCATTTCCTTTTTATTTCAGGATAATTTAGGAAAGGGGTGGGGGAGGGGATTAAGATTTTTTTTTTCCTGTAATCTTCTTTAACATGATGTGGCGGAACATAATGTTTAATAACTTCTCTATTTCTAGAAGTTTAAAGCTCCTGGATGCCTAGACTAATTTGTTCAGAATTAAAGCAGTTTAATGAAGGGAGCTAATGACTTGACCCCAGTGCCCGGGAAAAATGGGAAGCTAATCCTTTTTCAGCGGCTATAAAAACGTGCCATTCTCCTATCTGCTTTAGCTCCCTGATCCTGATCTCCTTTCCGAATCCATGCATTTAGGAGACACGTTCAAAGAAGAGATGGCTTCGAGTGTGCCTAGTCATTTTCCCTCACCCTCCTGTATAAAATCAGCCAAGCATGGTAGAAATTCAGAGGGACAGTTTTTTAGCATGATTACGGCACTGTAAGGTCATGAAAGTGACTACAGCTCCCCTGTTATTTTAAGCTCTTTAACAAATGGACATCCTTGATCTACACATTGAGCAGCTATTGATATGAAGTGCTGCAGATCAAGGGCAGTGCATGTTCTTCAGGGTTGCATCTTCACAGAGATGGCAGGAGGGGAGGGTGGCAGGTTTTAGCTGCACGATTCTGATAAGGGTTGAGCAACCGAGAGCTGCACATGTAGTAGAGCAACCAGCTATCATGTGCAGGGCCTCAGTGACTCCTGTTACCTGCTTCTTTTATGTAGAGGCTGGAAGTTGCACATCCTCTGCTCCCATTGACCACAGTGCAAAGGGCATGTTACTGGGGGATTGTGCTCACACAGCCATGGTCTTACATCCCCTTTTGTACCAAAGGGCTATAGACCAGACACGACCCTCCATGCCCAGGAATACACTTGGCGTGAAAGAGTTTCAGCCCTGCCTCCAGATGTATTGCTTCCTGCCATTACCAGTGCTGGGGGAGGCTGGAGATGGGGCTGCTATCAGCCCTGCATAAGGAAACGCAAGCCCACCTGGTGTCTCTCCCCATACCAGGGCCAGCATCAACACTTGAATGGATTTCCCTCTGGTGGTTAATGCAGAAGAAGCTTCAAGCAGTTGCTATTGTAGAGGCTTGTATGTGGAGAGCAGGATTTGTATCTCAGACTCTCCCTCCCTCCTTGCATATAGACCCCTCCTGCTTTCTTTGTGTACTTGAAAACAGGAGAGACTAGAGAGGGAAATGGGCCAGGTGAAGGGAAGTGTCAGCCAAAGTCTAAAGTCTGGAGGATCAACTCTTGGAGCACAGGAGGTGGTGTTTCCTAGGGTCATGCCCATACTGAGCCTAGGACCCCTGCTGAGGACATAAGCCTACCCGGTTCCCCCTGCTTTGCAAGTCAGCATAGATGACTCCTAAGCGTGTGCCCCACCACAGCTCTCAGGCTCCCTTCAGGAAGCAGGGCAGGCATGTACACTCAGTGCTGCTTGAGGCACTTTGCACTGCCTGCTTGCTGGCCTGCAGCATGCCCTGAGCAGGAGCAAGTGGACAACACTTACTTTCTCAATAGCGGTCTCAATTTTAGCGGGGAGGCAATATAGACGCAGCCTAAGACACCACTGCAGTCCCACTCTCCCTGTCAGCTCTGTTTTGAACTGAATCCAAGGTTGCTGGGGACTTTTGTTAACAAGTACCTCCATCCACTCATGGACATAGTTAAATTCATTCAGAGTTTGCCCTACAAGCAAAATACAGTTACCGGCTAAGTAGGAAGAAACCTGATCTTGCAAGTGTCAGGCACTATCAACTCTGATTCAGAACAGTGGTTCTTGTGACCTACCACATTTGCTTTAGCAGCACTATCAGGGAATGGAAAAAATCAGGTTTCTTTACTTCTCACACACTTGGCTTTCATAGGTCTCTTTCTTTTTTTAATAGGGGCAAACATATGGGGGTAGTTTGTGGACAAAAAGGCTAGGGACAGAAAATCAGAAAACCCAAGCCTGAACTGATTCTGTCTTTGCAGGTTAATCTAACCTGTGTAGATTAAACTGATTTGCAAGTGAACAAACATTCACTTTTAATTCTGGAAATGCAGGCACATGCCTGCAGTGGCTCAGGCTAGAAGCCAAGAGATGCTAGAGCAAGCCCTCCCTTCCTTTCTGCAGCAGCCACAAGGCTGGAGGAAAGTTGAGTTGGAGGGGGGCATGGCCAGGCCCTGACAGGCTGAGCATGATTGGGGAAGGGTTTAAAACCCTACCCTGGCCTGCAGGGACCCCAGCCAGGCTGTGCCTGGAGGGGGAGGGGAGAAGCAGCCCTTGCCAAGCTTGTCCCCAAGACAAAGCAATGCCTCAGGCTGGGCAGTGCCTCAGGTGAATGGGGCAGAGGGTGATTTAAACCCTCCTGTGTCCCCTCCTGGGCATGGGGACCCCAGCTGGGGTCTGTTGGACTTTTCCCCCCTGCTCTCTGCTCATACGGTGGGGGGGCCTGGCGAGAGCTGCCTGTCAGGGCCCTGCCACCTGCCTAGGTCTGGGGCTGCTGGGATGAGCTGGGCTGGCCCACAGGCACTGCTGAGGGTGGATACGCAACGGCTGGCTTGGGCTGGGGGGCATGGGTGGTAGCTGGCCAAGCAGCAGTCTGCCTGGGCTGGCTCGGAGGTGCCAGCAGACCCGGAGCCCAGCAGCCGCCTGCCGTGGGGGCTTGAAGCCCCAGCAGCACAGCTATAGCCACACCACAGGCTGGCCGGGGCCAGTGGGGCTCTTCTGTCTCTCTCGCCTCCAGCAGGCTGTTGCCGCCACCATGTGGGTTTTGGGTGGTCAGGTAGAAGCTTTAGGTTGGCGGCTTCTGCCCAGTGCATGGAGCTCCGGCTCCAGCTCCGCTGCTTTCCACCTGCTTCCCCTGCAGGGGCTGCTCATCTTGCCGGTCTGAAGCTTCCCCTACCCCGAGCAGGGCTGCACGGTGGCACAGGAGCAGAACAGCCCTGCTGGACCCAGCCAGCACACAGCTTCACCTTGTCTCCAGCAGCTACTGCCCCTGCTCTGGGGTTGCTTCAGCCCAGAGCATGGAGCTGTGCCTCCAACTCCAGCTACCTTGGTCCGCCCACCTGGTGCAATGAGCAGCCCCTGTGGTGGAAGCAGGTGGAAAGCAGATGGAGCTGGAGCTGGATCTCAGTGCTCTGAGCAGAAGCAACTGACCTAAAGCTGGACCAGTCTGGGCCAGCCCCTATGCGTCCACTCTCAGCAGCACCTGTGGGCTGGCCAGCTCAGACCCACAGCCCCAGCCCTGCAGCTGTGGGCAAGACAGGCAGCTGGCAGTACCATGGTGGCTAGCACTGGCCATGCCCCTGCTGCTGGAGCAGGGAAGGGGGTAGATGCCTGGCAGGCTGCTACACCCCAGACAGGCAGACCTCAGCTGCAGTTCCCCAGTGGGAGAAGGGAGGGGAACCCCTTCCCTTCTGCCTTTGCATTGGGGGGCCATGCTGGCTGGTGTCTGGCCATGCCCCAGCCCCTGGCTAGAGAGCAGAGGGGTGGGGACAGCCCTGCTCTATGGAGCAGAGAGCACAGCCAGCCCAGTACAGGGCTGCAGAGCATGCTGGGATGCTGGAAGACTCTGATCTAACTTAAACCAGGAAGGGGTCTGGGACAGAAGTTGCATAAACCAGTTTGACCCAAATCACTTACATCTGATACTACATCCAACCAGGTTTATCTGAAGCCAGTTTTGGCCATTTTGAAACAGGTTTATATGCACTGAACTTATGTTCTGTTACAGGTTTAAACCAGTTTCTGATCACTTAAACCGGTTTATGTGTAACTTCTGTGTTTAGCCTAAGAGAATAAGAATTGTTGTTTATTAGCAAAATAGTTTTTAATACAAGCACTTGTGTTTTGGGATCTAAACTCCAGGGCGGTGTCTCTTATATTCGAAAATGCCATAAAGATAATAACAAAAACTGCTAAATAAATTGCAAGAGAATCAGGACCACAAAGAAAAAAGAGCTGTCCCAAAAGACTCAGTGCCTGTAAAATTACCCATTGAGGATTATGATGTGGTGGGCGTCATGTAAGCGGAATTTGTTTCCAGCATTTCAGTCAATGAGGTGGGTGACTTTTGAGATCAAATCTGCATGGTGAAATCACTAGCTGAGCTGGTGTGTCCCTGTCAGAGATGTGTTCCTCAGGATGGTCTGGTACTGCTTGTGCTACGAGCCATTTGCACGCAGAGAGAGAGCGAGCCTGATTCACAGGGACTATCTCATCTGTGAAGGAGGAGTGTGCAAAGTTGGGAGTTCCAGTATAACTCACGGCTGCAGTGACTGCCTGCTGCAGGATGCAGCTTGAGCTCAGCTGAAAAAGAGGAGGCAGGACTGATGCAAATTGACTTGTTTGCCAATAATTCTCCACAGAGGAAAAAAATTAAATATAGCCAGCACAGTGCCTATAGACAGCAAAATGTTTATGGGCACTGTGGGCATAGGAAACAGAACCAGCCCTGCACAGCAGAGTATTCCTTGAGCCTTGCTAAGAAAGTTGAAATATTACATCAAGTCGAACTTGAAATGCCCATGCTGGTATGTATATACCTCAGAGAGTGTGTTCGGCACTGTAATTTGGTACGGCAAAACCACAATCCCTGGTCCAAAGACAGGTCCATCCAAGAGTGTGATCCTGCCATCAAATTGGGAAACAAAGTGATTGGGCTGTCTCTGGGAGGCATCCTGTGAGAATCAGGATTTCTAAGAGATTGTTTTTAAGCTTGTTAGTGAATTAAATACTGGTAAAAGGTGCTAAGACTTGGCATCCTTATGGTATGCATATAACGGGTGTTTATACACATGCTTTGGGGGTGGCAGGAAGGGCACTTTAATTAGAGTGGGACTGAGAACTGCTCTAATTAATGCACTTGGAGCATCACATGTATCAGTGTCCCTGCACTGAAAAATGGTGGCGGGGTGCTTTAACTAAAGCTTGTTGAGCGAGCTTTAGTTAAAGTGCTTCTGCTGTCATTTTACAGCATGGGGAAGCTGATGCACATGATGTTGGAGTCTGCTGGAGTGCGGATTAATTGAGTCTACTCTGACACGCTGTAATTACACTGCATTGGAGCGGCCTTGCTGCACATTTATAGCTGCCCAAGATGTTTGGTATTAGCCAACGTTTTGCAGATTTCCCTCATGCTTCTGTGAATGTGGTTCAGCCTTGCTCTGAAAACAAAAGAGTTTGGTCACTAAGACCTTTGAGTCTTTGGCCTTTTGTGGTGGTGGTTTTGAATGCAGATACCTAACGATTGCTGAGATCACATATTCACTTTGCGTGGGCTCTAAGTACTTAGGGAAATCCTAGCTAAAAATCCCACCCATAATTTTTTCACACCAGTAGTAGCATAAGCTGGAGAAAAAAGAGAAGAGAAGACCCTGAAGCATCTGAAATCTTTTCAACATTCAGGGTCCTGCAATGCAGTTGGTGAAGTGCCAGCACCAGTGGAAACTTTTTGCCTATAAGCAACTCCTGTGATTGAACTACAGACTTTGAAGGCTGATGACCTGTTGGTGCTATCAACATGGCTTAGATTCAGACCAGTGGTCCAGAAGGGAATTGAGGACCTGCTGTCTGTGGGGCAGGCTGAATTTCCGACCTCTGACTCACAGGTTTTTTACAGTGTCGTGATGTGAATTGGTGACACGTCACCTCTGATGATGCTGACTCACCTTCAGTGCATCCTGACACGGTTTTCTTGCCCAGATACAAATATAGATCTGTTTGTGTGAGAGGATGTTGGGGGGATGAGTTTCAGCCTTGTCAGGATTGGGGAGAACAGTGGTAGGCAGACCTGTGTTCAGGGAAAGGTTGGATAATGCCCGACTCAATCAAATAATATATAACTTCCCCGTAAACCCCTGTAAAGCTTTCCCAGTTATTGCTTCCTCAAAGGTGTTTTATTCCTTGTTGATCATTTTCTGCTTCCTCTCTTTGCATTGGTGTTTCTCGCACATGCTGCTTGTAGTCAAGGTGCAGAAGAGCGACCATCACCACTGCTGGGATCCCTGTGTCAACTACTGCCACACACATCACCCGGGACACTGCAAGACGCCCACCTGGAACCAGACCTCCAGCCAGGATTATTGCAAATGTAACCCATCCACTTAGCATTCGTGTGTGTCTCTGCAAGAGCTAATTATTCTGTTGCTATCCTTATTAACAACTGCCTTCCCAGTTAGCTTGAAGTATACCATCCAGGTTAGACCCACAATGCCACCCCTACTACAGGGGTTAGCAACCCTCCACAAATGTACCAGAGCATGTCACTTGAAGACATTTTGCTTGGCATGTGTGCCTTGGGGTGGATGGCAGGGGACCTTCAAGGGGCCCGATCCTTGTTGTGGCAAGGATCCCTTCCCTGACATCAACCCAGAGATGCACGTGCACCCAGTGCTAGTGATGACCGAGGCTGGAGCTCTGCAGCCATGGTGCAGCTGTTTGCAGCCTCCCCACCCCCTGTTGTGAGAAGCCTGGACTCTGTGGTGTGCGGCAGGAGTCTGCCCAGAGCCTGGGCTGGCCGTGGCAGGCAGCCAGGAGGGATAAGCAGCTGTACCAGGGTCTGTGGAGTCCTGGCTTGGCTCGTTGCTGGTGGTGGGTGAGCATGCATCTCGAGGCAGATGGCAGGGATGGGACCAGAGCTGCGCTGCCACAACAAGGATCGGGACCTTCACAGCTTTGCTACCATCTACCTCTGGCATACCCACATCTTCCAGCTGTTTCTGGCACTCTGCCAAAAGCATTGCCAACCCCTGCCCTAGTACTTCAGAAACTGAAATCGGCATCCAAAAATACATCCAGTGCTGAGGGGGGGTTTTGTTATGAGCCTATACACATGCCTGAGGTTAACTATCCTTCCCTTTCCCTGCTGCACTATTGGCTTGCCCCTGCTATGCATGGGGAACATGAAGGAGGTAGCTCTATAAAGACTGTACACCACATAAGGCACCAGCATGCCCAGCTTGGTATGTCCACAATCTGGATTTTCATAGGAACTTACGAAAATAGGGCTCGATGGGACCTCTTGAGGTCACCTACTCTAACCCCTTGCTCAGGGCAAGATCATCCCTCACAGCCGTCGCAGTTTAGTGTTTGTCTAACCTGCTCTTGAAAATGTGTAGAGGTGGAGATCCCACAAACCTCTCTAGGTAGTGTTTTCCAGTGCTTTACAAGCAGTAGTGCCTTACAATGAGAGGTGGCCCGCAACAAAGAAAGCAGAGCTGTAACAGTAATGAGGGCGTGTTGGCTAATGGGGAGATCACCCAACAGACACAACAGTGTGTGTAGGCAGCCCTACAGACACCTACCAATGCACATCCATATGGTTAGACAGTGTTTCCTTCAGGAAACACACTCCCGTTTGAATCTTCTGAGTAATTGCTTTTATAGCTAGCAAGTCAAAGTGTTGGTTTAAATGCTGTGGAAGAATCAGTTTGTTTTCTTAGTGCTGAAATGGTTTTCTGTGTGTGGGTGTGTAACACATTGTATATTTACAACATATAGCTCTGGTGGCTGCCAACTTTTCATCCCCAACCATGAATGCACAAGGCTTTCCCTGCCAGAATTCGAATACTCTACCTCGGAGCTCCCACCCCATGAGCCCGCGGGCCACCATGATGAGGAGGAGACAGAAGAAGAAGGAGCACAAGAGTTCACGTAAGGAGAACTGCCTGGCTGCAAGGCTGTGTTGCTTGGGTCTCTGGCTTTTCAGGCACGTACGCCTTTCTCATTTGCTCTGCAGAAAGTCTGTGTAGGCAACCTGCTGATCCCAATGCCATCAGTTCCTTCCTCTTCCTTTTCAGCTGTGAATTAGGACTAGCCTTGGTCCAAAGTAGTGGAAGGGTCTGTATGCTACACTGACCCTTGGAAACTGGTGCAATCCCCCACTCTTTGTTGCTCCTGTAGAAGGCTGCATGTGTGTATTCCCTGCAGGATAGCAGTCTTCCCCTGGCAGTCTTCTTTCTCCATAGAGCTGTAGAGAATGGCAAGTGGCATTTGTGGGCAGTTTGCATGTGTTTGCAACATGAAACATGGCAGCCACATTGCTGCAGACACTGCACAAATCACATTGCCTGTGCCTCAGCCTCATGTTTGTTCTCTTGTTACAGTGTCGCTGGCCTCCAGCACAGTGGGTCCCGGTGGGCAGATCGTTCATACAGAGACAACTGAAGTGGTCCTAAGGGGAGACCCCTTGAATGGCTTTGGACTTCAGCTCCAGGGCGGGATCTTTGCTACGGAAACCCTGTCTTCCCCACCTCTTGTCCGCTTTATTGAGCCTGACAGCCCAGCAGAGAGGTTAGAGACCTTGTCCCTGGTTGTTAAATGACAATTTTGGCAGTTTCCGTAGGGGTTTTCTTTCCCCATTGAGGATTATTTGTGTATTTATCGCTGTCTTTTTATTAACACATGTTCCCACCAGGGCATTCCCTGTGGGGAAAGCCAAGTGTGTACAGGAGCATATGATATACATTGCAGGACCTACTTGCTGGCTGTGTGTCACATCAGTTCCTGTGTTTCTTTGCATTACACAATTTTAATCTCTTTTTCCTCTAGGAGAACAGTAGTATGTAGAGGTTTCACCACAATGAAAGCCAGCATACTACAAATGAGCCCCAGTCTATTTAAATCATGGGTATCACATGGCCTATGGGCCAGATCTGGCCTGTTGAGCTGCTCTGTCAAGAAGTTGGGGGCATGGCTGGGCGTGGGAATTGGGTTGACATAGAATATGTGGTGCTTAGCAGACATAAGGATTGGCAGCAGGAGGGTGAGCAGGAGCTGATACAGCCCTAGCCGTCCTTTGGCTGCTAGCCTCATCCACACTGTCACGGCCTTACCTCCCTCTACAATGGCCCCACAGCTGCCCGATGCTGGAGCAGTTACCACCACCACAAGCCACCCTGTGCTCGAGCTGGAGGACTAGGTCTGGTCGGGGGCAGGAAGTGAGTTTGACACCCCAATGTAAATTAACCACTGTATCAAATCCATATTTTAACCGACACACGGCCTCTTTAAAACATACCTGCTTTGCACTCTGCCCCAAATTTAAGTGCCTGGATTCCCCAGGGTCTTATTTCCTTCTTCCAGTTATCATTGATGCTGTGGAGTCTTGCAGGGGAAGGTGAGCTGCTGTCTGATTCTTTCCATTGGAAAACTGAATACTTGGTTTGCTGCATATAAGTGATTTAATGTGTTTCACTGTGAAATATGGGTGGCGCTAGTCGCTGTGATATCAGCCTGCTTATATGCTTCATGGCTACTTTTAAATGGTTGTTGTAGTGAGAAATGACCATAAAAAATAGCAGTGTCAGATTCCACATGCACATCATTGAGAATCAGCACTGAGTTTATTTGTTCACAAGTGAAAAGCAAAATGTATGGAGCAACATTATCACCCTTTCTATTTGTGGGTGCTCAAGCTCCTGAAAAAGGTGGGTAAGCCTCATGATCACAATCTTAGATGGGGAACCTGAGGTTTGCCCTACAGCTGCAGTAATTTTCCAACTTACTGCTTTTTCTGACAGAAAATGGCAACTAAATGCACCTGAAACTTTTTTGGGAAGCTATTTTAACACGTTGAACAAGATTTGACAAGAATCGGCACGAGACTTTCTCTCACCCATTCCATTGTAGTCAGTAGCTGGTATGGTGAAAGCATGCTCCTGAGATAGAAGAAACCTAGATTACCTGGTAAAGCAGGGACCTGTACTTTAATTTTGCATGTCCCAGATAAAAATTGTAACTAACAGACTTGGCTGGTTTGGAGCAAGGGGGTAGATATATTTGCTTGTCTCCTTTTTCACTGTCACAAGATCTTTCCTTCATCCTAATGCAGAATTGAAAAAATGTGGGAATTTCAAATTTTCATGAGATAAGACAACTTTTTTTGCCCACAGTAGCAAGCCAGTGGCAGAGCTGGTGCTAGAACCCAGGTGTGGTGGTCTAACCACTGGATCCCACAGATGGCTTTTTTTCCCTTGACTCATGAGCTCAGAAAAATCACTCTGTTTTTCCTGCGTCTCATCTTGTTACCAGTAGAAGACTCTTACCACTCAAACTTAGCTGCAGACTGCAGTGTAGAGATATCCAGCATAGCTCGGGTACTAGAAGTTGCCTAACCACAGCTGCACAGAGCTCTGGATGGGCTGGTGTCTGTCGGGTCAAAGAAGCAGGGTCAATCTACCTATTCAGAACTCCATGCTAAACTGTTTTCAGTATCCAAGCTAGCATGGATATCTCAATATGATAATCTATAACTCTTAATGTCAGCTAAGTTTGAGCTATAAGTGTCTTTTAACTAGTAGTGATTCAGGAGGCAGAGAACACTGCAGCACAGGCAGATGCGAGGCAGAATAATTAACAGTGAGTTCTTACAGAGCAGATTAGAATCCAAATCATATTTCTGGAGTAATTTTGGCTTTGCCGGATTAAGTAGAACGAATGCCTGCTTTAGAGGGGTGAAGTGACTGAGTGAAACTGAAGCATAAGAAGATGGCTGTTTTGACTAAGAGGCTTTTACATCACGTTTTCTGACTATAGCTGCACTTTCAATCCTCACTGGACAAAGTACAGCAGCTTTCAAACAGCCACGCATGCCCACCCCATAGACACATTTTTCTTAGACTGCCTGTGATTTACACTGATGATCTGGCCTGTGTAATGCTATCTATGCTGGAAGTAACAAATAATTGTTGGTACCTACAGCAAGACCCTTCCTCAGTGAGATAAATCTCTGCAAGCCTTATCAGTGTTTTATTGGCGTGGCAAGGTTTCAGCTTCTGCAGACTGAGCCATGCAAATAAAACATTGATCAGACCCGCAGAGAAGGCTGAGTGGCATTTCATGTTGCTGGGGAAAAGGTCTGTAGCAGAATTGGATGTCACTTATTGAATTGTTGCCTTGTGATAGCTATGCTGTGGGACTGCTTGTGTGGCACCTCTTCCCAAAAGATATTTTTGTACATCGTGAAGACCGCACACTGTTAGACAAGGGGTGGGGGGCTGCCCAGAAAGGATGTTCTATGAGGTCCTCAGAAAACATTGTCCCATGCAGCATCAATGGGGATGGAAACTAATGCCTCCCATGTCTCGTTTGCTTAATTTTAAATCCAATTTGTATAAGCAGTGGTGCTTTTTGTTCCATTTCCTATTAACACAGCAGACTTGGAGCACACTGTGAAGTTCCAAACTCCCTTTATAAATCAGGCATTAACAAAGCCTGCCCTCCCAGGGGGCCTTGAGAACAGCCTGGCTTCTCTTATTCTCTTGCCAAGCCTGAGAGCAGAGCCCTTGCTGCACAGTCTTGCCTGGATGCAAGCATCATGCATGTTCCTTTTCCTTTCAGCTGGAGTCGTACTCCCCCAGCTGCCTCCTTCCTCCATTCCCATTGTGGCAGGGCACTGTGTGTGCTGCCACTCTAAGGCCCTGGAGCTGGCAGCCTCCAGGTGCCTAATGAGGGCAGCCATTTTAGGCTCAGGGCTGCCTATATAAACAAGGCAGTTTGGCTGCTGAAGGAGAGGCAACAGCATTGCCTGGCCTGAGGGCTGCCAAGTTTCATCTGGAGATAAGGGAGGAGCTGTAGGGGATGGTAGGAGGCTCCTGGTCCTGGGTATGACCGGAAACTACACCCTGCCAGGAATGGGTGGCCTGGTGGGGCTCCCAGTGGTGCGGGAGCCCCCAGGAAATGCCAGGCCAGTGATCACCCCGGTGAAAGGCGGGTCAGGGCACCTTAACCCCTACCCCTTGCCTTAGAGTGGGTCGCAGTACACCGGAGGTAGTTGTGGGGGTTTGAGACCCTAAGGAGGAGAGTTGGAGGCCAGGTGTGGCCAAGGCCGCCTGAGCCCTGCAGGGGTTTCTAGATCCTGAGGAGGAGAGTTGGGGCCAGGCATGGCTATGGCCACCTGAGCCCACCTGTGGAGGGAAGCCCCAAGACCCCGAGTAAAGGGGGCATTATGAGCGCTGTGGAGCCCCCAGCGAGAGGGGGCAGTGATCAGAAGCCCCAGAGAGAGGGCAATGTGGAGCCCAGTGAAAGGAGAGGGGGCTCAGCCAGAGAGAGGAAGCTGAGTCCTGACCCCAGTAAGTCCTCCAATGTGGGGAGGCAGAGTTTGGGTCGAATATAACACCAGTAGTAGCACTGCGACCTGCTGCCCGGTGGGGGGAGTGAGAGTCTCCTGTGAGACCCTGAGGCACCAGTTGTGGTGTGAGGTAACCCCAGCTCCCCATGTCTGGAGGAGGACCCAGAGAGGGGTAAGAGTATGGGTCATATATCAAGGCCTGCCAGAGCTTCCCCTGACTGGCCCAGGCAGGGGCCAGGACCAGGAGGGTCAGAAGGGCAAGGCGGCCCACCAAGAGGGATGCCCAAGAGCCAATGGCCTGGGGTCCCGACAGGCCTGGAGGTGGGCCAGGGCTAGTGTGAGCCAAAGGTCCCAGTGAGAGGACCACACCCAAAGGGGAACTGGTGGCAGGGAGATATGTGGCCCAGTATGACAGCGGCTGAGTCCATCTGAAGAGAGGAACCCAGGTGGGGTCCTACAGTAGGATTCTGGGCCCCATTGTGGGGGACTGGAGCGTATGAGAACATCATGACGTCATCAGCGAGGCTTGGGTTGTGGTGTAGGGGAGGAATGGAGCCGCAGATAGCGCCCCCTTGCAGCGGGGCAGAAAATGGGCAGCCTCTGCCTAATTACATCTAGTAATTAATCAATTAAGACCAAGGTGTGGTGGGCAAGAAGGTGGGTGGTTAGCCCAAGAACAGGTGGGTGGGCCTTGCGGAGATCGGCCCCGGTAGCCCCCCGTTACACCCATCACAGGGAATGGGCTCCCTTGCTTTGCAGTGTGGAATATGCTGGCGTTTTTTTGCAATCGCTTTCTGAAGCATCTTTCTAACTTCAATGGAGCAGGTTCTCCTTAGCCTGTTAGCTACAGTAAAGCACCTTAATCCCACTGGAATTGCTCCTCACAATGGATTGGAGTGCTGGGGGCTGGCAGGGTGAAGAGCCTTTTGTGGCGAGATGAAGTGAAAAGCCAGTATTACGTATGCACAGCACAGGATGCTCCTTGTTCCCACCACTTGAGCTAAGAACTTTATTGTCCCCTCCTGGGGGGGGTGGCAGCGGCAGTATTTTGCCTGCTAACTCCAAGATAACAGAGCCATGTGCTTCCACCCTCGGGGGCAGTTTCTCAGCTACGACCAGCCTCCAGTTTCATTCTCATGCTGTCATTGCCCCTTGCAGAGTGCGTGGGCATCTGTGCAGGCACTGAGCTGTATGAGGATTGTGTTGCTAAGGTGGTGTTCTTGCATACTAGGTTGGTGCTCTTGCACACCACTCAGCCATTGAACCTTTCCAGATTGTGACGCTGCTTTGGTTTTTCCCTCCCTTACCCCCTGGGGAGCCCTCTTCCTATTGTGGTCATGGCATTGTTCTCCCCAGCTGGTCTCACTTAACCCTCTCCTCTTGGTCCTTCTTCCTATAATGGGATGTGGCTCAGTGCAGCTCAGGTGAGCAGAGTCAGTTCCAGGGATGGCTGCTATTCTCTTGAAAGCAGCTGTCTTGCTGTGAATAGCTGCTGAGTGAGGCTCAGAGCAGCTGGCTCTGGAAAGCTGCTTGCTGGAGCTGGCTGCTGTGGAAGGATGAGTGAGAATCCAAGCAAAGGGGAGAGGGTTTGATTCCTAGCCCTGCCAGAGCACTTTGTCTCAGGTCAGTGCTTCACACCAGGTAGCTGCACAGGGCTGTGTTTAGAGAGCATCTTTCACTTAGTGCAGGGAAGAAAGTAGCTTCTCCTTTTTTCAGGGAGTTCAGCTCAGCTCTCCTTTATTGTCTGCTTTAGGTTACTAGGTGGCAAATGTTTTCAAGGAAAAGGCGCCCCTACCATTGGTTTTATAGCTGATGGCCTCTAATGGTTCACCTTCTCCATCAGTCACTCTGCTTATTAGGGGCTATTTGAAGCCTTTGGACTCAAAACTGGACACTGATTCAGAACCCTGCATCAGCAGCTGGAGTGATATAAGTCTGTTTTCCTCTTGGCTGGCTCCCTGTACAGCTTTCATGTTGCCTTTGCTCTATGCCTGTTCTCCTCTGCCTTGGGAAAGTCTGTGTTGCTGAAGCAAACAAGGTACCCACCCCTTGATCCAGGGGTACAGTGTGCATGGACAGTGGTTGGCAGGATCAGCCCCATGGAGACGGCATTTCCTAAGAAATGAAGCATGTCAGTGCTACAGCCAGGAGAATACAAGGCTGTTGACTCAATAGCCTGCTCCCACCATGAAGCCAAATGCAATAAGAAGCCAAAGTCCATGAAAATGTTTGTAAGAGTATTAACAAGGCACTTCTCATTTCAGCTTCTTCACTGAGTGGGGCAGAAGGTCATGGCTTCACCTCACGAAGTTTCATAAATCTGTGAAATAAGAGTGTAAAATACCATGATCGGCTCAGTCTAGTATTAAAAGAAATAAAATGTTTCTGACATGACACAGCTATTTTGCAGCCACACTGGGAAAAAAAAGAAATCTAAAGTTGAGCAAACAAACCTGAAAAATTGCACTTCCTGTGAGTGGTGAAGATGTAAGCTACTTTCTCAATGAGAAGAACTGCAGCTTCACAATTGCTCGTCTCGTGTCACTGGGTAATAATAAGGCAGTATCTTTTGATCATGAAGTTCTTTGATTCTTTCTTTCTGAGACTGGCATATTGCAATAACAGCAGAGCCCACAATGGGGAAAACGGTGTCTCTGTCGCCTCTACTGTAAGTTTTAGAGCATTTGTACATGCCATGTTTTTTGCCCTTTCTTGCACTGCAATGGCGCAACTATTTGCACAAGTGGGTTTTCTGGATGCTTTAAAAGTCTTTCTGGTGCATTCAACTAAAACTCCTCGGACTTAGTTTAGTTTGGCTTGTTGCAAGTGTAAATGTCACATCCGTGAATTCATTGTGTCCAAACACAAAGGCACTCAAAGACATGTAATGAGCCTCTTTGTCCACCAAATGATTCTGTGACTTTTTTGTAGTTCACCCCTTGGAATTGCTGCTGCTTTCAAATTGCTTCTGCTTTTTTTTTTTTTCCTCTTATGCAACATGCCAGCCCCCTGCTCCCACAGCTGTGTGGCACGGCATGGGATGGGGGACCCTGGGCTGGGGGCATAGCATGGGACCTTCTCGCTCTCCTGCGGTGCCAGCCAAGGACCGGGCTTAATTCGTTCAAAAACCTACTGCATGCAAACACTGATGCAACATTCCAAAATAAAGTTAAATTTCATAAACCTATTTAATTTAATGAGGATTAAACCCCGTGACACATACAGGAGCCCTTACCCCCTGGGGAGCCCTCTTCAGTCCTAAAGGCTAAAGTTTTCAAATGTATGCACATGCATGAGACCACTTAAGCATCTAGTTGATTGCACAGCTGATTGATACAGTATTTATTCATAATCATAAGACACAGGTGTGTTCATCCCAATCAGATAAACTCTTTAAATGTACATTTTATAACATGAAGAGACATTTCGCCATGGATGATGCAAAGTCAAACAGCAAGGAGCATACAACATCAGCTTAATGCACTTCACTCACAAAATCACTTCTGGATTCCCTCTCCCAACTCATCCATAACCCAACTTGCACAGGCCAGAGCAAAAAGAGGGGCATTTTTCCACACCCAACTACCAAGTGTGCTCCCTTGCCAGTGTGGCTTTCTACCGTATATGTATGGCTTGTTTAAAGTAGTAGTCATTTCCTCATCTCCCTTGACTATGGCACCATCATAGTCTTAAACCATGGTGCTATGGGTAGGTAACATGTTCTCTTACAATTAAATATTACTTTAAGTGGTGTGGAGTGAGCTTTGTGGTAGTTGAGATATGGTCTGTCTTTTGTGATGCATCAATAGAAGCTCAGGCAGACGAAGGGGTTGGTTGGATGTCATGCAATAGCAGGTAAAGAGTCTCGAGTCAGATTTACAATAAGGAGCTTTGAGGGGCTCAAAATGTGCCAGTGGAGCAGTACATTTCTCCCAGTGCTTCCTACTGAGACAAATTTGGGGTCCCCTTACCTGAATGAGGCAACTATAAATTCTGAAGTTCTGCCTCGGGGCAAGCATAATAACTGAACAGAAAGGTGAGAAAAGAACAATTGTAAAATACTGCTTGTGCTGAGTCCTCTCTAATCATTGAGTAATAGTTAGGTGTGGCTATGAGAAGGGTTTAGGTTTTCCATCATCCACTCAACAATCATAAAGAATACTGCATTCATGGTCCTGCAAAGTCATATGCCGGGATAGATGACCTCTGTCACATGGCTCAGGGCCTTTCTGTTGTTACGGCCGTGGGGCTTGTTTGGGAATGCATTGCTTCCTCTTTGAAAAAAATCTGCTCTGCTGATATGCACAGATGAAACCCACAGCACAGAGCCTCTCTCCTACAGCTGTACAACTGCAACCTAACTTTGCAATTCATAGGGTGCTTCCAAATGTAAAGCTTTTTTTCCTTACAAAAAATAAAATAAGCGACATCACAGTTTTATAATGGAGGGATATCATACCATAATAATATTGGCCTTTTCAAGGCAGTTAAACAGTATCAATGTACATTTGGCTTCCAGAAATGCAATTACAAGGGATAAATGATTATCCAATTTGCTGAGACATTTCGGTGAGTTCATTGGATTGTAGCTTCAATATTAACCACATATTAATCAGAGGACTGTGTAATTCTCAATGCCATTAGTTTGGGCACGAATGGACTCGGACACATGCATAGACAGAAGCGTACTATTGGATATGGATAAAGAATAAGGGTAACTAGTTTATCCTCACTTTTATCTCTCATTTCACAGCTGGGATGATGATTTCTAGAGGTGGCAGGGAACAGTTTTGTGTTAATTGCAGCAAACTGAAAAGAACTGCTTACTTGAGAGTAGAACATGGCTGAGCTAAAGAGTAGGCAAACCATTAAAAGACGCATCTGAATTTCTGACATTTTTCCTGGTGTTACTAGATTCCCTGCACCATCTTGTGCATTTTAGAACTCTGTGTGTGTGCGCACGCACGCGCACACATATATTTTGGTCCCATTCCTATAAGCTGTCAACAGCTTTAGTGACTTGAGATGTGCCTGGTAGAGGTAGTTTATCGTCGTCTATTGTTTTGTTTTGTTCCTCTCTCCCTCTCCGTTCCAATCTGGACGGCAGATGTGGGCTGTTACAAGTAGGAGATAGAGTACTTTCCATCAATGGCATTGCAACTGAAGATGGGACTATGGAGGAAGCCAATCAGCTCTTGCGTGATGCAGCTCTTACTAATAAAGTTGTGCTGGAAATCGAATTCGATGTGGCAGGTATGTCACTCATGAATTTGTCACTCTCTTGTTGCCTTTAACACATGTTCTGCTAGTTTATCATTAGCCTCAGTGCAGGGAAATCCCGTTCCAAAAATGCACCCTGCCCTTCGTAAGAGGAACTGGTAGATCAATGTGAGCTAGGAACAGAGATATGTTCTGGCAGGTTAAATCCATGCATCTATTTAACAAACTCCTCTGCATGGGCATGCATGCTGTGTAAGTGAATAATAATATTTTCTTCAGATAGTTATGCATTTAATTGTAGAGAGAGGTAGTCTATAAAGTGCCACTGTGCCCTGCCTTCTGCCTATGCATTTAATTCATAGGTTCACAACAGTGAGTCACCAATCCTATTAGCTGCTACTAGGGTTTGGATTTGACATGTAAAGATTTCATGTCAGCTTTGGCACAGCTGCCTTTGACCCTTTGAACCTAGCCATACTGTGGCCCTGAATTGTATTTGTGGCTCTACAATATCTGCATATTTCAATAAGTCAACTTTTTCCTAAAATCCCTAAAGCTGTTGGTGACAAGAGTACACTGAATAAACGATATACTATGCTGCATTACAGTTTTTAAGACCAGTAAAGCGCATTCAAGCTAATTTTCTCTTAGGTTCAAAGTAGTTCATCACCATAAATGAAAACTCTGTCCTTCCCTACGCTTACTCTCATCTGTGGTTTGTTTTTTATAGAGTCCGTCATACCGAGCAGTGGTACCTTCCATGTTAAACTGCCCAAGAAAAGAGGTGTGGAGCTTGGAATTACGATCAGCTGTAAGTATGGCTTAGACAGTCGTTACAGCAGCTGGCAGTAGCAAGAACCACTGGCTTCCAATCTAGCTTTTCAGAAGGACACAGTACAGTACAAGAAAATTATTTAGTTTTTAGTGGCATCTACAGGGCTTTAGGCTTGCATCAAACTGAATGGTCCTTGCTTCAAGGAGTGTGGAGTTGAAAAGAAGGAAAAGGGTATGTGACAGATGAGGGAAAGGTAGACGACACAAGTAGAGTGGTCAAGGCAGGATATGAGTCTATCAGAGATGATATATTTTGATAATACAACATTCCCTTATGTATCGACTGCTCATAATTAGTCTGCTATGTGTCTTTTCAGCTAGATAACTGAAGATGCTGTGGTACAGGTAGCACCTGATTCCCGTTCTAGTTCCTCATTCGCTGGATTTGCATTAAAAGTCTTGGTTGAAATCCTCACACATTTTAGATGGCAGTGACCAAAATGCCCCTTGATTTCACTTCTTACTACTTCATACTTTTTTAGATATTGCATTGTAAGGCAGATTACAAAGTGAAACTAAAGTGAATGTTACTAGAGAGAAATGTAAAACCTGAAGTGTTATATGGAGGGGGGGAGCCAGGGGGGCTTATTTGGCATTGGATACATCTGAGGGAAGAAATACCATTAATTTTTAAACAAAAGATTTCAGTGGAATATTTTAAATGGCATAAAATGCTTCTGTTGGTGGGTTTTCTACAACCTCTAGGTATATAGGGCTGGAAGGAGACCCGTACACCATCATTCCAGCCCCCCGTGTGTTTTCAAGTGGTTGTTAACCAAAGAAATTCTCCAAATCACCAGCACTTCCCCTACAATGGGATGTAAATATTTGCCTAAAGTACTTAAGCGCCCCTCAAAACTGTTCTGTTATTTTGATGTTTCGCCCATAGGCTATAATGGGGAATCATGAAAATGCCTGAAACTTTTGTCATTTCTTGCCTGATTCAGATAAACATTGCCGGGATGGTAGCCTCATCTGAGGGCTCTGGGGTCATGCCTGACTCCTTCTAGGGGTGTGAACCCCCGGATCTGCACGCCAGATGAGAGGAGGCTGCTGCTGCTGCCTGGGACTGGTGCTGGGCGCAGACCTCTCCCAGCGCAGGGGAAGATTGATGCTGCCACTGGTCCCAGGTGGCAGGGGCAGCTTCCTCTCATCCAGCACACAGATGCGGGAGCCCGCGGCCCCATGGAGCTCAGCCCAGCAGCGGGAAGTGGGGAGAGCCAGGGCTGCGCTCTACCTCTCGCCACTGGGCTGAGCTCCATGGGGCTGCGGAGCCGCTCGGAGCACAGCCCTGGCTCTCCCTTGGCCTGGGCCATTGGGCTGCTTCAAAACTTGAAACATTTCAAAATGTTTCGAGTACCCTTATTTTGTTTCAAAGCTATTTCAAAGTTTTTTGTTTTGTTTTGATTTTACTGTTTCAAGCTCGAAACATGTTGAAACAGCTTGAAACACGTCAAAACAGCTTTGAAACAAACAACTTGGCGAAATTTCACGCTGCCCTACTGAGTTGTAGCTTGGTCACTGAATGGGTGCAAATAAACGAGGCTTACTGCATTGGTGGCAGTGCCAGACTGGGTAGGGAGACAAGCGTGGCTTAATTGTATGGGGTTTGTTGCATACTGAGCAGGAGTGAGAGGCTGGCACTTGTTCCCTCAGTGGTGGTCCTGGGCTTGGGAGCAAGTCAGTACCGATGTACCCGTTGTCTATCATTCGGATTTCTTTTGTGGAGATGTGAAAGTCACAGAAGTCAGCTTCACCCTTCCGGTCATGAGTGCTGCAGTGGAAGGGTTCGTATTAGTTCTGTGACCGCTGTTACTGTGGAAAAGTATTACAGAGAGTCTCTTCTATTTCTCCCTGGTTTGGAGGGATATGTTGGTTGTGGAGCTTAATTGTTTGCAAAAGCCTCTGTGGTATTCAAAGAGGTGTTGGTGAATGTAACTGCAGAAAGAGATTTTAGACACCCTAATTCAGAGAACAGGCTCATAATGACTTGTCTCCGCATTTTGATTGTCAGAATGTGTGCCATGAAGCATCCGCATCCATTTCAGGCTACTTTCAGTCCTAATGACATACTTAGGCTCCTATAGACTTTGTTTAAATCTCCTCCAGATTAAAATCTATGGCAGTAAAAAACCTAACGATTGTGTTTTATGTGTATTCGATATCCTGACCTCTTAAAAGAAGTTAAACATTTGTTTTTAGCCTCGGGAAAATTCTGGTTGATTAGACAAAGGAAATTTTTCTTAGCCTATGAAAAATGTTTTCCCCAGGGAAAACTTTGTATGATTCACTGTAGGGTGCAATTTTGTTCTTGTTGCTGTTAAATGGGTATTCAATCTGTCATTCATTTTAACAGTACATTAACACTTTATATAGCATATAATTTTGAAACTACTTTATGAACTTTAACCAATCCATCACGGTGCTCCTATTGGAGCACCATAGATGAGTCTATGTTGTGTTCCACTTGAAGCTGACAGAAGCAGAGCCATAGATTGTGCCTTGGCCACGGTTACTAATGGGACCGTTCTCAAGGCCAGGGTTAGAACTTGTGCACAGACAATATCTTTCATGTTAATAACAGGTCCACTAGGGATATATTGACCAATCGGAACTGGCCAAATCGTATTTTCTCTCTGGTCTGCCTTCCCCGTTAAAGTTGCCGCTTTAATTATGAATTGGGAACTGTTCCACTCTGGCACTTTTCCGGAAGCAAAATATTCTGTCATGGTCCAGCGTCTAAAGATTTTGAAAATAAATAGATATGCGATGGCATAAATATCCTGCTAGAAGCATTTATAATTTATGAACCTGCCATTAAAGTTAATGAATGATAGAGGAAGAAGCCAGTGTTGTGTATTTTATTTTGAATGCTACTTCCTTGTCATTGATTCAGGTTTACCTTTTTTTTCTCCTTTCACATATAGGTATCCCTAGATTATTGGGCTTTTTTGTTTCATTTTTGGTTTCCCCCCTCTTTATGAATGTTTGCTTTCATAAATGCACTCTGATGGCATTATTACAATTTGTTTAATTACACATGGGCAAAACATTGCTTTGTCTCAATCAATAATGAAAGGCATTTATAACCGGAGGAAGCGCTGATGCGTGCACTGTGTGCTCACGCTCCTAGAAGGGGAATAATTTACCAATACGAGTCATTATGCATCCTATTAAAAACACAAAACGGACATGTGTTTTGAGCCTCTTCATCCATCATATTGTAAACAGTGAGATAGCCAGAATCGTAGCGGAGGTGGCAAGAGACCGAAAGCAATTTATAAAAAGTAAACAACGATATCGATCATCTCGCCTTTTTATCACTGCCCAGTCACCACAGCCAAACGCTGGTCTTATTTTGAGTTCTTTCCCCCACAACATCCTCCTCCTCACTTCACCAACTGTTGATTTATGGAGCCTGCTCTTGGCCCCCGGAGTAGCCCTTAAAATGTCTTCTGTGCTGCTAAACGCACTGAAAAGTATAGTTTAAAGTTGAAAATATATGGGCCTTGTCTACCTGAGAAAATAGTGCAGTTTGAACTAAATTAGTTTGCCTCGGCATTCGTAAACCAAGATAAGAGTGTCCGCAGCAGACCAGTGTGCCCCTTTCAGTAAATCAGTTTGCATCTCTCTGTATAGATCTATCTGTTTTAGTTGCTTTCTGTGATCCTCGTTTCTGGAGCAGCTGAACTGTTTCTCCCATTTTTGCAGCAGGAAACTGAGGCACAGAAAGGTTTTATCTACAATACAAAGCTGCAGTGCTTTATCTGAGCTGGCAGAGTATAGTTAAAGCCCATGAAAGCCAGCCGTCTAGCTGGAATAGATATACAACAATATAAAGGTGCTCTGTTACTAGTACAGGTATTCTCATGCACGAAGAGATTGCAAAGGAACCTTATATTTGTCCCTGGTAGGGCTTTTATTTAATAAACAAAACAAAATGGATTCCTTGGTGATTTGAGGCTCAGGTTTTGGACCAGTCTTTCAGCTGATCCAGTGAAATCAGGACAGCTTTATTACATAGGCAAAATAATGCTTGTTCAACAAAGGATCCTGGCCACCACTTTACCAGTTGATAGGTGCTAACAAAGCAAATGAAGCAACCAGAGCAGCAGAAAGGGGATCAGTGCAATTGGTGATCAAGCTTCCTTTTTTGGCTTTATAGTTTCCTTCTGCTGCCTATGCACGGGCCTAGCTCCTGCCTAAGCCCCTCTGGGATCCAGAAAGCAAGGGAGAGCAGTGCTTATGTGCCCTTAGGATCCTGATCAGGCAGACAGGCTCAAAGCATGCCTAAAATGATTCTTGCCTCTGAGAGCTTTCTAAATATGAGACAAAAGATGAGAACAGACTGATAGGGAGGCGTGAGGAAGCACTGAGATATATTGGTTAGCTCTGCTTGCCAGCCATTGGCAGGGGGGACTTTTAAGTGGGACAATGATGTGGCTTGGTAGATGTGCACAGGAGGCTCCTCTCACAGTTTTTGTGAACAGCCTCCAAAGACACAGATCACCTAAGATGCATCTTTGGGTGTCTTGCCATACAATGCTACCTTCTATCCCCCTCCCTCCCACACCCCCCTCACCTCATCTTTCAGGTTGCCATCAAAAACAGGATGGCAGGTCTGGTTAAATGAAAACACGTTCTTGAGAACCTTCTTGGAATAGGCTCCTTTCTCTCTTCTCTCTCTCAAAACACTGTGAATTGAAAAAGGGGCCAAATTTAACAGTAGTGAGATATAACAGGGTCATAATAGAGGTCCCCTGTTATGGTTGGTTTCGTGGTGGAGAGAGGTCACTACTCGAGTCAAGAAATGAACTGTTTTTCCTCTTCACCTTTTCTATCACTCAGTGAATTAGAACAACCAAACAGCCTCTCAGTTTGTTTGACTTCCAGCTGTAAATTGAACTAGAGAGCACTCAATCTGCAGATAAAAGATGCATGAAATGAAAAACGTGCATCAATGGGTTGTCAAAGAGATGCTGTGAGGACAGCTCCCTTAGGTTCTCCTGCACTCAGCAGAAACACTGCTACCGCACTGTCGGATCAATCAGGTTTGATTCTTTCCCGTCTGCCCTGAATATTATGCTCAACCCAGTGAGGCTTGAGCACAGCTTGGCCACCTTTTATACAGTGAAATATGGAACGGTTTGATCAGGCAGGGAAAGTACCTCCTTAAAGATGACCAGCAAAGTTTTTTGGTGTCCCCCTCCCCCCCCAGCAACCCACATAATAGTACATATGTTCATACGTTTTTAAACTTGTAAAATACACTTATTATAATGTTGGGGATTTTTTGTCCTATTCCTTTGGATTTTGCTTTGGATTCTTTAATCTCAGAAGCTCATGCAAATTCAGTTGCTGTGAAATAGTGACATCACAAACCTTATGGGCACGTTAATCATTGGCTGTAATCTGAGATGCTCGTAGACTGTACAACTTTTGCCCTCCCATGCACACTCTTCGCTGCAAGGCACTAATCATGTCAGCTGAGGCCATCCAGCAGCTGTAACCAAGGCGGGATAGCAGGGTATAAGTATGGAGTGTGACCAAGTGACAGAAGAATGCTTGTGGCAAAAGGCTGCTACATGAATAGCAATGAGGTTACGAAGGGGCGATTCATCAGCCCTTTCTGGGATTTTCTAAATAGGGACCACAGCCTATTTTTGAAAATATAACTGACCATAAAATTTCAGGCTTTTCCAAAAATGAGGGAGATATTGGGTCTCCCTTGACTCCAGGTCTCAGATGTGCAAAAGATGTTCGGCTCACCTTTCACTGAAGCACCTGTCTGTCTTGTCAGAAAACAGAAGTTCAAGTCATAGCATTGAATGTGTTCCTACCTTGTCTAAATAAAATGTTGTCTTTTCTCTGGGTTTAGCTACTCAGGTGGATTTGTAACCATCCCTTCCTGTGCTGTCAGTGGCTGTTTCCATTCTACCAAATACCTGAAGCTTGGGGGAAATGGCTTAAATGCCACCAGGGTCTAATAGATAATTTCAGCACTATAAGTGAAATCACAGCCCCACTGAAATCAAAAGCCTTTAACTTGAATGGAGGATGGATCTCACTGCAGCTGCATACTATATGCTGTAAAGTTCGAAATGTACAGGTCCACATTAGACAAGTGTATCTAACATACTATATTTTCTTGCATGCAACATGCACCTTTTGCCCCGCCCCGGCCAAAAAAACCCAAAAAACCAACAAAACTGCTCGTGGAAATTGGACTGTCTGTTATGTGAGAAATATGGTAAAAGTAGGTTCTGCCACTTGCCTGCTAAAATCCAAAGTAGAATCTGCAGCCAGCCACAGGGAGGAGAACAATGCAGAGGCTCTGCTCTCTGGTTGCTGCTGCTCAGTTACTACAAGGAAAGATTTTTTTTTTTTCCATTCTGCCTTTCAAAAACAAGATGCACATTATATTCTGAGCCACATATGTAAGAAAAATGGCATTTAATTAAGCTGAACCAAAGGAAAGGGGGGTTTCCATAGTCACACTTCTATTTGCCTGAACATGACAGAAACTTTACCACGGTGTAACCCCACTAACCAACACTTAATTACAGGCGCTAAACAAAGAGACGAGGCTCAGTTAAGTCCTGAGCAACATATGCTTGAGACAGGTTTTGCAGGTTGGGAATTAAATGAAGATAAGACAAACTGAATAGTTGGTTTTGTAAATTTATGGTGCAGAGAAAATGGTGATCTTTTAATGACCCAAATAGGGCCAGTCTGGCCCACAGCCTTAAAAGGTTGCTGACTGTTGTTTTAATAGATTACATTAGATCTGTGCGCTTTTCCTTCCTATTGCTATCTTATGAACTAAGTGAGAACATAGAATTGCAGATCTTGACAGAGGAAGTAATTCCTGGTCACCACCATATACAAACTGAGGGCCAAAACTTCCACTTTGTTCTGAGCGTGGGGTCATGTGAAAGTAAATCTAGTGTTATGCCATTGAGAATTAGACCTGGGCTTAAGCTCATGAAAACAATGCTGCAGTGCAGCTACAGACGTCTCTCTGACATTTGCTGCTGAGGTTAGGTTAGGGATATTAAGAGTGGCTACAGTTTTGAGATGTAGAGTTCACAGAAGCAGGTCAAACCCAGTGTTTAACTGCAGAGGTATGAGTCGTATGTCACCACAAGCTACTGGTAGACCCAGCAGATTTCCAGGTTGACTGCTCATTTATTCAGAGTTCCCAAATCATCCTGTGCTATAAGATACTCAGGAAACAAGCCCCACATTTCTGCCATCTGCTGCAGTCAGGTCACCCCCTTGTGTTGCTCACCTTGAATAACCATCATGCTTTCTGAAGGGTGCATGCATCTTGGTTAGACCTTTGCAGAGATCAGAAGCTGGTGCCCTTTTACACTTGGTTCCACCCCTTGCTCCAAAGGAAACTGAAAGAAACCAGCTGGGTAGTGTAGGCAGGAAGTAAATGTCTAGTGGGGTTAGCCCCTTTTATTCCAGGTTTATCCGATAAATTCTGTGTGAAACTCTGCTGTTGCCAAACTAGGGCAAATTCCCTCTCCTTATAACTTCCTTTTCTTCCTGTTCAGTGCTACAGGGTGATAGAGCCTATACCAAATGTTATACACATGCAGAGTTTTATTGACTTAAATCTCTTTTGCAGCTGCAAGTAGAAAGCCTGGTGAACCTTTAATTATCTCTGATATCAAGAAGGGGAGTGTAGCACACAGGTGGGTACAGTCTTTTGCTGTCTGACAAACCCATCAGAAAATATCCTATTCCTTCATGAAGGGGTGGGGAGAGGTCCACAGAGTTGAGGTCTGAACTTTGATGTGGCTTTGAACTCTGCCAGATCCAGAGGTTTGTCAGTTCATGATAAAGTCTAGGTTTACAGATTCTTTCATGACCCAGCTCTGATGATGGCTGTGGTGCTCAGCCAGCAGACAAGCTGGTCCCAGCTCCAGAACCAAGGCTTTTTAGAAGATCCAAAAGTACAGAGATGTTTACCTCATTTCTCTCTATTTAAAGGCAAAACAGGTAGCAAGGGGAATTTCTCACACCCAATCCATGAGTGTTGGTTCCTGTGAACTGCTCAGTTGTGAGTGAAAAAGTGCATACGTGAACACAGCACCATTCCCTGAAGAAATAGAAATCATTTAATAGGATCGCAACAAAGAATATATGCATATGGTCTAGGAATGGCTCTTTTCAAAATGACCACCTCATTTCAAACTCTTGTAGGAGAGGTTTTCAGTGTGGATGACTAGAGCGGTCCAGACCAAACAGGGTTCAATTTTTGAAAGGGGGTTGTCGGCTGAGCCCTGCTGAATCAACTTCCCGCAGCTTCAAAAAGGCTTAAGTGCTCACCTCCTCAAACTCCAGCTTTTGCCCTGCATCAAACCTTGTGGCCCAACTCCTTACTTGGGATGTCTTCTGGGGAAGGGAGAAATGAAAGAAGCCACTGATGCAATGAATTGTGAGGACGGAGCCCAAAACTGTCAAAAATGACTCAGGCCCTTTGTTGTCCACCTTCTGAGAGACCTTTTAAAGATCCGCAGCGCTCTTTCCTGGGTCAGGCTCAATGATCTAATAAGTCCCTTCTGACCCTGAAATCTATGAAATCTGATTTCCAGGAGAGAGTGAGCATGAGGTTCTCTTCTGGTGCTTTAGGTAGGGTGCAAGTTACCTGTTTTGAGTTGATATGAATATATTTGCACAACTCTAGATGCATACAGGTACCATGCAAATGTTTTTTTTCTAATCCTCAGCTGCCCAAATTCTATTGCCCCTGGTGGGGGGTGGGTTTCTAGGAGAAGATCCAGAGTGGTAAAGGCAATATTATTGCCTCTGTTACTGAAATGAATGAATAGCAAGATCTGAAAGGCTATTATAAATGTTCTCTTTCCTTCTCCCTCTTCTTTCCCCGTCCTCCCCTTCCCCCCACTTCCTTTCCTTCTTGTGCAGAACTGGAACCTTGGAGCCAGGGGATAAGCTGTTGGCCATCGACAACATCCGACTTGACAACTGCTCAATGGAGGATGCCGTGCAGATCTTGAAGCAGTGTGAAGACCTGGTCAAATTGAAGATTAGGAAAGATGAAGATAACTCTGGTATAGTTACCCCAGTGCAAATTGCTGTCTGACCACATTAATGGCAGTTCCCTATAGCTAGCACAAACAAGTAAAGATAGCCTGCACAGCTTGTCTGGTGACTGGCTTCCAGTTGATTATGGACTGTTTCTGTTCTTCTCTTTAAAGTGGCCTGGACATTAGAAATCCCATTCTGTCCAAGCACAGCACGTGACCTCAGGATTTTGCCTCTAAAAGGCATCTTTCCCTACTGCCTGTCTATTTAAAAGAAAAAAAAATCATTCCGCATCCCTGTTTCCTCTTCCAGATGAACAGGAGACAACAGGTGCTATTATCTACACAGTAGAACTGAAGAGGTATGGTGGCCCCTTGGGAATCACTATCTCTGGAACAGAGGAACCTTTTGATCCAATCGTTATTTCAGGCCTGACCAAACGAGGGCTGGCGGAAAGGTGAGGTACATGGGAACCCCGGCAGGGCAGAGGTTTATAGTGAAACTGGGAGGGGATTGTGATCTTTTGCCAGACTTAAAGAAGCATTGAGGGGAGGTTTTTCTTTGGTCTTAATGTATCCTTAACATTTGCTGGATCTATACAGTCCAAGTACTATCATACCCCTACACCAGCTATGTCAGTGCAGTGGCTGCAGTGAAGACCTTAGGCCTATGTACAGGGTCACTGTACCATTAGCACCTGACCTATTAGCTTGAATATCATCCCTGAAATCTCATTTAGATCCAGTAGTCAGTGAAGGGAAGTATTTTGTGTGCTTGGGGACAAAGAATCTCACGCAGAGTTGCTGGGCAGGAGATGAGGAGGATAACGTTGCATTTTGGCTGTTGTGCTGGGGCTGAATTGGGGTTTCAACATCAAGCTCAATTGGGATTCAGCCACTGTTAGATGAGGTAGTCTCTCACCAAACGCTGCTGATTTTTAGCTTGTAAGATGAGATAGGGTGTGTGGGTCTGAGTGTCTGATTTAAATAACTAGGATGTTTCTAGATTACTCAGCGTATGCAGTGGGGTTGACTCATACCTTGTATCTTAATTAATCTCTTCTTATTACGGATGAGCAGGAAAGCCCCTTTTCAGTATGCACTGCTCGGCAGCCTCCACTGCTCGGTGGGACACAGCACCCTCTACCGCCTGAATTGCAGAGCTCCCGCAAAAGCAAGCACAGGTCCCCAAAGTTCCTGAGCAAGGAAAGTGGACAGGTGCTAGGGATCAGGGGATACACATCCATGCATCTATTCAGTGCTTTTTCCTTCTGCAGTTAAGTGTTCAAAGGAAGTCAATGTATTATTTTCTGCTTACCTCCGACTTCCCTTTTCCACTTTGCAGGCCTCCGTTAAATGTTTCCAGCAAATGCTTTCCTTTTTACAGTAAGAAATCACTTGTGAGAGGATAAAGTAACTGCCTTCCAATGGTTATTTCTAGCTACGTATTTTAAGCTTTTTTTATTGCTGCCCATCCGTGTGGTATCTTCTCTGAAACAATAGTAGCGAAGTCCCTGGTGGACTGCTCTGGTATTTCTCCCATTGTCAGGGTAAGCCTTTCTTTGCTCTCAGACCCTGCTTCCTTCTTTTCCTCTGTACAGCATTTCTGGCTGTTCATTTTTTACCCAGAAAGGTTCACTGATGGCTGGTTGTTAGAGGACCATAGCACAGGGCAGGCCAGGGCTGCTGCAATGGTGAATTTGATCACTAGTAAAGTGACATGTCTTAAGATATAAAAGCCTTTGAGAGGAGAAATGGAATCGTGTAATGCCTTCACTGTAGCAGTCTAGTAAATGAATTGTAGAGTCATAAAGAAGTCGGGCTGGAAGGGACCTCTAGAGGTCACCTTAGTCTAACCCCCTTCCGCCTGCTGCCTGAGGCAGGATCATCCCTACGCAAATCATCCCATACAAACCGTCATCTAAACTCTACAAATGGTGCCCATGCAGAGCAGCAGCACAGGTGCAGAATAAGAGATGCCATGTAGAGTTGTCAGGGTAATGTTGGATCCGTATAGGAAAGGATTAGAATGAAATTTTCCAGGAGATCAAGTGGAAATTTTTGTTCAGAGTTGCTCTGCCCTGTGTTCCCCCTTCTGGTCCTGACCTGATAAGAAGTGCTGCGAAGTCATGAGCAAGGAGAGGCACTGCTGCATCATTTTGGGGAGAGGAGTTGGGACAGGAGTGCTGGATTCCAAGTATTCTGACCTCCTGGCCTAGCCAGTAATCCATCTCACCTTCCCCTTCAGCACAGCGCCATTGGAAAGCTTCCAGGCTCTGGGAAATATCATTTAGATTTATAGAGAACTCAAAATTAGACCCAAACCTGCTTTGGCAGGAGCACAGCACGTAGCTCAACAGAAATAATAACACTCAGTGGATGCTTCCCCGTGTGCGTGTAACAATAGAGACATTGTGACCACTTTGTGGAGCAGTTGGGAGGCAGTCGAGACTGCAACTGCAGCTGATTTCTTGGTAACCGGGAATGCAGTGTCCTCCAAGCTCTGCCATGTGTGTCAGGCTGGGTGATGAGCTGTCTGGGCTTAAAGAGCCCCAGCTTCTAGTGAATAGTTTTATCTCAACCTTGAGCATTTTTTTGTTGCTGCAGATACCTGATCTGATAGAAAACTACAGAGGATTCAGGATAATGGGGTCACTGTCAAGCAGCAGCTCTCTCCCATTATTAATCCTTGTACACATTATCAGGCCTGTCCAAGGGCGGCCACTTTCTCTTGGTAACATGATGCTTGCCTCCTGTCTAAACACAGATGCATGTGGTGAGATCTTATAGTACAGCAGCACTGTTTCCATGAGCTTCTCAGTGGCCAACTTCAAGCCAGGCCAGAAGTTGCACGTCGGCTGGCAAACTCTTAGGCAGGCGTTCCAGGTACTCTCCACTCAAATGAACAGGCCCACTTCAGAGCACTGCTAGATCCATGACCCCTGCCTACACAAATGCACCCACCAGGCCCGTGCTCTGGCAATAATCGCATCCATTTAGAGAGAGACGAGGAACAAAAGCTCTTTGGGCTGTTTTGTATATCTGCAACATTAGGTTTGATACTGGCTGCAGGAAATTGATAGTTGTGGGTTAGCTCCTGCTTGATATCCCCCTCCTTTGCACAAATGCTCAAGAGAAAGTCTACTTCAGAAGCCTCTTGGGAGGCAGGAGGGGGGAAGGCTTTGGACAGGCCCAGCCCCACACATAGGGAAACCTTTCTTGATCACTTTGAATAACTCCACCTAGGTCTCAAAGAGAAAAACCTTGCTGTGTGTGACTGTTTTCCTCTACTGAGTCATAGCCTTGTGATTATTGTACTGTAGTTATGTTCTCCCAGTTGGGCTTGCTCCTGTTGTGGGGGAAAGAGGAAGGGGAAATTTGTTCTCATTTGCGAATCAGTGGTGGATATACTTGCTAGAAGTGGTCTGTAAACATTGCAACCACTGTCAAAAAGGAAGCATTGGCTACAATATGCCACCATTAATATAAAATAAAAATGAACCATATAAATTAAACTTTTAGGCCATTTATCTCCAGATCCAGTTTGATCTATAATTTATTTGAATGACAGAAATGTTGTTCCTGAGGGCTTTCCAGTGTGATTTTCATGGAGTTCGAGTGACATCTAGTGGCCAGTTGTGGAAGCATGCCTGCATTGTGAATGGGACCTTTTAGGGAGGGGGGCCATTAGCTGCTCTCTTCTGCAGGAAAGCAAAAATATTTGTTTCTACGGTAACTGTGATCAAGTATAATTTACTCAATGAATGGAAGCGACCTAGCTGAGAGGAACTGCAGCTCTGACTGGGCAATGTGATGACCCAGACTTGCAGCTTTTTCAGATTCAATTATGTGAAAATTCCTTCTAAGTGAAATTGTAAAGCTACTGGAAGAAGAACCTCTGCTTTCTTCTTTACCATTAGGAAGCCTTAATGCTATTACGTGAAGCAAGAACCAGCAAGCAGCTACAGCTAAACTGCCAGTTTTGTGACAAGTATGTTCTGAATTACCCACAATTACCAGGGTTTCCAGCCAATGCAAGTTGTTGGCAGACATGAACCAAATGTGCATCACTGGTGTAAATGAGTAATGGAATAACTGAGACAAGAAGTGTGAGAATTGGTATGATCCCTTATCATGCCTGTAGCATGTAGTCAACAAGCTTAAATTAACAGGAGCTATTGCTTTCTGGATCTCAGAATTTAATAATGGCAAACATCACTTTGACAAGGAGTACAATTAAATTTTCTCTGGTATAAGCTTAGCAACGTGCTCTGGATTCAGCAACGTACTTGCCCTTTGTTGCTAAGTCCATGCTTAAAGTTGACTCAACTTTCTTTGCTAATTCTGAGTTCTTTTTGTGAATCTGGCACAAACACTACTGTGAACTAGTGTCAATATTGTATGCACAGATACCTGCTTAAATCATGCATACCAGGAATCCTTGTGTGGTTGTCATACAAATTTGATTGGGTTATTTGGAGCTTTCAGTTCAGAAAGCTGAATGACAGGCATCACAATATATTTGCATTTGGCATGGTGACTGGGATATACATGCATGTAATGTCTGAAAGAGGACATTCAATTCCATGTAATGTTAGATGTTCAACTACAATGTGCTGAGCACACTCGGTGCACAAAGGAATCAGTGGTCCATACTCCGTTAAAGTCTGGTGACCATTTCTCCAGTACTTCTAGTGAGCTCTCAGTGGTCCTTATCTTGAAGGAAGACTGCTGTTTCTAAGTTTCTGACCATGTCTTTTCTCTTTAGGACTGGAGCCATTCATGTAGGTGACCGGATATTAGCTATTAATAATGTGAGCCTCAAGGGCAAGCCACTGAGTGAAGCCATCCATCTACTCCAAATGGCTGGAGAAACTGTAACACTGAAGATCAAGAAACAAACTGAAAGTAGGTGCAAGAGACTTCGCAACCCCTATTGAAAGGACACACTAGAACCAGAATAGAAAGCAAGTAATGGTATCTGCTGCTATGTTAGTATGCAGGTTTAATTTGCACAGTAGTGCTCTGTTATCTAAGGTCAAAATGTACTGCAGAGACTGTATATCTGGCCTCCAAAGGAAAGGTTGGGAGGAAATATTAGTTTTGTTGGGAAAAAAAAATTACTAATAACAAAATATATATTTAAAATAAAACAATACGAGGAAACACAGTCAGTCTAAGAATCACCTCTCTTTCTCCAAATACCAACCTATGGGCATTTAAAGGAGTGTGTACCAGTCTACAACAGGAAGAAATTAGATAGAATTCCTACTTATTTATAATATGTTTTTCATAACAGCACTATAGAGCAGTGACTTCACAGTTTTCCCTGAAGGTGTTTCACACAGCAGAAAGGGAGAATGAAGCACTTTAAAAATAGAAACATGTGGGTTTTCTTTTTGAATAAAACTATACAAATTAGCAAGAAATGCCAGGCAGTCCCTGGGAAGAAAAAGCCTGCTTCTTAATTCAGCTTTTGGAAATGGGCTAGGTTTCATGCTGGCTGTTGTCCTGTTTAAAGGTCCTAAGATCCTCTTCAAAGCCACCTGCTTTTGTTTTAGGATCTCTTCCCCAGGCTGTCTTTCCTAACTACCCCCTCCCTGCAGCTTGGCAGTCTTGCATCCTGATGCAGCACTGAAGGGAAAGGAGGCCCATCCAGGGTAGGTGGGTCACTTGTAAAAATAACTTAAGGTTTATTGTTCCTAGGCATGGGGTAATCAATCAGGGTAGGATTAAATTTTTTATATATTCATATAAAACTTCTTCCCAGATGCCCCTGCCAATTTTCAGTCAAACTCAACCCTTCACAAAGTCTCATGACCTATCTCCAATCCTTCTTCTCCTCCTCCCTCTGTTAATCTTCATTTTTGTACTAAACCTTGGTACCTCCTAGACCTTCTACTTCTTCCTTCTTTCTAGTTCTTTGGGAAGTAGGAAGTGCCCAAATCTCCAAGGAAGTCTACACACGTGGGAAGTCATGTCTGGATTTGTAGGTTCAAGTTGTCTGGAGAAATAATTACGATACCCCTGTCTTACATGGCACTAGTTATGCATAAATCTCAGTGTTGTACAAAGAAATTTAGTATTGTTGCCCCCAATTTGCAGATGAATCTGAGGCTTGAAGAGGGAGGTGCCTGTCTGAAAGGCAAAACTGTGGCCAGCTGAAAACTGGTCTTAGGTCTGTGTATTGTCCACTATGCTCAATTTTGTAGCCCTTCTCCAAAATAAGCATTGCTTCCTGTTGCCTCTTGGTGGAAGCTCTCTGTAAACCACTAACATGATTGAAGAGATGCAAGCATCAGTGAAGTTCTCATTAACCAGTAAGAATGAATCATGAGTAATTGGAATTTCAAAGTAATCTTAGGTTAAGCATGGTGAGCAATCCTATTAATGTTTGGGAAGTGGGGACTTCTTAAGGGTGCTTAACTTTGCTTGGCAAAAGAATTTGTCCTCATTTGATGAGCACTGCACACTTGTAGAGGGGCCTCCATTCCTGCTGAAGCTCTGACCGTAGAAACCTGAGAATGGGAGGTGGGAGTGATGAAGCCCGACGGGCTGCCTAATTAATGAGGCCTTAAAATGTTCGCTACAGATAAATGGCTGTGCTAAGAAACTGATCCCATCAGTAGAGTATGCTTAATAAAAAGGCCTGTTATCTCTAAAATGAAATACAGAGGCCTCTGAGCTGGGGCATTCAGATCATAATCCAGGTTTCCATGTCTCCAAGCCCTGGTCTGGGGAAATAGTTGGATTAATTTTGTATTTGCAGAAAGTAACCAAGTGTCAGCAGGGGATTGTGAAATTATACATGGGGTTTAAGGCCTTGTCTGTACCATGCTGTGCAGATTTGGCTAAAAGGTTTTAGGGGAACCTTTCTAAAATAACATAAAAATTCACTGTCTGTGTCAGCAAACTCTGTTAGACACTTGCTGCTGGAAATGGTTCTAATCCGAGTAATATGAAAACAGGTTTCCTAAGAAGTGGAAAAAGTTAGCTGTCCCTTCCAGCTTTGCAATAATGTCACTGGAGGCGGTTTCAGTCAGTGGTGGTCTATAGTAAGCCTCAGGAGTTTGCTCAGGCTTTTGGGTTTGCTGGGGGGTGGCGTGGGAAATGTTGGTTGGCTGGTTTTGTTGTCTTCCTCTGAGACACTGGGACATTGATCACAGCTAAGATTGGGGACGTTTTAATTGAAGTGCCCTAAAACTCCTGCTGATATTAAAAACGCAGAGGTTCCTAGCTACAGAGTCTTGCTTTTCTGCTCAACATTATACTGAAGCAGATGCATATATAGAAGGGCATGTGTATATATACTCCTTTCTCAGGAAGCCTTGATGCTCTAAACAGTCTCTTAAGAAGATCTGCAAGACCCATAGTAAAAGGTGACTAGCTAGTGCCAAGTTTAGTGCCTTGGGGGATAGGAAGTTTGAAGTTCAGTGAAAATTTATTTCATAGGAGACCTGGTTTTCAAGGAATAAGGAAGGGGATATCTTCACTTTGACTTGCTCCAGTGTCTGAACATAACTCCCCGTAGCCCATCACCTAAGGAAATGTGTTTATCAGAACACATCTTCAGTTTCTGATCATCTTCATCAAGTAAAATGTATCCCACTTGTACTCGGAAAAATATGAAAGCACAAGCAATGTGTTTTGGTTCCAGAGTCCTATCCCAAGAAGTCAGGGAGCATAAATGAAGCGAGTGACCCAGAAGATGAACTGACCGACTCTCAGAAAACTAGCAAGCTCTCTGAGATCTACTCCACCACAATCCCGAGTGTGGACAGTGCTATGGAATCCTGGGACGGCTCGGGCATCGATGCCGGGTATGGAAGCCAAGGTGAGTTTGTGTCCGATGGATGTGTGAGCCAAGCCAAGTATAAGGTGAGCTGTCTTAGCCTTGCCTCGAACTCACAGAGAGTCTGAGCTCTAAATAGATGTACATGACTTGTTCATCCTGGGGGGCACTGAAGCGTTGAACTACCATGGGTCATTTATGTGGACTTTCCTTAACAACTATGTGTAGAACTAAGGGGTTCAATAACTAGCCAGCATTTGGTTGAGTATCCAAGCCAGTCCTGAATTCCCAGTACTAATTCTAGTATTGTGTTGCACTTATGGTCCTGCTTTGAGCAGGGGGTTGGACCAGATGACCACCTGAGGTCCCTTCCAACCCTCGTTTTCTATGATTTCTGCTCTTGCCTGAGAACCTCAAAGCATTTTACAAAGGTGACTTAATGTTGCTTCTGATTCGCAAGATGGATAAACTGAGGAAAAGAGTTTAAATGAGTTGCCTGGGGTCAAAACAGAAGATGAGTGGCAGAGTTGGAAATAGAATCCTGCTTTTGCACCGGAGGATGGGGTTTTTGCATCTGTTTAAATATTTGCCATAGCCTGTAGTAAACAAGACATTTGAAATCCATACGCTGTTCATGTAACTAGTAGCATTTTGCTTCTCTGCACAAGGAATAACTCAGTCCCTGAAGTATGACTGTAACTTCTGAATTTTCTACCCTTCACAGATACATCAGTTTCTTTCTGTATCAAGGAAAACCATATAGCTACATTAGAATTTCCCCTTAAACACTGGGCCAAAGAGTTAAACCAGCGCATAATGCAGTTGACCACCACCAGTGAGACAATGGAACAGATATCAGAGGAGAGAAGGACACAAGGGACCATGGGCAGAAATCAGTACTGGGGTTGTAAAGCAGGAGCCTTATTGAGTTTGGCTGCTTTCCTGTTTTAAACAGAGAACTCCAAAATCATTGGTGAGGGGATTTGAGTCATAGTAACAGATTTTTAATGGCCAGTAAAGCATTTGACATGGTCTCAAAACCATTAAATAGAAGCCAAGTTGGATTGGCTCAGAAGAAAAACAGTGAAAGCCAGAGTAGCATGAGGCCTGGCCTGGCCTAGCCTATGCTCCAGCAAAGCTGTGAGTATGTCTGTGTCAAAAGTCCCTGTGCACCAGCTGAACTCTCTGTCCTGCCAGCACAGTTACTTCAGCTTTGCTCGGGGTGTAGCAAAGCTTCATGTGGCCTCTGGGGTCCCTTTGGCTGGATGGAGCCACATGAACCTACCCAAAAGGCCTATGCACGTATGTGCTCTGTCGCTTTGGTGGTGAAAGCCACTGTCTGCTGCCTCAAGCTCTGGCAACAGAGCATGGTAAGAGTAGACACAGCCTGAGAACAGCCAGTTGGGTAATGGGATGTTATAGGCGTGAGCTTCCCTCCCACCTCAATGAGCTGAGAAAGGAGCCGGACAGAGCCACACCAACATGTTGATGCTGGAGGGACTGATTCTGGGTCTGTGCTCCATTAGTTTGAACCATTGCTCTTGTTTGTTATGAGAGCATGAGGAAAACAACCAGGATGGCAGCCTTCAGAGGAGCCCCTTGGCCCCCAAAATAGTGCAGTTTATACGTCTGTCAAATTGGAACTTAGCACTTTATCTGTAAAGCAAAACCAAGCAACTGCAAACCAAGGGACAAGGAGTTCTGCTCATATGTCTGTGCCCCTAAAAGGGAACTTGGCTGCAAGGCTTTTGTGCTCCTTGTGTGCTTATAATACATTGTATCGTGTGGTACTGACCTGGCTGAAGTGAGCGAGGAACGCTGAGAGATGCAGAGGGATGCTTTGAAGTAAGCGCTTGCTAAACAGTCTGGTTGGCAGATGCATGGGATTTAGTAACAGTAAAGAGCATCTCCTTGCACACAGTGCAGGCAGTGAGCAGGCTTGCTCATGCCCGGGGCGCTGGGGTAATGTTATGAGGGGTAGCTGCACGGCGCACTCTGCAGATTCAAATAAACATCCTGTGTGTTTCAGCTCCACATGCCATTCAAAGCTGTTAAATGGACAAAATAAATCCTCCGGGAGAAGCATATGGGCAAGCTGGTGGCAGCCGACTGTGCTGCAACTGTATCACAAGGGGGCACCACTGCTGAAAGAAAGACCTTTTTGTGTGTGGGGCTGAATAGAGGGAGACGGCTCTGTTGATGCCACCTGCGTGAGAGCCAGATACATCCATGTGTTTCCCTCCAGGCCCGCGCAGCCCTGGGAAATGCAGCCCCCTACCAGCATAGGGGTTTGAGTAGGAAGACCCAGTTGTTCTGACGCGGTGATGTTCTCAGTTGTTGTAAGACCCTGGCAAGCTTGTTTCAGAACAGCCTAACCTTTCTGCACATGGAGAACACTCAGCTGCAGAAAATAATGGACCATGGCATTTTCTTAGAAAATGCTGGCATTGTCTCTGGGTATTTCCATTGCTCTTGGCTGCTTGGGAGGTCAAGTCTCCTCTAATTATGTGTTTCTCTGCTACCTCTTCCTGTTCACTTGGCAAAGCATGTATGGCTTGTAGTGTGCAAGTTTTCTTGGAAAGGCTCTGAGGCTTTCCCTGAAACATTGAATAGACAGGGGGCAGAGGAGGTGGGTGGGGAATACAAAATCTGTTTATTTCCATTGTGGACAGCATTTGAATGGCTAAGTAATGCTGTGTTTGGAAAAATCTGTCTGTGCCACTTTGGCCCATTTGAGACCTGCGGTGCGTTGATACTTACTGGTGCATCCTAACTGTGTACCTGAAATAATGTACTGTGGTGTCAAAATAAATGTTCCTGGTTAAAGGAACAGGGGATATTCTTCTATTGTCATTCTCATGATGTGAAGGGAAGTGGGATATATGCTTATTATGTACATATGAGACCAGATCACTTTGAGCTAGCACAATGCACTTTTACTGCTCTTTGCGTGTGTGCGTGTGTGTGTGTGTGTGTGTGTGTGTGTGTGTGTGTGTGTCTGTCCACCATTACATTATATATTGTCATATGTAATACACTATATCTCCTAGTACTTGCCATTGTCAGAAACAAGATCCTGGGCTATATGGACCCTCAGTCTAACCCAGTATGGCAGTTATCATATAATACATTTCCTTAGACTGCCTCCTGACCTTTGGGTCCCAGTCCTGCCACGATCTCTTTGCAGGAGCAGAACTGTGGCACTTGTTGCTGGATCTGAGTTTGGTCTCTCCACAGAAAGGTTCACATTTCTGCCACAAATTTTCCCTGATCTTGGAGATTTTCTTGGTACCAGCCAGGGTACCATGATTATACTCCTCTGTAGGAAAGTATTCTCTTGTTTCATGTACAGGGACCTATTCAGTAAGAAAGGAACCCTATTTGGACTATAGCAACTGGATATTTATTCAGAGCACCAGGGCCAGATTAACCCTTTGGTTGGGCTCTAGGCAAACTTGTGGGCTCTGGGCCAGTTGAGACGCCCCTGTCCCACCCTGGTGCTGCCGTCTGCAGGGAGTGGGGCTTGGAGCCACTGCTAGGAAGCAGCCACTGTGGTAGTGAGGCCAGCGGAGGGGAAGGGAAGGGTGGTGGACGGGGCCATTCTCCCTGCAGGAATAGCGCTAGGCATGAGCCTAGTTTTCCTATGCATTAATCCGGACCTGCAGAGCACTGCTTTTAGTCATGCATGTACTTGCTCTCCATGCTATTGTCCTAGAAGCTCCAGGTGAACCCTCCCACAACTCCCATTATAACCTGCAGGTTCCCTGCAGATTGTTACCCTACTTGCACCAAGGGAATTTAAGTTATTGGGATGCTATTCCAAATTCTTGTCTCTTAGCCTCTATCTGCTGTCTTGCAGGAAACCGGGACAGTTAAGAAGATAGAATTTCCAGAGCTGCCTAACAGGAATTGAGCATCCAAATCCCTTTAAAACTGAAGAGGGGATTGTGTGCTAAAATCTCTTAGGCAGAGAGGGATATCGTAGCTCTAATTTCCATACAGAATTTGCTGTCTTTGAGAACGGTGTCTGCCAAGTACAAAGTGTCACCTGGCATAAGTCCAGCGTGTGCTGCTGTCTGTTACAGAACAGTAAATGGGCTCTTATTAAAAGTTTTTATCTTGCTGACATCAGCAATCCTGTACATGGATCAGTCCCAGGAGTCATTTAAGTTTATACTGATGTGTTTTTGCAACTGGACATGTGGACTTCCCTTCTGAGGGGAAGCCCTATGCACTTTGTTTTCAAAGCTGTATGGATATGGGGGAGGAAGGGGGGGTTTCTTTCAGGATACGTTGGATAACACTACAGAAGAAAGAG
>NW_017728917.1:16249560-16300645 GCF_001723895.1 Crocodylus porosus
GATGCTTATCTTGCTGGGATCCTATGACCCCAGCTGACTTCCTGCCCTTTGGGCAGGGGGCTGGACTCGATGATCTCCCGAGGTCCTTTCCATCCCTGATGTCTATGAAATCTATGAAATTGTGGGGGGAAGTCAGTCGTACCCATGCCCATTAGAAACAGCAAACTTTACAAAATATGCAAAGACTTGATGGCTCTGTAGGATTCAGAAATTTGACCAATGGTTTTTTGCTTTGTCTGGCTTTGGTCTGTATGATTTTCCATCTGATAGTTCAAAGGCACTTGGGTTTGTTCTATATATTTTTTTACTAAGAGAACTGAAAGTTAGCAAATGAGCCAGAGAGTCAAAAATGTCAGTCACTGTGACTGCTGTTTAACCTCCAGAAGAGCTTGCTCCAAAAAAGGAGCAGTGCTGATTGGTAGGGTAATGGCAGGGTGTCCCCACCATACAGTCTTTCCTGGGGCCATATCAACTAGTTTGGTTTACTTAGTATCTAAAAAAGTACTAAAAACGTATATTGAAATGAAGGGGAAACCCTCCCTTCCCACCATTGCAATTATCCATTTGATCCGCTGCAGAACACAAGCAAAAAGGTTTCATTGCCTGATTGCTGCATAAAAGGCCTGATGCAAAGCCCATTGTACTCAGTAGAAAGACTCCTGGTTTCGCTGGGCTTTGATTTGGATTTAAACCAATGTGTTCTGTTTGAGCTGAAAGACATCTGAACTTGATTTAAAGACTTCAAATGACTGAGAAACCACCATACTTCTAGGTGAGTTGTATTAATAGCTAATTAACCTCATAAAATTGTAGTTTAATTTTAGCACAAATTTGTCATACTTTGACTTCCCTTTAGCTATTTGACCTCATCAGACCTTAGAATCTCGCATGCGTTACTCCTGGCTAGTGGGTTTTTAGTTGATGGCATCACACTACTGAAAGGCTTGGTTTCAGTACAACTGTAGTGTGGTAAATTCTTCTGAGAACAAATTCAGTTCTGGGACAAAAAGGCAATCATTGTTCTGGATCTAATACGTCATTATGGTTTTCTGAGAAAGTAATGTATTCTTCTTTCTTCCACCCTTCCCCATTTCCTAGGTACGTACATACCACAAGCAGCTGGTATTGCCCTACATCCACATGAGTGGAGACATAGCAGGCAGAAGAACAGCACTCCTCCTGGGGATCCCAGGAAGAATTATCCCTATATGGATGGGAGCTTCGGTGAAGATGACTGGGACAAACCTAGCAGGTATGTAGGGGCTGAAGAAAGCAGGGAGGTGAGTGTTCGTGTGTGTGCACATGCATGCTGACAGGTTTTGATCATATATTAATTGCAAGAAGTTGGGGGATGCATGCAAGTAGGAGGAACCATTTGTTCAGGGGTGAGGAGTGGGCAGAACATCAATTTACAACTACAACAGTAGGATAGTTCACATGGACACTTCATTTGTATTGTAATAATCAAGAGTGCAGATTGAATGCATAGGCAACTATATTGCAATTGTGGAGAGACAAAGCAGTGATTCTACTTTAAGAAGTGAGTGGGGACTTCTCACTTGTGATCTCATGTCTGCTGATCTCTTGTATATATTTTGTCTGCTCTTGTCCTACATTAAGTGAGATCAAATGGGAACAACCAACACAGGTATGAACAGCTGCTAAATGACAAAGGGTTAGTTTCCACTTATCATAGCATGATGATCACACAATACAGTTACGACAGATCAGTGTGAAATGTGGTAATTTCCCCAAAACACATACACTTTTCTATTACTATACCTGTACTGTCTCATCATAGTCATGTACAGTGTTGACTTGGGTACCATGGTGACAGCCTACAGTTTTAATTCAGCCTATTTATGCCAACCTATCTACTACCTCAAATGTACTGTCTAAATTGAGTCTGTCATTGTGTGTGTGTGTCTGTGTGTGTTTAGGAATAGGATGAGGGATGTCTGTAACAGTTTGCAAACACATCTTATATTTCAGTTAGGCATTTTATAAAGACCTGTGGCATATTGGTAATTTATCTGACATATGTAATACCTAGGCTTTGAATAAGTTTATGTACCATGAAATCTCCCCCTATGACAGGCATTGGCAGAGTGCCTCTTAAGCGCAAGGCAATTTTAGGGTGGCATTAAACAATGAAACCATCGTAAAGAACAGATAAAATACCTGAGAGGTGGGTCCTCATTATAAGTTGAACAAATTTTTGCTGCAAACAACTGAAGCAACTAAGATAACATGTTACTTGTCAGAGGTGACCTTTACTGCTGGTCACGCTGCACTTGCTGATGAAAGGATAACCAAGTAGTACGCTTACAACCTTGCATCTGCTGGAAATTATGGTCTGATGCTTTCTCTTGCTCACCTTGATCTGTGCCTTCTACCACTGCATAGCCCCACTGTCAAAAAAAAAAAACAGAAACAAAAGTCAAGGCGACCTAGTGGGGCTGAACTGAAACCGTCAGTTTAGAAAGGCTTTTACATAAAGGATTCTGGGTTGGCTGTGGAGGGGAAGGTTATAGCCATCCTTCACTTCTACCACTGCAAATCACTCCTACTTGTTCCTCTACCCACACAAGGTTGCTAGGAAGTTCCTCACAGCCCTTCTATGAGGGAGACCCAGGGGTGACCCCTTGCATGTCCAGCAGCGAGGTGCATTTATTTTGTGACTAATCCTACCCTTGACATCCTCCAAAATCCCCATAGTTCTGTGTGTCGTGTTGTTGGGTTGTTTTTTTTTAAATTTTTGTTTGTCAAAACAAAAATATGAGAACATCTCATGGCCATTTCCACCTATTGAAAAGGAATAAAACTGGAAGGAAACTGATACTCCTTTTGGTCCCCATCAAGAAGAGCCAACTTCAAAGAGGTCACCTATTGTTAATGGCTTCCCACAGGAAGCCTCTTGCCAGCTGTAATCTGAGCTCTTAAAGCCCTGCGTATTTTGACTGAGAGCCTTGGAAAACAGGCAATGATGTTCAAGCCATGACTGATTGTACCAGATCCTCTCACTACAAGAGAAAAAATTATTCTCTCATCCCTGTTACTTTCATAGAAGACTCTGCTGCTACAGTTGTAAGAGCCCCATGTTCATCCATATAGAGTCCTGAATGCATTTTTAATAATGAGATGTTTGACTTCCTGATTCAAGAGACGAGGAACTTTAATGACTACATCTCTCTCACTGGACACCTTACAGGAAAGGACGGAAGGAAAGAAAGAAATGCAAAATTTGAGTCTTGAGCATTGTGATAGCAAGTAACCTTAATATAAAGGAGATTTTGTGTTGATAACATCCATTTTTATCTGCCTAGCACAATAAACTAAAGGCTTGAGTTGAAAGCTGATACCCAAATAACTGCATGTGCTGAAAATCCCTGGAGTCCTGATTGTGCAAAAAAATTGCTTGTGTGCTTGAATTTCTGTACTGTGAGTAGTCCTGTTGAACCCAGTGGGCCTACTCAAAGTATGCCATATTATGCATGTGCATAAAGCTTTGTAGGACCTGGGCCTGAATTCGTATGAAGATAGGGGCTCTTTCAATCACTCAGTTGAACACAAGCAACCACTTTTTCATTTGTGCTCAAATAAAATAATATTTAACTTATGCTCAATAGCACTGAGACAGGCCTCTCTTCTCAGCTAAAACATATTCAGCCCAGCATATGCATTGTTTCAAGACACTGTAACGATAAAACTTTATATTTAAGTATTTACTAATCATATGGGTAGCAGCTGCTCTAGGACAGCTCTAGTGGCACTGATGACCTGGGGGCTGTTGTACTGACTCTTTCTTTAGGCATTTTTGTAATGAATTGTTGGCTTACAGAAGACTTCCTTAAAGACCACATAACACTAGACCAAGCGCTTTGTTATAGGCACTGTTTTACACAATGCCTCCTTGTGCTACTGTAATCCAAACAATAATACCAAGAATTTCCTGGGCATTAATTTCCCAAGTCATTTTGGAGGATATCCATGCATTTAATTGCCAGTTGCCTCACAGGTCTATCAGAGTTAAGCCTCCTGCCTTACTCCTAGAGACACGAACGCTGCATTTGTGAGGAAATCCAGTGTATACATAATAGTCAATACTGGTAGAACTGGTATAATCTTCTAAATGGGTGCCTAACTACTCAATGGGCTGCTATAAGTCCAATGATTGTTGCATAGGAGTGGGAGTGTCCTAATTGTACCACGACCCTCTCTACTATCAAAGTTAACAGAAGTGAAATTGGGGTTTCATAGGGGTTGTACTCTAAAGCTCACTATACAGTTGATTGCAATGTTATGTACTTGGCCAGTCTAGGGCAATCATTTTTATATACATCTTCTTACATTATTTACACTCACAGAAACCTAATGTATTTCTCATTTTCTCACCATGTCTGTTACCCTCTGTGTTTTTCTCTCTTCTCAGGTGTTCTGTGTCTCAGATCTGAACTCTGTCCCATCAGCCTTTGTACTAACAGTCTCTGAGGCTCCTGGTTTACCCATAATGCATCCTTTTTCTTTCACTTCTCTATTTCACCAAAACGTCTTCCTAAACCTACAATCTTCCTACAGGCATTTTTATTTACCCTTTTGAACTTGACATTACTACACCAACTTAATTCTTCCTTTGAAAGACTCTTGCCCTGTTAGTAAGTGCATGGAGGTTTTATATTTGGACTCCTTTGCCCGAAAAGTTCATGTTGTTTGCGTTTGTATATGAAGACTCTTCAAGTCTCTGCTTTTACTGGTGAGCCACTTGCTCTAGCCTTGCGGCTTTCATCCTGCTGCAGAAGAGTGCTGACCATTTTTGGTTCCTACGTTACAACAGATATCCCAACCGCCAAAACGGCCTTGAGACCACACACGAGGATAGTTTTTGGCGTGTTTTTGGAGAAGCTTTGGAGGACTTGGAAACATGCGGCCAGTCTGAACTTTTGAGGGAGATTGAGGTAAATCGACTTTCTCACTAACCGTTTCATTCTCATTAGGTGTCTTAAGTCACTGGCTTCCTACTCCCAGAATTGGCAGCTATATCCTCCTGTGACAGTGGTGTTGGGAAGGGATTCTGTTTAATTAAGCATTTGATCCTTTGGTTTGTTTGTGCAAAGAGGTGAGTAAAGTTCACTGGCTAATAGTCTACACTCAAGTTTTCTCTCAGTGTCAAATACTCACAGTAACTTTTCTTTCTCTTTTTGCTACCTGACTAGCTTTAGAGCTGACCAGACTGCTTCCACAGAACTATTTTTACATTTTCCCTATGAAATGGCAAATGATTTTTTGAGAATTCAGTTTGCTTATGATTTTTGAGGTCTATCAAGTACCTAAAAAGGGTCCAAAAATCCTAGGTACAGAATATTTGGGTTATTTTAGCTGTTGTTGGGTCCAGCACACGTCTTTTGCATAGATGTCACCATCCCTAATGCCCATTCAGTAGGTTGGATAAGTGGAAGGTTTCAATCCACCCCTCCCCATGGAAAATCTGAGGAAACATTCATGTTATGGAGAAGTAAAGGTGTTTCCTTTCCTCACAAGCTCCTCTCTTTCCTTTTTTCCACAATGCTTTGGAAGTTATGCTACTGGGTTTGTTTATGGGGTTTGGCAGCTTGGAATTTAAAGCTTTGCCTTGGAAGTGATGCACAAAAACACTCTACAGAAACCCTTTCTGACACAAAACAGTTGATGTACAGTAAGGAACATTTCTGTTTGAGTAGGCTGCGAGAGGGGACATGCCATCTTCCCCATCCTCTACCTGGCAGCGGAGGTGGCTTCATTCCAGTTTGTGCAGGTGGACCACATGGAGTAAGGTGCGCATAGATCATGGGTCTGATACCCCACCCTGGGGCTGAATAGGCAGTACAGCAATAGGGAAAGCAGGAGACAAATTGTAGTTTAGTTGTAGTTTTCTTCCCAGGCTGCTCCAGGACAATACCACACTATTTCCTCAAAGGAGATCATAAAGAGATTTTTGTGGCTTATGTTCAGTCCCACTGGAAGTGGCAGAAACAGTCCTGTTTACTTCATTGAACGTAGAAGCAGGTCCTGGAGAAGTGTTCTTGTGCAATAGGGTTTTAATAAGGCAGACTTCATCTGAGGATCATATCTCCATCATAGATGTAATGTGTATCTTCACCCTGGTGTACTTAGACCACACTAAATCTGTGGCGTGTTAAACAGTGTTAAAGTTAGAACGTGCTGGGAGCAATCACACATTAAGGATTAATATTGCTTCTTGCCTGCACAGCTCTGACTTGCCACTAGGCGGTTGGCGAGCAAGGGCATGGCTAGGAGCCAAGACACCTGGGGTGTGTCCACACGAGCATGCATGCGCAGTAGATGGCACCACAGACCTATCTGTGGTGCCACACATGTCATACACCACACATGCAGGCATTCCCCATGCTGCTAATTTGCACCATGGGAATGGATTTTGATACCAGAAGGTGCCTGTGTCAAAAAAAACCCTACAGCAGGAAAGAGCAGGTTGGCACACATGGCAGCAGTGTACCCTTCCCAAAACTGGAGCCTGGCCAACCAGAGCCATGCTCCAGTTGCTGGCCAGGCTCCCTGCCACTGCTGGAGCCCCAGGAGGTCTCCAGGACCCCAGGTAAGGCTGCAGGGGCCAGCCCAGGTGCTAGCCCCAGCCTCCCCTCCCCTACCCAGGGCAACATGCCATGTGCAAGAGCACACGTGGACAGGTGCTCCCTGGGGACAAGTAGCAGTGGCACATGTTATGGTGCTACTGTTTGTCCTCAGGGAAATGCATGTGCCTGCATGTCTGGATCCAGCCCTGGAATCTGTCCCTGCTGGGTGGCGCGGTAGAAAAGCTGGGAGCAGTGCATCCTGGGATGCTGTATAACTGCAGATTTTTATCTCCATGTAGCAGATTAAAGTTACCGTAGCATGATCTAGGTAGTATGGCCCATAATTATCCATCACCTGAAGTGGCATAATTTTGAGGTGCTTGGAGAGCGCTAAGCATAAGTTAATGAGCTTTAATGTGGTTATGCTCATGTTTTAAGTGCCCTTAGTATGGTCTGAGGGCAACATGTAACTTCATCCTAAATTTCAGTGCAGAGCTGTGCAGACAAGAAGCAATATTAATCCTTAATGTGTGATTGCTCCCAGCACCTTCTAACTTTAACACTGTTTAACATGTAAAATACCCATTGTAAAGGCTTCAGCCTCAAACCCAGTATCAAGATCTCTCCATTGTCTCTTTCCATGTCTTTCTTTCTTCTCCTTGTAGGTTCTTTTAAACAGTTAGTTTGCTGGAGCTTTAAAATAAAAGACGATTTCAAACCTCACTCAAGTGGAGCAGATGCAAAAGATCTGGTTTACCTTTATTCTAGCTATAAAGATATTTGGCAAATTTGATCCTTAACAGTTAAGGGTGGGAGACATAGATGAAATTAGGTGTGCTCAAGCAAGAATTGCAGTGCATTTATCAAGTAGCTTTGGTTTTTGGGGTTTGTTTTTTTTAAAAGGCAGATTTTTTTTTAAAGGAAATAAATTTTACAATCATTGATCTCTTGGATATGAACATACTTTAGCAATGCAGGCAGCTGGAATGTAAACCTTTCAAAACTATTATAACCTACTTTAAAAAAAAATCAAAATGATTGTCGCTGAAAGTATGAATGTTATTTTCTCCCTGCTGATGTGCTACCATAAATATGCAAACATATTTGGCTTGTGAGGAACGTCTGTGCAGGGGATATATTTATATCTTCAATGTATTTGCAGCACACTGAGCTAGCTTAGAGCAGCCCCAGGCTGGCAGCATGACCCTGGGGTCTCCTGCAAGCCACAACAGCTCCAACCCAGCTCAGCATGCTGTGGTTCCAGGTGCACATGCAAATGGTGCTCCCAGAGCAATAAACTCTGGAGTGTATTGCTTTGCAGTAATATGCACGTGTAGATACACTTTGTTTGAGTTTTTTGTTTGTCCTCACTGTCAGATGACCTACTGTTGCCTCACAGTTAAAGCAGTTATACCTGATGTAGGAACATATGTTTTGGTGCTGAAAGTACTGGGTCCAATACTTGACCAGTGACAGGATGGGTGGGTTTGGGAGGGAGAGGGGGGAACGACAAAATGGTGGATCCAGCCGGTGGCCAGACTCCATTTCCCAGCAGCCCCTGCCGGCATCACTGTGGCAGGTTTCCATGGAGACCCTAGGAGCAGTTGTGCCGTGACAGTGCACAGCCAGGGCTTCCATGAAGACTGGCCCCAGCAGCACTGGCAGGGCACGCGGCTGGGCGGGGAGCTGCTTTGGGGCTCGGATCTTGCAGTGGTGACTGTGGTCTGGAGCTGGGACAGAGCTATGATCCACTGCCTGAACGCCCCTGCCCAGGGCATTGGAGCTCCCCACCACACTGTCACTGCCGCAAGATCCCAGCCCTGGATCAGCTCCCCACTCAGCCACACATCCCACCAGCGCAGCTATGGCTAATATCTATGGAAACCCTGGCCCTCTGTCATGGCCCACTGATCCTGGGGTCTCCATGGTAGCCAACCACAGTGACATAGGCAGGGGCTGCTGGGAAATGGAGTCCGCCATGGGCCCCACCTGGTCCATGGGCCGGACTTTGCATGCCCCTGTTTTAGACCATGCAGAAGCTCAACTGCCATAGCCTTGTTAATATTCAGTAGCAACCTGGAAACATGGCTCCAGGCATCAATTATTTTCCTGTACAGCAGTACTGTATCAGCAGAGCCTAGTAACCAACATGGCAGGTATTTAAGCACAATTAAAAATAACTACAGTATCATCTGGTTTGTATCCCCCATAGTAAACTTACGTGTAGCAAGGTAATTCTGCTAGCACTTCTTTCCTCCTTTCTGTTTGTCCACATTGCACTCAGGGTGTGACTGCAGTCCTCAAGAACGTATCCGAGCAGCCAGCTTTAAAGTAGCTGCCTTGGGTACTGATAGCAGTGTGCCCACAGTAGCATGAAGCACAGCTATGCCACATAAGTATTGACACAGCATCTTAGGCACTTTTTACCTCCTGCCTCTGCATAAGTTTCTGTGAAACCACAGTTTCCTTTTTTGAAATGCAGTGTTGTGCGGAGATGCCTGAGCTTGCTTCGGACAGGCTGCAGCTGTTACTGTTTCTAGTGTCTATGCTAGTGCATTTGTGTTTGCACAGGCCTGCTTTGGGCCATGTAGATCAACTTGCCCTTTAGTTGCAGGGTTCCCTCCTTTTTTAGAGAGCCTTAAAGTTTGCTAAATGCCTGCCATTGGGACACACCACTCTAAAATAATGAAGGATTATTCTGGTGAGACAGAATTGTGAAAGCCTGGTTTTGTAGGTCAATATACTGTCTTCATTTTACAAGTGGGTAAACTGAGGCATAGATTACATCCCACAGGAGTGTGTGGCTAGTCCAGGAATATTTGGATGACCTAAGTTCCAGTCTTGTGCTTTAACCACTCAAATATAACTCTCAGCAAAACCCCCTTAAGGGTCAAGGCCCATCTCCCCTCTCAAGTTCATGATCCTTTCATAGGCTCAGCTGTCGTACCTTTTGCCTTTGTGGCTTTGCATCTGTCCGTACACTGCAGCATTCCTTCCCTTTGGTTGTGGTGTCAGCCCTGAACATTACTGGTGCTGGTATAAAAGTAATACCTACCGGTCCCAACCAGGACCAGAACCCTGTTATACTGAGCTTGGAAGACGGTCCCTGAGCCAAAGGTGCTTAAAGCCTAGCTAGGTGAGACTGATAAAGACTGAAAAAGGAAACAGGTGCATGGATAAAACAGGTGTCTGAGATCTCACAGTAAGTCGGCAGCTGACCCAAGATTAGAAGTCTTATCTCGAACACTCAGTCTGTGGCCCCATCCACTAGATTGGCTGCTGCTTAAAAATACATTTCATTCATGTTTTATGATTCTGAACCACCAGAGCACTGCTTTTTGGTAGTGCAAGAAAATCCCTTATTTTTCATCTGTGGAACAGCCAAGCCTATGAGGACACCAATGCATTCTCTCTTCAAATGCCGTAGTAACCTCTCCTTTGCTGTCTTGCTACTAGAATATTTGTGGCATTTCATTAACAGTGTCTTCTGGTACCTCTCAACAGGTCAAGTTGAACAGGTTACTACTGAACTTTGCTCCACCACTTGAAGGATGTTTCTTTGCTTTGGTAATGAGAATTGGTGTTTCTTCACCTTTCTTGCTCAGCAGCATTGCCTCTTCTGTTCCCAAGTTGGATTTAATCAGCAATTTTGTGAAATAACCATCTCCTCATTTGAGCCTGTGCTCCTCTCTTTGCAAAAGTTACTTGCTTCTCCTAGTAATGAGGCAGAGCACTGTTTCCTTTCTGCCATCCCTAAGTTCCTTGCCAATTTAAAATAAAACTGAACAAAAAGGACTTGGATTGTCTACTAGCAAATAAGAGATGGCCCCTATTGCTGCCTCTTAAAATGATGCAACTCATATCCCGTTGGTAGTGACATCAGGAAAGAGGCTCAAGCTTGAACTCTCCTTTCTGTCACAGGTTGCCTCTGCTTGCCTTGAGCAAGTCAGCTGGGTAAGATTTTCAAATGGGTCAGAGTCCTGTTTTTCAGAAGCAGCTTCAGCATTTAGAAGCCAAAGGCCTATTGACTTCCAGTGTGATTTATGAGCTGCATTTAGATACCTACCCACCTCGAAAGGTCTTGCCCTTGGCTTCAAAATGCCTGATAATACGTCTACACTGTTCCTGGCATTCTCAGGGGGAAAGACTGCCGACCTACTCTTGAGTCACATGCATCAAACCCAGAAATGTGGCAGTGAAGCTACTCTAGAGATGCCTCTGTGGCCACTGTTTAAACCTCTGTCTCTGGCATGCTTTGAAACCCTCTGCAGGAGATGGCCTTACAGTGCCCTCGCGATCCCGTTTCTGTGTATGACTTGTAGAAGCAGGAGAGGAGTCCTCTTGGTGAGCACTAGGTGCTCAGTGAAGGCACACATCTGAAATCATTTTTGACCATGGGATTTAGGTTCCTAAGTCACTGATTACCAAAGATCTTTCACAATGGATAGCAGGTTTTTCATTTTGCCTAGCTGCTTGCAGGTGAATGCTTCACACACCAGACAGTGAAGGTGCTAAGGAATTTGAAACACATAAGGCCTCCATTGTCCAACCCAGTTCAGAAAATGGGGGTGTTGTAGACACATTTCACATAGTCACTAGGATCCACAAGTTTATTCTCCCTTCTTCCAAACCAAAGCATACTTGAGCAGGCAGGTTTTGATTAGAGGTTTAATCACATGACACTTTTGCCATGCGTGTGACAGATTGCTCCTTGACTTGCCTTCTTTAACAACTGCTGAGCTTTGCTCCCTGCTTTCTACCTTTTTCATTTCCTTTCCTGTGTCTTTTGACATTTGAGTGAACTGTTTGACCTTCACAGCCTGACCCCTGAAATTAAAGTTTTCATTACTAATTTAAATAGGCCACATGACTGGGAGCCAGCTGGGGTCCTATAGATTGAATTCTTGACTCATTCCTTAGCTTTGATCAATATAATCCCTTTAATGAAAAACATCACCCGACAGAATGAAATCTACTTAGCATCCACTTAAAGATGCCTCTGTCAAGTGTGACTGGTGCTAAATGCTATTTGATTTTATACTTTTAAGTTGGTTTTGATTTAGCTTTGCTAACTGGAGACTCCCATGTACTAACTGATAAAAATCCTAATTTCTTTTACTTAAAGAGCCATCATGAAATATATGCTGGGAAGGCAAAAGTAACATGCCAAACTCCTTGAGCAATGTTGTAGGGAGGGAATGTATTATCCCACGGCAGGGAACTGAAGACACAGTACAAAAGGAGTAGACTTGCATACAGTCCTGGCTAGCCCTTCAAAAAGCATATAGCATGTGTTGACGCAGGGATTGCCTCGTATTGCTAGTGCTTCCAGAGTCCATGGTTGAATCTCTTAGACATGCTCCCTCTTGAATATTAGCACTATTAGTAGGTTTTTGTTGATGAGTTTTGTCCTTTTGCATTTAAGGAGTACTGATCTAGGAATAATAAGCCTGGAATGGACCGCCCAAGGCACAAAGTCCAGTACCCTGTGTTTGTATGCAATCATTTATCCAGATTTTTAACAAAGACAGCTATTCCAGACTCTCTTATGTACCACACTGGAAAGCACCCTATGTAAAATGCCTACCATGTGCTGTAAGTGAAGGGTAGGTGAGACAAAGGCTCCAACAATATCTATGTCATTGCAATTGCAGATTTTTGAGCATTATGTTCTTCACATGTACAGGTAGGCTGAAGAGGGATTTAATATGCTTTTTCTTAATAGTAGAGTAGTGCAACTTTGGCCAACAATAACATTCCCATTGGGCTGCCCCCTGGAACTGTCTGTCCATGAAGCAGAATGGCACCATCAAACTAATGTTTCCAACCTCGTGACATCTTTTCCAAGACGTGTGCTGCATAATACTGTAGTTTTGTAAGTAAAATTTGTAGCAGAATAGCAAATCCAGATGTAGAAGCAGAAAAGGGTGATGTCTTCAAACAGACCAGACTGTGTGTGGAATCTTCTCTCAGGCTGAAGTCACTTTTTAAAGAACAAGCTTTTGCACTAAGCCGGTAGCTGGAAGTGCAACTTTTTTGCTTGTTTTGATTTATTTTGGCAATGAAGGACTTTGATTCATTGTAGTTTCATTCTGAGCTTGTCACACTATCTGTTGACCATCCTCAGTGTATGAAGGATTCCCCTTGAAGGTTGTGTCAAGGGGATGTTGATTTGATGCCAACAAAATTTGGAATTCTTTTTACGTCCACGCCTGGAGCATGTGCCTCCGTTGTATGACTGACGCTGTGCAGTACAGCAGATGAGAGAGTTATTCAAAAAAAGAAAAAAAAGAGGGGAGAACCTTCAAAATGTTTTCATTTCAAAAAAGCCCTTTCATTTTTCTGGAGGCGGGGGTAGCAAAACCCTGACTAAAGATTTCTGGCCAGTAATTTTGAGAACAATTAGAAAAACATGCTTGTACTTTCTGAAACTGGTGTGTATAGCCAGCCAGAAATGACTACAGCATCTGTTGAAGTGAATTTGTGTTCACAAAAGCTTGTGCTCTCTCTCTATAGTTTATTTAGTTAATCTATGAAGGTGCATATCTACCCTGTGCTTACTCACGTATAGGAACACAGATAGCATTCCCTCTGATTAATGCTTAAGAGATTATCTTTCTGCTTCACTGTAAGTCCCTCTTTTTTGTCTAGAGTCCTTGCCACTCAACCCCTCCTCTGGTCTTATTGAGCTAATTTACCACCTTATCCACAGGCATCCATCATGACAGGGAGTGTGCACAGCCTGGGCTTGGAAGGAAGCAAATTGCTCATGGACTCTGTTAGCCAGTCAGGATTGAGCCCATTGAGGAAAGGATCTTCCAGTTATGATGAAGGACAAAGTGATGGTAACATCACTCCCACCAAGAAAAATGAGAGGAATCTGGAGGTGAAGAAGATTGAGAAGGAGATGCAGGAAATCATGTCTCCCACCCCCCTCGAATTCCACAAGGTGCGTGCTTCGAAAGAGCTGGTTTCTTGCTACCTGAAGGCGGTCTGGTGACGAATGGGATAACGGGGATTGTGCAAACATGCCTTCACTGAGAAGATGTCACAAAAATGCCCTTGCTCCGTCTTAAAGGACTAGTCAGACACAACCAACGTATATCTCTGCGTTTCCAGGGTGTCAGGGGAATGGAAAGGGTTTGTTTGTATGTAGGAAGTTTGTTCGTACACACAGGGACACATTTTGGAGCAGACCTCAGCTCTTAACAAACTTTAAGAGAATTTTGATGCAAGGCCCTTATGTCGTTCATGTTCAGTGGAAAACACCAGCCTACAGCAGTGGTACTCAATCTTTTTAGACTCAAGGCATGCCCTGCTAAATTCAAGGCACCCATCAGAAAATGCCAGCTCTTAGTTTCTGCTCATTTTTGACTATGGAAAAAGAATAGAGCAATTTTTCTATTGTCAACAACTCCTCCTAAAGACCACAACAGGTCAGATCTTTTTAACACTATGATTTTTTTTATCTGAAATCTTTGGGTTCATCTTGTGAACCATGTTTGTATACCTACCAGTGCTAACTCTGTGTGGCACCCCTGGGAGGATCTTAAGGTGCCCCAGGCTGTAGCTCAGTGATTCTCAACCAAGGCGCTGCAGCAGCCAAGTCACTGGTTTGCTATTATAACACAAGATTCCCTGGCCCCAGGGATGAACTAATGCTTAGGGTATGCATAACAGAGCTGAAATGTTAATAGTACACTCAGTAGCACCCACCTAGCTCTATGTAGTGTTAAGTGCAATCCAGTAAACCCTTTACTCTGAGGAGAGCATCTAGTCAAAACCTCCTTAGATGGAATCATAGGTGTGGGATTTCAGGCTTGTATTAAAAATGGGATATTTCCGTTTACACTCAAGGGTACTGGATCAAGGCCCTTAAGGATGATGCAGGAGTAATATTATAAAGGCATAATTACTTGTCAGAATTACTAATGAAGAATGCTACTGAAGGAAAATAGCATGATGGATTTCAAAGAATTTTTAACATGACAGAATTTGCAATTATGCTGAGTGGGATAACATTATTAGTGCTTATCCTTTGGGGCATGGTTTGCTGTTCTGAAGAAACATTCCTTCACAACCCTGCATCAGAAGGTTTTGTAAAATGCTCTAGAGTGCTCATGCTTCCTCTGAAACATCTGGCATTGTCCCATTTGGAGATAAGATTCTGGCCTATGTGAGTGGACCAATGTAATATTTCCTGCTCCCTGTTCCCAAGGGCACTCTCTGAAAGCATGGTGCTCTGGAGCAAAAGAAGGTCCTGAGCATACCTGAAGAATCTGCAATCTGTGAGGCTTTGCTAGACAGTTGGTAGGGTGCAGTGATGGTGTCGAAACCTAAACCACAGCTAAGGCAGAATGCCAAATTCCTTGGAGGTGAGGGACAAGTAAGCTATGGAAGAGCTGGCAATTTGTGCCCAAGCTTGCTTCTATAGACAATCTATGTCTACTCAGACCAAAATCACTATCCTGTACCATGCATGTTACCTCCAGAGCTCCTGACCTCTTTCTCCCTTGTGTTGTGAGTTGTTCATGCTTCATTAGAACTTTCTCTCCAATGACTTTGACCGTAGATGACACTCCACAAGGACCCTGAGAGCCAAGACTTTGGATTCAGTGTGTCCGATGGCCTCTTGGAGAAAGGTGTCTATGTAAATATGGTCCGTCCAAATGGACCAGCTGATCAGTGTGGCCTCAAACCTTATGACAGAGTCCTTCAGGTAAGGAATGTGAACCGCTCTGGGACTAGAAAGAGAAAGATGTGAGTGAATGCAAGAAAGAGAAGTGAAAATGAATTGTGGTGACGCTGACTTTATAAAAGGCAGTAGCTAGACAGTTTGGTTGGCAGCTGTCTGCCTTTGGTGATCTGGTATACCTGGGGCTACTTTTTAATACTGGGAGATCACTACAGATCAAGTATGAATTTGAATTCCCCATTATTTCGGGGAATTTTCATCCAGATTCACGTTTCTTAATGCAGTTCCTCACTAAAACCAGCTGAGAGTCTTTTTCAGCCTTTTTCTTTAACCCTTTTTCCTTGTGCACGTCAGGGTTTTTTTTCCCCTGGGAAAACTGGAGTTAGAAACATCACTCAAAATGGGATAGTATATGCAGTTCTACAGGGTTTTAAATGTGTTCACATATCCCATTTAATTTGTACAAGGCAGTTTCTGAGAAATATCCTTCAAGAGAAGCGATACTCCTATCCTTTCTTCCTCTAACAACACCTGAACCAGCAAATATTTGCTACAGAAAGCAACATTTGGACAAAAGTGAAGTCCCTAGTAAACATACGGGTGGGCATACCTGATCTCTGAGGGGAGATTGTGATATTTTAGATAGGTGTCAAAGACCCTTAAAATATTTAGCAAAGGTGACACACAAGTTCATGGCTGATAGCAAGAGGGAGAGTATGATCAACCAAAAAAAAATGCTGCCACTTGGGAATACAAGTATTGTCACCCTCTTGGAAGCTCTGAAATACCATGAGGATGTTAAGTTTTAGGAAAGTCTTGTGGGGTGAGGAAGGTTCGGGGGCTGATCAGCACCTGTGTATTATGTACCTCAGGTAACTAAAAAACTTGGCAGCATTGTGGGGAATCTTGTTGGAGCACGTTGTGGTCTATAGCCAAGTATCTGCTCCACAGCTGTTCCTTCTCAGCATCTCATGAAAGATGGTTCAAGAATGAACAAGAAGGTAATTGGGCTCCGAGCCATGTTTGCTGAATGCTGGATACGTTGTAGCTGTACAAATGCCAAGGGTTCTGCTGGTGTGTATGAAATCTTAAAGAAAGCAGAGCCTTTGAGTACCCCCAGCTTCGGTATCTGCTTTGCACTACTTACAAGTAGATGAGATCGTCTCTTGCCTGTAGCTGCGGTCTTGACGCTAAGTCTTGAGCTCAACAAGGGGTTTGCAGAAAAAGTGCCACGGGAGGATCCAACAGAAAAGCACAGTTGCTGATGATTCCCCCTGATGGTAGTGTAAATTCTCTAGGTCTTCTTTGGTTCTCTTACCAGTAGGCTTGACAGGATTCAATCTTTATCCATAAACATCGATTTCACCTGTCACTCGCAGACCAGTGGAAAACTATTTCCATTGGCAATCATCAAAATTATTGAAAGGGGATGTAAAAAAAAAAAAAAAATCTGGAAAGAGGGTAAGGAAATCTCGGGCAGGGGGTGCGGTGCACATACACACTCACACGCACGCACACATGCACGCACACCAGTGCAGATGGGGTGGCCCAGGAAGCCACTGCAGGAGCTGGGAGAGCTGAGAGTGGGGGTCGGAGGGGCACGGTTAATGGCAGCCGGGGGGACCAGTGCCACTGGTTGCTCACTCTGTGCTGGTCCTAGCCGGGAATCGGGCACCAAGCTCCTGGTGAGCCTGGCTTGGCCCCTGTGTGATTGGGGCTCACCAGGAGTTTAGCCCCTGCCCCAATCATACATGGGCCAGGCTGGGAACATGGGGAGAGGCAGCAGCTGCCTAGCTCAGGGCAAGAAGCAGCTCCCCATGGCTCTATCTGGCAGGCATGAGCAGAGGGGCAGCCTGACCCCTTGATGGTCACAGCTTCCCACCCCTCTGGATAGCATGGGGACAGTGGCTGGGCCTTGGGGGTACCCCCCACAGACTCTGCCCCAAGCACGCTGCCTCTCCCTGTGTTCCCAGAGCTCCAGCGCACCACTGCCCTCCTCTTCTGGTCCCTGCGCACCTGGCTCTTTCCTGATGAACGAACAGAATGACTTAAAGCAGGTATGCAGCATTGATATTTACTTTTGTATAATTTAACATGTGATTTTTATGAAGCTTTAAACAGTGTAGTGCCATTACTAAATTGTCCACCTTCACACCCCTAATCTCATGTCATCCTGAATATTTAAATCAATAAAAATTGATAAAAATAATGAAAAGCCAATAAAAATATAGAGAAAACTAGACTATTGCCAAAAGTCAGCAAAATTGACAAAAACCAATGAAAATTGATAAGAAATCAAAAGAAAAGCTTGAAAATAAACATCAATTTTAGCCATCAAAATTATTTGAAAAAACAAAAATCAAATTCTGCCAATCCTACATATCAGCCAAGAGCAGGCCTTACCAGTCTGCCCTGTGCTGCTTTTCTTGGAACCAGTGCAGTTGTACCACATCGGTGCCAGGGGAGCTGTAGGAGCCCTACACAGTAGACTTGTGTCACAGAGCACTGCGCCCTGGATGCTTCATGGGCTCAGGAAGAGCCTAGGGGACAGGGCTATATGGATCTTCCATTTGTTGGCCAGTGAAGGAGGCACATCTTGGATCCAGATGCTGCCTCAGCAGTGAGGAGATTGGGATGGGGGTGAACATTCAATTCCCCAAACCTGGAGAAACATCACTGCACCAACTCTGCCTAATCACAGGGGCGGGGAGAGGGTTTTTCCTAAATCTTACATTCTTCAGGCAATTTTTAGGCTTGCTTTGGAACGTGTTTTAACTTCCACTGAAGATACTGGAAAAGCTGATTGATTTATTTATTTATTTTGCAATTTCTACAGAATTCTTGGGAGGTCTCCGCTGCTCGTGAAAAGACCTTGCTTCTAGCAGTCCCAACAATGCATGAGTGCTCTGAGTGAAGAAGCATACTTCACTATACTATACTTCACACATACTATAGTCTACATGCAGTGCCTAGAATCCACACACATGCACGCTTTCCAAAAGACTGCTGCTAATCTACTTGGTTGATAAAGACAAGGGACATATCAGCTGTGGGTTTGGCAGCAGCACAGTGGTGTTGGGGTGTCAGTGAAAGCACTGATTCCCTTTGGATCCCAGAATCATGGTCTGCTGAAAGTAGACGGTCATTTTAAAATACACATTCTGAAAGAGATTGGTATCCCTGCCACTCTTGCCATCTCCTTAAGGTGTAGTTTAGAGACCAGCCTGAAAAAGAGCCCGCAGTTTTGAATCCCGCAAGATACCAAAGTTTGACTCTGGCTGCGATCTTTGCAGCGAGGGGCTGCATCTACTTTGGAGTGTGTTCTTTTATTTCCTCTCAGCTATTGTTGTACAGGAGATGAATCTGTTTTAGATGCTGCATTAGACTGACTAGTTCAATTCCTACGATCCTGCCAAATCCCGTGCCAGACTGCAGGGATGACAGTGCTCTAGGAGCGCGCATTCTGTTGTCTTTGCTCCAGTCCCAGGGCTCAGTTCTAGCAGCTTTTATGTGTTTTCCAGTTAACAAAATGTGGTGTTCTTGTTTTTCCCTCCCTGTTGCATACCCCAAACCTGTCCTGGCAGGTAAATCGCATCCGAACAAGAGACTTTGACTGCTGTCTGGCTGTCCCTCTGATCTCTGAGGCAGGAGAGAAACTGGACCTGGTCATTAGCCGAAATCCTCTGGCACTTGCTACCAATGCTCAACTAGGAGAGAGTGGGGAATTGCCAGTCCAACAGACCTTGGGCATGGAGGCCAAGATGAGCAGACAGACACTCTGAGAAGGGAGGATTCGAACGGGAGGTACCTTCAGGCCCTGGCAGGGCAGAGAAACTGTTGGGTATCCATTGTGTTTTTCCTGTTTTGCACTGGTATTTGTAATGTAACATAACTTGCAAAAGTGGGGTGTGTCTAAAACTCTTAATTCAGAGACCACCAAGCAGTATGAGCTATGTGGGATGGGCAGCTTAGGCTTTGGGTAATGCAGATGGTCAAATGGGCTGCTGGTAGCAGAAAACAATATCCAAGGTTGCTGACTATTGACAGGGCAGCCTTCAGTCATCCCTCCACTGAGGTGAGCTTTCACCCTGCATGGGGTCATGGAGAGAGGGTCAGCCCCTAGACCCTCTGCCACCCTCCTCCTGAAGGGCTTGGCCATCCTTTAAATGTGCTCGGTGCTATTTTTTTTTCTTGTTTGCCCTGTTAATCATGTACAGCAAGATCAACATGACCTGTGTGCTCCAGTAACGAAACCCTGCTTCATTTTAAACCATGATTGCTAAACTGGCTTTGAAATTTCCTTCACTCACTAACACTTGGGCAGTGTTGACATCCATTCAAAACATCTCAGACGTTTTTGCCGGTGGGTAGCTGCCATTTTTATGCATTTAATTTGAAGCCAAATCCCTTCTGAGAATGGTTTGGTGTCTTTATCTCACGCTTGGATATCTCTCCCCATCACGACTCCACCCCACTACGCTTACCGCCTTTGGAAAAACAATGAAGCACTTTGCCCACTTGGCAACTCCGAGACATGATTGATTTATTTGTCTGCATATAACTGTACAGAACTTTTAGAGGAACGTGGCATCCAGGACAAAAAGCCAGTGTGCAGTTGTCCGAAGTCACTGGCCCTCTTGTTCACATAGGCCATCCGGAGATGTCTCTCATTTTAAAAAAACCAGAGTGTTCAGACTAGTAAACAGCTGAACGCCATTCATCTCGATCCAAATTCCGGGTTTTATTCCCTCCTGTTTTCAGTAAATAGAACCTTGTAGTCTCTTGGCAAACACTGGCATGAGAAGCCTTCTGCTAGATTGATGTTGTCTCTTCTGTTTTTATAAGCCAGTCCTATATGGGGTCATCCTAGTGCAAATTCAAATGTGTACCTTTTATTTTTAATGCTGATGATGGGTTTTAGACTCTTCCTGTTGTCTGCTGTAGCTGCCCTCTGGTTGCCTCTTGTTAATCTCTGTGATTTGTAAGCCGGATGCCTTTTCGGTCCCTGTCCTCTCACACTGCACACTCACCTTCTATAGAAGATACGGGCATGATGTTTGCATTGGTTTAATGATCCTCTGCAGCAAACTCATGAGAATGCAACCCAGGCCACGATCTCATCCCTTCTCATGTCCATGAGCTAGATCGCCAATACCTGTGCATTTCTACACATGGCAAAAGTGAGCGCCTGCTCCCTGTCTCATGTGTTAGCACTTTATTCTGATTTTTAATTTTAACTGATGTCAGAAGGGCCTGATTTAGGGGAGGGTTTTTTGGGAGGGGGGTGTTATTTAAAGATCTCTACTTAGCAGAATTGGTCTGTTCCTTATTTATTTTTTTATTCTTGTTGTTGTGTATTATGGATGCCACATTGATGTAGGTTTGAAATGTTCATTGTCCCACCAGGACTGATTGCTTTGTCTGTACTCTAGCCTGTTCCCTTCCAACAGCCCGAAGCGTCAGGGTGTTTCTTCAAGACATACATCCAGTCCCATCCAGCTAAGTGTAGTTGTAGCCATTCTCTTCAAGTATGCAATATCCCATGCCATTGCTGCCATAACTAGATAATGTGCCATAACCAATACTGCGGAGCATTGACAGTGCAGCCAAAAGTGTTTTTTATATGCAATATTCTAAACAGCAGAAGCTCGCTGTGGCTTCTCATAGGTTTTTAATGAAAACTTTTATTAAAGGCTTTAAAGAAACTTGGTCCTTGTATCCCTTCCTATGCATTTTGAATGATACTAAAATGAAATGCATTACTTAAATGTGTATTTTTATCCATATATTAGAGTGTATTCCTTGTAAAGTATTTTTATATGCTAATTTTCTTATGTATCGATGAAAGCACAATATTTAAGGGTATAGCATTTCAAAGAATATTTTAGTCCAGTTTTGGACCTATTTGTAAATCTCTGTATTTAAATGGGATTGCGATGACTTTGATTTTTTTTTTAATTAAATAAAAACAAATGAAATGCATTGTTCCCTGTTCTCAAATCCCTTTCTGCTAAAGGCCAGGATCTGGATCATGCAGCACATCCAACAGCGTTTCACTTTCTTTGCATACTCTGAAACTCAACCCAGTGCTCAAGGCGTATGCAGGGTGTAAGCCCCAGACCAAGATGGCATGCAAAGGAGGACAAAATGTGCACTTCAGCTTGGGTCACTAGAGGTAGTCCTGCCTCAGCATGATTAATTGGTTAAAGCCCTGGCCTGGAACTCAACATGGTCTATCCCCAGTTGTGTGACTGACTTGCTGAGTGACTTTGGATGAGCACTCCAATCATCTCATTGTTTAGGCTGTATTTTCCCTATCTGTAAAAAATGGAAATAATAATATTGACATTTTAAAGCACTTTGAGATCTACTGATGCCATATACTTTATCTATAAGGTAGGATTAAAGTTGCCTGGCACTTCTTTGTTATGTACCCCTGTTTTCAGTTGTTTATAGCTTGAAGTGCTTGGGTTGAAATTTTCCATGCCAGGTCTCTGCCACAGGCTGCTTTTTAATTTTTTTTTATGGGGGGTGAAATTTGGCCAAACTGGTTCTGAGAGGGGGGTTAGGGAAGAGACTGCTTTGCCTAAATTGCAGATCCATGAAATCTGGCAGGATTGGGATGTCGTGGATGTTCTTTTTGCCACCCCCGTGCAAATCAGCCAATATTTGACAAAGTCGTAATAAGTCTTTGAAAAGATTGCAGTTCGTATATGCTCAGTAGGGACTTCTTAGATTTTACCCTCTAAATCCCTGGAAGGTCTCATTGCAGTCTGGGGCTGAGCAGGAATTGCAGGTCTCAGTCAAACTGCAAGACTCCATTTTGAATATGAGTCAGTTTGCTGCTTTTGTTGCCAATTATAGGGAAAAGAACTGAAATTTCAAGGAGCGATGGCACAGAGCTAATAGCTAAGTGCCGTTCTACAGGCAGCGCACTTAGGGAGAGACATGTTATGATCCCTCTCCCCTACACCCCGGAGTGATGAAAGGTGAGGCGGAGACATTGCCATGGCAAGTGCTTGCAGGTAGGTATTGCTATCTGTTCCCCCATGCCCATGTATGAACATATTTGTGCACATATATTGGGCAACCCAGCCCAGGGGGTGAATTCAGAGGTATATAAGACCACGGGCTCTACTCTTCAGATCCTACAGTTTCCCAGCTAGAGTAATCCTTGAACTCCCTGTCTCCTGTGCCTACACAGGGGTTTAACTTTCCATACCTTTCCCTTCACCCATGCGTGTTGGGCCCAGACACAATCCAGATGTAAGTCTTGCTGGGAAACCTTGTGAATTTAGATGTGGTTTCTACTTAATGCTCCACGTTGCTATCGATTAAAGCAGCCCTTAATCTTGTGCATACTTTGCCAGTGAACTTGAGGCAGATGAGTTTCCTATATGCTTAAGTAAAACACTCTTGACTTGAAACCTCAGGGAATGTGACAGCATAAAAATGAGCCTGTAAAATTATACTGCCTAAAATGGTAAGGCTTATTCAATTTGCTGCAGCTGCTAGTGTAGCTGTAGGGCCAGCCTTTGCCACATGTTATGCAATGATGATGCAAATCAGTAGTTTCCACTACTAGGGTGGTCTCACATATGTTAGTGCCATTGAAGCTCATTATAGCATAGAGCTGAGGCTTGAATCCACTTGCAATAATCCATTTTCAGTTGTATCACAGAAGTAACACCTGGAGCAAGTTGGGTAATCAGCCACTTGCCTCACATCCTACATTATCATGTATGCATGGTATAACGTCAGAGTGCATCCATTTGATCATTTTTTTGTACCCTACAAACCATAAGTAATGGGGGGGGGAGCATACCCCCCGCAAGATTGGCCCTCACTGGCTGGGGAATGGGTGTGCTGGGTGAATTGCTGGCCAGTGCCCCTCCTGAGATTGGCCCTGGCCAGCACTTCTGGTCTTGCCACTGGCATTATGATCGGAGGCACTGGCTGCCCATGCTACAAACTAGCTTTTCTTGGAGAAAATCCATAAGAAGGGAGGAACATGATGAATCCAAAACATTTGCTGAAATCAGCTGTATATGACAACTCTGTAAAATGCTTCAGTGATGAAGCACAGGTTTTTGTGGGGGTACCTCTTATTGAACCAACTATGTGTGGACAGTGGTGAGTATCTCTGAAACCAGAGGTCTTATACAGCTCCGTCCTGCAAGGCATGGAACGCATTCACTCCAGGTCGGCAAAGCACGTCACTTCCTTTCCACTCACTTGGAGTTAGCCGGGGCTCATCACACATGCGCTTTTGTGTTTTGCTGGATTGGGGTGAGGAGACTTATTACTTTGCAGGATCAAGGTCAATTGGGAATATTCAGAGATTGCCCTTTGTGTTAAAATGCCTGTGGTCAGGTGGTGGGTGGAGAGCTGCTCTTCTCTGACTTTTTCGAAGTGGCACATTCTTTAGAACAAAGAGGTTTGGGATGTCTGGCATCTGGCCCCTGGTATGTAAGAGTCAACTGCCAATACAACTCAGGGCAAGTTCAAGAGCTGTGTGCACGTTGTATAAATACTTGCTAATGTAACGTGATTTCAGAGAACAGTAGCTTCTTCACCCAACCTCCTGGCACACCAGGTAAGAGGTTCCCACTTGAGAGTGCTTGCTTAGAAGTAGGACTTGACTGCCTTCCCCATTAAGGAGCCCTACCCAGTTACAAAATATGCACGGCACAGGGTTGTTTGCAGGGCTGATTGCTGTGGCTTTACAAGGTCCTAGGACAAATGTTGTGGGGCTTGGGAGCCACTGTTAGTAAGGAGCGAATAGCATCCCTCAGTCTTGTCTGACTCAACAAACAGCGCACCATTTCTCATTACCAGAGACGGCTTTGATGCCTGAGTTAAATATTGAGGTGCTGTGTAGGATGTATGTTTTACAGGTGGACAGCATCTGTCAACCCTTTTCAGCTAAACTGAACTCCATTGGGCGCAAATGAATGGAGTTAAGAGAAAAGGTGAATTTGACTGAATGGGTTCAGTATTGCGGCAGGAGGGGATGCTAGCTCGTGTGGAAGTCCAGATCCGCTGGGGCATATTCTACACCAGGGGCTCGGACCCGAGGGTGAAAGCCACTGAGATGAAGAAAACTCATGAGGCACTGACAGGGAAAGAAACTAGTGATCTCCAGCAAGGCCAAAACAAGGAGTGGATATGAGTGATAGGCAGCCGATCAATGTGATCAGCCAAGCTGCAAGTGAAGGGGACAGAGTCTGAAGCGCCATTACGTTTTCCTTTACAAGTATTAAGAAAACACCTGTAGGAGCCATGCAGGTCCCAAAGAATTATACCAATGTGGGTCCCAAGGTTGGTCCAAACACCCATCTGCAGTCCTTGTAAAGTGCCCATCACTGGATGCCTCACTATTTAGAGAGTCTTTATGAACAGCAGGAAACTTCCCTGCCCTCCAGCATCTCTGTGATGTTGCTAAGGAAAGCAATGTGCCAGACAGACAACACCCCCTCCCCATCCCGCTCCACCTCCTCTGTGAAAGATGAACAGCACCTTCCTCATCTCTCCCAAGAGGGTATTCACAACCAGCATTTGGACAAAGGCCAATGGCTAAAGTTAACTCAAAGGAGTTGGGGAGGGGGAATGCAAAATGAGGCAGCCATTTAAAGAAAATTTGAGCAATATTCAAATGTTCGAAATTGGGCAAGGTCATGCAAAAAATCCCACAACCCTTTGAACTCAAGGAAAACATGATATTTTTAAATCCACCCAGGGCTGGGTACAGATGTAGTGAGAGGCCAACACACTGAAAAGACTGTTATTCCCAACTACCCTATTCTTAGAAGCTATTGCAAAGAAGGTGTTGAGCTTTAAGACAGAACAGCCCCCACAGTTCATTTGAAATGAAAAAAAAAGAAAAACACATTCAATTTATAAAGGAACATTTTATTTTGTTATAAGGTGATTACAAACCCATCTAAAAAAGCAAAGATGACTTAAAAATATCGATATACATTTTATTTCTCTAAAAAGCAAAACAGAAACTGCAAAGTACAAACATTTACCATATACACAAAGGCTAAGTTTTAGGATTAAGTTACACTCCAGGATCTTATTCAAATACAAATATTTCTTCCTGGAACAAAAAACTTTTAAAATGTTTTTAAAAATGTTTTTAAAAAAGTTCAGATGACTTTTTAAGGAGGACACGGATATGTCCTCAGTCTGCCATGTACTATTCATCACATGTTACAGTCACAGTTTTTAGGAACTTAAATGATTTTTTTAAAAAACCACCACTGTTTTTAGCCAAATACATCAAACAAGATGGACCACCTCTTATAATGCGAAGTCCCTGGAAAGCTATCAGGTAACAATCACAACATTACACTGAGAAAACAACATCCTATTAGAACAGCACATGTTTCAGAGCAATACTTTGAATCCAATGAGAGAACATCCTTGGGTTTTTGGACAGAAGCCGATCATAAACCAGTTCTACTAGGCCCTTGATGTTTCGGCTTCTCCACAAAAGCTCAACACTGGAGTTCTCTCACTTTTTCTACTGTACAACCTTTTTTACATCTCAGATGCAGAAGCAGAGATCAGCAATCTATAGACAATATGTTCCACAATAAAGAAGGAAGTCCTCTAGTCCCAATCAGGCTTCACTTTCTGCTCTCCCAGTACTCTTGTTTGGGTCTCAAATCTCACACCTCGGACCATTAGCTATTCATTCACTTAAGGCTGTTTAAATGGTTTGCATGTGCTCCAGGACAGGTGACAAAGATAATGCACTGGAATGAAGGTTTCAGTCTTGCTCTGCACACCTGCAGTGCTCTCGGCCAGACCTAATTAACGGGAGCTGTTTTAAATTCCACGCTGCTCAGGGAGTGCAATTTGTTTAGCCCCAGCAAGATTTATTTCCAATTCTGACTTTTTTTGTGGACATGCTAACAGCAATGTTGTTGAATGTTTTTTCAACCAGTTTCCATCCATGATGGGATTATCTGGGAGCTGAGAGTTTCAATTATTTCAGCAACATTTTCCACCAAAATTCAGTTTTGGTGAAAAATGGCAAGAGAAAATGGAATGTCTCATGGATCTTCCATCTAATTTTTTTAAGCAGCTTTGCCTGTTTTCTTGCCAGCTATCGCTATTTGCTTCTTTCTGAGTTTAAAGCAAACCTAAAGTTGTCCATTGGTAACCTTCTTCAGATTTTTTTTTTTTTTAGTTCTTGAAAACCATCCCAAACTGAAAATGTGCCAATTTGTTTTTCACTGGAATAAGATGTGAACAGTTAAATGAAACAACTATTTGATGTGAAGATTTTAATTTGGGCAGAAATAGGCCATTTTTTTTCATCAGAAAAAGATCCAACAGGGGCATTAATTGGTTTTCTGTCATCTGTGAAGTGTCACTAGCTGCTATAGGGATGCTTTCTTTGTCGGGAGCAAGGTGTTGTTGAGAGACTCTGCTTTTCTTTCCTAAGGCATCTCAAAATATATTAGTGATACTTCACACAGGTGTAAAACCGATGTCCCCTAGTTAATACTAATTCCTTTGTTAGCAAGTGTATGCCATCCAGGGCACCTGTAGCTTAGGTTAAAACTAATTATCAAAGATTAAACATTATATCCTGATGGTTCCCAAACTCATCTAATCCAAGGTTTAATAACCTTTCTTAATCCTAAACACAAGGCTTGTAACTCTGGAAGAGATCAGCCCAAGCTGTGATGGCCAGATACATATCTGAACTCTCCCAAAGCTTGGGGGATGTTTTGTTCTGTGGTTTCTCTGCAGCCTGTTACAGAAAGAAGGGGTAACTATTATTTTTATTCCTGACCCAAAAGTTTGCCCATGTTGGATTTCAGGCTTTTGTTTTAACTCATCACTATTCACTAGAGGCTGTCTTGAACGGTAGGCTTCTTGTGTGTGAAAACTGGCTAAACTTTTCCCATTCCCTCTACAGTCCATCACTGCGCATCTTCAAGCGAGGTGACATGGCATTCATGCTATAAAACACTCCTGAGGAGGAGGAATGACTTTTTTTTTTCTTCTTAAGACTAGTACGCTTTGCCAGGAGCACCTAATCAGATCATCTCCCAAGACCTGTAATGTGTAAAAAACCATCTCTCCTAATCGTGTGTGTGTACACTTCTGGTGGTGGGTCTCATTTGGTATTCTAATGAAATATCACTATCGTTGCTACAGGAAGTAGGAAAAATATGCTGAATTTTCTGGAGGTGATGTTAGCCATCTATTTTTTTCCCCAAGTGCACTTGAATTGCTGTTAGCCCCTGTCCACTCCACTCAATACAGAGCTTATTTAACTTATTATTTGCCACTATATCTGTCCACCCAGGCATTCAGTGAGCTCAAGATATGGAGTTTGTAACCATTTGCTCTCAGGCTTCAATTCTCCCACTGAAGGGGTTTAGACACTGATACCTGCAGCTGTAAGGTCTGAACCCAAGTTATGCCAGGTGTGACAAGTAAAAAGCATAGTTGTGCTCAACAAATGCTAGCAGGCCAAGGTGTATCAGCTGGATGTTTTCATGTGTCCTAATGAAATCCTCTAGAGAAATGCAGGACAGAGACTGAATAACCACATACACATGCACCTAAGAAGGTAGGGTGCATACTACACTGACAGCAAGCCAGGGCTCAGATCAGCCAGAGGTAATGTTGGAGGTATGGCATGATAAACATGCCCTGTTGATGGTTTATCTTGTTATATTTAGAAGGCTATGGGCTGCTTTTGCCTCCTAAGTGCATGACTGCAAATTAGTTTTGCTGACCCACATCCCAATCCAGCAAAGCAGGCTGAATATTAGCATTTTTCAGATGGTATACAGAGCTGCTGTGCTCCTGTGATTATATCTGCTGCGCAGGAACAGACCCATTTTGTATCCAGTATCTTACACTTCAGAAAGTGTTTTTTGAGGCTTATGGATTTAACTGGACTAAATTCATCAATGCACAGATGAAAAGGAAAGTGAATGAGTACCAGAACTAATACTATGAATGAAACAACATGGTATAAATATCAAAGGATGGACTACTGGTTATGTCAGTGTAATAGATGCTAAGCCAATGAGATCATGACGAATGAGCGGTGAACCGACAGAGCATGGAAGGTTTGCTTTAGGTAAGAATCCCAAATTTCAGCTAATAATTGGAACAGCTTGATTTGAAAATCTTCTGGGAGAAATCTTCCCCATACTTTCTGACTTCAGCTAACTTGAAAATGCTATTTCCAAACCCAGTAGAAACTACAAGGTATAAAGGTGCATTAAATGTCACAGAAAACAAACAGGTTTGGGGGCTGTTTTTTTTGGAAATGCATAGGTTTTGTTTCAAGGTTTGGCCCACAAGTTGGGGTCTTTCTCTTGTGGCTCCAAACCAGTTAATCTACAAACAGTTGCAATAGTTTAATATTTAATTTCTCAGTTACATAAGACAGGTAGAATAGGTCACGTTTCTACAATGTAAATTAGAAAAATTAGTCATGTTTACAATCATAAATAGGTAAAAAATACAAATGTTTATTTATTTATTTTTTTTTAATTTGGCAGAATATAATGTTGCAACGCAAATCTACCATCAAGTAAAATTCAGAATTCTTAGGGGAAAATGGAAAAAAACCAAAATGAACATGCTCGTTGGAACTCAAAACTTAGCAGGAGATGAATCTTTTGGAGTGAGTGTTTTGCTTTTGCAAAGGATGATGCAATTGCTCTTCCTCAGTCCAGCCCTTCCTTGCAGTCAGGCTAAACAGCACATCAGGGCCAGAAACATGCCCTAAAAGAGCCTCAGTGAAGTCACTGCGTATGAGCATGACGCTTTCATTTGGAACATGGAAGCAAGTGATTTGAATGGCACAGATAGGTCAAAAAAGGGGGCTGGGCTCCAGTTCTCCTTTAAAGGTGTAGCACTGATCCTCTGGTTCATAATTCAAAGCCACCCTCCACAATGAGTGATGCATGGTGAAATCTCCATCTCTGGCTCATCAGACACTTTTGAACTCTCAGTGTGCAAGGGAAATGTCATACAATTTTTCGTTCAGATATGCAGCACCTAATGCAGGTGCATGCTGGGGTAACAGGTGTGTGCTTAACTAAATACCATGTCAAAGCATTAATGTTATTTCAATGTATCCCAAAAGAAGCAAGGGATTTAACCATTAGTCTGATGCTCTGCTATTAATTCATGTTTTTGTTGTGTGTACACTAAGTGTGACAAGATGCTGTGCAAGATTACAGGCCTATACCAAAGCCTGCAACAGTCAGTGAGTTCTTTTACTGACTTGAATGCACTTTGGATCATGTTTTACTTGTTTCCTCAATTGTTTATAGCATGAATTATAGACAGCATTAGCTTTAACTCAACTCTCTTGCTTTTCCTTGATTAAAGGTTATTTTTTTAATACAGTATTTTTTCCCCTTGCATAAAATTCTGAAAAAATCCATTTGGAATAATACTGGCTTAGGGCAGCCCAGAGGGATTTCCAAGACATCTGGAATGGCCTGAAAAATGCCTACTGCCAATGGGCAAGCCTAGTGAGATGTCATATTTGCTGTCACAAATTGTGGCAGTGTTTCCTTTCATACTACAGTAACTGGAAAAGCAAACAAAAGCAATATCATATTGGCAGATCTTGTTCCTGGAATTTGGCTCCCTCCCCCCCACCCAATTTGAAAACACAGATAGACTCAACCTAAAGCAACTCTCAACCTACAGAAGCTATCTTTTTATTATTATTGTTTTGGTTTTGGTCCATTGTGTACTTCTAAATTGCCCTGTCTGTTTGACATAAGTATCTACAAGACTAGAAAGCATGTGTGTGTGGTGCAGTGGCTAGCTTGCACATGGGACTTTTTTTTTGTAAATGCAGGAATGTTAAGAATTGGATATGTTGCTCTTTAAACGGCAGAATCTGCTGCTAACGGACTCCGCTGCCAAAAGCGTGAGCAGGTATGACTTTGCTACTGAATCAAGCCTTTTCTCTACATCCCTTTGGATAGCCAAACCGTGGCATCGCATAAGGGAGGATTCGTTCTGAAGAATGATGCCCGACTAGAAAGGGCTGGTTTCCTGCAGAGTCTCCCTGCCAAAACACTTTTAATGAAACAAGGTTCTTCTCTCAGAAGGTTGGAAATTCTTTAGGGAGTTGAACCCTTACTATAACTCTTAATTTGGCCTAGGGATATCAATAGCTGATCAATATCCAGCTCAGGTACAGCAGTCCAGCTTGTTAGAAGCTTAGCACTGCCTTATTTAGATTTGTTTAAACTGGAATGCTAGGTAACGCTTTAAAACCGAAGAAAATCACATACTGTTCTGACTCTTCACTTGAAACCCCTAGCGCCCTATCTCCTAGCAGACAGAGTCCCAGCCCCCATAAATGCATTCACCAACAAGAGCAAAAATGATGGCAACATGGTCCAGTGACAGAACAGGGTAATGGTGGGGTCAAGGGTCCAGTTCTACCAGTGCCTTTCTGAAACATGGGTAAACCACTTCGTGGCCCCTGTCCTTTGCCTGCTTCCCCAATAGTAAGAAAAACAGCAAACAAATAAGGATAATCCTTACATTGGTAGAGCATGTGGGGCTAGATGGATGAAAAGCACCTGTGTGCTTAAGTACTCGTGTCATTTTTTGTTGTTACTGAAAATGCACTTGCTGTGAATAGCTGCTAGGTTAACTGGAATCCTCAAGGTGTTTTTCTTCTGATATCAAAGCCCAATAGTTGAATAAAAGAAATCCCAAACATCTTTCCCATTTTTTTGTTTTGTTTTTGGAGTTCCACAGATACCAAATGCTGCCTTCTCTTAACTCAGCTCTTCGGCACGTTGCATGCTTTTCTCCAGAAAAGCCTAGTGTTCTGTTGCAGCAAAATTTAAGTTGAACTCAAGTACCCCCTCGGCTAAACTACAGCGTGCAGGAAAACGAAGGGGCTGTGTCCAGAACTTCAGACTTGCACAAACCTTTTGCTGCAGGCAGTAAACATTTTGCTAGAGTAAAGAGGGCTGAGTTGGCAAACCTGCTCTCCTCTGTGGTCATTGCCTTCCACAGTGATGAAGCTCTTCCGCTGTGCTCAGGAATGACAATGATCCTGACTGCTCTTTTGTTTCTAACCACTTCTCCTCCACTCCAAACTTCTCACCTCCCCTTGAGCAAATATGTACATTTTTGGACCATGACAAATGTCACAGTGTTCAGTACCCTTTTCCTGACGTGAACCTGACGTCTGTCGTTCACCTCATTTGAACCAGAGGAAAAAAAAAGTACTACACCTTTGAAAAACAAACTCTCAGAGCAATAGCTGTTGTTCTCTTTTTCTTTAAAAAAAAAAGACCTCTCAAGAGAGCTCATTTGTGTGTTCTAGGGTTGACCCCGTTCCCCACCACACCAGCACCTAAACCTGGCTGTCTGAGACTTGAATATATTGCTGGCAAGACAATCAATTCAAGTGGTAAGGAGTACAATATTTAGAGATAGATATATACTTAAAAAACCCAATAATAGTAAATTCCTGTAATATATCTAGTCTGATATGAAAGCTCGGCCTCCCCAGAGAGGTGTCTGCTGTGATTACCTTACAAAATATTTAAAAAAAAACAAAACAAAACAAACCACACACACAAAAAATAACTTCTCTGTGAGAAATAAAAATAAATCCTAGTGCAAATATAAAGCTCTGTAAACCTGGTCCTATGAGAATCTATGGTTAGTAAACGGCAGTTAAAGCAGGTTTATCCTCTCATAGAGAGAGCTCACATCATAGTCTCCACAATGATATGAGTTGGCTTGATCAATCCGCCATTAGCAGTTCCATTGGCGCAAAATGGAGTGGTGCTTCCTCTGTCCTTGGCCCACCGATTCACTTCCTTGGGGGCAGCCACTGCTTTTATCCTCTGAAAGGAGAATGGCAAAGACAGTCAAGGGTTAGAAAAATCACTGCCTCAGTCCTGACAGATAAATCTTATCATCGGTAAAATACTTCTCTCCAAATGAAGGACCCGATCTCCAGCTGTCTCCCGGGGCTAGCACTCGCAAGGGCTTACCACCATGAGTGCCACTTAGTGCCACAGGAAGACCTAGTAACTCCATCAGGAAATTTGGCTCTCTGGCTACACATTGACAAAATTACCAGTCTGAGACCAAGTGAATGTGTATTTTTCAAGAGAGCTTCAATACAATCACCTTTGTCTTTTTGTCCAGAAGGTAAATCTGAAACCAACGGGAGAACGGTCCTTAATCTACTTGGGCCTAGCTGTACTTTTAGGCCATGGGAAGCAAAATCTTCCTACAAGTCAATGAGATCTACCAACACACAACACAAGAATGGTATCTATACCTCATGGAGTTTCTACTTTAAGACAAAAAGGCAAATGCAGCAAACAATGAGACACTGCCCAGGACGGATGGGACGTTGATGGCTTCCTGAAAGGAGGACCAATAGCAAGAAGAAAAAGAGTGCTGAAAAAGAAACTGATAGCCCAAGGATGCTTGGGAACACAGCTTTCCTGAACCCCAACTACAGTCCCATACGAGTTGTCTAATAACTTGTGCATGTGTATCTGAAGGAGCATATTTGGGGTAACCCAAGTAAACAGAGTTTCTCAACCTATGGCACCTGAGTTTTCAGCACACAGGAAAGACTGTTGTTGCCATTATCACCAAACACTGTGGTTACCAAAGTTATCTTAAAGGTTCAAGTTCACAAAAAGATGGCCCTGCCCCATCTATAAAGTATTATGGAGACTTGGCACGGCACAACAGTTCCCTGCAGTTCTGTATAGCTTTTGAAGTGTGTATCTACAACTACTGCAACACAGCAGGTGAGGGAATAGTGTAGAGATTGAATGAGATTAGCTCTGTTGTCCTATTTTTCTCTGTGACTAGGGTGTCTTATTTGAGGGCTCTTATCTTGGTGGGTTAGATTTAGAGATGGGGTTCTGAGTGCACACAGCATACCTCCTTAAAAAGTAATCTATCACCTGCACCTAGTCCTCCAGCCCACCTCTGAAAGCCATTCCTTTGCAAAGGCAGGAAGCAAACCTAAAATCAGAGCCTCTCTGTTGGGCTGGTGGAGAAACAACTTGCAGTTGTGGGTTCTAGCAGTCCCTCAACCCCATCTAAATGTGGACCCTCAGTGCTGCAGGATCTCCTCCAGGCCACATGTTCTCTACATGCTGAAAATGCAGCCAAGCTACATCATTTGTTCCAGTTCTCACTTCAGAAGGCAGGAACTAGATGGCAGCTGACATATATTCACTCTTCTTTACTTAATCTTGTCTTATATGGCAGCTTTAGCTACTTCTAGATCTCTCACTTAACAGATGGTGATAATGCAGACAAGAAAATGAGAAGCCAATAAAATGCCCTGGCAGGAACTGGAAATGACCATTAAAATCATTATGGAGAGAACAGTTAAAAAAAAACCTCAGGTAGCTTTCTTAATGTCTGTGAGGCTTTTGTTTTAGCCTGTTGGGGAGATGGCATTTTTATATGGACCGAAATCTCGCTGAATGCAATGAGTTTGTGGATACAGGATTTAGATTTGGGTTGATCCTGAATATTTCCTTTTCTCACTGATCTGTGTATGGGTTTCCATTTGAAATGGCTTGAGAACTGAGACCTTCTGCATGGAAGTATATTTCAGTCGCAAGGTGCTCACAGAGGGAACAATTAGCTGGTTTGCAGAAATAGAAAGCAGGTAAAATCCAGTACTACTTTAGGCCAGAGAACGTTGTGCGCGTTCTCTTTAAACAGGATTATATTGTTTGCTAAAAGAAGTGGTGATCTATGCAGTTCTCATCCTCCCGGCAACAGAAGTATCTGACCCCATGCTGGCAAGGGCCACAGTGGCAGGCTTCCAAGGACTGGTTTGATTTTGCATAAAATACAGCAGGTTTCAGCACACAAGAGGCAGTTTCACTAAGGTCACACAGCACAGCATGATATGGTTAGGCTTCCTTATCAGGATGCAGAAAGTGGAGGATCTCATGCCGTGGCCTGGGCCCTGCAGGGGCAACTGACCCCTGTTAAACATGCAGGCAAGGGCAAGCAACTTCTGTGAGGCTCCATTTAGGCCTCACTTTGTCTGCTGCATATTGAAGTAACTTTCCTGTAGATCATGTCAGAAAGCCTAAACTTCTCTTTCTCTCCTCTTCCCAAACCCTTTCTCTCAAGCACCCCCCTACTTCCCAATTCAGAGGGTCATTCATACCTCAATGAGCGATCCATCTGACTGTATGATGCGTATGACCATCACCATCGGGATGCAGATCATGGAGGAAAGGGCAAGAACCCAGCCCAGGCCAATTGCCCAGTCAGGATATGTGTAGACCTTGTTGTAGGTCAGAGGTTTATACTTGGCCAAGGAAAAGATAAAGCACCCCTGTGAGAGACAGAAGGAAAGGTTAGAGAAATGATGCTGAAATCATGGATCCACTGTAGCTTAAATACAATATGGTATTGCTTGAACCCAGGAAAAGGAAGCAGTATCACACAATGCTGGTATACTTTACTGAGTGTTTCCAAGGGGAAGACATCCTAGCGGGAGCTCTACACCTATATGTATGTACACAGTTGAGAGGTGACCCAACTACAGAAGCACTGAGTAGAGAACCAGGCACTGAAACTGGGAGCAGTGAAAAAGTCTGTCTCATGCTCTGAGTAACCCCCACGGGACAGCATGGAGGAAGAAGCCATGTGAATCAAATGCCAAGTGCAAAGAAGCCAGAAAAGAAACAGGTTGAGACAAGGAGTCTGGGGAAACTGAAGCCCTGGGGAGCAGAAGAACCTGCGATCTGGGGTTGAATTGAAAGGGAGGGACTAGAACTAGGTCTCTAAAGAGATTGGGGTTGGGAGCTGGTGAAGGACATGGGGGGCTGGGAGCCAGTTGAGAAGGGCTGCAATGTTTAGATTAGATGAGAGGCCAGGGGGAATACTGTGACTCGCTGCACAAAGAGACCCTGCGCAGGCAACCTTAATTCTGGCATTTCCTAAAGTGTATGCACTCGGCTTCGCAATCTTAATAGATGTAACAATATTTTGGTGCATGATACATAATATTGAATAAGAAAATGGACCATTTATATGTCTCTTGTAAGTTGGGATGTGAACATGGTGAGACTCCATCCACCACTCCCCTCAAAGGAAACCAACATGACAAACAAAACCACGGACAGGCTGTGGAACAGCATGATTCAGTACTCACCACACAAAGAACTGGTGTGATTAAAATCCAGCTCCATTTCATCCAGGGACCAGGTCTGTATCCAATCATATCCTCAATGGCATCATAAATATTATCAGCGCCTGAAATATATAGTTAATCCATGAAGAAAAGAACATTTTATCCAGAGCCTGAATATAACAGCTATGCAATATAGTTATAAAACATGACTGAGCAAAGGATATTGCAGTAGGAGATCTGCACCCTCGGGTCTGAGAGAGAAGGCAAAGGGGAAAAAAGTCCGATTTGTTCTGGGTCAGTGGGACTTGATGCGTACAGAAGATTGTATCTAGCTGTGGGTGCCGGACGTACTGGACAAGACTACAGGCTACACAAGACGCTTACTGTGCGTTAGCCTAATAACACTGCGCAGTAGCGTGATGGCTAAAAACTGTGCTGATAGCCTACTGCGCAGTGTTATTAGGCTAACGCGCAGTAAGCGTCATGAAAAAAGCATGCGCTGGCGCTACTGCGCAGTAACTCTAGTTATTGTGCATTTAGTTGGCACTTTATTAAACAGGTACTAAGCTAAATGCATAGTACCTAAGGCAAATTAATGAATGTGTAGATGTGCCCACTATTTACTTTTTCAGGGATGTTAATTTCTAAGGTGAAGAAGAAATGTCACTTTACAGGACTTTGTATAATACACCAGTATTATACAAAAAGGGTGAAATACATGTCTAGAAATCTAAGGCTGGCTTCTAGAAGAGCCTACTTGGCAGCGTTGGAAGGCTAAAGGATATTTCTCCTCCCTCGCCTTCATAAGTTATCCCATACCTATCTAGGTACAGTGGAATGCTAATGTTGGCGAGTCTGCTGAGAGTGGCAGGAGTTGTGTGTGAGAAAGGAAAATACAGCAACTGATACTATCCATCTGAATGTAAATGCGACTGTCATTCCAAATGAAAAATAATAAAACAAAAACTAAAATAAAACCTGATACATGAAGAATTATGGCATCAACCATTCCTAAGCAGCCAATGTAGCAAGTTTGGCCACTGTCAAACTTAGGAAATCAGTATCAATTAAAAATATGGAACTGTAATACATTATCTGTCAACTTTTTACAAGTTTTCTATTTGGAGGGCTTGACCCATGTAGAAGTGAAGGGCTTTGGGAAGCAGGTCTTTGAGAAGACATCAGAGCTTTTCACTGCCAGCCAAAATTTCAACTCTGGCTTCTTAATTTGAAGATGCAAATGTTTAATTGGGCACCTATCATTTAGCATGTAAAAATACTCATGTCTGCCTGAAAAATGTGGAGGTTGCCTTGAGCCCAGCTCAAATGTGGTGCTCAGGGGTCAGTGTAAATTGACAGTGAAGGCAAAATATCAACACTTCCTAAGAAAAGTCTGGAATCGATAGTTCTGGTTGCTGAATGGTGTCTTACTAGTGCTGATTATTTTCATTATTATTCACGGAAGATTTGTAGTAGGCCACTTACCATAAACCCAGGCTACAGCAATACATTCAAAGAATGCAACCCACAAAAGGCATACACCACTAGCTGCATAGTAGTCAAAGAGTTGAAAAACATACATGCCACCCTATAGACGAGAGAGACAGAGAGAGATAAAAGGTTAGGCTCAGTCATTAAGACAATGTGTGTACTGGACCTGGCTGACTAAAATCAGTTTTTGCTTGGGAGTTCTAACAGATGCTTTATGAAAGGTAAAATTCTACCAAAAAATATTTTTCTGATTGCTTTTTAGTATGTAAAAATGCCACAAAATCACAGACCTATAGGGCTGAGGTGCGGGGGGTGGGGAGCGGGGATCTCAAGAGGTCATCCAGCCCAGCCCCTTGCTCAGGGCAGGAGCATCCCCAGCTAAACTATCCAAACAAATGTGTGTCTAACCAGCACCGTAACCTTCCTTCTATGCTGCATCTGTAAAAATAAGTACTTAGCACTAATTTCCCCACACACTGTTCGTGTTTATTATAGAAAGAATTATAAACTTGACAGCAATTGAACAAAATTAAGCCACTTAATGTAATCTATTGAGACAGTTTTTCCTTCTTAAAAGTATTTTAGGGTGAGCTTTTATGAAATCATATAATAGAAAGAAATAATTGGTCTTCAACATGAACTACTCTAATATGATGAAAAATGCAAGGCAGGTCACTAGGAGGTGCCTTCATTTATGAATCTAGTAGAAAGATATTTTCTCAGGAGGAAGGTATCTCACTTTTCTCTCATTTTTAAATATTACATAGAACTGTCCAGACTCATTGCTCTGGCAACTGCTTCAAACAGAACGAGCTGAATTTCAATATAGATGTAAATGTTCCTCGCTCTTTATGTTGGTCACATCCAAACCTTTTTGAGTGTTCAAAAGATCACTTATGGATGTTATTGTAATTCCCTCTCCCACCCTCAGATTTTTTAAAAAACTCTGATGTTTTAAATGAGGCACAAACTATTTCTAAAATAAGTGTCCCAATAGTGCTCTTATTCGAACAGGTCTTTATATTAGTTGGTTGGTTTTTAGACTAGTCTAAACCCAGAATACCTTCACTGATTCAAATCTGTGTAACTGATATAAAAATCAAGTTCTCTGGTTGCACTAGATGGAGCTTCAACTAACACGCCATGCCAAATTTGAGTTTAGCAATATTAATCTTTTTACAGAAGGTTCCTGTGGCTTTTTCTAATTTGAAGCCAGGCTGTGATATCTCTCCCACACTGAATATAGTACCTTAAGCCTGGACTGAAATCAGTGAGTGTATGAATTCATGGGCCAGAACCTGGTGCTTAGCTCATTCCCACGATGCACTGTCACCACTGCAGTTCAAGTACCACAGTGGCGAAAGTCAGAAACGACTTAACATGAATTGTTTAACTTAATACAAACCTGCCTGCCCATAGATTAGATCAAGAAGTAAAGAACTGCACCAGATTCAGTTACACCTGGATAGCGTGGGGGTGCCCAACCAAACTGCAATTCATGAACAGAAAACTGCACTACATAATGAACTAGTTATGATACAGCAGAAAAATTGAGGGGTGTAGTAGGGCTGTGATTAGTATTATACATGAATTTTTGAAGTCTTTAAATATGAACTAAGCTGCAGCGCTCTTTAAAATTATCTTTGGTTTAAGCCAATTTCTAGCAATCTTTACATACTATGAACACTGTAATTCATTTTCAGGCTTTTGTTTTGAAATGACTGTCATTCCCAAAGGCTTTAACTGTTCTGCACATATCTGATTAGGAAGAGGTTATAAACTGGGTTACTCAGGGTGACATTCAGATTTTCTATTTTTTTCCTTTACGGTTTTGCTCTTGCCAGATGACATCAATAAAGGAATGGTTTTGGAAATGCTATGTGCTTATGTTTTTATCTTGTGATAAGGTCCAGATCAGTTTAATCCAGTAGCTCTCTACCACGGGCACACTTTTAAAAGAGAGAAAAATGTTGGGGTCATCCTAGGTAGCCACGAAGAAAGGATGCTTGGTTGTACATCCACATAACTGCTCTTGAACCACAATCTGAGCAACCTTGATCTAGGTGATGAGGAGTTAAAAGACCCAGGGTCTCTTTCCAGATATGTCACTGTCTCTCATTTCTACCTGCTTGTACAGTCCACCTATACAATAATAATATGTACCTTTTAATACATTTTGAAGTTTATGGTAAAAAAGTTATGCAAGAGCTATGGAGTGTTATTTTGTTCAACTTACCTTTCTCAGCTGATTCACAATACAAATATGTACATATATTGCTTTTAAAAGCTCTCCATTATCAATGTTACTTACTTCAGTCACCATAGTTAGTCCCAGAAGATAGCTTAGGAAACACACTATAGCGATGAAGATTTCCCGTCGGTAACCCTTCCTTAGGAAGGATGGGTACAGATCAACTAATGATGTGATCTGTCCTTCAACTTCAACAAACTAGATGGGAAAGAAACACACAGCATGCATTACATTTTCCTGTCACAATTAAACTTCCCATAAAGACACCCTAGCAACACTCTATGGAAATATAATACTTTGCATAATCAAATTGCAATTCATTTCCTTGTAACCTCAAGCTTAAAATGTGTGGGTGGGCTTAACCTCGAACAAGGCTTCAGCATTTATTCCACTTTCCCCATATGAAAATACTCAAGCAGGTTTCTTTATCTATGTACCCAGCAAGGATAAAGGAAACAAATGTGATGACAGGAAAGTACTTATGTGGCTTTCCTACTGTTGCTGTTTCAGATGAATGGGGACTGTAAATTAGGAAAAAAACAAAGCTAAGAGGAAAATATTCCTAAAGCCTAAATCTTCTGACTAGGAAAAGAGTTCTCATTTGTTCTTCTTCTGACGTGCTGGAGAACCGTCTGCACATCACTTAGTTTAAACCCACAGTTAGGGCCTAATTCTCCTTCTGGTCCTGCTGGTGAATATCCAGTCTGTGGAATGAAGGCTTTGGTGTTTGGTATGTAGCCTTGTGACCCGTATCAAGACACAGGTGCCCTTCCCACTCCTTTCCTCACAGACAACACCAAGCTCAGTAGGACTGCCAAAAAAGTAATTAGCAGGGCATTTCCAGGCCTTTGCAGATCACACCTGGCAGATTATAAGTGATATAGGGAGGTTTGAAGGGAGCCAAGTAATTACTACACATCTCAAAGTAGTTAGATAGAGTACACCCAAATGATAATTGTGTGGTAACTCGTGTTTGGTCTTCTTATGTGGTCCTTGGGAATCTGCTTGGTTTCTATAGTTAACCAGTATACAAAAGATGCAGCTGTTCTATCAGGCTCCAGGCTGCCCACTTCCCCTCTGCCACTCAGCCTGACCCACAGTGATGAAAGGCTCTCTGGTTATGCTCACTGTGTCGAATTTTTTGAGCTTAATAAGTACTGGGTGCAGGAAACCAGGGACGAAGCCAAGCTGTACAGGACCTGGGCCCAGGTAATCGCAGCACCATTAAAGTTAGTGGGAGAAATCCCCCTGCCCTCCTTGAGCACTCAATCAGCCCTTGCAATGGGGCAATCCGCTGGTTCCGTTACAGACGCTCTGATGGAATGGAGAGCAAAGTCTGCACCCAGGGATAAGCGGCTCGTCCCACAGTTAGTATTTCAACATGGAGTGGCCATGCACTTGTAATGCTCTACAGTATATACATTTTCCTGTTCTTTCCATTGTTACGCCTATGGTATCCAATGGCACACTGTAAAGAAATTAAAAAGCATACCCTTCGCCCATCAGGTGGAGTGATTATATAGTGCAACTATACAGCTTTCAGTGGTTAATCTAGAATGCTTTTTTGAACTCCTAGCTTAGTATAAAGCCTTATTTAAAATTGTTTTTCTTTTTAAAAGTAACACTTCCCTTTGGTCTGACTTGATCTTAAGCTGCTCTGCCATTCCACAACCCTGCTTGACTGCACTCCAAAAAGCAGGGGGGGCGGAAATTAAATGCTCCAATTAGTTTTAATCATTCCACACAGTGAGGAGCTTTTTTAAAATTTGTAGACGGTTTTCAATTTGCATAAAGCACAGCACTGGGCATTCCAGTCATTTCAGGCTGGAAATGACTGAAAGTCACTCCTTGGATCTCAAAGACTCAGCAGTAGAGAGTGATTTACAACAAATGGCAACACTACACATTTTAAGAGATCAAGTGGGAAACCTCAGGGGGAAAATCCACTTATAAATCTCTCCTCATAGCAGAGTGGATTTCAGCTCAACAGTCTGCTTTTACCAAGTGGATTTTGATAATTGCAGAGCTACTTTCCTGTGGGAGTAGAAAGTGGTGCCTCTTGCTCAGGAAACTCAGGCAACCACAGCTTTTTCAGTTACGGCGTAATCCTTGGTTACATCTGGAAGAGTCTATCTTAAAAATGACTAACAGAGTCCTTTGTGGTATTTACACTAATGTTCCTCTAAACCAGCGTTTCTCAACCTCTGGGTTGCGACCCAGAAGTGGGTTGCAAGAATATATGAAAGGGTCACGAGCAAACTTTAAAAATAGATCAACAGATCAACAAATTTTTAAAAGATGGATTCTCCTTTAAAGGATAAAAACATGGGAAGCTGGATTTTCCCTTGCAGGGTGGCAGTTCCAGGCTGCTTGGAGTCTCCCATGCCCTATCCCCCCCCACTGCCCCACACGCCCAGCTCCTGCCCCACACACTGGGGGTAGGGGCCGGGGGGTGGACGGCAGCGGGTCGGGAGTGAGGGGCACTGGGTCAGGACTAGCCATTGATGTACAACTGGGTCCTGGTACAAAACTGGTTGAGAACCACTGCTGTAAACTAACGGTCCTCTGACCAGCCACAAGAAGCACCCTGTTCTTAGCTTGAGTGATCTGATTCTTCTTTGCTAGATAATTAACAGCCTGTGCTATATAATTAATAAAACTTGAAAGAATCGGCATGTTTCTCTTCACGTAGGAGGGAGCAGCGTGCTTCTTAGAGATGCTGAACTCCCACTGATACCATCCACGTCAGCACCTCTGCCCAACAGGCCATAAAAGGATGGCTGCTTTTCTCTCTGCACGGTTAGAGTTGCTTTGGCTATGTTACTACAGACATATGGCAGCACCTTTGAATTTCCTTGCAACAAGACAACTGCCAAAACCTGCATTTCTATTAACTGTTAGTGACTGCACTGTGTATTGACTTTGGCACTCAGAAATCTTAGCTCCAGTTGATTTCATTGGCACTCAGTGCCATAGAGGAACAAGTCCCTGTTGTCTCTTATTAGTGTGGTGATTATTTTTCCTTCCCCCCCCAAAAAGGATAACTTTGCATACCAACCATAAAGGATGGTGTTATAGGAGGGAACGGGCTGTTACTTGGGCCACAGAGTATTGCTCCACCTCTTGGATACCATTAGGTCCTGACAGCAAAACCTTACCCAGCAAGAACACACTGATCACCGCTGACTCATTCGCTGTCTCTTTGCTCAGAGCAAAACAGCCTGCCATCAAAATGCCTGGCAGTTCTGCAGCATATAAGCAAGCTGGTGTAAGCAGCCTTAGAGATATTCTTTTTAATCCACCCATATTTAATGAGCTTTCTCAGCCAGCACAAAGGAAACAATAAGAAAAACATCTTCTGTCACAGTTACCAACCTGGCTATCCAGTCCAAGCAACAGAAGCATAATAAAAAAAAGGATTGCCCAGAAGGTGGGCAGCGGCATCATGGACACAGCTTTTGGATAGGCGATGAAGGCCAGGCCTGGACCTAGAGGAGAAAGAGAAAATAGGATGGGGGAAAAGGGAATAGACATAGTAAGTAATCAACTCGTTCACAGGGGTAGGCACACTCAAATGCAAGGATGCCTGGTTCCCTTCAGATAAATCCAAACGCAGCTGGAAATACCAGAAGTGAAAGTTTGGCTCTTTTATCTGACAAAGAAGCACGCATGACTACAGCAGAAACCAAAAGCAAACCCAAAAACCATTGCTAACCGACTGCCAGTTTTAACACCTGTCTCAAACATGCCAATCGTGGATCATTTCCTGCGACTGTCAGTCACAAAACGTAACAGTAATAGAGGCAACTGCTCTAATAAAATGGCTGAATCCCATTTCTAGCATGCACAATACCCATGCGGCATTTGTATGCAGGGAACGAAAGAGGATGCTGCCTCTAGGATTCTCTGGGACCTTCAACACTGGAGCCAGCTTGGCCTATCCTTCTGAAAAACCAGGACCCAAACACACCAACCTGAGGGTTGGTTTGAGCTCTTGAGCTGTTGTAAACCATCACAGCGTTGAATGCCACAGAACTACTTCTGTTTACACCGGCTATGGACCTGTCGCTTACTGTTTGGAAATAATACTGCTACTAATAATGGAAGAGCTGGGGGGAAAAACACTTCCAGTTCTTAATGCCAAGCCACTTCACTCATGCTCCCCTATGCCGCTGGTCTTTCCTAGTCCAACCATGACAAATATGTGCCCTGCCAATCAGGAAAAATTGCTGGCCAGACTACACAAGCTGCATACACCAACAAAGATGGGAGTACTGTCTTGGCCTGTCTGCTTTTGAAAACATAGGTTCCTATCTTAAGCTGAAGGAGGCTTTCCATAGCTAACTGATGGAGTATGTTCCTTCTCATCTCTTGGCCAGCCACTAGCAGCTGACATCTCACTCATCCACACAAGAGCATCATTGCATCGCTCTCCCGTGTTTTGCTTCACAGAAGGTCCCATGTGATGCCAGGCAGGTTGCAGGTGGCTGTGAGCCATCACTCATGAGAACTTTTGTAAAGAGTGCATGCTATCTCCAGGCAGGAGACAGGGACACTGGGAACATGAGGCTTGTTGCCATCTTCTAGCTTTCATGAACTGTGGAAATTGTCTGATTTTTTTTGTTCATGTGTTTAAGGCAACCATCTTGCAGGATTGGTGGATGAATTCAAACCATCATTTTTTATCTTTTTAAAATAAGAAACAGACATTTTATAGCTGTTGAAAAACAGGGGTAGAATTCTCTCCGCAAGCCTGCACTGGGAATCTCTATTGATGCTCTTCCTACCTCCCACTTTTCCTTTCCAACAAGGAAGATGGAAAAAGGAGCAAGGAAAAGAATTTAAAGAGAGAGAGAGAAAGAGAGAGAGGAGAGAGGTGATTTTTTTTAATTAAAAGAATTTAAGTCATTGAAATATTCAAATAGAAATAAAAACAAATTAGCCAACAATTGAGTAACTAATTTTATTGCGTTAATTTTTTAAAATGAAACACATCTAAGGTTTTATGTGACAAAAGGCACCAAAAAAAAAAAAATTAAAAAATAGCCGAGTCTCTAAAATATCCAGGGTTTTGTGTGTCCCTCAATTCCAGGAGACAGTCTTCCCTTGGTAGCAACTGAATACTCAATTACAATTACTACTATATTACATATGTCATCAGGTTGCGCAAATGATGAGACAGATGTAAAGCTGCTACCCTCTCTGAATGCGTGTGTATTATTGCTGAGTGAAAGTGTTTCCGTGTAGTGTTAATTTCCAGTGACAAGCATCCTATGCTCTGAGCTATTTTTAATTTTCCTTTGAAAGCAAATATTGAAATATAAAAAGAAATGTCCATGTGAAATAACACATTTCTAGCATCCATTTGATTTAATGTAAATCATTTAAAAATGTATTTAATTTGGAGCTATGTTCCACTGAATAATTATCTTGATCAACTGCACTACGTTCATGGCTATTGTTAAAAGCTTATTAGAATGGCAGTACAATAATCATAGTCCTTTTGTTGGGCGGGTGCCGACTAAATGCCAAATCACAGCTGGAAAGATACCCAGTGGGCAGACCCAACTGTGGATAGTAGGCAGTTTGCTATAATACAATATGGAGGACAAGGCTTCTCTGTCAGCTTAATAGGCATTAAGAGTCAGACCTGATTAATCCAAAACAGTTTGCAAATGGCGTTGAAATAAGGAAGGCTTGACATTACTCTATCACTGGGATGTATTTGCAGATGCAGTAAAGCCACACATGCAGACAAATCCAGCACAGTCCCTGTGCTGCACTTGTTCTCCCATTGCATTTCTTTGGCTTTAAGCCATTTCTTAAAATAGCACATTGTTGGAAAAAAATAAAGGAGAAAAATTGACTTTTTTAAAGAAGCAGGATCTTGGGCATCACTTGCAACAAGGGTTTAAATTCAACCCTAGTGTAACTCAGTGAAATCACTGTGTCTCTCCCATTCAAGGATAGGAGTAGCTACCATATATAGAAAGTTACCCATATCCTACCTGGAGAGTATTCACTTCAGGAATATTACACAAGGGATGAATCTGGCAGATGGAGTTGCTATGCAGCAGTGTGATAATGAGGTTTTGCTCCGAAGAACATACCTGGGGCTAACCTTACTCACAAAAGTAGCAACAATGAAGTCAACAGAACCACAAGTGTGAGCAAGCCAAATGTGGGATTTAACTGTCCAGGAGGAAAGAGAATGGAGGAATAATCTCACTGGTCAACGCACAACGTTGCTCATCGAGGGATGCTCCTCACCTCACAGACTGCAACGCTCACTGGTCCTCTCTCATTTTCCTACCCGGAAGAATAGGCCTAGATTTGCATACTGCTAACATAAGGGCAACATTTATTCTGAGGAGGACAATCCAGATCTAATTAAAGTTCTGTGTGCTGGTAATTGGTGTCAGGTAGCCTCACTCGAAAAGTGAAGTCATCTTTTTGGCACAGAACAGGACAGCTGCTGTCATCACATCTTGGAGGAGTGAGAGGGGTAGATTAGCCTTCCTGGCTTATTCAGCCCCTAGCTGCTCTGATTGGAAAGGTAACAAATGTAATAATCAGAAGCAGTTTTGACAGTGGTTATTGTGATATGGATGCATATTCATTAGAAGCTTGCCTCCAACTACAAAATTATGCTGTGTAGTCCAATGAACAGCCATCAGTTATGACTTCTGACCTCTACCGGCTTGGGCTGAAAACTATCAATCAAACCAAAACCCTAAAGGTGTTCACAAGGAAACACGCTCCAAAATAAAGTGCTGATCAAACGCTGAGGTTGTTTCCTCATCTATAAAATGTGGATAACGATGCTGGACGCTACTGGTGAAAAACACTATCTAAGAACTAGCTGTTAGCTGTTTTTTTATTATTGTTCCTGTTGTTGTTATAATTATTGTTGTTGTTTCAGAAATGATGCAGTTTTAAAAATGACAAACACCAGGATAAAGGTGCTGGGTTTAACAGTGGATGTGTGATCTAGAATTTGTGTGATCTAGAATACATTTTAAATGAGACCTGGAGAACTGTTTCTAATGGAAAAAGTCATGTAGGCAAATGTTTGAAAAATTCTTTGAAGTGACCTGTTAATACAGTGACCGCTCTACTTGTTAGGACATATTCCTCAAGATTATTGCCTTAGCTTGTTTCCTTTATGTAAATAAAAATGATCTTTATGGGCTGCACACTGGGCAGCTGATTTCAAGAGCCATGGTAATTTACACCAAGAACCTAGTAAAGAGCAAGCCTCATAATTTTATCATGCGTTTTTATGACTTTTTTGTTTTCTTCTGAAAGATCAAACTCCTGTTGAAGCAGTGTGATTACTAGAAAGTCACCTCAGCTGACTTACTTAAAAAGCTTTTAGCCTGGAGGAACATTTGAGAACCTGATCAAAACGAACCCCAGAGGCTCAAAAATCACACAGGAAAGAAAAGGCATGGCAAATGATTGTCATCACCATCATTTACGTTTCATGCCTTTTAAGCCAATCACATGATTTTGAGGGCCTGACTTTTGATTTTGGAGCACATGGGGTTGGAAATCCTGATCTAACCTGGCACATTTGTTTGCCATTACTGTGACAACATACAGGGCATCACAGTTGCCCACATGCTGTAGAGATGAAATGTAGTCTATCTAGCCTCATGTCTAGTCACGGGCTATGCTCAGCTGAACATTACATGGAATATTAATGGACACCGAGGAAGCAATATAACCAATTTCAGAGGGGACTTTTCACAACCCTATCAACCTCACCTTGGAGATCCCTAAAATGCATAGACCTGCAACAACTGGAGTCATGATGGCAGAGATTTTCCAAGGAACCTAAGGGCGTTGGTTATCCAGTTTCCACTGCCTTTGAATGGAATTTGGAAAACTAATTCCCTCTGTTGTTCTGAAAGTCCCAGACATTATTTCTACTACAAGGCTTGCCTGAAGAAGAAATGAAAAATACAGAGCATATGGCTAGTAGCATTTTTGTCAAAATAAAGGTAGAGCAACAAGAGGAGTGATGTAGCTTTTCAAAACTGACTGACATTTCTGGTTCTAGACGACAACGCGTGCAATTATTTTAACTCTAATCTAAACTACAGTTTATTAGTACGCTTTGGAGGATTGTGTTTGACTGCTACACTAATCACAGTAAAGTTTAAAGCCATATAATCACCAGGTAGCTATTACTGTTCTACACAAAAGCAAAAATTAATAAGTGAATGTACTTATTTTTCTGATGATTACGGGAAATAGTTTTCTCTTTGTTCTTATTTCTTAGATTTTGGCTGATTTAGTCTGCATCACTTTGCTCACACACTAGGTGGCAGTGCCCACCACCACTGCCACCAATACCATCGTACCTGACTCTGCCACATCAGCAATGTTCACCCCTTGCTCTTGTGCCATGAAGCCCAGGACGGAAAAAATTGCGAAGCCAGACACAAAACTGGTACCACTGTTCAGGCATCCCAGCAGCAAACAGTCCCTAAGTCACACATATGTCATGGAGCAAGTTAATTAAAAAAAAATTAGCCCATTGTCCCTACTTATTTACATCATTTAGCTAAGACACTAAACCCCCTTGGATGGACACTTGCCTATAGCAGTTGTATTTGTACTTGTTGTAGCTTCCCAGGGAAGTCATTGCTCCTAAGCAGATTGCATACGAGAAGAAGATTTGTGTCCCTGCATCTATCCAGACCTAAAGGAAAAAATGGAAGAACTGTTAATATAGGCACTTCCCCATGGCAACCTTCAAAACAGGAAATCGGTCATTTAAAAAATGCATAAAAAAAAGGAGAAAAAAAAAATTGCTTCAACTGAGACAGATAATAGGGCACGAGAGGAAGAAAAGAGCATCTCACATGAAAAATGACCATTTTTTAAGGAAAGAAAAATATTAGTAACAGAGCCCACCAGAAAACCGAAAATGTTATCAACAGTACAAACAGCCCTTCCCAAAAGGCAGCTTATAGTTCTAGTCTTTCTGCTGCTCAAATGATGCTTTCTCCACCATGCAACATAAATCGATCAAGACTTTCCAAAGGGCTAAGATCATGTAGAGGCAACAGTAAAAGTCCTATGTACATGGGCATCCATTTGATGCTCTTCATTTAGGACCTGCCTATAGAGTCACTAAGCTGCAAAAGTGATCAATGTGAACAGTTTTTCAAATGATCCCAACCCCATCTTTCAATGCAAGTGCAAGGACTCAAACCACAGAGGTTAAGAAGACGTGAATATAATATGACAAGTTTTTAAAAAATAAAAAATATATATAAGCAATGTTGTTTCTAACCTCAGCATCATCCTAATGACATGGGTACAAAAATGCATACAAAATTCAGTATCATCATAGCAAGAAAATCTCAAGTTTGGATCCATCTCTGTCTGGCTACGTGGAGCCATATACCTCTGCTTGCTACTCCAATCCCAACATGTTTACCGTTTGTTCCCCCCAAGCTCGCCAGCATCATCCACCTACACATGTGCAAGGATCTCTTTGGGAAGAAGGTGAAATCTTATTGATAGGGAGTCCGTGATGACCTACACTTGAAGCCAGCTCTGCTGCCATGGAAGAGGAAGTTACTGAGCTAATCTGAATCCAAATCCTTCCTGTGCTGTCAGTCGTCACCCTGGGCACAAGGCTTAGGGCTAACAAATCACTGTAATTATATGGTACCAGGGAAAGAAATAAATGCATGTCTGAACAGCTGGTGGAAAGAAGGCAAGACTGGAGTGTACTTTCACTCTCTTTCTTTCAATGACACTTTGTCTGCTTAGTTATTTCTGTGGCTCCAGCATTTTAGTGCTTTAAATCAGAGAGTCATTAAAACAGAAACAGCAGAAAAGAAAGCCCCACCTCCCTCATTTCTCAGACCAAGATTCCTCCCCTCATTTGCCTTTCTATTTGGAGAGTTTTGCAGGCTGCATGTGATCACGGTGCGGGGAAGAGCTAGTGGGCAGAACTGCACAGGTTGCCACAGCAGCAGCACGACTAGGAAGATTCCCTTCTTTCTCTAGTCAGAGCCTGTAAAATTCCCATTACTCAGTGCTAAGCAATTGTCTCCCACCTGTTCTCCTGTGTCTTTGCATGAGAAAGTTGTTGGCTTCTACTTGCGTAAGCGTTTTCATTTTTCCATTACTCTATTCCCTTTTCCCTCCACTCGCCTCCTCTCAGGTTGCGGGAGCTGAGTGATACGGATACTCACGGTTGCTCCTTGTTGTTCCATTTCTGAAGCTCAAGTTTGTCTCCCTTCAACACTAAAAACTATCCTCATTTAAAAAAAAAAAATCTCCCTTACCTTATCCAGAGCCTAACAAGAAAGCTGAGAGTCTATTACTGGATACAGTCTACAGCCTCAGCGTCCTTTGACACAAAAAGATATGCACACACAAACGCACACACACACACACACACACACACGCATGGAAAGAGGTATTAACATATTTAACAATAAACTTTCTCAACCAGATACATGGGAAAAAAATATAGTTCAGCATGGACGGTTATGGCAGATCTGAACCCAGAAAGATCGTGGGGAGAAAAAAAAAGCTACTGCTCTTTTGGCACCACCACCACCCTCCGCCACCTGCGTCCCGTCTTGTTTCAGAGTTGTGGAGTCAGCCCAGTCCCAGCTATTCTTATCATACCTGTGGGTCTGCCAATCGTGTGATATCGGGATACAGATAAAACTTGATGCCTTCTGCAGCGCCAGGCAGGGTCACACCACGGATTAACAGCACGAGAAGCATAACAAATGGGAATGTGGCAGTGATGTACACGACCTGCCGAGACAAAGCAACAACGTGTATAATGTTTACCGATTACTTTAGAAGCACAAGATATGCGCTAGTGCTAAATGGTGGATAGGATCCTTTCAACCCAGAACCCAAACTGCAGGCAGTCCTGGGATTCAAATTCAAATCCAACTGATATCCACACAACTGATCAGATTCAGAGTTGTGGTTGGTTTTTCCCCATTTCTAGCTAATGCTATCTCCCACTCTCCTGTTCTCTCAGCTTCCAGTATGTTACTGGGGTTTTTGTTTCCCCAAATCTTGATAAATAAAGGGGCTCTCCTGATCTGTCCTCAAGTGTCTACCTGTATCCAGGCAAGGAGAATACAAAGGACTTCCTTCTGATTCATGCTACCCATCACAGCCCTGCTTTTGCCTCTTGCTGCCTGCTTTTTACTACAAGAATAACCTTGCCAATGATGAGTTAAAGCTTTCCCTGCAATATACTTTGTTTTTCTTTTCTGAATCTTCCATCTGAGGATGTGAGTCTGCTCATGTTCTGCCTCCATGCCACACCTACCAGAGGTGCCCACACCTATGCCTTCCTTTCCCATGTACATCTATGCCCATTTCAAGTACTGAATGACACCTAGCAAACTCCACATGCACCTGGTGTGATGCAACTGCTTAGCACTGAAGACTTAATCTGCTGAGGGTAGGAGGTTCACAACGTCAAATGTCAAAGGCTTCTTTACCCAGACTGGCATAGCTCCTCTGAAATAACTCACGTGTTACAATCTACCTATGCCCAAATAAACTCCTCTCCCCCATCCCTTCCCTTTCTGGTGAACACACTGTTCTGAAATAACTGAGTTAATTCCAGAACAGGGTGTCCAAACAGAGAGCTATTTAGAAATTGCAACTGTGGAACAGTTTCTCCAGAATAGTTATGCCACTCACAGGCACACAGGACTCCTGTGTCATTGATTTTAGCCGCCAACTTCTGCAGGAAACCAGATCATATAATTCCTTTCATGAATTCATAGTTTCATAGTTAGTAGGGTCAGAAGGGACCTGAGCAGATCATCAAGTCCGACCCCCTGCCATGGCAGGAAAGAGTACTGGGGTCAAACGAC